>NC_073695.1:51509116-52120366 GCF_029784165.1 Wyeomyia smithii | reverse complement strand
TTCAAAAGAAGCTTTCAAAAACTTATAATGTTTCCGAGCAAATGCATCTAAATGCTTAACTCTTTCCAGTATCCAACTATCCAAATTAATTTAAAACAGAACTTTACCAGTTAGTGTAAACTATCTTCCATCATTCACTCCACTTAACAAATGCATATCACCGCAAAAAGCGGTCAATCATTCAGCTTCGACCACACCCTTTTCAGAACGGACAATTTAACTTTTGAAAGCAATTTTAAATAGCTCTCCGTAATCCATAACTGTCCCAGCGGAATGCTGATACAACACACTTTAATTTTTCCATCTATCACTGATCAATATCCTCACTACCATTAAGTCACTCAAAACTTCAGCTGTTATCCGTGCTATCGGTCCCTTCACTGCTCGGTAATGCTTATTCCCGCATCCTTATCAAGAAAAAAATACACACCGTTGTCAACGACCAACGCAGCAACATCATCGTCACACATCTTGGCTGTGGTTTAGTTAATAGGGCCTTTCACCGGAAGATAGAGGTTCTGTTGAGGTAACGCGTGTACGGGTCCGTTCACCACCAGTTCTACACTTGAGACTGTAACGCTTCCGACCGGCGCAGGATACTTTTATACCTTCAGCGGTGGAGCGTGCGCGCGGTGGCGGTCCTACCGAATCTCCCGTCGTCACGGCGTGCCGTGTATGTGTGCGTACGCACACACACAGCGCCACCCGCGCGCATCCAAGGAATTATGAATATTATTCCAACATCAGTGCTGGCTGCTTTGAATACACGACGATTTTCTTTTTTTCTTAAAAATAGCCCGCACATGTTTTCCTCCGCAACGCAGCTGCAGAGAAATAACCTCGAAAAGAAGACACTCGCTGCGTACGCTAAGCCGTGTCTTAGATATGAGTCAGACCGTATATGGATGCGAGGAAGAGCAAAAATCTTCGGTTCCACAGACGGCTGGCGCACCGCGCACCGTTTACCAACGAGCCGTGGAAAATGTAAGCGCGCCTTTCCACACTCCCACACATACACACACACCGGAAAAACGGCGAAAGCGCCAGCAACTTGTACAGCGGAAGATCTGATTATGCGCAGACCACTAACGCACGGCGGACACACTCACCAGCGCACAAATTTTGATGTGACCCGAGCGCATCCTGTGTCTGCCAAAACGGTCGGAAAAGTGACCCCACTGGCGTAAGAGAGATCGACGAAAATTTCTCCAAATAAACCGGCTCAACCACCTCCTAGAGCGTCGTGATTTTGTCGCGTCTGCTGCAGAGGGTGACGAACAGCGCATGATCGGTTGCCATCAGGTAAACTAAAACCTCTATACAAACTAATTACTTCAACCTTCGCTGCAGGTATTTGCCTAAACCGAACAGGCTGTGCCATTCGTTGGACAGCGCTCAACTTCAACGTGATTTCAGTTGAGCATTATTGGATTCGATTTTCCGTGGCAATAATTTCATTCTTCCAGTACAACTGGATCGCAGAGTTTCCGCTGTAGAAACTAACCCCAATTTGTACCGTTAAATTGATCAGAAAAAAAACAAACACACGAAAACTCTGTTCAATGGAAATGCTGAACTAATATCGACAATATTGCCTTAAGGGTCGTAGTTATAGTTACAGCTTTGATCTATAATGCATTCTTAGTGGATGAAATTACAGTCGAACAAATTGTTGAGAAACTAAAATGTATATTTAGGCCAGAACAACAACCTACTGGTGTTAACGTTGACGTTAACGTTGAGTAATGCATTTTATGCATGTTTTGCATTTTTTGCTGTTTATTCTATTAAATTTAGTGTGTCGCTAGATTTTAAAACCGTTGGATTGGGTTTTCAGAATTGCAAATCAGTTTGTGTTTTCGATAGTTCTAAAGAGGAATATACACTGTGCGATTAGGTTATTTTGGAAAGCCATGAGCGATTTTTTTAGCTTGACGACCGCACATTTCGTAGTTGTTTCTCCGTGATGGATCTGAGCTAATGAGGTTCCACAAATAACCACGTAGCTAACTATTCGGGATTAATTTATCACCTTCGACATATAACACTTCAGTAGTTTCTACTATTTTGTTTAGATCGATCACGGGGCTGGCTTAGTCTTTACGGTCGGTTAAGAAAAGGAAAGAAAAAAGTGTAACATTTGCTGTTGTCGGAGACCAGGTTAACCTCTGCATCTCCAATGACATTAACGGAAAAGATGGTTCATATGTGTCACGTAATAGATAAGTAACGGATTTTTATATTACGCTTATAGGGGAGCTGCTCCATTATTCATCTCATTAAGCCGATATTCACGAAGAATGCACGGATTAAACACCAAATTTTCACGAAATCATTGATCACATAAACAAAATACGCTTACGTGCTCCTATGGAATCGTTCAGCATCGTATATTTAGTGAACTTAGCTAGATTAATCCTGAATTTTGTAAAACAAATCATTTTTCACAACGCTTCCATAATCATCTCTTTTACGTGCAAAATTAGTAACCTAGGTAACCACTGCACTGCCTATAATCGCATACCAGTCCCATATGGATTTTCATCGTTTTTGAGTTAAATATCAGATTCCATCTATTTTTTGCTTCACTATCGATTAAGGAAACTAAAAAGTTTGTTTTATTCGAAAAAATCAGAAAAAAATGTGAAATCAAATTGTCTCATCTTAAAAATAATCGCATTTCAGTCCCACCAAATGTTCTTCCTAGGTATGGTCATATTTTTATCTTCATTCCATAAATACTTGGTGTTGTTTTTCAAGCTTTTTACTTCTAAAAAATCATGCAATAAATAATAAATGCAAGGTTGTTTCAAATAAATTCCACACAAAAGTTAATTTTAAGTAGCCACTGAAACTGCTACCTTTTCGAAAGGTTCGTTCCCGAACGGTTATTGATTTTGTCAATCAGTGAACAATGTGGCTTTCTGTAATTAATTTCCTGGGGATGATCTGCTCACTGCAAATGATCATTCACGCTGTAACTGTCAGAACTCAGAAATCGTTTTTAGTTGCTTAGCGAAAAACAGCTTGTACCTCATTTCATCGCCATCGTCTTCCGTCAAATCACTGTTGTAATGAAACTGCAAACTTATCTTTCTCAATACCAAATTCCAATATGCTAAATGCACGGGTTAATGCGGTATAAGGGGCGATCCATTAATGATGTCATGCAAAATTTAAAAAAAATTAACCCCCCTCCCCCTCATCACAAACTGTCACAACTCCTTTGATCCCCCTCTGTAATTATGTCACGTTTTCATAACCCCCCCCCTCCTCGGCACCTTTCTTGTTTAGAAGTAACTGAAAATGTAATTTGTGAAAAAACAATATTTATTTCAAAGAAATACAAAAGAGAAACAAAATTTTAACATATTACAGTTCAATCCTCAGTACAAGGATTCTGTTGGTGCAGTCGTATATCGTCGACAGGAAAAGCCGAGTCAGTAACTGTGGCATCAGTGAGGATACCTGAAAGACTATCAAAATCTAGTTCCTCTTCTTCAATCCATTCGCACTCCAAGTCTTCTCCACATGTTACAACAGCCAAACATTCTTGTTCCCGTTCTGCCACAATTTTTGTAGGACGCACTTTCCTCACTGTTGTAGTGGAAATGGTCTTGTGAATTTTCTTATGCTCGCGAAGCATAACAACCGATGCAAAATATAAACCACAAGTTGTACATATTCGTTCGATTAACGAACCGTTCACTGATGGTCAGTACAGGTCGTATGGAATTGTTTTAAATCCCAACATAGTCTTTGGTAGGATTTTTTCACGTTGTAATGAGTTCAACACGAATATTGAAGGAAACCGTTGAGTTTCGTCCTTAGACGTCCCAATCAAGCCATGGGATGTTTGGGACAGAGAGATTGGAGAAGGCAAAAACCATTAGGATTTATCTGTTTGATACTGAGTGCTCGGATTTTTTGAGCGTAAAGTTCTGCGATCGATACTTGGCGGTAAATTGGAAGGTGGAGTGTGGCGCAGACGCATGAATCACGAGTTGTACCAGGTATACAAACATGCTGATATAGTGAAGGTAATACAGCGGGGCAGGTTGTACTATTGAAAATTGTTGAACCTTTTCGGAACGTAAATGTCGACCTTTGATTGGTTGCTTGCTGCCTTTCCCTAAAAAGGACGACAGAATGGAGTACCTAGTTAGCCAGGAATGCACTCGTTGGGCTATATAAGAGACTGCTTCTCCTCAAGCAATCTCAGTTTACTAGCAGAAGGCAGCAGCGGCGGACAGTAGCAGCGATGGCAGTGGGCAAACGCGACGTGGAGCAGCAGCGGGCAACAGCGGCGGCGGTAGTGGTTAGCTGCAGAACCTAACTTTTTCAGTTCGGCTCCCTTTTGATCTGAGTTGGACCCCACCAGTGGTAATTCAATTCAGATATCGTTGGGTGAATACAGCCAGAAATAAAATGAGACTCGCACCGCCAGGTGTTTTGAGAAGCCACCATCTTCCAGGGTGTATATATATAGGGTGTATGCACATATATAACGTGTGTGAATATTTATAGCGTGTGTCGCTAGCGTGCGTGGCTAGCTATATAGCGCGTGCCTGTCTATAGCGTGCGTGGCTTGCGTGTGCATGGTTATATAGTTTCTGTGCTTGTCTATAGCGTGTCTGTGCATGTCTATAGCATGTCTGTGCATGTTTATAGCGTGCGTGGCTAGCTATATAGCGTGTGTGCATATCTACAGCGTGCCTGGCTAGCTATATAGCATGCGTGACTAGCAGTATAGCGATAAAAATTATCATATATAGTTTCAAATAAATCATCTCATGTTGATTTTACACAGTAAATCATTCAGAACTAAATCAAAAATTTGCCATGTCAAAAAACAATATTCAGTTGTCTATAAATGGCATTGACAAACATTATTAACCTCTTTTGACTTCAGCTAAGCCTCAAAGTTTACTGAGTGTATTTTAACATTTATTTGAAGAATGTTTGCGCCAGTGAACCTGAATCACATAATTTTTCGCTCAAGTCCTACTATTTGCAGCGATCAGTTTTAAAATTATCTACGCTACTGCAAACTGCAGAAAATTGTTCGTATTAAACCTAGGTTACCGAGAATGCACTATTGGCCCTCATCGTAGCCACTGCCTAAATTAAGCTTTCTCAGTGCAACTTGATACAAAAGACAGCCACAAAACAATACAATTTCATTCTTGTTTTGGATATGGCGTCAAGTGAAACTGCTTAGCTGCACATAGCTTCTGCTATTGTTCTTTGTCGTTACCGGTGCCGTCTGTAGAGGTAAACGTCATCTGGAACAGAGAGAGCATTAAATTGATTAACCCCATTGAGTGTATTCCCACACCTATTGCAAGAAATACATTGACTTAAGACAGGCTGTCGTGTTCTAGGTTAAATCTGCGGTCGTGTCTAATGAACAACCTCTTCCACTTTTTCACGATGGGTAATTCCTTACATATAATTAGTTGGTGTTAAGTCAGATTAACATTTTAATATAAACAAATTCTAGATTTACTACACTTTGAATTTCGGAGTTTTCAAGCTTTTGTGCAATTTTGATGTTACGGGCCCGTTTGATTTATCACTAACAGCATGTTTCTCCTACTTGACCCATTATGGCCAAACAACATCTGTCGTTACAAACCCAACCAACTTTTCAGAAACAAACCCACTGTGGTCAATGAAAGCAAATAAATATGTTACCAAAATCGAACCATCGAACCGCACTGTGTCAACGGGGTGTGTTACAACTGATTCAATTGTGACGTACGGAGAACTTACAAAACAAATTTCTTCTAAATATGTATTAAGAATTTTTTCCTTACTGTTACAAATTTTAATAACAGTTCGAATATTTACAAAACAAATAAAAACAAAGGTTCAAACTGTAACTGTTTTCAGTACAGAGCATATAGCTCTGAAACTAACCTTATAATCGTTGTGGCAATGCTTTTCGGTCGGATGGCTGTGGAATGAGCGCGAAGCCTTTTAAGACCACTATTGTTGGCCCTAACTAGTGTTTCTTGAACTGGTATTCCGCGAACATTCGACTAATTGAAATCAGACCAATCAGGAAAAAAGCTTCGATGAGCTTTTTATCATACCAATTGTTTCTCCTCTATGTTTTTCGAACTGTTGTGAAAGATAGAAAAAGTTTTAATGATTTGCAAAATATTGCAGATTTTATCAGGTATTAATCAGGCATTAAACGTAAAAAACACTTGCCGAATTTTGTTTGGATTTAAGTTGCATAACATTTTTACTAGGGTAAATATGTTTGTTAAATTAGCCGTTACAAATTTGATCTGTAAATACTTTATGTCATTTGTACTCAGAAATATAGAAAATTGAAAAGGAAGGGAAAAACAGATCTGAGTTGTTATGCTTATATTCCAAGATCCTTGTTGAATTTAGTATGAATAAACAAGTCCAGTGATAATAAAAATGTCGTTGCCAGCATATGTTTAATAAGAATGATAATTCTACAAACCTCTACAAATTTTTGCTAAAGATATTGCTAAAGAAGCCTTATTTTACCTCTCGGTGTTATTTCTGTACTTCTGTACAAATATATTCGGTTCAACACAATTGGCATAAAGCACTAAAACCTGAAAATCGCAGCACTGAAACGTGAAAATGCAGTATCAAAATCTGCCATAATGCATCCAAAACCAGTTCAAAAGCAAGTCAAGCATTATTCAAAGATTTTCAAAACTCCATCCCCTCTCGCTCTTCCATAACGTTACTACCCAAATTAGTATGAGGAAAATATTCCATTCACTAATCATAACAAAAACTAGTGAGTAATGTCATTGACGAAATCGCAACGCAATACAACAAACGTATGATTTCTCGGTAACAAACATAGCACATTTTGGTATCTGTTTGGCTGCTATAGAAAACCTGCTGAAAAAAATACCATCCGAACTACTTACTTTCCCTCCCATCATCACCGCACCGCATCATCGCTGCTGCGTCACTGCGATGCGAGATGCAAACCAACCAACATTTATGGGACTCTTTTTTTTTTTTTTTAAAGGGGGGATTTGTTAGTAGCTTAAGTATTTATGATAAATATTAGTAAATAATGAGTATGTGTGTCCAATCACAAATGGCGACTTCTCAACACTGTTAGAAATTTGTAATTTTAATTGTTAGGATTTGTTTGCTTTCGCAATTAGGACTTATCATTCGTAGGGATTTAAACCTACTTGTCAGAAAAAGGGAAGTAAACTTACATCTAACTTAATTGCTAACTTATTGGCTATGAAGAGAGCTTATCGTAGCAATTGAGGATTGCAACGATTTTTGTCGAAAATTGTTAATAATTTTATTTGACATAGCTTCTAATGGTTCAACACCAGTAAGTCTACGTAATTCGAGTGTACCAAACCAAGGAGGACGCTTCAAAATCATTTTCAGAATTTTATTATGAATCCTTTGGAGCGTTTTCTTCCTTGTTGAACAGCAACTTGACCAGATCGGTACAGCATAAACCATTGCTGGTCTAAAAATTTGTTTGTAAATCAAAAGTTTGTTCTTTAAACAAAGTTTAGAATTCCTGTTAATGAGAGGATATAAGCATCTCGTATATTTGATGCACTTGGCTTGTATACTCTCAATGTGCTCTTTGAAAATAAGTTTTTTATCATAAATTAGTCCCAAGTACTTAACCTTGTCGGACCAACTTAAAATAACCCCATTCATCTTGACAACGTGATTATTGTTTGGCTTGAGGAAAGAAGCCCTAGGCTTATGCGGAAAAATTATCATTTGAGTTTTAGAAGCATTGGGAGAGATTTTCCACTTTTGCAAGTAGGAAGAAAAAATATCTAAACTTTTCTGCAATCGACTGCATATGACACGAAGACTTTTTCCTTTTACGGAAATGCTTGTGTCATCGCAGAACAATGACTTTGTGCATCCTGGAGGCAAATCAGGAAGATCTGAAGTGAATATGTTGTACAGGACTGGACCCAATACTAAACCTTGAGGTACACCTGCTCTGACAGGAAATCTATCAGATTTTGAATTCTGATAGACAACCTGCAGAGTTCGATCAGTAAGATAATTTTTTAAAATTTTGATTAGGAAAATTGGAAATTTATAAGTTTGTAATTTCGCAATCAAACCTTTATGCCAAACACTGTCGAATGCTTTTTCTATGTCTAAAAGAGCAGCTCCAGTGGAATAACCTTCAGATTTGTTAGCTCGTATCATATTAGTAACTCTGAGTAATTGATGAGTTGTGGTATGCCCATGGCGAAATCCAAAGTGTTCATTTGCAAAAATTGAATTTTCGTTGATGTGTGACATCATTCTGTTAAGAATAATTCTCTCAAACAGTTTACTTATTGAAGAAAGCAAACTGATTGGTCGATAACTTGAAACTTCAGCTGGGTTCTCATCCGGTTTTAAAATGGGAGTAATTTTTGCATTTTTCCATAATTTGGAAAAATATGCAATTTTGAAGCAGCAATTGAAAATTTTCACTAAAAATTCCATTGTGCTCTCAGGGAGATGTTTGATTAGTATATTAAAGATTCCATCGTCACCAGGTGCTTTCATATTTTCGAAATTTTTAATAATTGATTTAATCTCATTCAAGTAAGTTTTAATTATTTCTGCAGGTAAAAATTTTGGGAAGAAATTAAATCAAATTGACGTGTGACTTCATTTTCAATTGGACTCACAAAATTCAAATTTGAGTTATGAACACTCTCAAACTGCTGAGCAAGTCTTTGAGCCTTTTCTTCATTGGATACAAGAAAACGTTCACCATCTTTTTAAACTGGAATAGGCTTTGAAGGTTTCTTAAGAATCTTCGACAGCTTCCAAAATGGTTTTGAATATGGTTTCAATTTTTCAACTTTAGTCTCGAAATTTTGATTTCTCAGAAGAGTAAATCTATGTTTAATCTCTTTCTGTAAATCTTTATAAATAGTTTTAAAAACAGGGTCACGAGAACGTTGATATTGACGTCTGCGGACATTTTTCAAACGAATTAGAAGTTGAAGATTTTCGTCAATTATTGATGAATCAAATTTCACTTGAGCCTTTGGAACAGAATAATTCCTGGCATCAACAATTGCACATTTTAATGCTTCCAAAGCGGAATCAATATTCACTTCGTTTTGCAAATCAAGCTCATTATTGAAATTTCTCTCAATATGAGTTTTGTAACTTTCCCAATTAGCCTTGTTATAATTAAAAACAGAGCTCATAGGGTTTAAAACTGATTCATGGGATAAAGAAAAAGTTATTGGAAGATGGTCAGAATCAAAGTCAGCATGTGTGATCAAATCACTACATACATGACTTTGATCTGTTAGCACCAAATCAATTGTTGAAGGGTTTCTTACAGAAAAAAAGCATGTAGGACTATTCGGAGACAAAATAGAATAGTATCCTGAAGAACAATCATTGAATAAAATTTTGCCATTGGAATTACTTTGAGAATTATTCCATGAACGATGTTTAGCGTTAAAATCGCCGATTATGAAAAATTTCGAACGATTTCTGGTGAGTTTTTGTAAATCACCTTTAAAATAATTTTTGAGCTCGCGTGTGCATTGAAATGGTAAATATGCTGCGGCAATAAATAAAATCCCAAGTTCAGTTTGAACTTCAATTCCCAAAGTTTCAATAACTTTCGTCTCAAGATGGGGAAGAGCACGATGTTTGATTCGGCGATGAATAACAATTGCAACTCCACCGCCGGAACCCTGAATCCTATCATATCTATGAACCACGTAATTGGGATCATATTTTAATTTTATGTTAGGTTTCAAAAATGTTTCAGTAATAATTGCAATATGCACATTATTTACTGTTAAAAATAAAAAAGCTCATTCTCATTGGCCTTCAATGAGCGAGCATTCCAATTTAATATTTTAATTGTTTTATTTAAAATCATTGCTAAATTTTAAATTAGAAACAATTTTAATAGTAAAATTTGTGCCTATTTGAATGGCTTCAAACATTGATTTTGCCTGCAACATGGCGTTCATAAGATCGAACATTGCCTGTTGCAAAAAAGAAAGTTTACCTGCCGTAATAGGCCCCAGGCAGTTGACATTAGAAAAAATATTTTCGGCAGCAATATTAGCTGGAGTAACAGGTGTACAATTATTTTCTAGCGTGTTTTGCTTACCCATATTAACGGTCATTTTCGAACTACCAACACTAGGCGGTATAATGTTCGAACTACCTGTAACATGTGCATAAGTTAAACGGGTATGCAAAGGAGTAGGTAAACTATGCATCACGGGTACGCTTGGAGAATTTTGTTTTGAAGTTGGTTTTAATTGAGAAATTGAATTTTGTTTACCTTGCCTTGCCTTAACAATTGCTAAACGGACTGGGCATTGGTAAAAATTTGACATATGGTTGCCGTTACAATTCGCACAGCGAAAATTTTTACTCTCTTTCACAGGACATGTGTCCTTTTTGTGAGAAGAGTCTCCACAATTAAGATATTTTTGGTCCATGTTACAGAATTTGGAACCATGGCCATAACGTTGGCAAGTACGGCATTGGGTGATATGCTTTTCACCTCCGCCATACTTCCTATAAATTTCCCACTTTACACGCACATTATACAAAGCATGTGCTTTTTCAAAAAATTTTAAGTTGTTAACCTCATTGCGGTTAAAATGAATTAAATAATTAACAAGGGAAATTCCAGTTCTCTGACTGTTTTCGCCTCGTGATTTTTGTTTCATTAGAATTACTTGGGTAGGGGCTATGCCAAGTAATTCTGTTAAAGTAAGTTTGATCTTATCAACGGTTTGATCGTTGGTGAGACCTTTCAAGACAACCTTGAACGGCTTAGCGTTCTTGGTGTCATATGTAAAAAATTTGTACATCTTGTCAGTTAAATACTGAACAAGACGATCACGACCCTTTACTGAGTCGGCTAATAAGCGGCATTCACCTCTACGGCCAATTTGATAGGTAACTTTAACGTCAGAAACAAACGTTAAAAGTTCCTTTTCGAATATATTAAATTCAGAAGAAATAGTTACCACAATAGGTGGAACTTTCTCCTTTTTTAAAGATTTTATATTTTGTATAGTTTCATTATTAATAACTTCCGTTTCACCAGCTTCTTGCTCAGGCAAAATATCAAAAGGATTGTCACTACAGACACTCGAAGTGTCAGAAAGAGATGCCTCTCTTTTCCTCCCCGTAGCGATGCGAGGTTTCTTTTTCCGTCCAGCCATTTCAGGTGATACGAAAAAAGTTAAAACAAATGTTAAATTCAAAAGTAGGTAGTCTTGAGAAAGACTGATGGGAAATAACTTTCAGGTAATCTTTAAAAGACACACTGACAAAACACAAACTTTGAAGCTATAGGCAGTCAAAGACCAGTCCACAAGCAACCGAAAAAACGTCTGATCTGTAGGACAGTTCAAGACGCACGATTTATGGGACTCTCAATTATTCTTTTGCTTGTTGCTATCGTTTTTTTCCTACGATGCGCCACGTACGAAGAGAGAATTACAACGGAGCAACGCGCATCACTCTATTCTCAGAGTTGTATGTAGTCAACTGTTGTATTTGTCATCTCCGAGTGACCAAGGCACCAACATTTTATTACGTATTGAGAGGATACAATTTTAGTCATGAACTGTGCACTTCATGATGTGCTCAACTCAAGATGAAAAAACAATCAGCTCAAAATCATTTCATTTCCTTCACTGATCAGGATCAATATATTCTGCCAACGTAGGATGACCATCGACTACCAAATCGCTCCAGATTTCTGCCAGGATTTCGCCAGCGTATTTGAAATTTTGTTTCTCCAAATTTGCGTCCGTGGTTCGAAGCTGTGAATCTAAATAGGATCCAAAATGATCGTGCGGTATGACCAATCCGGAAAGTTCTCTGCTTAAAGGGGCCATACGTCGCTCCACCCTGTTAAAAGCACTTCTTCCCGGTGTATTCGTTACAACAAACATCGCGTCTAAATTTTACTTTTTGAAATGATGTATCGCAATTTGGATGACCTTGCGGCACCGAGGGTTCTCGTCCGGTCCGCCATCGACAGTAAAAACTAGAACCGGTTTGACTAGTCCATCAATTTTCAAAATACTGTCGAACGCTTTCAGGGTAAGCAACCGCTTGGAATCTGAATCATGTGAAAATGCTGTTGAATGTTTGCCTGAACGGGTAGCGACGTAAGTTGGTCCAGAGTATCCTACAGCCTCGGGTTTACCAAGGCCGTTCGGTTTGATCTCGATACCAGCGTATACTGACGGGATAAGTTTGTGCTTATGTGCGCGACGATCCAGTCATGGTCAGGTAGCTTGATTCGGTACTCAACATGCATGAGAATTGGGGACTGCTTGTTGGCAGCCGTGAGCCCAATTGCCACGCGCGCCTTATCGTCCTTGCTGATGATTCCCACTTCATTGTGTCCAAGTATAGATGAAAGTCCTTCCAATGCTCTTATGGTCGCTGTACAAAATCGACCATCGCAATGGTCCTTATGATGGGCATTGCTCGCACGTGTTGACATGAGGTTTTCCTTCAAAAGAATCAACCCGTTTTGGTATCAATCGAAGGTATGTTGCTGACCTTTTGATGGCGTATCCTGTTCCTTGAAGTGCAGAAGTCAACTCATCTAAAGTTTTGAGACTCCTCATACTCTCATCGCGTCATTTTTCTTGAGCCGCAGAACCGTGCAGTGCAAGATCACATATGGTTTTAAGAAGCTCTGGTTGCTGCTCCTCAAGAATTTCGGGTTGAAAGATAATTTACTGAAATATTAAAATTTAGTGTTTCGAGTATACGACCAATATTAAACATTTACCTGTTTCTGGAATGTCACATATAAGCTTCTCTTTCGCCTTCTTTATTTTTTCGCGATATTTCAGTTGAAGTTCTCGGTCAGCTTTCTTGATTTTCAAGTTCTTTTCAAGTTTAACCCTTTTACTTTTGAGACCTTCTAGTTTCATCTGTTCGTCATTTGTTAACTGTCCTGAGCGCTTCTTGTTGGTCAGAAACATCACTTCAGCGTTCACAAGACTGATCTCGGTTTCAAGCTGTTCCTGCGCTGGAGCAGGACGTTTGAATAAACCTGATGATGACGGTTGAGGATATTCCTGAATTTCGTTAGAAGGCTTTTCGCATTGTAATACTTGGGCTTGTTTCGTGGCTGGTTCCTTAGAAACATTCAAAGATTTTCCCCAAAACTAAAGGAGGTACCTTTTATTCTGTAACTGTAACGCGTCCAGCTCTTTGATTTTGTTGTTGACTTTTTCCTCCAAGACGGCGACGTCTTTGCCCTTACATTGATTCCAGAAATCGACAGCATTTTACTGGCACTGTTGCTTTTTCTTATCAGGAAATGTTTTTAAGTACGCACTGTATAATGATTTAAAAAGATCACTTCGATTCATGATTGCAAATTTCACTTTTCACAAACAAACTACCGACACCTTTGTTTGACAGAGACTGGAAACAGGAATGAACTTGCGCTGCCATTCATAAACAAACATGCACGGTAAAGTAAAACTAATGAACACTGTGTTTTTCAAACTTAAAAATTAAATTATGTGTTTTATTTCATGAGTAAATCTTAAGCAAAATAAAAAGCTATACTGGCATGAATGAATGACGCAAGTAGGTATAACACCAATTTAAGTTGGACAATCAGCAAGCGCACCGTGAAGCTGCCATTCACCGTTGATCGTTGCTGTCTTGGATAGCAAGCGATTTTCGCATCTATTAGGTTTGGCTGCGACACAAACGAAGCAACATTTGATTCAATAGTTCCTTGTTGCTACTCGTTGCGTTGCTACTGTGTTGCCAAAATTATGAACTCCCTGTTACCTGAGCATTGCTATTACCGGCGGTTGTTGTTTCCAAAGCCAAGCACCGCTCGGTGTGGTTATGGTTAGGGATGTTACGGATATCCGTATCCGCATCCGTAAATGCGAAACATCAGCCTAAATATTGACATACGCATCATGTATCGCGAGATATCATGCGGATGTTGAAAAAAAATCGCTTCATAACATTTTATTCTTGGTGTATTCGTTGCTCGCTTCAAAAACTTTCATACTGCGGTGCGACAAATCGACGAAATGAGCGAATAAAACACATCTGCATCCGCATCCGTGTGATTGAATCACATATCCGCGATTGCAGATGTCTAAAAAATCACATCCGTAACATCCCTTAACAACCCTAATTTGGTTTGCTTGCTCTAACAAGTAACTCGGTGATATAGCTGTCTTTTTTTTTTTTTTGTTGAAATGTGATGTCACACTCAAGCTAGCCCCCTCTCCCCCATATGTCACAAAATGTCACAATAACCGTAACCCCCTCCACCCCCCTCAGTGCGTATTAATGGATGGCCCCTAATACGTATAGCATGTATTGTAAAAACACTGAAAACGTAAGAAAGAAAATTATTCTGCAACATATCCAAGACTCCAACCTTATATTTTGCTTTTTCAACGACGACCTTAAAGTCGGGGTAAATAATGGGTGGACGTCCCCGTCATTCTCCATGCAACATATTTAGAAGTTGTCTGCGGCCATAAACGCCTGCCCATATTCAAATCAATTGAGAAAAATATGACTACTCCTATACCGAGCGGTTGAACTTGAAAGTGAGACTCGTATGCGATTATTTTGCTACTCGATGGCCTAAATAATCGCATATCAGTCTCTTCCTTATTTTTCATAGTATTTACACGAAAAAGGCAACTCTTTAATGAAGAATTACATAATATCGAAAAAATAACCCACCCCAAACAGGTGAAATACCCAAAAGATGAAAAATATCTTCAAGCGCTGTTTTCTCATCTCGATGATTTTCCACATGGGACTGATATGCGATTATAGGCAGTGCAGTGTTGTCGATTAATGTCCTTTATGTCGGAATAATTTAGCATTTTCAGTAGGATTTTTTCGTACTTCGAAACTGACTTGGCAACTTTTGATTTTTTTCAACACTACGTTGAAGACACTTTAGGCTGTTGATCGGAAACTGTCGCCATCTTCGCCATCGAAATACCCAGATTACGCAGTTCGGCAATCTTATGATGGATTTTATAATTTAATGATTATCAGGCAACCAGAAGTGGTAATCTAGATTAAAAATGGGGTTTGAGGTCGGATTCCGTCCACTGGGTATAATCCAGGTTTTAAGAACCCACATTGATTGGTTGATTATAATAATAGGTTTGAAAAAGAATTTTGTAATGATGATTAGATACAGGGATTGGAAAAATCCATGTTGACATTTTCACCGGTTATTCAACATTACCACGGATTTTTGGTCAGCTGACAGATCCTAAGGCTGAACTCATCGATAAGGTGTTCCCGAATATCGCGCAAAATTATGAAAACTATCTCTGGTTGAGCGAACGTGCGATTTTGGCCGCCAAAAATAAAGTTGTAGATGAGTCGAACTTCATAATTCAAGATAAAATTGACGGCCAACTACATCCCTACAAATCGGTGGATTCTGTCACTAACCAAGACGACTAGAATTGCCCGAACTACCTCCTCACAATTTGCGGTTGAAGATTGGATCGGTAATTATAATGTTGCGGAATATCAATCAACCTCGACTGTGCAATGGCACCAGACTCGTGGTGAACAAGCTAATGGCAAATGTCATTGAAGCGACAATTCTGACAGAAAACTGCAAAGGAGAAGTCGTATTTTCCCGCGTATCCCAATTATTCCTACCGAGTTGCCGTTTAATTTTAAAAGTCTACAATCTCCCGTGCGTCTCGCATTCGTGTTGACTATTAATAAAGCCCAAGGACAGTCACTGAAAATTTGTGACATAAGCCTCGAGTATTCATTTGCTCTAGAAGGAAGGACGGAAAACGACGTTTATCATCAGCCTTTGCGATAACTCTCTTTATATATTCAAAAAAATGACTGTTTATTCTTAAAAATGTATTGAAATGATTTGATTATGGTTAAAAGGTGCTTTATAGGGAGCTTCGTAGCCGCAAGGTTACAGAGTCCGCTTCGATAAGCGGGTGGTCTTGACCTCGAATCTTAGTAGAATCAGGCCATTTGGTTGTCAAAGGACTTTAACATGGGTTTATTATTAGGCTCTCCACTACAAACCCCTCCTTCAAGCTGAATTTCGTAGTATCCTGCTGACTTTTATCCTAACAAAAATAAGTCCCTCTTATAATAAAACTGCTCTGAGTAACGTATAATAGTTCTCTTCAGGAAATTGTGATTATGGCACGATCTTGGCTGGAGGAACGAGGTTTCGACAAGAGTCCTTCCTCTTGACAAAATAAGTCCTTCTTATAATAAAACTGATCATAGGAATATTTATGATTTGTAATTGGCGATATTGGCACGGGGAACGAGGTTTCGATAAGACTCCTTCCTTTTGACATAATAAGTCCCTCTTAGAGTAAACCTGGCCAGAGAGGAACATTAAATGAAGTCTCACTCCAGGGAATTATAATTTGGCTATATTGGTAGGATAGAAGGAGGCTCGGTATTGTAGAGTAGTAAGCTTGAAACGTAAGGGTAAAATCTAACACACAAACACGGATGAAAATGAAAAAGAAACGTATCATTTACTTCGATAGTGATACTGGCCAATAATATGAAGTGCGGAATACAGAAAACACCAGGGCAATATCACAATAGATCAAATGTCTCTGGTCGCAGTGATGAGACCACAAAGAGAAAACAAGGTACTTTATAATGTTCAATGAAATGAAAACTAGGAATTTTACGAGCGCTGGATTGAAAAAAAAAACTACAAACGAATCAGAGCTAAAACAAATCTTGAGTATGGTTTTTAGCAGCAGTTAGATATTTCAGCTATTGAAATACAACAGTCATAACTCATGGCGGCGGTACGAAGTCTGCCGAGTCAGCTAGTATAAATATATAAAAGAAGAAGGAAAAACAATAAGTGAGTTATTATTGAACACAAATAACTATTCGATCTGGAATATGGTTATAATTAATAACAAGAAACATTACCTTAATTATTGTTTACTAATCCATATTCCTTTCAGAGAGCGAGTAATGGCGCTATAACCATAAGTTAAAAATGTTAGGACTAGAGTTAGTACTCAAGTTCCAACCGTAACAGCTGAAGCGAGTAAAGGCGCTATATCCTAAGTTTGGAAACCCGAACATAAGGAGGAAATACCTACAGGGGGTAGAGGGGGTAAATATTTGAATAGGATTAATTTTGCAAATCTCAATAAAGTAGCAGTATGACAAACAAAATTTGTAACCATCCGGATTGCCTATTAGCGAACGATTTTGTATTCTCTACTCATAGATGAATTACAAGAAAATGATGACAAATTGAAATCAAATAAGTAGCCATCCATTAGTACCAATATGTCGCTCTGTTTCGTTTTCATAGCTCTCTAGCAAGCAGGTATGGTTGCCAATTTCACGATTGAACGACACTACATGATCGCAAATTTATAACCAGAGAGCACTAGAAGGGCGTCTTTTGTGACCAACCTGCAATGTCCCCAACGGCAGCGGTTGCCACTCCAAATGGGGCGTGCAAATAGTTTTGGGAAACCTTCGACTACGTATACACATTGTACGGGTAAGCACGACCACTATAAATTGCCAGCAATTTATTTTCCCCAGTGTATTAATTGCAAAGCGTGGGGTGGTGGTGAGTACGAGCGGGAAAATTACGATCGTTTTGCTCAATGAAAATTATATTTGCGTTTAACAGATGCCCAACCTGTTATCTCACAACGCTCAGCCACGTCGCGTGGGTTGACTTATATTTTACGTTCTGTTTTTTTTTTTTGCTTTATTTCTCTGTTAAGAAAATAACCCTCAGCGTCAACGGAATGTAGGTACGATGATTCAATCTGAACGAGACTGTGCGGGGGAGAAACAATTTCGTCAAATATTATTAGAATTTGACTTTATATAGTCGCAGCATCGAAACCGTAAACCTTGAGATATTTATAGCAGGGGTTTCTCTTTGCGCCTCTGACCAGCAAGGCGGAGAACAGAAATGCAAAGCGAACTAGCGACCCGATTTACTCGCCAGTTTTCCATGCGAAGTTTTCCATCTACCCGAGCAGGCGCGTTGTGGGGGATGTGCCAGCTCGAGCGCTCGGAAATCGGAGCTGCATTCTCGCCTTCGACATGTACGGCTAACGAAGAGCTGGTTACCTCATCGCCGTCGTCGTCGTCGCTCGCCGCTGGTGGCTCGGTGATGAAACGCGACGTGTGAGAATGCATCAAGAATAGGATAAGAAAAGTACGCGGCACTGCACACTGAGCTGAGAGGTGTGAAATTTTTCATTTCTGGGGAAAGGTGTTGGATCAAGACTTTTTTGGACAGGATTATGATGCGGTTCTGTGATTCGCTATTATTGGAATCGGTGGTGTGACATGTTACTTTTTTTCTCAAATGGGAGCGGATATATTATTACGGTACGGCTGCAAAGTCACCTGTAAGCGATTTGGACTTATTTGTAATGTTAACAGTAATTATGAAATGGTATTTCAAGTGTTTCATTATTGCTAAAATTACACGAATAACTATCTGTAATACAATAGCAACAACAAAGCGAAACTTTGTTCAAATATCTGAAAGCAATTATGTAACAGGCTAATTAAAATTTTAATAAATTGGTCAGCATGTCTTACGTTCCATCAAATGAGAATAACATCAGTACTGTGGATACACATATACGTTTCGGTGCGATTCTGAAATACAACTTGCAACGACTTCTGTGTAAAAATCCGAACTGCCAATCAAACAGGATTGATGATTCATTGGTTTGAACTGTTGAGAAAATGACATATTTCAAACAGTTTTGTTTACAGCAGGTGGAAAAATCATTCCCGCTCTCGAGCTTAGTCATTTAAAGTTCGGCACTTTTTTTTTTGGTGATGCTGCCATACTTAATATTGATCTGCAATAAATTAAATACCAACAGTTCAATCTCCTTTAACCAAACGCCGAGGACACTGGCTGTTGGGGAGGCAATCACACGCCTCGAATATTTTGTGCTCAGTTATTTCTTCAAAAATAAAACACAGTAATCGCAATAAAATACAGCCGAAATAGAAGAAGTTCTGCTATTCTCGGTGTGCGCGTGTGTGTATGTTTGTGTTTGAATTTGTATGCGTCGCGTTTTTCAGTAGTTTCGCTGATGCTCATGGCGATCGAAGAAAAATAAGCGCTCTTAAGGTGTAAACATTACTTTAAAAAGTAACATGCTCGGTGCGCAGGCGCGGGAAAAATCATAAATCAAGCAAGCCGTAAAAATTAATATTAAGTCGCGAAGACTTGCCGCGGCTTTGCAGACCAGCAGCTAAACTGTATTTTTAAACTCGCGACCGTCGTTGGCGATTATGGCGATAGAGGCGTTCGTTGCTATCGTCGTTTTGGAGACGTTCGACTAACGTTTAAAGCAAACGAAAGTGAGTGAAAATTCGAACTGCAAATTCAAGAAATACATTCACGTATGGGAATATATACTTCCGCTCTAGGCAACATGTGGTCTAACCAGCGTACAAAATGACCACCTATCGGAACCGAGAGCAGCTTCTTCCGACTGGAATACCGAACTGCGGCATTCTGGCTGCGGCGGAGAGAATCGTGAAAGATTTATCCGCTCGTGCTTAAATTTAGTATTTGCGGTCCAACTCTGCTGATTAGAGGCAAAAAAATCGTTATGAATTCTTTCACAAGCGCACGCACGCCGACGTGGGAGTGGACAGACAACGGAGGAGGGGCGCCATGGAGTGGGAGTATGTTACAAAATTAGGTTACCAACATGCCGTCATTTTCTAAGCAGAGTCTCGTTTTCCGCACGAAATTTGCGTTCACGGTCCCGGTTGAGGTGACAGTTGATGTGCACTCGGACCGGCCAATTTACGTGGATCTCATCATTTACGATTAATTCGATAGCTTTTTCCTAGAGATTTGCTAGAGTGATAGTTTACAACAATGTGACTTCATGATCTTATTAGGAGATGTGGAAAGCTATGTACGTGAATCATTTAGATTACAGAATGTTCCGGTACGCTTTTATTTGGCTTTGGATGCAATTTTGACAACCCTACAAATGTTAACGTGAAAGATCGAAATACTCGCATTCTCATAAACAATATCATAGATGTTTCGTTTTAAATTTAGTTTATAATTTATTTACTGCTGCATTTCATGAGTCTCAAAATTATTTATTAAACACTTCTCATCAGGTTGAAACATGAAGCTAAAGCTGAACAACTTTTTGCCGTTTTCCTCCCACCCAGACGACAGTACTGAGAAGACATTTTCCTTGTCGTTTGATAGCCTGTACCACTTTGTACGGCCCCGTTTTTTTTATAAAGATGCCTACACTAATTATTCCGACTGTCAATATATTTTCTGGCACCAGCTTGGGCACTAATCAAGCAGTCTTGAAAATGAAAAATCGCTCTAGGCTGCAAATCGCTTTATTAAACCGTTATGCATTTTAAGATGAGTTCACAAAAGTGACTAATAAACAAATCAATTTACGTGCCAACACCATGTCATTTTGACACAATTGCTAATTTATGTAGGTAATATTTTCTCCTTCATTTAGTTGGAAAATATTAATTGGATGACACTTTACTCGGATCAACTTTATAATGTACATATATCCAAAAACTGTAGACACAGATGAATCGAAAAAGAAGGTGAAACCCATAGTTTTCAAATCGAATAATAAGCAAATAAACCTTGTTTCGCCAAGCTATCTCGCCAAGTTTCCTCGTGGATTCAAATCTGATTTGTTAAACACAGTTTGCTGAAATAACTGTAATGTGAAACAAAGTTTTATCCTAAGCAAAGTTTTTTTTTACGATTTACAGCAAGTGTGTAGAGAAAACAGCACCGATTAGGTTTCAATGCATGTCAGATTATTTTTATACCTGACCGCAGTGATACTAATTTGAGCTAAAATTCAGCGTTTCAATCCATTTTTATTTTTATTTTCATTATCTCTCAAGATAGACTACTCAGATATGTAGAGTAGTTTCCAACCAACTGTATTGATCTTCGTTCCATACATTCGAGGCTTAACGAAGGCGAACGAGATTCGCAATAAGTAGCAAACTGTTCCGAGTACTTCCCTATTATTGAATAATATAATGATTTGGAGTATAAATTCATTTTCTTACTTTTGTTGCTTCCAGTTTCGAATAAGACATAGAGACAGGAATTTTGTCATCTGCAAATTAAAAAAAAAGTAAGGCTGATTTCTATACTGCATTATCTCGCACTACTGGCAATGCAAGCCGATATTGGACTTTCTATTTTTGTCATTTTTGAAGGATGGACAGTTAGATGATCAATTAATATGCAAGATAATTTCTCACTAGTAGAGTTTATAGTACAGATATTTTTCGGTTTAAAGTTATATATAACTACTAGATCATATATTTCAGAAGCATTTTGATATAAAACTTTCGCATGAATTTGCCCAAAATCGAGCATTTCATATCACTGTTTTATCCACTGTTCTCGATATTAGTGATTTGAAGATAATAATTTAGGTAGTTTACTAGTTTGTGTGGCCAATTACAAACGATACTTATTAACAGTGTTAAAAATTTTTAATTTTATTTGTTAGTAATCATTAATGCCCCTTAACCATTTGCTTTCGAGATCAGAGCAAAGCTTCGCTCCGTTTACGCTGCATCACTGCTCCCCTAGCGGAGAATAGCAACAAAGAGCGGCAAAATATTAAACCGCGCTTGTGTCTAGGCTAAACATAACTGTACAATTCTTACTTGTTTTCTTTTGACAATATGGCGCCACTGGTCAGAAATTGAATTCAACGTAATGAATACAATTTTCAGAAATATCAAACAAACATCGAAACAATATTAGGAAATTTTGCTGAAATTTTAAATTTCATATAATTTTTTGATCCTCTCCTTGTTGTTTAGCCGTGCAGCCAACATTACCTAAAAATTGAGTTCTTCATCATTCATATTTCATTCACGTGAGCTGTAAACAGTAATAATGACTGTGATGGCATGTCAGGTACGTGTTCTTGTTCTTACATCTTGTTTGCAAGGTCAAGAAATCGTAAAAAAAATCATCGTTCGGTCAGTCTTTTCGTACATTTATTCAAGTATTAACCAACCTAATGGTATTATTGATTAATTGTTGGACAAGCAATAAAAGGACTGCAATTCACATGTTCTCTTTAAGGCGGTATAGCATCCATGAAGTACGTTACACACATAGCCGGATTAAGGGGGGATCCAGGGGGGCCATGGCCCCCGGGCACCCAAACTTCGGGGGCCCCCACAAAAGTTCACTTCTCATGCAAAGTACAAAAAAAATCAAAAAAAGTCGTTACACTTTTAAATAACTTAAACTTAAATAAAACTAACACAATCCCAATATTAATAAAGCAGAGGTTAGGCAGATACCTACCGCCGTATTTGTGAAAATGTTGCATGCTTCCTATATGCACACGCCCGACAAAAAATCCGATCAAAGCGCTCGGGGATATTCCGTTACAAGGTTTGTTTTGAAAATTGAAGTGCATTCATTTCTTCCAAGTTGACGGAGTGTTGTAATGTTTTTCTCAGTAAAATCATGTGAAATTTCATCATGAAACATACGGAAGAACAAACTAACAGTTAGCATGCATAGTTTTCCGCGGCCCAAAAAAGTTGGCTCAATTTTGTGTCCGTTGTCGTGTCGGTTGATGCCAAGTTTGTGCGATTCCAACAATTCAAACCAGAGGACTTCGAAGGCCGGTTTCTTGTTGGTCATCGACCGTGTCTCGTTAAATATGGTAAGACAATAATCATTTTATATACTTTACAAATTCTTTTACCGTAAAAAAAAGTTTCAGCCGTTTCAACTATTCGTACGATACCTGCAAGAGATGGAAGTTAACCAAAACACGCAGAACGTGTTAGTTGACTAAAACTACATCATGATAAGCTTATTTAGAAGAAGAAACGATATACGGAAGATCTCTCAACAGGTGGGCTGATGAAACCATGGCTTGAATGGTTCGATATATCGAATCGTATGAAAGCATATTTTGACTGGAGTCTCGATGGTGGGAAATCATATCCGTGTTTAGAGATGTTGAAAATGTTGAAAAAAGTTTGTTTTAAAATTTGAACAGCAATTTTCCGAAGTGCGTGAAAAAGTGATCAAAAAACATGTTGCCACACACACTCTGATGTTGATACAGAGTAAAACCAGTAAAAGAAATATTCTAGTGGGAAAGATTCATAAGTATAATATTGAGATGAAACTACATAATAATTTTAGAAATCGTTGTACTATAACTGGTAAAAATAACAAGACTAGGCACTTTCGTAGCAATAAAATGGATTTTGATTTTTGATGTATTTAATTTATTTTCATGATGTATTTTTTAAGAAGCCAATTTTCGAAAGAAAATTCAAAACTAAATGTCTTGATGTTGTGAATTACTCGGATTTTACATGAACTAGTTTAGCTTATAACAGTTTCTCTTCGCCTAATGTTTATAAATTAATTTTTAGAATAATGAGAAGAAAATCTTTTCTCAAAAGTTGAATTTATTGCTTGAAATTCTATACTATCAATATCTACCAGTGTGTTGTGATGAAACCTTCGACGTTGTGACGTAGAAGCTTTTAGCATTAGGTTTGTTTACTATGTTTTCGTTACCAAGACAATCAAACTGCTTCTTTCTCCTAACCTGTCAATTTATTATCGTTGACACAATCCTGCTATAACCTTTCTTGAACCTAAATTTTTGTATGATATAGGGTAGGGAACATATTCTAAGCAGCTTTAGGAACCGCTTATGTATCGGGACGAAATACTCGAAATGTATTGGGTGAAATTCAAACAAAGTATATTAATCTGTTCTCTATCTTTTTCTCTGTCAGAACTTGTTTTCAGATTGAGAAACTAAGTTAGCAAACTTGAACAACAACCAATTGAAGTTACCAATCGAGGGACCCTATTCCAATTACCCAGAACCTATTTTAAGCAGTTTCCATCTGTTTAGCAGGCGTTTTTTTTTTCAGCGCCCGAAGTGGCTTCTGAATGGCTGCAATATAGGTCGATTTGCTTCGATTATTGTTTGTGCACAGATTTCTTTGTGATTAACGGTATTTCTAATATTCGTAAGACAGCTAGACAATCAAAGTTTTCGTTTCCAACATTGAAATTGTCGATATTGACCAAAATTCAGGACTTTGAGGCCTGTTTTCTTCGACTGATTAAAATAGGCACCACTGCTTAAGCCGTTCCTTACCCTATCTAATTTAAATTTTTGACAACTGAAAAGGAGGCCTCCACAAGGCCCCCGGGCCTCGACAATTCTAAATTCGGCCTTGGTTATGCATACAGGAGGAGAAGTGGGGGGAGGGGGGAGTAAAGAGTTAGGGAAATCGTGACGATTTGTGACGTAGTGAAGAAGAAGGGTTTGAAAAACGTTTAAAATTAGAAACAATATTCGAAAAATGGTTTACACACTATTGTTTATACACAACTTCTTGTTTCGAATTGAACTGTAAAATATATAAATTTGAAATTTTCGCTTAAAGTACCCACCCGTCTTTTGTCGTCAGGGATGATGAATGTTTTCGAAAAATTTTCGCAACTATTCGAAAAACTGGAAAAATCCGCTTAAAATAAGAAAAAAATAATGCTCTCGCTCAGGCTTTTTCTGCGAAAACCTTCACTTATTGTAAGAAAATCTAAGCACGGAAAGCAGATGCGGATGAATCTGCAGAAAATCAGCAAAACTGCAAAAAAAAAACAAAACTGGAACACGCAGATTTTTACAAACCTGCATTTTTTTATTTTTTCAAATAAATCTAGGAGAGGAAATGATATAATCCCCCAAAACGCAAATAAAAAGATGTTTGCGGTCAAGAACTGAAATTTTAACTGCAAAGCGGGATTCATGTAGAAAATTTACATAAAAATGATCTCTGATATCTGTTGGAGGGCTGAGATAGTGGCATTTTTACATGTGATGGAAAACTAAGTATTTTTACAAAAAATGCCACGAAAGCTTAAAATCTCAATTGCATAATGTTTCATTTCGCCGTTTTTGTGCGATTAATTGAAAAGTGATTCAAATGTCGATTATAGCCAAAGCATGAGCTCTAAAAAGTTTCAGGGTCTTCAAAAATACATCTTTTAAACTATAAAAATGAGTGATCAATCCACCAATGAGTGAGATAGAAAATTTACATTTCAATTAGATTGAGATAGATGCAAGATGTCTTCGAGAAAATTTTAGATTCTCTTAAAATAAGAAAGTTTACCGAAGACATCTTGTTTCTGTATCCTACATATTACGAGCAACATCAAGTTTTCTGTGAGGAGACACTAAATGATTTTTCCGAATTTTTTAACCTTCTAGTAAGTTATCGGTCATCTACAAATACATTTGTTCTCTTAACATTGTTTTTTTTTCTCATCTCCCAAAATATAAAAGTCATTTGACATGTTTGTAAAAACGCTTAGTTTCCCATCACAATTTAAAATGCCAATATCCTGAGCCCCCCCATAAGATATCAAGGATCTTTTTTATGTAAATTTTCGTCAAAAGTCTTTGCAGTGAAAATTTTGGTTCTTGATCGAAAACATTTTTTTATTTGTGTTTTGGGTTCTATTTGAAAACTATGGACAAAATTTACGTGTTTGCGATATTTAATGGGCTTCGTGAGTCAAATAACTGAATGCGATACTGAACCAAACCATGCAAAATATTCAAAAATAATCCCACAAAAATCAGAAAATAATATACGGAAAAATGTGGGTATCGTGCAGAACTCCCAAAAACACATAAATTGGTTTTTGGCCTTAAAAAATCATTTGTGCATAAATCGCGTTTGGGCAATGGTTAACAATTCCTTAGAAAATCGAAATGTTCTATAAAAATACTATAAATTACATTCTTTATATTTAGGGTTGAGCACCTTGACTTTTGCAACATCAATTTTTTTGGACACCCTAGTTACAATTTTTATCGAAGCTTGCATAAATGCATTCAAAGAATTTCACGTAGCGATCCGGGAAAAAGGGTGTTGTATATTTTTATTTTGCAATTTTTATTCATTCAACTTCAGTAAAATTTATTTCTTTTAGTTAAAAAAAAGACTAAACGCTGGGGTTGTCATCTCTTTGCGTCTCACCCAAAGTCTCCGGACCTGAAAGCTTATCTTGTTCTCTGGGTAAACACGAATTTAATAAATTGAAAATGAAGTGC
This sequence comes from Wyeomyia smithii, assembly GCF_029784165.1. Classification (NCBI taxonomy): domain Eukaryota; kingdom Metazoa; phylum Arthropoda; class Insecta; order Diptera; family Culicidae; genus Wyeomyia; species Wyeomyia smithii. Next base: position 52,094,147 of record NC_073695.1, on the reverse strand, counting down.
GCGACGTTAACAAAAAACAGTAATCGATATGATTTAAAGTCCCATCTACCAATTTTAACTGCCAATACCTCAACAACCGAAAATATCAATAAGGTAAGATATGAGTTTCAGTAGTATTTTTAAAAATTTCAATTCCACAAAAGCGATCATTTCAAATTACCAATCGAGTAAAAGTCATGGCGTGACAACATTGACTAGGGTGCTGTCATAAAATTTCACACATATTTTGTAGTTCCCAATTTGACACATGCATATATATTAGCGCTGATGTTGAAATACAACACGCAGCGCGAACACAACAACAGATGGTGGTAGTGTTACTAATGTAAAAGTACTGGTATCATCCGAAAGGTGATTTTCTTGAAAATTTGTTCAAAGTGTGTTCAAAAATGTTTTTTTTTCGTGACAACTAGAAAAGATTCATAAAACTTTAATGGTTGTCTGATCGTAAAGAAATAAAAAAGTAGGAGGTTGTATCCAAGACACGACCGCATAAATGACGTAGAACTACGTACACTATTAACAAATGCATTGAGTGTTTCATTACCCTAGTAACACAACTGGTTTTATCAAATTTCTATAGCGCTTTTTTGGCTGTATTGAGCGCTATGAAACTTTGATAAAACCAATATTTTTACTTGGGTAATGAGTTATAATGTCTACTAATGAAGGGTTGTGAATTTCGTGAACCGGATTCAGCAGTTAGCAGAACGTGCCTAGTTAAAAACCATACACAGCACACACAGTGTGGTCCCCGTGGCTCTGTGGTTAGCGATGTCGGTCGGCTAGCTCTCCTACACGGTTGTGATATCGGGCTCGATTCCCGATCGAGTCGAGGGTCTTTTCGAGCTGGAAATTTTCTCGACTCAGCACTGGGGCACGGTGTATCGTTGTACTTATCCTACACATGCAAAATGTGCCAAAAACAATATCGACAACGAATTCTCTCAACTTAAATCGAGTTGATCGAGACCGCTACTAGCCCCCAGGCTAAGCGTGCGATATTGTTGCTGTTACACACACACACACACACACACACACACACACACACACACACACACACACATCATACCATATCATACAGACGCATACACATCATATCATATCATAGAGACACACACACATCATATCATATCATACACACACACATCATACTATATCATCATACCATACACACATCATACCATATCATACACACACAGCAAGCAAGCGACCAATCAGAGGACGTTATTTTTATTTGAACAAGGCTTGACAATTTTCAATAGTGCAATAGTTCGTAGATTCAAACAACATTTTTCTGCATTAGGGCAGATGCGTGTATAATTTTCCAATCGATTGCTGCAAGAATGAAGAAAATCGGTTGAAAACCACCCAACCTATAAGCATTTGAAAAAAAAAACAAATTTCGTCCCAGTTTTTCAGTTTGCATCCCTGTGTGGTACGCTAAAGTAAAACGTAGTTTTACGTCAAAATCGGTTGCTGATCGTAACCTTTGTGCTGCCCCAACAGTGGGGGAGTTAAGATACACAACATGACTGACAACATGCACTGTGGAAGCTATTTCACCTTCTGTAAATTAGACGGCCGCGACAGATGTAACTGCTAGAATCCGCACAGAATGCTTGCTTACGTTGTCAAAAATTATTAACTTTCAATGACTTGTTTATTTGCCTTGAAAAAAGGCATTTTTTTGTTTGTTAAGGAATTAGAATTACGTTGTCAATTGATGTGAACTTTTGTAATATATATCCCAGTCAATTGTTATACGTGTCCCCTTGCAAAATACAATGACCACTATTGTTGAGTGATCAGGTACCTGCACCGACACGCTCCCAGTCAGGTGAAATATGGTTTATGAAGCCAATCACCTTCCCAGGATTCAAAGACCAAATCTCTTTGGGCTGTAAACAGCCACTGCCAAGAAACCTTCATCTGCGTTTAAATAATGCACCACAACTGCACAGCAGATGTTCCGATGTCTCGCTTTCCATATTACAAAAGCGACAGATATGAAAAAAGGCATTTTGCTGTTCAAAATTGGGAATAATGGCAGTCTAGCGACACACGCTGAGAAGAACTGCGCTGCTCCTGAGACGTGGTGACCAACCACAGGGCTAGTGCTGCTGCTAAGGAAGGACGACTGCTGTTGACAACTTGTCGCTGTCCAGAACTGTTATGAGCGGCTTCGGCTGAAACAGGCTCTTATATAGGCCAAATAGCATGTTTTCAATTGCAAGGTATATGATTCTGTCGACCGTGCTTGGGAAGCAATCATATAACGACCAATCAGAGGACATAATTTTCGTTTAAACAAGGCTTGACAATTATCAATAGTACAATAGTTTGCAAAATCAATCAACAATATTTTACATTTGGGTGGATGCGTGCATAATTTTCCAAACAATTGCTGCAAAAATGAAGGAAATCGGTTGAAAACAAACCGATTTATAAGCATTTAAAAAAGGGACATATTTCGTCCCCTTTTCGTTAATAGTTTTCCTATTTACATCCCTATGTGGTAGGCTAAAGAAAAACGTAGTTTTACGTCAAAACAGAAAAGTTTGAAATTTTCCAAAAAAAAAGAAAAAAAAAAGAGGCAGGATATTTGTTTTGTTTGGTAAAATTTCTTCAGCAAAGTTATAGGCAGTTCTTTAACCCTCACTTCTGCTTAAACTCTAGTAAACAATTGATTTTATATTCTTACGTAGGTAAAGCGCTTTCAGAATATTAAATAGTTATCTGCATTTTTGTAAACTGATCAGTTATTTGAAATTCATTCCACCTATGCAACCACGATGATGGAATATATGAAACATGTAGAAAATAGTGGGAAAAAGTTTTATTGAAAATTGTGACTTCACTGGCAGGACAGCATAGCATAGTTCATCAACAACATATTTTGCTAAGAGGTTTTATCGTGTTATTCGAAAAGCATTCACATTTCCAACAAGCATATGAACCTAATATCAAACTTTGATATCATACCTTGTTGTACCTTTTAAAAGAAATTTGAATTGATTTTCGAATAGTTCGTTAAAAATTTGTAATATGTTCAATTATGCATTCGGTGTCCAATAGTTCTAGAATACCTGTACTGGCCATTCATGATTATTTACACAAGGTTAAGGCTCAGGTCGGCCTTCGGGTAGTGCCAAAAAAATATTTTACGGGTTCGGGTCGGATAGGTGTTTAAAAAATTATCGATTGGTCGGGTACGGGTGGGGTACGGGTAATTCGATTTTCCTGCATTATGAGAATTTAATTTTTAACATTTCAAGCCTAGGTATTTTCTTAGTGTCGAAGAAATCGCCCATTCTGCTGCGATGTTCACATAAAACTCGTCGTTTATTTCAAACTCTGCAATACATGCACATTTCACCATGCTCCGTTTTGTTCTAATAGGGTGAATTAACACATTGCAGACCCCTTTTCTATAGTGAACCACCCACCAGATTAGTTCATTCTATGTGAAAAGTCTAGTGATTTTCCAGAAAACTTCCATCGGAAAACATCTTGTCCGGCTAATCTGCATCACATTTAAAAATTCCGGTTCAATTTTGGCCATAGCACCAGTTTTGGCCATGATAGAATAAAATTGAAAATTGTGAAAAAGTATCTTAGATTACTTCTAATTCGAAGTCTCCTGTTGAACCTGCTGATACTATTCAACAAAATTATTACAAAGTTTAGCAAATAAATATGCGTAATTTAGTTTTAGAACTTTTAGAACGTTTAGAACTAACTATGCTTTTCCGTTTCACTATACAGCCTAACGTTTAGATAGTTTGCAAGCTATTTTTCATAGAGCATAACTTTGTTTAAGTTTGCTCATTGCTATAACAAATCTTGTTACCAGCATCAGGCACAACTTACTACAGCACATGGATAAAAAAATAGTCATTTTGATGTGATTTTTCTCTGCAATATCAAAATTACCTACAGCTTCTAAAAACGTTCACTGATCCATTCTTGGCCACATATCAATGCAATTCCATGATTCATAATCCTGATATTGGCCATATGTAAACAAAACCATGGTAACGTATTGACGTTTATGCAAAACACGAAATGTATGGAGTTTTTCGGAATGTTATGGAATATGTGAAACTACAGAACTGGTTTGGGATAAGAAAGTCTCCGTTTGGTCAGATGATTTACAAATCTGTAACTTCACTTGTATTTACCGAAACTACCGCTTCGGATTCTTAACCTTAACCTGACTATAGTAAATGGCTCGTGAGTTACCGAAGTTGATGTTAGCAAATAATACGAAAAAGTTTCCATGTGAAAAAGGAAAGAGCGGAAGCTTTTAAATGTAGATCTCTTCCCAAGCACAGTCGACACTAATGGATTCAATCGATCTGACTTTGTTGTTATTGTTGTTGTCACTTTCTGTTTCCGATGCTTATTTACGTTCCTTGTCATTTCATTAGCTACTTAGCCCCTCCTTCTTTCTAACTAACTGACGAAGCCTTGGTATAAAGGTACAGTTCGAACATTTCACCCTATCAGTTCAGTATACTGGCAGCAAGCAGCAGCAGCGGACATCAACACCGATGGCAGTAGGCGAAGTGGATCAGCAGCGGGCAACAGCGGCGGTGGTAGTGGTTAGCTGCAGTTCCTACCTCTTTCAGTTCGGCTTCTCTTCGATCTGAGTTGGACCCCACCAGCGGTAATCCGATTCAGATATCGTTGGGTTAATACAACCCGAAAGTGAAAGAGACTCGCACCGCCAGGTGGTTTGAGATGTATGTATATATAGGGTGTGTGCACATAACGTGTGTGAATATCTGTAGCGTGTGTCCCTCATATATAAGGTGTGTGGCTAGCGAGTGTGGCTTGCGATATAGAGTGTGTGTATGTTTATGGCGTGTATGCATGTCTGTAGCGCGTGTATGCATGTTTATAGCGCGTGTGGCCAGTGATGCCACATATACAGATTTATCTGCATTTATACAGATTTTTTGCGTATTTTACATACAGATATCTGCCTATACAAATTACAGATTTTCTGGAAATAATACAGATTTATACAGATTTTTTTTGGTTTTCATGGGGTCGTAAATTGAACTTATTTATTTAGTTGAAAAACATAAATTAACTCAAATGCGGTGGAGCGTGTCGGAGGTGAATCACGGAAAAATACGGATATGTCTAGTACATATGCAGATTTTATTTTACAGATTTTTTCAAATTTTACCAAGGTGATAAGATTTTTTGAACTCCAAAATACAGATGAAAATGTGGCATCACTGCATGTGGCACCGCCACCGGCACCGCTAGATTTGAGCAACCACCATCATCCAGCGTATGTCTTTGGGCTATATAAGAGACTGTTTCTCCTCAAGCAAAGCAGAAGGACGAATGACCGTTTGGGGTTAAAGTCCCTTCAAAAGAAATCAATCAATCAAACCCCATCAGTTTCATTACTAAACCGTACCGGTTACATACGGACGCTAGGTGTTAGCAACTGAAAAGAGGAAAGACAAAATAGTACCGGTCATCTCGGGCCGATTTCACCCGTAATGCTGGTGGCTGTTAGTAGTACATGGCTACTGCAAAATACTCAAATATCTGGAATTCTGGACGGACTAACCAGTAAATAAGAATAATCGGCAACTGGTACCTTTTGGTGCCTCGAAGTTTTGTAATAGAAGCGTTGCAATTCCCTCTACTATTTGTTTTAATGGAATATAAAAATACGGTAGTCAACGTCATGCGGTCGTGTCTTGTATACCACCCTCCTATTTGTTTTCGATGTGACTTTTCTATTTTTGATTCTATCAAAACTTGGTCTTCAAACAACTTTTAGATCTTTTTGAGGTGCATATTTTCTCTGAATACTTGAGAGCGCTATCTCATTCACAAGAAAAGTTATTAGGTTTTTCCCTTACAAAATACGCCCTTTTCAAATGTTTGTATCTAGTTAAATAGCAAACACAAACCGAAACTATTGATTGCGTTTGAAAGGTCGTACTTTTCTGTATATAAAGTCTAAAATTTGGAGGGTGGATATTTTTCTATCTCAAATAAATCCAATTTGAACTTTGCGGTTTGGTTGGATTTCTCGATACATGTCACATGCGTGCTACTATTTTTTTTTTTTTTTTGTATTTGATCGGTCTATATCACTAAACCCAAACAAAAGATCATAATAAATAAGGTTTTTTCAAACAGTTTGATGATTCATGAATGCTATGTGTAAATATAACATAGCTAGCAGGGCAAAGTACTTCAAGTTAGAAATATAATATTCATATGATTTTCTAGTTCGATTATTATAAATGCTAGCCTTTAAGTTAGTTCAAAAACGAGGATTTTTTGCTGTTAAAATATATCTATATGATAAAGTCAAATTATAAAATTAATTTGTGTGACTTCAACTTTTTCGCGATTTGGCCACAATAGGAGACCCAAGTGGCCAATTTAGAAATGATATGGCCAGAATAGAAGCCTAGAGAAGTTTTTTGGTTGGAAAATATGTAAACAATACAACATAATTTGATTATTTAAACTCATTGTTAGTGCAGAATACAGGCGAATTCTTCCGATTTCCCCGATGAAACTATTCAATTACATATTTTTCGAAGGAAGAACGACAAATATCCCTCATACATAACACACTATGGCCAAAACCGGTGCTCTTACCCTACGTTGAGAAAAATTGACTTATTCTGACGGGTGGTGCACCATAGGGTATAATAATAAAGGGGACCACTATAAGTTGATTTACCCAATTCTTCTTATTGTTTTGATCTGGTTCATTATAAAGTTATTATAAACCTCTCAAAAACATGTCTATTGAATTTTTATTAATTTCTCAATAACAAAATAAAAAACTTAAGCAATTTATTTGAAACATTCGTATGCATACAAAATAAATAATCGAAATCCCTGATCAATTTAATATAATGTAACTTACACAAAAAATGGAACCCAAATCACAGAGGATGGATGTGTAGAAACTAGCAACCTTCATTTAACCGTGAGTGATAATGCTCCCGCTATGTGGCGCTCGCGTCGCTGACAAACCAAGCACTGATATCAATAAAATATCGATAAGGCAATATTTATGCAGTGTAACTGGGGCACCATAAGACAGATGTCGTTAGTGTAACAACGTATTTTGATTCAAATTCTTACACACGATTTTAAAATTTTTTATATGAACATGAATGTCTGTTCTCTGTGCCCAAATGCTTCGTACATAGTTATGACTAGATATTTTGCAGCAAGATACAGATGGTCATATTTTTCAACATCAGACAAGCGGACATTCTCATAGACAGGTGTTACGCTGGATGCTAGGAGAACCAGCCTTCCAGGATGCACAGTCATTGTTCTGCGAGGACACAAGGATTTCCGTAAAAGGAAAAAGTCTTCGTGTAATATGCAGTCGATTGCAGAAAAGTTTAGATATTTTTTGTTCCTACTTACAAGAGTGGAAAATCTCTCCCAATGCTTCTTAAACTCAAATGATATTTTTTTCGCATAAGATTAGGGCTTCTTTCCTCAAGCCAAACAATAATCACGTTGTCAAGATGAATGGGGTTATTTTAAGTTGGCCTGACAACGTTAAGTACTTGGGACTAATTTACGATAAAAAACTTATTTTCAAAGAGCACATTGAGAGTATACAAGCCAAGTGCATCAAATATACAAGATTTTTATATCCTCTCATTAACAGGAATTCTAAACTTTGTTTAAAGAAAGAACAAACTTTTGATTTACAAACAAATTTTTAGACCAGCAATGCTTTATACTGTACCGATCTGGTCAAATTGCTGTTCAACAAGGAGGAAAACGCTTCAAAGGATTCAGAATAAAATTCTGAAAATGATTTTGAAGCGTCCTTCTTGGTTTGGTACACTCGAATTACATGGACTTACTGGTGTTGAAACATTAGAAGCTATGTCAAATAAAATTATTAACAATTTTCGACAAAAATCGTTGCAATCCTCAATTGGTACGCTAAGCTCTCTTTATTGCCGATAAGTTAGCAATTAAGTTAGTTGTGAGTTTACTTTCCCTTTTCTGACAAGTAGGTTTAAATCCCTGCGAATGATAAGTCCTAATTGCAAAAGCAAACAAGTCCTAACAATAAAAATTACAAATTTCTAACAGTGTTGAGAAGTCACCATTTGTGATTGGGCACACATACTCATTATTCACTAGTATTTATCATAAATACTTAAGCTACTTACAAATCCCCTCTTTAAAAAAACAATAGGAGAACCAGCTTGGCCTGGAACTCTGGACTGATTAAAATTCGTTCACATGAACACTCGATTCTAGCCTACCTACAGCCATCATCCCAAGAAACCACATATGACAATTCAATCAGTGCATTAAATGTGCGAGGTGGGTACGGATTTGAAAAAAACAAGCAATATCCAGGATGGGTCGGGTACGGGTAGTTGGAACGAATATATTTTCGGTTTCGGGTCGAGTACGGGTATTTTCAACAAACCAGGCTTCGGTTTCGGGTCGGGTACGGGTTTGAAAATTCTCGATGTGTCGGATTCGAGTCGGGTACGAGTGACAAATTTCCCATACCCGACCATCTCTAGTTGAAACCTTTCCAGGGAATTGTAACTAGCGATAGCATTGGCCGGAAGCGTAGAAAGTAGTGGTGAAAAAGCATACACAATAGCACGAACTGAAACAATCATGTCACTTACTCTCAATAGTGATAATGCTAATGATAGAAGTGCGGAATACAGCAAACACTCGGGTGATCTCACAAAAGATTCATGTTTCTAGTCGCGATGATGAGTTCATACAGAAATAATTAATACTGGTTCACAAAATTCGAACTTCGTCTTATAAATCGCACTCAACCGTAAAATATATTTTCACTTGTATCGTGTTTTATTTTCGATATGCCATTCATATAAAGAATCTACTGGCCAACAATTTCAGGTTCAAATCCAAAATATGCAGAGAGAAGTATCAACTTTGTAGAAAAATGGGGTATATTTCGAATATTCAAGTAATGAAATAGAAAAGAACGACGTTTGGTAGAAAAAACTAGAAAGGGAGTGATGCGCATGGAAGAATGCTTATAACCGACTGCACCGATGTAGTCATTTGTGAACCAAAAAAAAAAAAACAATATTTATTTCATAATAAATTTTTCACTAAGCTTTCCAAAATCTTCATGAATTTTTTACAAATTATGCTGAAAAAAAAGCTAAAAGTTGGTTTCTTGGTTCCTTTTCACCATCAAGGATTCACATGTTCTTCGACCCATTGCACGAAGTTTGTGACGTTAGCAAAACCGAGGGATCGTTTCCACAAGTGACGTGCACCCAATTGACGACTCCAACCAGTTCATTGTTAACTACAGCTGGTCCACCAGAATCTCCCTGTAAAAAAATACAGTCATCCAACACGAGAAAAATCTAATTAAAAATCTACTAACGTTACACGGCCCATGAGGGCCAGCTTCACTAGCAACCGCGCAGATAATTCCGTGGTACGTGATTCCAACCCAATCGGTGCACTCCTTCAACGGAATCGATCTCACCCTCGTGTACTGCAAACGCTTACTGGTGGGTTCACCTGCATCGGTCCTACCCCAGCCCGAGACCACCATATCCGTTCCGTCCGGAATCCAACTTTTTCTCAATGCGATCGGTTTAACATTAGCTCCAAACACAAAGTTTTCCACGGTTTCGACCAATCCAATATCGTTGAATGCATTCCCAAAGCCTTCGTGCGGCCATAGTTTTTTCACCATCAAACGCTGGCCACTGTCGCCAGAATCACTGACGTCCAACACTCCGGCTACGACCGTCAACGATTGCACCTGATGCGGTTTTCCGTACTCCAACAGACAATGAGCCGCCGTAAGTACCCAATATGTTCCGACCACTGATCCGCCGCAGTGCAGTTTCTCGCGAAGAAGCAATCCAACCTGGTGGGGGAGTTGATTCGGCTCGGCGAAGTGCCCGCCCACTATGCGAGAGGCGTCCACATTTGTGGTTGTGGCTAGCCAAAATATTACCGATGACACAATGAGGTTCTTCATGGTGTATTGATGATGGCGGTCTGCTGAAGACTGTAATCAAGCAACGCTCAAAAGTGTTGTTTTAAATAGTTTGTGAATAAACTCTCCTGAAGGTTCATGAGCCTCTCGAACTGCTTGAAGTGTTTTGACGGTGACCATAGGCGACGGCTCCGGTACTTTGAGAGATAATTCGTAATTATTAAGAGCGATTTATATGAACTCTTGTTAGATTATCTAATACGATTGTCATAAGTGGTATAGGCTTCGAGAGCTTGCATAATAAGTCACCAATGTTTTTGTTGTGATGAATTTCTTACTCACAGTGTATCTGTTTTGAAAATACTTTTACATGTTGCCCGCTATTATAGATGCATTTTTTCTTACGTTTAGTCGATTTACTAAAAGAATAACAAAAATGATTTGTTGAATAGTTTTTTTGGAAATTTGTGGAAGGATCATTCCAGTATAAACCATTTGTGAAAATATACACATTATACGACATGCAGAACAAAGTTCGATTAGTAATGTAAGAAAAATCTGGGGGTATTTCTGTTTAAAAATCGATTTAATATTTGGGTAACCAAGGTACTATACACACTTTAGATGCCAAGAAAAATCCAAACAAAAACAGAAAAACTATGGACAGTTAAGTAAAGAGCAGAAACTTCTGAAAATTAACCGTGGTACTAGCAGCTGAAATTTAATTTGAAATTTGTGCTTACTCTAAACACAAAAACAAATATATATTTTATGTTGAGATAGTTACGCCCAAGTTAAGTTACAAGAAATCATCAGCACTGTTGGTGTCATAATCCCAGTCCAATATCGATACAGACAGAGGTGCTTATCAAAGTTGAAGTTCTCGCCGAACAATCGAACTGCATCATCTGCTTGCTTTTGCGATCTGGCCCAGCTTTATCACGCTGCTTTCGAGCAGCCACTCCAGGGCCCATTGTGTAAGTTATAAAATTACAATGTTTTCACTACAGTGCGCAGAATTGAATGAAATAATGGGTTAGCGGTGCCCGTAACCCGCTAGGTCCCGTATGCTTGATCCTTTATAATTACTATTTAAAACTGAATACGGTACTTCAGAAAGCGCACTGCCAGCCCCGAACCGGTAAAAAGATAATTACATTTTTCTCAATAGAACCCAAATAAAATTTCAACTAGCGAGTGCCGGAGGCCAATCTAAATCAACTGTATCAACTCTGCTGCAGGCCGGAGCTGAAGCCGTCGGATTTGTTTGCTGACATATCGGAAAGAGTGGTCTTATATCGAGCTAAGATTTCTTCAGCTTATGTTAGGGAAATAGCGGCACCACCCGCGGAGACATTGAATCCTAGCTAGGGGCTCTCTTCACCCTGGCATATTTGTTGAGAGGCCTGTAGGGATGTATGTGTGCGTTAGTGCGGTACTGCAAAGGCAGACAGGCAGGCAGGCAAAAAATGAACCTTCTTTAGCTCTGCGGTGTAAACACATAAAGCTAAACCGAATTTAATTGTGAAAACAGAAAAGCACTTGGAGTGTTTATGATCGGATCAGCCCGCCGAAATTTGTCGCAAGGGATCATCGCACGCTGGCAGGACAGGGAACAAACGGGTAAGCCGTTCCAGTTCCTTTGCTTGTATTAGGACGGGAGAACATTCGTTTCTTGGTTCTGAACTTTTCCTCTGAATTGAACAAAAATATTGAACTGACGGTGAATTTTCCTCCCCTAAAAGGAGAGGTAAAATTTTGAGAACAGCAATCATGTTGCGACTTCTATATGTTTGCGCACAAGATATTTAACGTTGCTCGACTGCTTTCGCCAACCTCATCGTCTTCAAGAGGAAGGAAACTTGTCACCACGCAGCGGGAGAGGTACGGATTTGCTGATTATCCTACCGGTATATATTGCGATAATTACGGTTGATTAATTTCAATCGAAAACACTACCGCTTCGGATAAAACCCGGACGTAGGGTGAATGGGACCTCGGGAGGAATTAACGTTTCGATCATAATTAGAAATTGTCGATCGACAGGAAATCATTACGAGCAAAAACCAATAATATACCGCCAGGATGAACGGGATTTTGGGCGGAATGAATAGATTTGAAAAACGATTGGCGGAAGCATTTCGATTTATTTTTTTGTTACAATTGCTTTTCACATTTTTAAACCGTCTCCGCCTGTGTGAAGGAAACATTTTCGCAATAATATATCAATTTCTTACAGGCAATTGAAATGATACTATCAAAAACCCCCTAGGATCGTGCCTTATTGTCATCGTCCGGCAGTTGTCGTAAAGAATCGGCAAACAACCGTATCGGATTTCACATCATAATTGGTCCAAGGTGTGTAATGCGATATGTTTTCGCTTGGCCTCAGGCCCCTTGACAGTAAGTGTTTCTCACCACAAGATAATTCAATTTCGGTCCATTTGCCCAGAGCTTTAACCTAGGATTTTGATATGCGCGGGAAAACTACAGCCAAAGTGGGCGGCAAAGTTGAAAGAAATGACCATTCGGCGATTTATCCTTTGCGATAAGCTCAGATCGGGATGGTGAGATGTCTGTTCTTTTAAAGTTCCCCCACCCCGGAAGCAAGCAATATATTGCGCCAATAAATCAAATAAATAATAAAATACCGAACTGGATCAGTTAATCTAGACGACGACGACGACGAGGACGACAACTCGGTGCTGTTTGATTTCCCAGCCCCGAGAGTGGATATGCGCGGTAAATAATGAAATTAATTTCCATAATCGTCTGATAAGCGAAAAAGCAAGCTGATAACAACAAAGGCCCGGGTTTATTTGATGCAAATGATCGGAAAAGAAGGGCGCGTAATAAATGCAAGCTAATTGTTCCATCAGATGAGACTTTTCTCACGCGACGTTCAAGGTAAGCGGAATACGTTGGGGTGACAGATATAGAGCGAATATTTCGACTTAATAAAAATAGGTGCCAAGTTGCTAGTAGAGTTTTTTTGACGTTGGACTAACGTCTATATCGAAGTTAGGCACCTGAATTTGAAAATCTAGTAATTCAACCAGGGAAAACCAGGAAAAAGTGGTCAGGTTTTGAGCGCTTATATATCAGTCATTTCTTTTCAGAATTTCGAGGTTTTGGCATCAACCGATCAGAAATTCTTTTACGGTTGAATTTATGTAACAAAAATAACCTATTGTTCGAGATACACTATTGAAAAATTGATAAATCACATCGATTGTCTAAATCATACCGAGCAACCAATCACCACCTCTCTTCACAAGCACAGTCGACACTAACGGATACAACCGATCTGACTTTGTAAACAGTCTCGCAGCTTTCAACCAATAACGAGCTCGCTTTCGGTAGCTGCAACAGGTGTTTCAACACCTTTTTAAAATGCTTCTTTTATCATTACCACTGAACAGATTCTAAACAGGAATGGCTTGATTGATAGGGGAAATATTGCGCAAGATTGTCATATACTAATTTAAATATGTTTTCGATACTAAACTAGCTAAAAGTTGTGTTAAAAGTCGTGCACATTCAACCAATCACAAGCTCGCTTCCCCTTTGCTCGCGAATGGATTTTTGCTTTGGGCTATATAATAACCTGCGTCGTCTCATAGTCATCAGTCAACAAGTGGAAGGCCACTAGAACGGTCTTGAATAATCAGCAGCGGTGGCTGATTCCAGTGGCGAGAGGTAGTGGGCAGCTGCATTTCTTCATTCTGTTCGATAGCTAGAGCTGTTGCGTGTGTATGGCTAGCTATAGCGTGTGTAAGATATAGCATGTGTAGCATATTATGGCTATAGCGTGTATATCTTCAGCGTGTGTACGGATAGTTATAGCTTGTGTGTGGATAGCTGCTGCGTGTGTAATGATTACTTATGGCGTATGTATGGATAGTAATAGCACATGGTTGGATAGCTTATGCGTGTTTATAGATAGTTGTATCGGATGTATGGATAGGAATAGCGTGTGTATGGATAACTTTAGCATGTTTGTATAAAAAACTATGGCTACAGCGTGTGTATGAATAGTTTTAACGTGTGTATAGATAGTTATAGCATGTGTGTGGATAACTATAGCGGGTGTTTATCGAAGATTATTATTGTCATTAAAAATATTAAAACGTCTTAACGAACACAGTTGTGAATTTGATTTTACAGCAGCGATTTTAACTTCTTCAGCCAGTCTTTAGTCATCGAGAAAAAATTACTGCCTATGAATGATCAACACTTATTTACTAAAAATTTCATTGAGATCAAAACAGGTTCTTTTGAGTGTCATAAATTATTGGTAAAAAGAGTTGCAAGTTTTCTCAAAAAGCATTCATTAAATTTTCATTTTTGTTTCTCGGTCCGCGGTTTTGATTTTGTTTCTCGCACACAGAGAAAGAAACAAACTTGTCGCTATCGTGAAAAATAACAAAACAATTAGAAATGCTCTAAATCACAATTGAAGAAGTTAAGATATTTTCCTGTCACTCGCCAAAACCTTGATAACAACTACCGAAAAACGTGTAATTGAGCTCTTGCTGTATTAAGTTATTGAAATAAACGTATTTTTTGTTTAAATACATGAAGTTATATGCTGGGCTGGAGCTAACCTAGCATGAGTTTTATCAATTTAATGACAAACAATTTTTAAATTTAAAATTTTCGTTTGAATCGTTCTGGGCTCCAATTTCAGATAGTTTCGTAAAGTTTGCTTTTTGCTTAGATAGGAAAATTTTACCAATTCGCTCAATTGAATGATTGTCTTGCTGGTGCAGCTACGAACAAAGGTTTGATTCGAATATGTATGAAATGACAGCGATTAAATAAAAGATATCCATTCTTTTAGTAGGGTAGGAAACATATTCTAAGCAGCTTTAGGAACCGCCTGTGTATTCAGACGAAATACTCGAAATGTGCTGGGTGAAACTCAAACAGTAGTATATCAACCTGCTCTCTATCGTTTCCTCTATCAGAACTTGTTTTCGGATTGTAAAACTAAGTTAGCAAACTTTGACAATTTTTCAATCAAAGTTACCAATCGAGGGACACTATTTCAATCACCCCGAACCTATTTTAAGCAGTTTCCATCTGTTTTGCAGGCGTTTTTTTTTCAGCACCTGAAGTGGCTCCTGAATGGCTGCAATATAGGTCGATTTGTTTCAATTGAAATTGTTCACAGATTTCTTTGTGATTAACGGTATTTCTTATATTCGTAAGACAGCTAGACAATCAAAGTTTTCGTTTCCATCATTGAAATTGTCGATAGTGGTCGAAATGCAGGAGTTTGAGGCCTGTTTTCTTCGACTGATTAAAACAGGTGCTACTGCTTAAGCCGTTCCCTACCCTATATATTATTATTCATAACGTTTTAACGTCTCAGCATTCAGAAATGCACTAGATAAAATTGCAGCAAATACTAGAGTTGCAATTCTCTCTATTATTTGTTTTAATGGAAAATAAGAATACCGTAGTCCAACGTCATGCGGTCGTGTCTTGAATACCACCAATACCATTTTTTATTTAAACTGATAAACTAATCTTGAACTAAACTGGGAATTAACAAGTACAAGTTTGAGCAGGAGAAAAATAAACTAAAGATAACTACAGGGTATCACCGTAAAAGTGACACACGTTTGAGTGCCTCTTTCGCATCGTAAGACATACCCTGTTAATCAGCTGTGCTTGTTTTACATAAATTTCTTATTTGGCGTCTTAGTAGAATATAATCGAATATTGAGAATAGGCTATATTTCCTTTTAATTCTACTACAAAAGATCAAATACTCTCTTATGCCGTCCGCAAATACGTATTTCGGTCGCTACGTACAACCATCATCAGTGCTAATGTGGAGTGCTGTTTTGTGTGTGTTTGTTTTGATTCACTTGCAAATAATACAGAATTCAGCGCCAACGCATAAGGCACTGGTTTTTCAAAAGAGGTGCAACAAAAATTTACTGTGTTTTATCAGCCCTTCTGAATGCACCACACCATCTACCGATTTGAATCCATTGGACTTCAGCATTTGGGGAGACATGCTAGGAAAGCTGGGTGATTTAGAACACATGACTTTGGGCACTTTTAAGAACCGTTGGTGGTGAAAATTTGGAATGAAATGCCGATCAAAGTCGTGCGTGGGACCGTATCCAAATGCAAAGGCGAAAGATTTTAATTGAACTGTAACTTGTCTACTCTTCCGTGGCAAGAAAAGAGAGCCAGAGAAGAAATAATCAGCTGTTTTATTTCATGGCATTAAGCCAATGTATCACTTTCACGGTGACACCCTGTATAAAAAATACAGAAATGAAATACTTCCATATTACATTCATATGGTTCGAATCAGAGCCAAAGAAATAGATGAGGGAATCGTTTGTGATTTCCACAAACAATATTTGAATAAATTGAGAATCGTTGCAAAAGTGTGTTAAGGTCAGACAAGCTAGAAAAGAAAAGAGAAAATAATAGCAGGTTTTAATGGAAAGTTTTGTGTGGTTTATCCTTAGTTCCAAAATTGCATCAAGTCTGGGCTCACCCTCCAGATGATAGGAAATGGTGTAACGAACAAACTTTTGTTAGGCGGCAGCTCTAGAAAATGATATTTTCAACTGGCCCCGATGACTTTTTTGAAAAAAAATCGGTTTTTCTTATGTCAGTTATTCAATTTTCTACGAAACTTGAACCTTTTATATTTTATGCAGGTTCCCAAGGGTCCAAACTGTAAGAGAAATATTTGTTTCGGATTGTTTATCGTCAATTTATTTTCCTAAAAAAAATTTGTATCCTTTGGAAAGGAGATTTTTCAAGTACATTTTGACATTCAATCAATAAAAGTGGGTATCACGCGTAATGCTATCCCCAACTGTATACCATCAAAAGATAGGAAATTTTAAGAAAAAAATTTTGTCGAAGACTGCATGGCTCTAAAATGACGTGATTTTGAGTTATTCGAGATTTACTGAGGAATAAGAAGTTGCATTTTGTTGTTTTCCAATACTAAAATGTTCATTTGCCGTACCAGATAGTATAAGGGCCCGTTCTGCAGGGTCATTGATAACTGTTAAGCTATAACATTTCGATTTGGCATCAAGATAATCATTTCTTTCTATACAGGCCTTGGGATCTTCCTAAATTAAAAAACAATTGCTATCAAGCCGCCGTCTATCGAAAAAACTTTAGTGACTTCTCTATGAGTCTACTTAGTTTTTTACAGACGAAAATCTTTTCACTCTTGAGATGTCGTTCACACTGCTCTCCTTTTTCATGTTTTGTGCTACCTTATAATCGAGTCATCATTAATATTGTTATCGAAAAATACCAGGCTAACATTAACCTCCGGAAAATACCACAAGTGCAGTCTGAAGACCCGGCAACTCTCCAACACAACGTGCTGAAGTCACCGGAGATTGCTGGATCGAGTCCCATCTGGATGAGATTTTTTTCAAATTTTAGGTAACACTTTTTGTCCTTGTTCATTTTTCACATCCCCGTAGAACTAAAAAAGTCATCGGGGCCAGTTGAAAACATCATTTTCTAGAGCTGCCGCCGAACAAAAGTTTGTTCGTTACATCATTTTCAATCATCTGGAGGGTGACCCCAGACTTGATGCAATTTTGGGACACCCTAATGTACAATCGAAAAACCTTAGTTATATACTTATAAGACACTTTAAATATGGAAGAATCGGAACATAAAAAGTAGGAGGGTGGTATTCATGACACGACCGCATGACGTTGGACTACGGTATTCTTATATTCCATTAAAACAAATAATAGAGAGAATTGCAACTCTAGTATTTGCTGCATTTTTATCTAACAGTGCATTTCTGGATGCTGAGACGTTAAAACGTTATAAATAATAATATATACTAAAAGAATGGATATCTTCTATTTAATCGCTGTCATTTCATACATATTCGAATCAACCCTTTGTTTGCTGCACTACCAAGACAATCATTTAATTGAGCGAATTGGTAAAATTTTCCTATCTAAGCAAAAAGCAAACTTTACGAAACTATCTGAAATTGGAGCCCAGAACGAAAATTTTAAATTTGAAAATTGTTTGACATTTTATCGATAAAACTCATGCTAGGTTAGTTCCAGCCCAGCATATAACTTCATGTATTTGAAAAGAAAAAAACGTTTGGTTCAATAACTCAATATAGCAAGAGCTCAATCACACGTTTTTCGGTAGTTGTTATCAAGCTTTGGGCGAGTGACAGGAAAATATCTTAACTTCTTCAGTTGTGATTCAGAGCATTTCTAATTGTTTTGTTATTTTTCACGATAGCGACAAGTTTGTTTCTTTCTCTGTGTGCGAGAAACAAAATCAAAACCGCGCACCGAGAAACAAAAACGAAAATTTAATGAATGCTCATTGAGAAAACTTGCAACTCTTTTTACCAATAACTTATGATACTCAAAAGAACCCGTTTTGATCTAAATCAAATTTCTAGTAAATAAGTGTTGATCATTCATAGGTAGTAATTTTTCCTCGATGAATAAAGACTGGCTGAAGAAGTTAAAATCGCTGCTGTAAAATCAAATTCACAACTGTGTTCGTTAAGACGTTTCAATATTTTCAATGACAATAATAATCTTCGATAAACACCCGCTATAGTTATTCACACACATGCTATAACTATCTAAACACGCGTTAAAACTATTCATACACACGCTGTAGCTAACGCTATCCATACACACGCTATTCCTTTCCATACATCCGATACAACTATCTATACACACGCATAAGCTATCCAACCATGTGCTATTACTATCCATACACACGCTATAACTAATCATTACACACGCAGCAGCTATCCACACACAAGCTATAACTATCCGTACACACGCTGAAGATATACACGCAATAGCCATAATATGCTACACATGCTAGTGTCTTACACACGCTATAGCTAGCCATACACACGCAACAGCGCCATCCCTATCATCGCAAATGTCATAGCAATACAGATGCACATACGCTATATGTGCACACTGCACACACACCCAACGTTTTCACCCAACGATATCTGAATTGGATTACCGCTGGTGGGGTCCAACTCAGATCGAAGGAGCACCGAACTGAATGAAGAAATGCAGCTTCCCACTACCTCCGCCGCTGCTGCCTGATACCACCGCTCTGGTTCTGCTGCAGCTCAGTTTGGCCGCTGGAATCAGCCACCGCTGCTGATTATACAAGACCGGCCTGGTGGCCTTTCACTTGTTAACTGATGATTGCTATGAGACGGCACAGGCTATTATATAGCCCAAAGCAAAAATCCATCCGCGAGCAAACAAGAAGCGAGCTTGTGATTGGTTGAATGTGCACGACTTTTAACACAACTTTTAACTAGTTTAGTATCGAAAACATATTTAAATTATTATATGACAATCTTGCGCAATATTTCCCCTATCAATCAAGCCATTGGTGTTTAGAATCTGTTCAGTGGTAATGATAAAAGAAGCATTTTAAAACGGTGTTGAAACACCCGTTGCAGCTACCGAAAGCGAGCTCGTTATTGGTTGAAAGCTGTGAGACTGTTTACAAAGTCAGATCGGTTGTATCCGTTAGTGTCGACTGTGCTTGTGAAGAGAGGTGGTGATTGGTTGCTCGGTATGTTTTAGACAATCGATGTGATTTATCAATTTTTCAATAGTGTATCTCGAACAATAGGTTATTTTTGTTACATAAATTCAACCGTAAAAGAATTTCTGATCGGTTGATGCCAAAACCTCGAAATTCTGAAAAGAAATGACTGATATATAAGCGCTCAAAACCTGACCACTTTTCCCTGGTTTCCCCCGGTTGAATTACTAGATCTTCAAATTCAGGTGCCTAACTTCGATATAGACGTTAGTCCAACGTCAAAAAACTGTATAAAAAACACGAAAATTCTGATTTTGAAATCCGCTTCAAAAATTTTATTTTAAAAATGTTCAAATCGAGTCCAGAATCCAGAGTATAGTATAGTGCAGTCCAGAGTCTGAGACCAGAGAGCAGAGTTCAGAAACCAGAGAACAGAGACGAGAGATCAGAGACCAGAATCCAGGTTCTAGAGTCTAGAGACCAGAGATCAGAGATTAGAGATCGGAGACCAGAGACCAGAATGCAGAATCTAGGGTCCAAAGTCCAGAATCGAGAGTCTAGAGACCAGAGTCCAAAGTCCACAGTCCGGAGACCAGAGATCACAGTCCAGAATCCAGAATCCAGAGTTGAGAGTTTTAGACCAGAGTCCAAATTTTAGAGATTAGAGACCAGAGTCGAAAATGCAGAGTCCAGCTACAAAAGTCCAGAGACCAGTGTCCAGAGTCAAAAGTCCTGGAACCATAGATCAGATTCCAGATTCAATATTCCAGAATTTGAGACCAGAGTCCGGTGACCAGTGCAGAGTCAAAAGATCAGTGATCAGAGACCAGAGATCAGAGTCCAAAGTCCATAGTCCAGAGACCAGAGTTCAGAGAGCAGAGTTTAGAGATCAGAGACCAGTATCCAGGTTCCAGAGTCTAGAGACCAGAGATTCGAGATAAGATATCAGAGATCAGAGACCAGAGATCACAACCCAGACTAAAGACCAGAGACCAGAATCCAGGTTCTAGAGTCAAGAGACCAGAGATTTGAGACCAGAGATCAGTGATCGGAGATCAGAGACCAGAGTACAGAGTCTAGGGTCCAAAGTCCAGAATCGAGAGTCAAGATACCAGAGACCAGAGTCCAGGGACCAGCGACCATTGTCCAAAGTCCAGAGTCCGGAGTCCAGAGATCACAATCCAGAGTCCAGAATCCAGAATTGAGAGTCTGAGACCAGGGTCCAAAGTCCAGAGTGCAGAGTCCAAAGCCCAGAGTCCGAGGACCAGTGATCAGAGTCCAGGATCCAGAGTCCAGAATCCAGAGTCCAGAATCCAGAGTTGAGAGTCTGAGACCAGAGTCCAGAGTCAAAAGGCCAGAGTCCAGAGACCTGAGTCCAAAATGCAGAGTCCAGAATCCAGAGTCAAGAGAGTCGAGAGTCCAGATTCAAGAGTCAAAAGTCCTGGAACCATAGATCAGAATGCAGATTCTAGACAGAAGTCGAGAATCGAGAGTATAGAGTCCAGAATCTGGGACCAGAGTCCAGTGACCAGAGTCCAGTGACCAGAGAACATAGACTAGAGACCAGAGACCAGAATCCAAGTTTCAGAGTCTAGAAACTAGAGATTAGAGAGCAGAGGTCAGAGATTAGAGATCGGAGACCAGAGTCCAGAGTCTAGGATCCAAAGTCCAGAATGGAGAGTCTAGAGACCAGAGTCAAGAAACCAGGATCCAATGTCCACAGAGTCCAGAGTTGAGAGTCTAGAGTTCAGAGTCTATAGCCTAAAGTCCAGAGTCCAGAGACCAGAGATCAGAGACCAGAGATCAGAGACCAGAGATCAGATATCTGAGATCAGAGATCAAAGACCAGAGTGCAGAGTCCAAAGTCCAGAGTCGAGAGTCGAGAGTGGGGTTTGCAATATTCCCGAGAATAGATTTCCCGGGAAACGGGAACGAAAAATCTCATTTCCCGGGAATTCCCGGGAATCGGGAAAGGAAAAAATCCTTAGCAAAAATTGGATTTCAAATAATGTTCATTTATAAAAAGTTTTACACAATCGTTTACAATTTAATTATCAATTGAAGAACAAAATTTATTCAAGTTCACTCCAGAAATTCATGAACAATCGTCTATCAATCGCCTCAGTCCCGCTGACAATTTTTCGTTAGGCCCAAATAATGTAGTTTCCTCCTGTATAACTTTGCTGAAGATCGCTGAATCACCGCTGGTGTCTGATTTCTACAATACTTCTAAATCACCGATTCCAACTCTTGCTACATTTCATTAGAAACTGAAGAGTCCAATACTTTTAGTTTGTTGAAGATAAAGCTGAGTGTTTGGCAGCCAGATTTTAGAGCATTTGAATGCCTTCGTATTAATGTAAAATCGCGGCCACGACCCAAGTTACATTGACTGAGTTTTATTAATTTATTTATTTCTGGTCGCATTGATTTACGGGTTTCAATTTTTTTTTTATCAATTTACAGGTTTCAAATTTTTTTGTCAATAAACAAAGAAAAAATCAAGTAACTATCCGCTTAGCAGTACACTCACTAGCAGAAAAAGACATGATATGAAGAAAATATTTCTTAATTTATCGTTTACTGAATAAGACAGCATATATTTTTGACAAATAAATTAAGCAATTAATTTGATATTACACGGCAAGCAAATATTGATCGTCGTTTCAAGCAAATATTTGCTTCGTATAATGCACACTATGAATCTGCTCAACACTTCTACGACGTAAGTTTCGAGTTTTGATACGATATTTAGTTTTATTGCAATATTTTATGGAAAATTTTCCGAGGAGCTCGGGAATCTCGGGATCCCGGGAATCAGTTTTTCTATTCCTGGGATCCGGGAATCCCGGGAAAAGGCAATTCCCGAGAAATCGTTCCCGGGATTGCAAACCCTAGTCGAGAGTTGAGAGTCTAGAGACTAGAGTCCACAGTCCACAGTCCAGAGTCCAGGATCCAGAGTATAGAGAAGAGAATCCAGAGTCTGAGATCAGAGTCCAGAGACTAGAGTCCAAAGTGCTGTCAAGAGATCGAAAGGCCAGAGTCCAGAGACCTGAGTCCAAAATGCAGAGTCCAGAATCCAGAGTCAGGAGTCTAGAGAGTCGAGAGTCCAGAGTCCAGAGTCAAAAGTCGTGGAACCATACAACAGATTGCAGATTCTAGACAGAAGTCCAGAATCGAGAGTATAGAGTGCAGAGTCGAGAGTCTGAGACAAGAGTCCAGAGACCAGAGTCCAAAGTGCAGAGTCCAGAGATCAGAGACCAGAGAGCAGAGACAGAGATCAGAGATCGTAGACCGGAGACCAGAGTGCAGAGTCCAGAGTCCAGAATCAAAAGTCCAGAGTCCAGAGTCCAGAACCAAAAGTCCAGAGTCCAGAGTCGAGAGTCTAGAGACCAGTGTCTAGAGTCCAGGTACCAGAGTCCAAAGTCCACAGTCCGGAGACCAGAGATCACAGTCTAGAGTCCAGAATCTTAAGTCCAGAGTCCAGAGATTAGAGATCAGAGATCGGAGACCAGAGGTCAAAGTGCAGATTCCAGAGTCCAAAGTCTAAAATCCAAAGGCCACAGCTCAGAGAATAGAGACCAGAGATTAAAGACAGAGTGCAGAGATTTGAGACCGGAGGCCAAAGTGCAGAGTCCAGAGTCCTGTCCAGTCGAACCTAAAAGAATACTGTTAAAAGAAGAACGTTATCATCCTAAATTTATATTGTACAGGTCAGCTAGACCTGGCAAACGTGGTACTGCCAAAAATTATATTTGATGTAAATGATTCTCGTTCACAAAATCCTCTTGCATCCTAAAAGCGTATGCGTATCTCTTTGGTTGTCTTCTAGACCCAAACTCACTTCCGAAACAAAATGATTACATTATTCCTTAGTCTCATGTTCTGATTCTAGTTCACAAACGCCCAAATCACACCCATAATAATGAGGCAATGCATGTATATATAATTTAATAAACATAACATAGGCGGGGGCCCAACTTGGTTGGTAATGTATCAGCCAACCACGGTCGTCGCCTGGGTTCGAATCCCAACGCCGAAATAGGTGTCGATGGTTATGGGGTGGTGTGATCGACTCACAACCAACCCAACTGGTCTAGATTCAATCCTAGCCGACACCGGGAGATTTTTTGAGGCGAAAATTCTTTGAGATCACGCCTTCCATCGCATGAGGAAGTAAAGCCGTTGCACCGCACAGTGCGTTGAATGTATGTGAAAATGAGACAAAAATCAAAACAGCCATTCTCGTATTTTTTTTTTCAATTGGTGTGACACGAAAAATGTTTAGTACCGATGAGAGCTACTATTTGCATAATTGATGAATGTCATATACGTAATCGCAAATATGTCTCAAACGCCATTTTTTTGTATAGAAGCATAAAACGATAATTTTCCAAGAATATTATCCATTTAGAGGTAAAAGGCTTGAAAAGCATGTTCTAATAATTTCTAGGCGATGAGAAAGTGACCTATACGCCATAACAACTAGTTTTTATTATTATTTTTATTTAATTTCCTTTTCATTATGTTCACTTACGATTTACTGTTGCAAAACATTTAGACATAATTAATCCAGGAATCTTTTTATGCGTTTTACACATGAACTACGTGTTATACATAAAAATAAGGGACAGATGTACGATAAATTGCTCACTCTTGGTTCCAAAGGTATCATTCGAAAACGAGAATTCCGGTTGAAAGAGCAAACTTGAGCAATGGCAATCACTTCTAAAGTTTGAAAGATATTTCCAGTAAGTGAAAAAAGTGAAATTCAGAGAGGTACTTTGGGGTACTTTTTTTGACAATCGATTTTAAATCGAAAGTATCTTTTTTTCTAAACATGAAGAAGCATGACCAAGCGGCCTTTAACTTCCAAATGCGCTATGTTATGTCTCAATAGTAACATTTGAAATGTAGTAGTTACATACCTCTACCGTTGCCATTTTGTCTTTAACTTGATAAGATATAGAGTATATTGAAAAATTAACTTGAAAACTGAGATTTTTTTTTAAATAACGTGTCACTTGAGTAGTTGAAACCACTGCACAGTAGATGCGTTTCATAATCGTATGGGTGAACTTGGGAAGTTAATAATATCATTACAGTATGTCTCAAACATGTATAAAACATATCAGCATATAGAATTGGTTCAATAAGAAATCCACTTTTTTGATTTTTGTCTATAGAACGTTGCACTGTGCGCCGGTCCGTTAATTACACTTCCCTGTCACGAACGTCATTCCCATACATTCTGCTTGAAGCCGTTTTTCTCTGGCTCTCTGGCTCGATTATACGTCAAAAGGCTGTCAGTGCTCGCGAAACAGTCAGATAAGTTCCGTTCATGCGAGATCAATTGTTGCTGCAAGTGGTATGTAGAAATGCAAAGCTCCAAGAACGTTTGTTTCGTTTCGAAAGTTTTATGGACTTTGTGCAGGACTTGAATGGTCACGTTCAACGTATTCTAACACGTTCCGGATAACCCTACATTCAATATAATTAGAAGCACTCAAAAAAACATGTGTTACTGATGCGGCACAATGAACGGATCTTAAGAACATATTTTCAACACTAGCGCCATCATCGTTAGCGGCGGCTTCAGGAAACAGTTGCCATGACATGGGTCTGGTTAATTACCGAGATGTGTGTTAGGGTCCTGGGTGCAGTCGCCTCCTTGGGCGTCGGTGATTGGCCCAACAACAGTGGCGGAACTAGACCGGCGGAAAATAAGCGAAAATAAAAGAAAAAAAAAGTTATCATGAAATCATTACCTTTTTTTAACCAGCGTTGCCAGGTATATTTTCAAAAAATTGGGAAAAAGCAAAAAGAAAGTCTGGAAAAAATCTGGTAGTCATTTTCTGGGCCAAAAGGTGGTTCTTCCGGTTAAAATTCTTGGGATACGCATGATTTAAAGTGAAAAAATTGCAAAATTTGAAGTGATGACCTTTTTGCGAGACTACTCCTAAAACAACTCAACAATAGTAACAAAAATTTATTCTTGTTAGATTAACACAATTATTTTAAAAACTTATGACTTAAATCCATTTTGAATATTTGAATAATGAACGCAACTTGGAATATACTGTATCTCAAAATCATTGCTCAAAAATCTTATTCAGTAACTAAATCTATTATTATAGAGCCTTGGGTTTCAAAGGGCTATTACTGTATCTCTTGATCTGAAACTCCGTTCTCCTGAAGTTATTTGTTGTATTCATACGTTTTGGATAACCTTCACGAAAATCGTCTTAAAACTACATGATGTGATGTTAAAGTGTAGTAAATGAAACTACAAAATTGTTTCGAATCATATATATCGTTTTGTGTTAAACAAAGCAACGACAGTGTCATCTATTATTGAAAATGTTTATTAGTTCTACGAAGTGAAAATGAAAAAGAATGAAGAAACTGTTCTGCAGTTAGCTGAATCGCTGTTATCCCAAGCAACATATTTTGTTACAAATAAGAGATAGTAAGCATTATGTGACGACTTAGAAAAATTATCGGAATATATATATTTTCGTAAGCTGTCAGTGGTCACGCACACGCCAAACGCTAGTTACTAAAACTGTCTTCTTTCCTAGCAACCTATGAACCTGAGGTACACCAAAGTTTGTTATTTTTTTATGTGTAGCAACTACAAGTTACCATTGATTGCGTTTAGTCCTCTACACACCTCCTCTCACCTGATACAGACCCTTTGAAGCGTGAGGAAATCAGAGTGAACTGAGTTTTAACTTTCTTAGACACATGTGTTATTATTCGTACATGGCTAAATGTTCTGATCCAGTTGCAGCGACAAAAACCGCCAGAAATATAATGTTTCGCTGAAGACAGAGGAAGATGATTTCGGGATGTAAAAGGAACGTAGTGTCATAAATATTCAGCATGTCCCAGAGATTTGAAATTAACCAAACCACTATCAGTTAATTATGAACGTCAATCTATAGTAACATATCCAATTAGTCCTGTAACATCATACAGCTTCATCAAAATTAGATTGTTAAGTGATGGCATAAGACAGTACCCGACTATGGAAAAGTCAAGTACATGACGGGTTATTTAAAACAAGAGCTCCAACGCAATCCTTTAACTATACTCTGACGTTCAAACTGTACGGTTAAAGCGATAATTCATTTGCCGATATGTTAAAATATTACCAGTCAATACGTTATTAAATAATAAGATATTATGCCATTGCTTTATAAATACAGGTACAGTATAAGCTTACACTATTTGTCATTACTTTGAAACATGATGTCAAGTTTGATTATCGGTTTTTATTTTAGATGTTTGAAATATCGCCATGTAGTTTTCAATTTTCTTAAATCGAACATAGGTACTGTTCTACAAAAACCAAGAAGGCAAATTCCGAAGTCGACGTAAAAAAACACACAAATTCCAAAATTCGCGTAGAAAACTTCATTTGCTAAAGGGTTTTAACCATTTCTGCTAAATACTTTCGAAAAAGGATTAACAGCAGTGTTATTTCCACATACGCACTGCGTCAAAAACGACTTTTCTAAAAAAATCTGCGTAGAATCCATAAAAAAACGTAAGAATCCATAAAAAACGCGTTAATTTCGAAATCTGCGTTAAAAGACCTTAGTGTATTTCCTGTAGAAACCCTTATACACATTCAAGGCTTCCATCACACATTTCAGGTTTAAAACCAGGAACAAGGGAACGCGGGGACAGGCTTTTCATACGCGAAATTGATAATGTGTGAGCTTATACCGGAGTATCACAGAGTGATTTGAACTACCCAATAATGATTAGGAGACTTAAGTACCCAGTTATTCTAGGCTTTGCCATGACTTATTATAAAGTATTATATAATTATAAAGTATTTTATCGTAGGCAACTATTTGGAAAATTGTTATGTTTTTCTTGGTCACATTTTTTTTTGTTTGTATTGTAAGTTTTACTTGAAATGTTACATCATACAATTGAAAAATTGAACTCTTTTAAATAATACAGCTTAAACGAAAATTAATAAATCATGAGAAATTTTTTTCGAAAATGGTTAAATAACAGAAAAAAAAGTTCTGTGCAGTGGTTTCGTATGGGAGGCAAAATATTCATTCGTCTTCAAATAAACGATCAATCCAAGCATTTTCATGATACACTGAAAGACTGTTTCTCACCGTCAAGATTAACATTTGAGTTCAAAATTAGTGTTGATCATCTGCATCGAATTGTCTAATTATCATAGTTGAATTTTGATTCCAAACTAGATTTTTTGAAGAAGCTTCATCATTTAGAATAAATACCAGTATTTGTTGTGAGTCGAAGTAATAGTCCAACATGCATTTTAAAAGTGGCTAGCCACTACGGGTCAACTAGTTAAATAATAAAAAGGTAGTTTACAAGTGATGAACTTTTTTGGATCACATACCATTTCCTACGATGATAGGTTCAATCGTTCTTGAAATGTGACATAAAATACACAAAAAATATTTCGTGCGATTTGATTTGGACGATTGGCAGTGCAGTTTGAAAGTTTTTAAGGAGATTTTTAGGATTTTAATGGCCTACAAAGAAACCAATTAACTCGTTAGAAATTATGGAAATCATGGATTTGAAACGTTTGGTAACATTGAAAACTTAAAATTATTCTACGGATTCAATCGGAAATGTTTCGATATGTTTTCACAATTTTACAATGTTTGAACTGCTGGTAATAATCCAAAAAAGGTTGTCATTCCTAATACATTCTTATTGTTGTGATACGAAGGCGAATTGAATTTGATAAAAATTACCGTACAAAGTGTTCAATAATATTTAATAAATGAGATATCAGTGGGTGGGTGGGTATCATTGCTTATTAAACTTCATTTTCAATCCCCCAACGTTCCGATCACTGCTCCGTGGATTGCTATTTTACGTGTCTCGGCGTCATCAACAAATTTTATTTAGTATTTTGAAAAGCTTTAAATCGTATGAACCTGTTGATTGTATATAGTGTCGCTTATTGTCTCCAATGTTCATCCAAAATCTACTTTTTTCTTTAAATCTTTCAGGAACTAGATTTTAAAAACTGGTTGACAGTTGCTGAACGAAAAAGATTAGGTACTATAATACTATTCATCGGTTTCATGTTTCACAATAGGCGACTTCGACCATGACGAACATGTAAATTGTACAAAATTCATTATACAATCATAAATTAACTGTTATTGGAGTTTTCAAGGAATATCAATGTCTTTGTAGATCACACAAATTAGAAATCCTACAATTGTACTCTGCGATTAAACTTAGCACTGTGAACATCTCTACTACGATAAAAGCCATTTTTTCTGTTCATTTATATGAGTAACAATATGCAGTCATTTATCACAGACATTGAACTGGTTAAAACATAATCTTTTCAAAATTTCAATTGAAGCTGGATGTTTATATTGCCATTTTTATACGATTTCTGGTTATTTGAGTTTATTATCATCTGGAAGCTTATTAACTATACTGAATATGATAATGGTGCCTTAAATCTTCAACACTTACAAAAAAAATTGTCATGCAGATTTGTTATAAAAACACAGATGAAAAAAATGTATTCAACATACCAGTTTGTCCTGGGTGACAAAAAGCAGCCTCTTTTTACGCCAGAATGCACCCGTTGAAGCCCAAGTCGTTGCCCAAACTCATTAACACCCTACAAAACACACACAAACCGCCCATTACCAGCTAATTATGCTCAGAAAGCGGCGAAAATTACCTTTTGATCCTCAGCGGCGGCACTCTGCAGCAGTGTGTGCCCATGCGTGCTTGTGGCCAATCCTCTTGCGGCATTCTCTGTCGTCGTGATGAACCCACCAAACAATAATGGCATTAGCCTGGGTTTTAGGTCGACCGTTCAAGAAGGAAAGCTTGTGGGATTCAACTGAAGAGTAGGAAAAAACTACTATGAGCCAAATCCTTTCACAATGCAAATCTGACAAAGCGTCAGAGAACAAAGTTTTTTTTTCGGGCTCATTTTCAAGTGCGAATGTCACACCTTTTCAGGTGCTTGAGAGGACGATGAAGACGACTTGCCGCATGGGAAAATGCAAGTGCACGTACAGTGATGTGACGATTCTCGGTGGTGTGGGAGATTGTATCTTAACACAGCATTGCAAACTTTCCGGTTGTTATACATTTATTCAAACAAACCCTCGAGGCATTTATAAGTTTTGAGCCTAAGATTGACACAATTATTTTAATGAACTTTCGATACTTCAGTCACCCAACATTTTCCAACAAACAAGTATCAATAAAATCACCCGTGTTCCACAACACAACAAACTAAAAAAGGTACAAATGTTTTACTCTTCACCCCCGTAACCGCCACCTTCTGCAATCCAGCAATTGGTAGGATTAAAGCGACAATCACCGTTTGCAATGCGCTAAGCATGAAAGAAACTGTGAAATGCTGGTTTTATGGGAAATAAATTGATAGAGCAACAATTTTCCAATGAAATCAATTGGAAAGTGACCGAAACAAGTGATGCATGTCGCGCTGCGTGAGAGTGCTGGTTTCCGATTTACCGAAAGTAATCATTTGAAGGGGGAAATAGGATTTATTATCGATGAGTTTTATATTATAACCTTGAGCAGCTTTGAAAAGATATCAGGGAAAAAACTAATTGAATTATATGTACAAGCCAGTGTCTCTGAAAGAGACTCTATCAAACTATAACATGGTAGCCCCATGTTAGTTTTGTAGGAAAATTAAACAATTTTTCAAACCCAGCTCTCCAAAAAAAATTAATTTTACTTATTTATATCAAAATTTGTATGTAAAATGTAAATAATAAAAACCACTGAAATGAAAATTCTGTTCCCGTGTATGATATGTATTAAAAATCCTTAAATTCAACTTTGAACATTTAGATCGTTATGTTATGTTTTTCATTGTATTTGTTCGTAAAAGTTTATCAGTACTTGTTGCTCGACGACGCGAACAGCTTCATACATAATGAAAGTATTCAAGCAAACATTGGCCACACCACATATTCCAACCACCAACAAATGAGCAAAACTAGTCCCCAAACATACTTTTCAAAGTGAACCGACAAAAAACTTCAACTTGAGCACCCATTACCAGCTATTATGTTGCCACTCAGGCATCTGGCCAACACTTTGCGCCCGTAAATTCGCAAAAGTAGAACGTAAATGGAAAATTAATTTACTTCGTCAACCCCAGCTAGCCCAATCGATCGGCGACTGGCATTCGGGTGACCCCGCTTCGACCCAACCCACCACCCCTGCAAAAGGATTTCGAATTGGCCGGGCGAAAACCCGAAGGTGCCGATGCGTTCTCAAGAACAGTTTTCTATTTAATGAATTCCATTCACCCGCCAAACAATGCATTCGCCAAGATTTTTAATTGAGTCGACATGATCGGACCCGATGGTACTCCAAAGGCGCAGTACATTATGTGCGCGTGCAATTGTTTAAAATATCGCCCAAATTCGTTGCGCCAATAACTCCTAGGTATTGTGCTGCACAATGCGACCCTTTTACTTTCGGGAAATGTATTTATGCGTACGAATCAGCGCGTAATCGGTCTGAAGAGGGTAAGGGATTAATTTTTCGAGTGATCCTTGAGAAAGCAGTTTCATCAGCAGACGGCAGCAAATGTGTTGCTATAAAAGAGGGTTGACCGGAGCGCTCAGCCATCGGAGAGCATTCGGGGAACAATCAAGTAATCGAGCGCCCTCGAGAAGTAACAATCAAAAGTCGACAAGATGAACACAACGCTGCTGTTGGCGATCGTTGGCGTCAGTCTGCTGCTGGGTGGAGTTTTGGCCGAAAATCGCGTTGTCGACGGTCAGTTTGCCACCAAGGGACAGTTTCCGTATCAGGTCGCGTTAGTAAGGCAAGGTAAACTGCGTTGCGGTGCAGCACTGGTGCACGAAAGATTTGTCCTAACAGCGGCACACTGTTTCTTCCAGGGTGATCAACCGTAAGTACCAACTGGTGACTATTGAGTATAATAAAGATTTTCTTTTTCATTTTGGAATTCACAGACTTCCAGAGAAATCAGTGCATGTATTTTTAGGAAGTGAGCGTCTTTTAGTGGACGGTGAATTCCGGCAGGCGCGAACCGTTCACGTACATGAAAATTTCGACCTCAGCAACAACAAGTTTGATTTAGCTCTGGTTGAGCTAAATAGACCTGTCCAGTTCAGTGAAACGGTCCGTGGAGTATCCCTTGGTAGCACGGCTTTCTTCGAGAACCAATAGGCTGTCTTTAGCGGCTGGGGTCGATCGTCAGAGCAGGAGAACACCACCTACAAGCTGAAATACAACACTCTAACATCGTTGAGCACCGCCGATTGCGCAAGCGAACTTGGTGATGGCTGTTACGAGGGCGCGCTTTGCTTCCGCAAGGAGCAACAGCAAAGCGGTGTTTGCTTCGTATGTTTCTGAAGCAAGATTTCTATCGGTTGACATTGGTTTTAATATGGAACCCATTACTTGCAGGGCGATTACGGAGGTCCAGTCGTGTATAACAATACCCTGGTTGGAGTGGCCAGTTACACGGTGGGAGGAACTTGTGGAGGCGACAAATCGGACGTTTTCGTTGATGTCTGTTACTATTATGAATGGGTCAATGAAAAGTTCGAAGAAAAAAACTGAAATTGGAAGAACAATTGTTAAACATGTAATGTTATGAAACAAATACAGAGCCGTTGCTAACATCATTAGAGAAACTAGGCTATGAATTTACTGACCATTATCCAACCATCCTTATAACTGACCATTATCCAATCCTCCTTATAACATATATCATAAACTAGCTAATACCCGGCCCGTGAGGGCCCAACTCCCAGCTCTAGACGATGGTCACGTTTCTTGGAATTTAAAAATCCATGAAGAACATCGACAAACGCGCGCCTCATACAAATCTCAAGTCTTTATATTGGAAATGAAAATCAACATATCATAAATTCAAAAATGAAACGTGTACCGATCTTATTGCATTTGTAGAATCAGTCTTGTACTAAAGCGTCCCAACAACCCACAGCTGCTCTCCACAGTCCACACACTTTGATAGAGTTGACAATTCAAACACGAACGCCGTTAACCGTGCTGCCAGACCTATGAACTATTGAATGAAATTGACTCAAAAAATGTGTATGAAATATATTTTCTACTTCCATTCGTTGTTTTGCTTTCGTCTCGATTAGACGCAAATTGTTCATCTCCGTTTGAGTTCGCAAAATAACAATACACGAGTTATCGTACGGGTGTTTTTTTTGTCGATTAGTTCTTGTGCTGCGCGATAGCAAAAGCCGGCAGTTTATCGGCCGAAACATCTTCTGCACACTGGTAGGGGCAGGCTACCCCGCCAGTGATCTGATACGCAGCTGATATAACAGCAAGAATAATTCTCCCGCACCGCTGTTACCCCGCTAGCAGCACGTACCACCATACGATCGAGCGAGTGGAAGTCAACTACAAGTGTCATCTACAAGGTCGCGTGTAGGATACGGCCCTGTGTCACAACACGAAGCTGGATCGTCATTGTTTGTTCTGCGGAGACGCTCGATTAATCCTACTATCAGCCGTGAGGTCGTGACTTAGACGTTCGGTGAAGTATTCACTTTAGAATTTTTATCATTATTATTAAAATTATTATCATTATTGTTATTATTATAATTATTATTATTATTATTGTTATTATTATTATTATTATTATTATTATTACTATTATTATTATTATTATTATTATTATTATTATTATTATTATTATTATTATTATTATTATTATTATTATTATTATTATTATTATTATTATTATAATTATTATTATTATTATTATTATTATTATTATTATTATTATTATTATTATTATTATTATTATTATTATTATTATTATTATTATTATAACTATTGTTATTAGTATTAGTATTACTGCCTTTTTTTTATTTTGATCCATTGTAGTTTGAAAAATTGTTTTTAAAATTTAATAGCAACTACTTGACCCCCCCCCCCCCCCCTCATTCGAATATTTATCGTTTGTGTGCGGTAGAGCGTAACGCTCCCGCAAAATGGACGACATGCAGGTGCAACTATTCCTGGATGTGGAAACAAATGGGGGAGAGATTGAGATCTCCCCCATCAATTCCCCTCTACCTTCCCCGCTACCTAGCCCCGTACCAAGGGTACCGGCAACACGGGTGAAAGCTTACCCAGATGCTTCGAAAGGTCCGTTCGTAGTTTACTTCAGGCCCATAAAGAAGCCTCTAAATATTATTCAAATCGGCAAGGACCTGGCAAAACAGTTTTCGGACGTAACCGAAATTACGAAGGTTAGACCGAACAAACTGCGAGTTGTTGTGAGTAGCTTGAAGCAAGCAAACGCAATTGCTAGCTACGAGCTCTTCACGAGAGAGTACCGCGTGTACATCCCTGCCAGGGACGTGGAGATCGACGGTGTGGTTACCGAAGGAAGCCTCACGGTCGATAACATTTTGCGTCACGGGGTTGGCTGCTTCAAGAACCCCCTGATTCAAGATGTAAAGATACTGGATGTCAAGCAATTGCATTCAGTATCCATCGAAGAAGGGAAGAAAAAATTCTTCCCTTCGGATTCCTTCCGTGTAACATTCGCCGGATCCGTACTGCCGAACTACATCTCTTTGGACAGGGTTCGTCTGCCTGTACGCCTGTCCGTACCGCGGGCCATGCATTGCCAAAACTGCAAGCAGTTAGGTCATACAGCCACCTACTGCTGCAACAAGGCACGCTGCAGCAAGTGCGGAGGCAATCATGCTGAAAGCGCTTGCAGTGAGGATACTGAAAAGTGTCTTTACTGCGAGGGAACTCGGCATGACCTTTCGGTGTGTCCCGCGTACAAACAGCGCGAGGAAAAAATTAAGCGTTCCCTCAAGGAACGATCAAAGCGCTCTTTCGCAGAAATGCTTAAGAGTGCTGAGCCACCCTCGACAGGAAACATCTTTTCCTTTTTGCCAACCGATGAGGGTACATCTGACGATCCCGTCGGAGGGTGTTCTTATGCCATGCCAGAAGGATCTAGGAAGAGGGAAATGATCAACTCTCCTAATCTTTCTCGCAAAGGTCGCAAGATAACCCCTAGCGGAATGACCAATAAGCCAACACAAAAAGGAAGCGGTGAAGAAAAACCGAAGCAAGTACCTCCCGGTTTTAATTTTAAATCAAACCAGGAGTACCCACCGCTTCCTGGGGCACCAAAAACCCCTCGTGCACCCATTTCTCGATCAGAAGATAAAAATGAAACAGGGTTAATAAAATTTACTGTTATTGTGGACTGGATATTTAAAACATTCAACATACCAGATCCCCTACAAAATATTCTTCTTGCTCTTCTTCCTACAGTGAAAACCTTTTTGAAGCAACTAGCAGCAACTTGGCCCCTCATTTCAGCTATCATATCTTTCGATGACTAATACGGCGAAAGAGGTTAGGAATTTTATCACTGTATTACAGTGGAATTGCAGAAGTATCATCCCCAAATTCGATCTATTTTCTCATTTAATAAATACATACAATTGTGACGCATTTGCGCTCTGTGAAACCTTTCTCAATTCAAACGATCAACTCAATTTCCACGATTTTAACATTATTCGTCGAGATCGAGACTCACACGGTGGAGGGGTACTTTTAGGGATTAAAAAGTGCTATTCCTTCTTCCGAATCGACCTCCCCTCGATCTCGCATATTCAAGTCGTTGCCATTCAAACGAATATGAATGGAAAAGACCTATGCCTTGTTTCGTTATATATCCCTCCATCCGCGCGGATTGAACAGAGGCATCTCACTGATATAGCAGAGTTGCTTCCCGCGCCTTTTTGATATTGGGAGATTTTAATTCTCACTGTTCGCTATGGGGGTCGCTGTACGACGACAACCGATCTTCTTTAATCTGTAACTTGATCGACGACTTCAATATGACAGTTTTGAATACTGGGGAAACGACACGTGTACCTAATCCTCCAGCACGTGAAAGCGTGCTTGACCTATCCCTCTGCTCGACATCACTAGCGCTAGATTGCCAGTGGAAAGTAATCAACGATCCCCACGGTAGTGATCATCTTCCAATCGTTATATCAATTGCTAATGGTTCAACTCCCCCGAACCCAATCAATATTTCCTACGACCTTACACGTAATATTGATTGGAAGTGTTATGAGTCTGTTATAGCGCAATCTATCGAAACTCACGAGGAACTTCCTCCGGAGGAAGAATACGCGTTCTTAGCTGGCTTGATAATCGACGCCGCGACTCAGGCTCAGACGAAACCGATACCCGGGGTGACGATTAGACAGCGCCCTCCCAACAAATGGTGGGACAAAGAGTGCTCTGAGCTGTACGCGCGAAGGCCGCGGCGTATAAGGACTACCGGGAGTACGGCACTGTCAACCTGCCTCGAAAGTACGAGGCACTGGGCAGGCAGATGAAGAGTAAAGGCGAAAAAACGCGGGTACTAGCGGCGGTTCGTAAACGCGTTGTCGAGGGAAACAGCGATGAGCACTCTTTGGGATACCGCCAGGCGCATGCGGAACCGTGACGTTTCGAATGAAAGTGAGGAGTATTCAGATCGCTGGATACTCGATTTTGCCAAAAAGGTCTGTCCGGACTCTGTACCGGAACAGAAAACCTTTCGCGACGCGTTATTAGTAACTACGGAAGAGCCTCCATTTTCGATGTTGGAATTTTCAATGGCTCTCCTGTCGTGCAACAATAAGGCTCCAGGGTTAGATAGAATAAAATTCAACCTGTTGAAGAATCTACCCGACTCTGCTAAAAGACGCTTGTTGAATTTGTTCAACAGTTTCTTGAGCTAAATATTGTTCCGCATGACTGGAGGGAGGTAAAAGTAATTGCTATTCGGAAACCCGGGAAACCTGCCTCTGATCACAATTCATATAGGCCGATTGCGATGCTCTCTTGCCTCCGGAAATTAATGGAGAAAATGATCCTCTTACGGTTAGACAAATGGGTCGAAACAAACGGGTTACTTTCAGATACTCAATTTGGCTTTCGCCGGGGCAAAGGGACGAACGATTGCCTAGCGTTGCTTTCTACTGAAATTCAACTAGCCTTTGCTCGAAAAGAGCAAATGGCTTCTGCGTTCATGGATATTAAGGGGGCTTTTGACTCTGTCTCTGTAGAAGTTTTAAGCGCGAAACTTCATTCGCAGGGACTTTCACCAAATTTGAATAACTTTTTGCTCAATTTGTTGTCAGAAAAGCATATGTATTTCTCACATGGCGATTCGACAACTTCCCGAATTAGTTACACGGGCCTCCCCCAGGGCTCATGTTGAGGTCCTCTCTTATAAAATTTTTACGTCAATGACATCGATGAATGTCTTGCAAATTCATGTACGCTAAGGCAACTTGCAGACGATAGTGTTGTATCCATTACTGGTAGCGAGGCTAGCGATCTGTAAGGACCATTGCAAGATACCTTAGACAATTTGTCTGAATGGGCTCTTAAGCTGGGTATCGAATTCTCTCCGGAGAAAACTGAGCTGGTCGTTTTTTCTAGGAAGCATAACCCAGCTCAGCTGCAGCTCCTACTAACGGGTAAAACGATCTCTCAGGTTTTAGTCGCGTAATATCTCGGGGTCTGGTTCGACTCTAAATGCACCTGGGCTTGTCATATTAGGTATCTGACACAAAAATGCCAACAGAGGATTAATTTTCTTCGTGCGATTACCGGAACTTGGTGGGGTGCTCACCCAGGAGACCTTCTGAGGTTATACCAAACAACGATATTGTCAGTTCTTGAGTACGGCTGTTTCTGCTTTCGCTCCGCCGCGAACACACACATTATAAAATAAGAGAGAATACAATATCGTTGTTTGCGTATTGCCTTGGGTTGCAAGCAGTCGACCCATACGATGAGTCTTGAAGTGTTAGCGGGTAATCTTCCGTTGAAACATCGTTTTTGGAATCTCTCTTACCGGTTGCTAATTCGATGCACAGTTATGAACCCATTAGTAATTGGAAATTTCGAGAGGTTGGTCGACCTTCAATCTCAATCCAGATTTATGACTTTATATTTTGACTATATGGCTCAAGATATTAACCCTTCTTGTCTTGACCCAATGTCGCACTTTTAGATACTTCTAATAATGCTATATTCTTCGACACCACCATGAAACAAGATATTTCTGGTATCCCGGATCAATTGCGACCCCAAGAGATCCCTAAGATTTTTTCCAATAAGTTTAAACATGTTAGTTATGATAAAAGGTTTTCCACTGACGGATCTTATCTAGATGAGTCCACTGGCTTCGGTGTTTTCCACGAAAATTTTACCGCCTCCTACAAACTCGGTGCTCCTGCTTCCGTGTACGTCGCAGAACTTGCTGCTATTCAGTACTCTCTTGGAATCATCGAAACCCTACCCATAGACCACTACTTCATCTTCACAGATAGTCTCAGTGCCATTGAGGCTCTGCGATCGATGAAGACTGTGAAGCACACCCCGTATTTCCTGGGGAAAATACGGCGGTTTTTAAGTGCTTTAACAGATAAAAATTACCGGGTTACCTTAGCGTGGGTCCCTTCTCATTGCTCGATTCCGGGTAACGAAAAGGCTGACTCTTTTGCTAAGGTGGGTGCTATTGATGGCGATATTTATGAAAGACCAATTGCTTATGATGAATTTTATAGCATTTTGCGTCAGAGAACACTCAACAGTTGGCAATCATCATGGAACTCAGATGAACTGGGACGGTGGCTACATTCCATTTTTCCTAAGGTATCGACGAAAGCATGGTTCAAGGGGTTGGAAGTAGGTCGGGACTTCATTCGCGTGATGTCCAGACTTATGTCCAATCACTACACGTTAAACACGCATCTCTTTCGTATAGGGCTTGTGGACAGTAATCACTGCGTTCGTGGCGATGGCTACCATGACATCGAGCATGTTGTTTGGTCGTGTACCGAATACTGTGGCGTTAGGTCTGAGCTTATAGATTCCCTTCGGGCCCGAGGAAAACAACCGAACGTACCCGTTAGAGACATGCTGGGAAGCGGTGATCTCCAGTACATGACACAGCTATACGGGTTTATAAAAAATGCTGGCATTAAAATTTGATTTCTTTTATCTATTTGCTAGAATACAATTTCTGTCACAAACTGAAAGAGAATGATACACCCGGCTGGAGACACTAAAACGAAGACTCGGCATCTCTATGTTTACGCAGACACCTCAGACCAAAACTGCCCAAATAGAACGTCACTGGTTAGCCACGTACAAATAAATAAATTCTGTAACATAAAATATTTAAAAACAAAATTGTAACACCCCTCCTCTCACCTGGAATCCCCACTAGCTCGTAGTCGGCCGCGAGAATAAAGAATCCCTGCTAATTTAGAAATAAAAAAAAAATGTACTTGGCTCAGTTAAACATAAATTGTATCGTGCCGTGTCAAATAAACTATTTAAAAACAATATTTTCTACTTTCTTGTTGGTAAGTACCGTTTATTTTCAGAGGAATACAAAGTCGAGTATGCAACTGATACCTATTACAAATACAAGTCGGACTCGACTATCCGGAGGCACGATTATTCGATGGTTCGAATCATCGGGGCTCGATTATCCTATCGGCATATATACCGAGAGCTATATTCTTTTTATTAACAAACTGATTGTTTTCGCTTAGAAAAATTAAAAAATATACAAAAAAAATCGGCGTGATTATCCGGAGAATTTTGTTATCTGGAGTGAAATATTTTTCAAATCCTCGGATAATTGAGTCCGACCTGTATTACTAATAGACGAAACCAAGGCATTATCGAGATGAAAACATTGAACAACTTCACTAAACAAGACAACTAAGGAGAACTTTTCAAACATTAACATGTATTTTAGGACATTAAATTTTACAGATTTCTCGAACATAAGATATGTTTCCAAACTCATTGCTCATAAATTATGTAAATTAGTAAGTATTAACATTAGCTTTATAAACATATTCTGAATTTCTCTTAGCAGAAAAAATTATTCAAAAATTTAAAAAATATTATTAGTAGATCTTACGCTAGGTTTGCCCAGAAATCCTAGATGGGACGCAACTCGGGGACGTTGAACGGACTCGCTAACTTGGGCACCACATCGGATTCCGCTCCATCTCCTCCAACGATCGCTTCGAGTAACGGGCCTACACCAGATCCGGCCAAAACAGCGCGTCTACAGCCTTATGGTATTTAATGATGAACGACATAACTTCCGGCAGGCACTGTCGTACTGTAAATTTTCCTCGTTCACGGTCAATCCGGCTTTATTCGACTTCTAGCTGATTGTCAGCCGCAGCAGCACCTTCTTAGGGAACTCGGTGTGCGAAATGAACTTCACCTTGGAGCTCATTTCTCTAGTGAGGAAAGTAAAATACGAAGTACCCTGCCAGTCGTTGCCATGCATGGTGAGATGGGTCTCGTTTTCCATCGCCAACGTCACAACGTGACCATCTTATTCAGCCGCTGCCGCTGTGTCATTACCTGCAGCTTCGAGACCAGTGAACTACTGACGTATACGTCCATAGGTAAAATATTGGTCCATGTGCGTTAAATACTTTTTTACTGGTTGGCCGGTTGCAACGATTTTCCGGTGAAGCGGACGCGGCATCCTTTGGAGCATCTTCAGCATACATTGGTGCTTTTTGTCGCTCAGGGTCGTCGGCCGTCTAGATCCGGGCTTTCTTTCAATGCTGTGATTATTATCCAAGAGTGTCAAGATATTGTAGATGGCGGAACCGGCATATCCGGCGTCCACAAACTGCCCTCGACGCAGCGGGGTACCGTTCTTTGAACA
The DNA here is from genome assembly GCF_029784165.1 of Wyeomyia smithii. Lineage (NCBI taxonomy): Eukaryota > Metazoa > Arthropoda > Insecta > Diptera > Culicidae > Wyeomyia > Wyeomyia smithii. The sequence goes on along the minus strand of NC_073695.1, from coordinate 52,053,780 downwards.
CCACACTTCTGAACAGAGAATCTTCATTCTTTTTCCATCACGGTTAAAGTTCGACTGATAGAACTGTCAATTTTTTTCTGTTGACTCATGGGTTACTATGATTGATGCTGCAAGGTGAAAGACGAGATGTGGAGCATTATCGTGGGTTTTTTTGCGTGTGTGCCTACTCGAAAGTCTTCGAATCTACTGTTCAACATCATCTTATGTTCAACGTAAAAAATCACTTTTTCACCTCGCAATAGGCGTCGTACACAAATTACGTAACGCTAAAAACCTAGATTTCAGACCCCCTCCCCCCCCCCATGTAACAATGAGTAACGTTCGATATGACTCCCCCCCCTAAAATTACGTAACGCTGGACAACCTGTCCCCCCCTCCAAATTTGCAACATTGAGTAAACATCACAGTTACGTAACGATCTGAATTACCCTCCCTTCCCCCTATGTAACAATAAGTAACGCAGACTTAACCCCCCCCCCCCTTCATGCGTTACGTAATTTGTGTACGACGCCATACGGGTTTTATCCTGGTGGATCTGTATCTACGAGCTCACTAGAGTTTACTTCATTTTGTCTTCGTGGCATTGAACAAGGTCTTCAGATCGATGCCATCTACACGGACCTGAAAGCTCGGAGCTACAACTGAGATGGTTTAAAGGAAAGATTTATATGTACGTACCTAACCGTAAAATCATTGTGAAATTGGGCACATCGCCGTGGCTTAGTAACAAATCCGATGTTTCTCAAGTTAGTAAAGTTGGACCGTTGTTTTTTTCGTTGTTTATCACTCATATCACTAAAGTCTCACCACCTGGCGATTGCTATACGCCGATTATAAAATTTCCTAAATACATTGGAGATGATATCCTACCATCTGGGTAAGTTGATGTGATTTCTTGATCGGGTTGGTTTGCATGGGACATTTTTTGTAACGTTATTTGCACCTGTTATCACCCTGTACTTTGCAACAGTAATTAAGTAAAACAGTTCACTAATATTGTCTACATTCCATTTAAAATGAATAAATATGTCATGTTTCATATAGTATTGAGTTTGAGACATTAGGTTCTAGAAATCTCAACTAATTTCACATACAAACATTTACCGTTTTGGCTCAATCTCACACCCGTGGCTTAATCTCACCCCGGCAATGATTTCTCCATGATTCATGTGTTAACAATAAAGTTATGTAGGCATTTCTAGGTCAAGGTATCGTGTGTGAAATATGTGAAGTTCGTTCAAAACAAGCTAGTTTGTGAAAGAAAAGATAGTTCAAAGATGTGGCTTTATTTAGCTCGCCGACTGTTATTTAAGGTTTCTGTCGTTACCTTGGTGAAGTTTTGTATGAGATGTTCGTGCGCAAGCGAAAGTGAGAGCCTGGCAGTAGAGCATTTTGGTAGAATAGAAATTCGCTCTAGGCGAGATTTATGACCTGTCATTCATGATCGAACTATACTGTAACAAATCAACACGTTCCTGCCAAGTGGTTTCCACTTACTTCTGTGCTAATAGATGAAACATTTCATATCTACGTGGAATACACTTGCGTTTCAGATCACGGCACAAAATCAAGTGTCTTACAATACGGTTTGTCATGTCATGCATACCAAAATCAATAATTTTACACACAGATTTCAATGATTACATACGTCAAATGCCAAAAGACGTTAAAATACCGTGGATTCCAATAAAAATCGATATGGGTCGACATAATAGAATGATTAGGTTCGTTTATTGTTATTCATATGTAAAGAGCATTAGGGATTAGCGTGCGATTTATTTTCAGTGTAAGTGTTGTGAGCGTTCTGCCTCAACGTAAAATTTTAGTAACAAAGGCTGCTTCCCGCAGAATAATAATGGAGTAATTGGTGAAACCGCCAAATTCGGGTTCCTCTGTAGAAGAGAATCAATCATATATTTTCGAAGTTCTTGTTTGTTTCAGATTACCTGAAACGGCCACAAAACTCATGGATCAAGTAAAATTAGATGTGCTCGCAGCGCCACCGCCATACGCTGGCGAGTGAACGAATTAGCTGCCTTGGAATGTTATGCACGCTGCCTCATTTTAACTCAAATCTGATTAGGATCTACTCAGTTGGGTATTCTTATGCAAAATGTCAAAAAGTTAGTTATCGGCTACTGGATAATTGAGTAACATTTACCCAAATTTTCATAATTACCATGTTTACTCAGTTTTGAGTTATTATATATGACGTTTACTCACCCCTGAGTATATGTAGGGGAAAGTGGGTAAAGACGGACACCCTAAGGTTTAACCTAAATAATTTCTCAGGTTTTGCTATTTAAATTGTAGTAGTCATATAAATTGTAACTTAAGATCATTTGTTGTCATAATTATTTTTGGTATTAGTGAACTTCCTCCAATTTTATGTGTTTTGGGTCATCAAAAAATATGACTACACATTGCTGTTTTTCTGACAAGACGGACACCTGGGGTGGGTAAAATGGACACTACGATGAAAAACCTAAATTAATCCACCTAGCGGTCAGACCCAGCCTTTCTCATTCAATTTTTTATTTGTAAAAATAGATTTACATGAACGCTTCAATCCAATAAATGTATATTCACTCTTTAGGTTCTAAAATATTGATGTTGTAATCTTTACATATAAAAATGCAGTCAAGTCTGTCTGTCTGTCTGATCCATATAGGCCCGAAAACTACCGAACCGATCGACGTGAAAATTTGTATGTAGGGGTTTTTGGTCCCGATAAAGGTTTCTATGATAGTTTGAGACCCCTCCCTCTTCTGGAAGGGATGGGTCCCATACAAATGAAACATAAATTTCTGCACAACTCAAGAACAAACCAAGCAAATGAAACCGAATTTGGCATGTGGATGTTTTAAGGGGTAACTAATATGTCCATAACAGTTGGATGAAACACAAATTTGTGCACATCTTGAGAACTAATCAACCAAATCGAACCAAATTTGGCAGGTAAATGTTTTTAGTGGTAACAAATATGTACATAATGGTTTGAAACCCGACTTCCTCTTCTATAAGGGAGGGATCCCATGAAAATGAAACACAAATTTCGCACAGCTCAAGAACCAATCAAGAAAATACAACCAAAATTGGTATGTGAATGTTTTTAGAGGTAACAAATATGTCCATAATGGTTTGACGCCCCTACCTCTTCTGGAAGTACATGTTTCTTCACAAATTTCTGCACATCTCGCGAACTAATCAACTAAATGGAACCATATTGGCAGGTGAATGTTTTTAGTGGTAACAATTATGTTCCATAATCGACCTCAGACAACATTTTGGATTGTAAGATGGCAACTTCCGGTTTCTGGAAAACAGCCGGAAATGGCCGATTTCCACCCGATATAATAATATCCGGATCTATAATAATACACAAGAGCTAAAATCGACCACAGATAGCATTTTAAATTCTAAGATGGCGACTTCCGGTTTCTGAAAACAGCAGAAAAGGACCAAATACCACCCAATATGAGTTTTTCTTTAACCAGTATGCCGTTCAAAATCCAGAAATTGTCTCCAAATGCCATTATGAAATCCAAAATGGCGACTTCGGGGTCGGAAAACAGCGGCAAATGACCAAATACCACCCAATATGGGTATTTCCGAAACCGTAATGATGCACTGGAGCCACAAATCGACTTCAGACAACATTTTGAATTGTAAGATGGCAACTTCCGGTTTCTGGAAAACAGCTTGAAATGGACGATTCCCAATAAATATTAGTATTTCTGGAACCAGAAAGATGCACAGAAGCTAAAAATTGATCACAGACACAATCTTGAATTTTAAGATGGTGACTCCCGGTGTCTGGCAAACAGCCGGAAATGACCAAATACCATTCAATATGATTGTTTTCGGAACCAGAATTACGTCCAGATGACAGAAATTGATTTCACAAGCAATTTTAAAGTATAAAATGGCGACTTTCGGCTTCTGAAAAACAATCCAAAGTGACCAAATATCACCCAATATGAGTATTTCTTTAACCAGTATCCTAAATACCATTTTGAAGTCCAAGATGGCGACTACCGGTTTGTGAAAAACAGCCTAAAATAAACAAATACTATCCAATATGAGTATCTCTGGAACCAGAATGATGCAAGGAGCTAACAATTGACCTCAGGCACCATTTTGAATTGCTAAATGGCAACTTATAGGCAACAGTCGGAAATGACCGAATAATACTCAATATGGATATTTCCGTAAACGTGATGATGCATAGAAACCAAGCATTGACCCTGGACACTATTTCGAATTTGAAGACGACCACTTTTAGTTTCTGGAAAACAACCAAAAATACCTCTCAATATGGGTATTTCCAGTGTCAGATTGATGCCAGAAAGTCTGCTGATAATGACAAAATACCACCCAATATGAATATATTCAGAATTAAGGCGATGTACAGAAGCCAATAAACGAGGATGCTGTCATTACGATAAAACCAATCATTTCAAACGATTTGTTATTTGACTTTGATCATATCCTATGGCCGATTCGTCGTGCATTTGCAGACTTCAAACAAACCACAAGGAATCAATGAACTGGGAACGTTCAAATAGTACGACACCACATTTAAATTATGTTGAGGCCACATATATCGATCAAAGCAGGTATAGTTTTAAATAGTCTTTGAATTTCTCTTCTTTCTATAACTTTTGAGCCACATATCAAATTGTTATGAAGTTTGTTATTTGTAAGTTTGAGAGATGACTCGTTCGTATAATAGACTTTCGTTGTTTTATTAAGAATTTAATACATAACGGTTGCTTAAGTTCGATTATAATCAAATGAAATGAGAACGTGTAGGGCAGCCAAACTTTGAAACCACGTGTTCAATCATAATTCATCAGTTAACCCTTAACTAGCCCGCTCATCTGATAAAAATATTAATCAATTCGGTTGTGTAGTTTCTGAGATAATGAATTTCGTGATTTTCACATTTCGATACATCACAGACGAAGTTACAGTCCGCTTACAGTAAAATTCAATAGGGTATTATGAGGCAGCTATACATTTCATTTGACACTTATTTTGTGGAAATCGGGTCAGCCATCTTTGAGAAAAGTGAGTGAGTCCAAGTAGTCTTCGGAATATGTTCCTTTTCATAGCCTGATTTCACATTTTTAAACATAACAGGCAAAGTAATAGTCCGATTGCAAAACAAATCAATAGGGTCTTATGGGACAATTAGACCTTCCATTTGACACTGATTTTATGAAAATCGGTACAGCCATCTCTGAGAAACATGAGTGAGATTAAACAGTCTTCAGAACACGTTTCTTTTCATAACTTTTGAACCACAAGTTCAATCTTTATGAAATTCAAAACTTAAGAGTTTTCTAGGTAGCCCGTTCTTTTGAAACCAATTTTGTTCAAATCGGTTGTGTATTTTCTGAGATATTGATGTTTCATGATTTTCACATTTTTAAACATAACCTCTAAACTAAAATTCCGATTACAATGAAATTCAATAGGGTCTTATGGGGCAACATGACCTTTCATATGCAATTAATTTAATGAAAATCGGTCTAGCCATCTCTGAGAAAAGTGAGCGAGAATAAAAATCTGCACATACACACACACACATACAGAAAATGCTCAGCTCGTTGAGCTGAGTCGAGTGATATATGCCATTCGGCCCTTTGGAGCACTTTTATACTTTCGGTTTTGCAAGTGATTGCTATACTGCCTTGAGATGACAAAGTGACGTAAGTGCCATTTTTTCAAATATGGGTTTTTCATGCCAATTTGTTCATTATTCTAAGACTCATCTCTTGGTATCTTCCTTTTCGTTGCTACTTATTCGTACGTTGCATAAAATCAGAAAAACAAAGTGACGTTGGCACCCATTTCAATACAAAAGTGACGAGAAATTCATTCGTTTTTGGGCCGTACTGAAAAACTGATCACTTGGATCTACGTCACAATGTCATCTCACGGCAGTATACCTTTCTAGGAGAAAGGCAAAAAGGTGGACATTCACAAAAAAGGTTAGAATTAATGCAAAAAATCACGTCCTACATGGGCTGTTCTAACTGCTAAGTGATTAATATCTGCTGGTTTCTCTCGCGGCCTCTTGGTAAATCCGTGTGTCCATCTTTTTCTACCTTAGTGTGTCCATCTTGCCCGACCTGGCTGTAAATTTTTCAAACGATCGTAGTTCTCTATCGGAACATCGAGAATCTGTTGGAATTTCATTAGAAAACTGAGGAAAGAATAATTAAACACTTTACCATCGGGAACAAATGAAAACACATAAGTTTCACGAGTTTTCCACTAATTTCCGTGGAATGAAAATTACATCAAACAGTACGTTCACGAAAATATTCTTTGTTTTACTTACAAATTTGACAATTTGCTTGCTGAAAACCGACAATGCATCTCAAAAGTAATAACAGACTACAAAGAAGGTATTCGCATGACTCAACCTCATAAAAAATTCCAGTTTGTGAAATTTTAAAAGGGTTCATCTTACCCGCAGTGTCCGTCTTTACTTACTGTTATGGCGGAATTTAGCGTTTTGGTTTGAAATTTGATCATTTTAATGTGTTCCTTCATACGAAAAACATTTATCCGAAAATACTTTATAATTAAATAAATCATTCATTCAACCTCGCATTACAGTTTAGGCGATAAACATACTGAGGTTCATTGATATAAGTACCTATCGATATACGATAATATCCGACGGACAGCGATTTATTTCATTATGTCTTAAAATTCCAAGTCTAAGAACGTATATCGGTATGGTTCCGGAATGACATGCGATAAAAAACTTATTTCTTCCATGATGTGCATTGTATACGATTTCATCTTCGCTGTGATATCTTTAAGATAATTTTCAATTATTTATATACGACTTTATGTTGACACACCTCTTTTTAACACACCTCTACTACACACGAGGTTCGCTGTGAAAGAATGTTCGATTTGCTTTTTAAGCCTTCAGTGATGCATAAAACAATATGTTGAACTTTGTAAATTGAATAACGATAATTTTGGAAGTATCTATAAAAGAGACAAAACATACTTGTTTAAATATCATTTAGTTTATTTTCGACTACGAGTTCCAATTTCTGTATGAATCACTATGTACAAGTGTTGTTGTTCTCCAATAACGAAACGAGTAAAGCACGACTATATATTATTTCTTATAATACTGATTTAGTTCTTACACTAAGTTATGACAATTTGTATTTACCTAAATTTACATGAGAGTAGGCTGCTATGACTTTGACTGGGTCCCACGAAATACTTTGCACTTACTGGGAGAAAACTATCTATCAATGAAGAAACACTTAAAAGATCGTACGTCAAGATTAAAATATAAACAGTTTCCATAGAATGAAGAAAACTGTTTTTAAATTATGACAACTGAATGAATGATGGCCAATAAAATTATTTGAATTTAGTACAATAATCTTTTTTCAACAACTCTTGGACCCAGTATTCCAACTTCTTACTACGTCTTCCTCGCTAGCATTCTTCACTTTGCTTTCATCACACAATAAATTAACAATAAATATTGCATCTCTAATCCTTCTATCGTATATTCACTAGAGCGAACGCCACCTCAAACGAACAAAGGGGGCGAACGGACAAAATTTCACCTTACTTTTCCGCCACACTCTCTTTGCTGGTATTAATACTATTACTGCCAACACTGACATTGCTGCTCGTACTACTGCTAGAACTGGTACTGCTGTTGCTGCTGCTGCTACTAATGTTGCCAGCACCGGCGCCTGTGACTACCGGTCCCGTTCCACCATTCGGACTCTCCTTGGGACTGTTCGGTGGGCTCAGCCGAGTGTTAATAGTCAGATTTTGCGGATAAGCAGCCGCGCCGAAGAGCGAATTCAGGCCCATGTACTGCGACAGCAGCGAGTGAAAGTGCGGGATTTTATAGTTGGGCATCATGTTTGGGTGGATCAGTGGGTGGCCGGAACCGGGCAGCAACGTCGGATGTAGGCCAAAGTTCGTGGACCAGAACTCGGTTGGCGGCAGAGCCGGATGGGTCAACTGATGCGGCAGCGGAAGTCCAAGCGGGAATTCAGGCATTCCTGGTTGAAGAAAACAGAGAAACGGATGGCGGAAAGAAAATGACAATTAGTTTAGGCTTGTAGTAAGATTGAATCTCGCGAGGGGTGCGTTACACACTGATCGCATTTTGATTACAGGCTGCAGGGGCGTTTTTGGACACCTTTTTACAAAGCTTTAATAGAATGAACAATAGGATAATTACCTTGGTCGTGGTGTAGAAAAGCAGATGTGTCTCTACCCATGGCTTTTTCTCGTTTTCGCCACTTTGCACGACGATTTTGGAACCATACCTGTAATTTTTAAGAGAGAAAGAAAAAACGATAACATCAGTCTCATGATTCATGGATAGATTGTTTTGGAAACCGACTAGCGGGAATCGGAATCCCCCAGCGGCAGCAGAGCGAATGGATTCAACCGCACCGTAATAGCATTATTTCATTACTGGTAAGTGTCTATAATTTGATCACATTTTCCCATCCATTCAGAACCGCTGGGGCGAAACGAACGGCAAAACGTCTTTCTCGTTGACGCCGTCGTCTCTTTACGCCGTCCATCCGGCAACGGATTCCGGCCAGCTAATTGACAGAGTATAACCAATTATTTGCGCCAATTATCGCTGCTAACTTCTATGTCACAACTCTTCTTACCCTGCACAAACCCACCCAGCAGTTGCTATCTCTTCGTAAAAGGACGGATTTTGCTCCCTCAGATGTCTATAGTCTATAGGATGCTCGGGAGCATGCCGGAAGCAGGATATGAATGGATCGTCTTGCCTCTGTTCGGCAGCTGCTCGTAAGAGGGAATTTAATGGCTGGTAATGATGATGTTTGCGACGTTGTGACGGATTTTTGAGTTAATTTGGGACAAACGGATTTTTCCGATAAGTCGGAGGATGTAATGTGAAAATTTCAAGATTTTAAATAGAAAAAAAATATTTAAAGTATTGAAAACAAAAAAGTTGCTGTCATCATTCCCTTGAAGTATTTAATCACTGCGTCGTGTTCCCACCCCAAAAAAACGTAATGCTCATTTGATGTGACGTCACTGAACCATACCGCTCGAACGACGCGCACCGTGAAATCCGACGTAAATCCACAAACTGCAACGGCACCCCTGTTCTGCTAAACCTTGAGCTGAGAACCGAAATCGGAGAGGTTTTACATGCAATAAACATCGGCTAATCCCTCCGCGGCTGACTGCCGTAAACCGGACTGGTGTTGTGCCGGGAAAGTTATAAAATTCGAAATTCAAATATTGTCAACCCCTGGCGACGCGTTCTGTGCTCGCGTTGGCCACATTTGAATTACACAAAATAGTTTCACCGGGGAAAACAAAGAGTCACAGGAGGCACGGGAGGGGAACCGGGACGAAAAGACGAAAGCGATAATAGGCAATGAGCGCATGTACATTGTATTAATTTTGATTGTAATATGAAATTAATCGCTTTTAATATACTTATAATAAACATTTTTCACAATTATGCTGTCTTTTTCGCACTCACAGCGCCATTGGTCGGCGGGTTTGATTCCCTTCCCAGCCCCGACGGCTGACGATGTGTAATGTGAGAACTTGATTTATATCGTTTTGCGGAGGGTTACCTGAATCCGTTCCATTCCGAATGTAAACGGTGGCCAGAAATTTGAATATCAATGGGTCTGTATTTGTCGGTTACCAGTCTGGCGACGATTTGCATAAATTTTCTTCGCCAATTAACGCGCGGGTAAAGATTAATTGGATGCGCTGCTTCGCAGTGTTGATAGCCGATTATACACGCTTCCTGGCGGGAACACTAGGCTTCACCCGGTCTCCCCAAGATTGACCAACCGTCGATTGAATCACAATCGTAGATTCCGCATAGGCGTAATTTTCCCATACATCCCGCAAAATTACATTCATTTGCCACCGATTGTATGCGTTGCTCCCCGCATTCAATTATGCAATTAAATTACGATTATTTCGAGTAAAGGATTCCATTTTCGGAACGCTTCAGTTCTCCCCCTTTACCGTTAAGGGGTGTTGCAGGAAAATTCAAATACCAGTTACACGATGTGTCCTGCTCTGGCCTTACCCAAGCGCACACAATGCGTGTGAACGTTTCAAGCGGTCCATCATACAGACTCCGACATTGACGGTCGTTGTCGTCACACAATATACAATGTAAACAACAGCCCACCGAGTTAGCCTTTTCCCCCTACTCTCACAACCGAGGCAGAAAGGCTCTAAATTGAATCAATTGTCCCCGGCAACAATGAGACGCAATCGGAAATTCGAAAATCGGTCCCACTCTAATATTATCCATGTTTCTGTTTTATTTCATTACGACACGTTTTGCCGGCAAAGATGAGAGACACTCTTAAGTGGTATGGTCCAAATTCGAATTCGTTATCGGATCGAAAGATAAGCCCCTAGAAGAGCCTACCTCTCGATGGTGAACGATAACGACAACACTGCGGCGCGGGGCTCAGAAGAAGATGTAAATTGGCTCCTTCGAGTCAGGAAATCAATTTAGATTTTCCACACCACCCGAAAGCTTCGTACCTACCAAATGTGTATAGCATCGAGTCAGGCAAGAAAGGAACATGTTAGGTCTCCTCTATATTCAAATCGAATCTAATGATTGCTTCCGGTACGCCGACGGGTGACAGTTGCTGTGCTGCTGCTGTTAGTCGTGGTGAAAAGAAGCTAATTTGTAACCTACCGATTGCGATTGGGTTTGTGATTGACGCAAGCAAAGCGAAGGATTTGAAAGATGTCTGCATAATTTATTTACTGAATGGAACTAAACTAATATGTGTTTGTGAATTCTTAAAACAACCATAAATTATTTTAACAGGTTATAATAACGTTATTCTTATTCTTCTGCCCATATTAGCAGCATTAGTTTCAATTAGATGATTTAGAGTATTTTCAATTCAAAGGAAACATTGTGTTTGCTTTCTACAACAAAACACATAACTTGCCAACAGCCATTTGGACCATTTTGGCTCAAACGTTATTTTTGAAAAATACATCGACTCTTCAATATTTTTACCCCGATGAAAAAAATATGCCAGAGCGATCAACAAACCCTCGATTGGGAACTTTAATTGATTGTTGGTAAAATTTGCTATATCATCTGTAAAAATTTGCAGAGCTCATCATGAGGTAACGTAATCTGTCATTTAAATATAAGTAGGGTATTATACCTATAATAGGTATGCTATGATATTAATTTATAATAGTAACAAAGCATTATTATCCAAGTAAAACAGAAATATCCTGCAAAATTGTCAAGCCTTGTTGAAACGCAGTTTCCGATTTTTATTGGTCGCTTGATACATGCTTTCCATAGCACGATAGACAGAATTATATACCTAGCAAACCTAGAATACCCTATTTAAGCTACATGAGCGTCAGGTTCTGCTTAAACTAATCAGTTTACTAGTGGATGGTCACTAGAATGGTCCTAACTAAGCAGCAGCAGTAGTAGTAACAGCGTCAGCGGTACGTGCAGCAACAGTACTTTTTCCTGTAGTAAAAAGCTGCTTCTGTGCGGAAACGGCATCAGCAGCGGTGGGCAGGCTTGCCAGATTTATGAATTTATCCGTAGATCTACGATTTTTTCACTTCTACGTATGTGCAAATATATGAGAAATCCGTAGAAAAGAGGGGAAAATCAGGAGAAATCCGTAGAATCTGTGGATTTTCACGAAATAGTTCTGATATCTCTGGCGGTAGGTGCAGTAGCCAGCACTTCCGTATTTTGGAAACACAGAAACGGGGATGTTGGAAATCATAATTTGTCGGCCGTCAAATTTTCAGTGTGAACCCAGCTTTCCTCTGTGTTATAAGAAGAGTGCTTGATTTCCACTGTCGAAGTTTGCACAAAGATGCAATCACGAGCAGCATCATATCCGATATTAAATTAAACAACAAATTGTCCTTTTGAGGACAAATAACATAATTAATTTAAAGAATTCCTACGTTCTCATTCCTCATTACACTTCATCAATAATTTAAGAGCTGCTGGTAGCGGTAGACTTTCCGTGTCGGCTTCTCAAGTCTTTTTATTGTGGATGGATGGACTACGGTGAAATTCTACCTGCCGTCTATGTTTTAGTTTGAATAACAAAGCGTGCAAAGCCACCGACCGCTGGCGTGGAACTACATAGAGCTGTTAGTTGCAACACTTGCATTATTGCATTCGGGAGTGCTCAAGAAATCTTCGAATTATATACGCTAAGAATATGATATACTATCTTCTCAATGGTAAAAACTTTTATCCAGCAGTATCATATTTCAGTTCGCTTATTTTTCGTTTCCCTTGCTGCACACATTGTCTGCCTTAATGAAAACATATATCCCAAAAAATTAAAAGACTTTTGCATTCGAAATCTACTATTTGTTGAAAAGTTTTAGCACAAAAACTCGAATTCTTATATAAAAAAAAGAGTCTAACCTCTGTAACTTTTTTTGCTCCAAATTATAATTTTTCGACAACCAAACAAACCAAAGTCCTATCCCAGGTGCCATTTTGAAATCTAAGATAGCGACTTCCGGTAACTTAAATTCAGCCTAAGACTGCCAAATACCGTCTAATACATATGTTTGCAGAGCAAGAAAGATTCCCAGAGACAGGCAATAAAAAAACAGTATTTTAAATTTCGCGATGCCAAACTTTCGGTGCCTGAAAATCATCTTTTAAATGGAATGGAAAATCTCTATATAATAAAAATAAAACGCTGATCGTATGTCACGATTAAACTCAAGAAAGGATCAGCGGATCAGCATGAAAATTTGTATGTAGGGGTGTTTTGGACCGAGAACAGCTATTATGTGGCTTTGAGACCCCCCCCCCACTCCTCTCTGGAAGGAAGGGCTTCCAAACAAATGAAACACAAATGTCTGCATAACACATGAACAAATCAAGCAAATGGAGCCAAATTTGGCAAATAGATGTTTTAGGTAGCAGGAAATATTTCTATGGTAATTTGACATCCCTCCCTCCTCTAGAAGGTAAGGGTATTATACAGATGAATCACAAGTATCTGCAAAACACAAGAGCAAATGGAACCAAATTTGACATGTAGAGGGTTTCGGGAGCAAGAAAATTTCATGTGGTATTTCGAGACCACTCCCACCTCTAGAAAGGAGAAGTCCCATACAAATGAAACACAAATTTCTGCATTACTCGAGAACTAATCAAGCAAATGAAACCAAATTTAACATGAAGAGGGTTTACGGATGAAGATATGTTTTAATATATAACGAAACATAAGTTTCTGCATAACTCGAGAACTAATCAAGTAAATAGAACCAAATTTAGAAGGTGGAGGTTTTTGGAAACAGGAGGGAAGGAGGGATACCGTACAAATGAAATACAAACAACAAATACCAATGTTTAGCTAACCTTTGTAGTTTGTATATTCATTTTCCAAAGCCAATATAATATCACTGACTTTGCCAAATACGTTACACTGATCAAACAAACCGTACTGACTATAAAAATATTTTTAACCATGGAAACTTTTTTAATAAACCATTTTAAAAAAAGAGTCATGATTTAAAAATAAGTAGAGGGTGGTATTCAAGACGCGACATCATGGTTGACGTAGAATCACGTAAGTTATTATTCATCAAGCTCTTCAGTTATATATGTGGTGGTCGAATATGTGTGGACGAAAATGGTGATGGCTGCTTCCAAAAGCCATGGTCACACGCAACAAAAAATGCTGGCTTCGTTTGAGAAAATTTATCATACTTTTGTCGTATACCAACTCTTTTGTACGGCACCCCGATCAAAAAGACAAAACAAAAATATAACAGAGGCTGTTAGTTTGTTATGTGCAAAACCTTTCAGGTTGTGTTTTAATTTTGATCCCGTTAGGTGTGAAAATAACAGAAATCATAGCAAAAAATATTTTACTAATATCAAACCCATATCAAACTTTGTTACTAACGTATCAGCTTTCTAACAAAATTAGATAGCACATAGAACAGTATAATAACAACCATTGTTATAAATAACAGGTTTTGATAGAGACGAAAAAAATGTTAGATTTGTTTCAGTGCAACTTCATTTCATGATTTGTTATAATAACTCATTCAGATTCAATTTTGTTATCAAAAACAAATGGGAAAATACAAAATCGTATCAAAATATGTTACTTGTATCTCATCTTGTTTTTCAGTACCTTGTTTTTTTTTTCAGTACCTTGTATACTGTTTTTCAGTACCCGGGATGATACTCAGAGGCCAGGAATCAACTCCATACTTCATTTTGAATTCCGAATTTGCGGCTTCCGGTTTCTGGAAAACATCCTTCAATTGCTAAATATAATCCAATAAAGGTATTCACTCTTTAGATTTTAGAATATTGAATAATTGGAGCATAGTATTTGAAATTTGACGTAGTGTTTGTACTAAATAAATAGTTTTTCTATCATAATGACTCCTAATTTCGAACTTTGATCAAAGCAGTTAGTTTTAAACAGCCTTTGGGTTTTGTTTCTTTGTAAGTTTAAGAAACAACCTATTCGTTTGAGAAAAGACTTTCAATATTTTTACAATTTAACACATAACGGTTGAAATAAAAGTCCGATTACATTGGTCAACACAAGTGTGGCCCCAAAGGTCAAACTAAGAAAAAATGAAAAATTATAGCTTTTCCTGTGATTTTTTTCTTTCTAGAGCAACTATTGCGAGCTTTAGAACAGCATATTTTTCGATTTTGTCAACCAGTGACATAATTAAATGAAATGGGAACCAATAGAGCAACTTAACCTTCAATTTAAAACTAAGATTGTTGAAATCAGTCATGCCATCTTTGGCAAAACGAGTAAATTTTAAAAGTTTTCTGGACGCGTTTCTTTTCATAACCAACATGTTCAATCATCATAAAATTCGTTATTTACAGGTTTTGAAGACAGTCCGGTCATTTGATACCTGTTTTGTTCAAATCGGTTACAGTCCGATTATAATAGAATTCAATAGGGTCTTTTCAGGCAACTAGACCTTTCTATTGCAACTTATTCCGTGAAAATCGGTCCATCCATCTCTGAGAAAAGTGGGTGAGCTCAAGCAGTCTTAGAAACATGTTTCTTTTCATAGCCTGATTTCACATTATTATACATAATGGACAAAGTTAAAGTCCAATAACAATAAAATTCAATAGGGTCTTATGGGGCAGCAAGACCTTCCATATGACACTAATTTTGTGAAAATCGGTCCAGCCATCTCTGAAAAAAGTTAGTGAGTTTAAACAGTCTTTGAAAAACGTTTCTTCGCATAACTTTCGAACCATAAGTCCGATCCTTATAAAATTATTTTACAAATGGTTCAAAAAACATGCTTGTTCTTTTGATACCAATTTTGTTCAAATCGGTTGTGTAGTTTCTGAGATAATGAAGTTTTGCGATTTTCACATTTTGATATATAACCTCGAAACTAAAAATCCGATTGCAATAAAATTCAATAGGGTCTTATGGGGCAACTAGACCTTTCATTTGCAATTAGTTTCATTAAAATCGGTCCAGCCATCTCTGAGAAAATTGAGTGAGATTAGGAGACCGTTACATACATACACACACACACACACACACACACACACACACACACACACACACACACACACACACACACACAGAAAATGCTCAGCTCGTCGAACTAAGTCGATTGATATACGAGATTCGACCCTTTGGAGCACTTTTATACCTTTGGTTTTTTCAGTGATTGCTATACCTTTCTAGGAGAAAGGCAAAAAAATGTTTTAATGCAACACGTTTAATTCCTAATCATAACTTTGAACTAGAAACTTCAAAATTTAAACAAATTCATACCGGAATCCAAAAAGGGGAATGTTTTTTCTTGAATCAGTGTTCTATTACCTTGACATTATTTTTAATGGGTTTAAATTTGCTACTAGAAATATGCTTCTTCCATAAACTGATAAATTTTGAAAAATTTTGAACTTTGGTCTCTCTAAAGGCGTAAAAACCGCATGAATTATGAAATCTACGTGAAAAAAATTCTTGTTGTAAAATCTGATATAAATTTCTATATATTCAAGAATTAGATTTTGAACATAATACTGACTATCTGAATTAACAATTTGAAATTTAAAACCATACCATTTAAAAAATACCACGTAATGTCCGATTTTTCTGGCAAAACCGCATAAAAATGCGTAAATCCGAAATCCGCGAAAAAAACGTAGACAGAGAATCCTTGCGTTGTACCGTTTCGAAATTTTTTCTTGAGAGGAAAAGTCTGATGGAAAATCCAAACTTGTGTAATAAATAACCTACTTATCAGCACAATCGCATTGAAATATGAGAACAATATGAGAACAGAAAATGGAGAAATTTAATCGACTTTTTTTCAAATTCGATGTAAAATACAATCCAAAACTGGTTGATGTTTTGGAGTTGACAGACAATACCTAAGAAAACATAAAAATACGTTATTTAGCAACAAGCTCACAAACCTTCGGTAGTGTGAAAAAAATGTCGAAGAACAAGTTATAGAAAACTAAGAATATTTCGAACTAATTTCTATTTTTAACAACGGCCTTCACCCGTTAACATTCAAGTTCATTAAGGCAGACCATGTGTGCAGCAGGGAAGCGAAAAATAAGCGAACTAATATATGATACAGGTTTGGAAAAACATAACGCATCCCGACGGAATGCTTATTTTTCGCTTCCCCTGCTGCACACATTGTCTGCCTTAATGAACTAAGAATACTTTGCAAAAAAAAATATGCACTGATAAAAAAAAAATTTTCAATCCATCCGATTCGATCCGATCTACTTATTCCCAAAAAACAAATTGGGCAATATTGATCATGGATATCTGTTCATTCATATGGTTGGTTATTGTAAAATCACGAAAAATTTACGAAAAAAAAAACAGATGATTCAAGAGGCTTGTCGTCTATGCCTTTTTGAAAATGTTAAAATTAAAAAGAAATGTGTCTGATTCCCTTGCCTCTGGGTTCCCTACAACTCGCTCCACTAATTATCTATACAATTGAAGGTTCCTGAGAAAATGTACCAATAAATCAATAGTGATGGATGGAGGAACTTCATGAGTAATTTCCAAAGTTACCTCATTAAAATTCTGAGATGCCCTGTAGCAGTGTTATTCTTATTTCCTATTTCATGCCTGTTATGTTCTGTTGGGTTTTTGAACAGAGTTCGGCGCTATCACATCATATCATCTAGTAACAAATCCAGAGACACCTGATTGCGTTTAAAAATATGTAGATTTTATCACAGCGATAATTGCGATTTATAATGCAGAACCAAAAACAAAAGCTATCTTTGTAACCCCCTAAAATTGATTTAAATTATTTATTTGATTCGACGAACTCTTCACTACAAAATCTAACGGGTTTTCAATGAATTCGGGGTGAATTTGAACGCGCAACTTTTATGAATTCGTATTATGGGATTATTAGGCAAGCCACTTTCCATGTGGAAAACTAATTTTATATGGAATGTGAGTTGTTGTTAATCATGAATGTTTACGTGGAATCCCATTCGAGACGATATGAGCCATTTTAGTCAAAAGAATTAAGTTTCACTTAATTTATACAAATATTTTATAAAAATAACCAAGTGATGAAAGTCACTCCGGACTAAAAACTATTGTATAACTATTAGAACAACTTTTAAAATTGGCAGTTGTTACTGAACTTCAAAGGAAGTTTCGAGTTCCGAAACACATATGATTGAGTAATAACAAATAAAAGAAATAAATTGAATCTTCTTGTTTGAGCGTATCGTTTCAAGGTCTAATTATTCCCTCGTCGCGTTGAAGGCAAACATCCTAAATTCAGTATATCAATTTCGTCTCAATTCATTTTATCGATTTCATCAGTAGGCAGTCATCGAACATCAAATCAAATGCTATGCAAATGTCGCCCAGAAACCAAGACCACCTGACTAGTCTCTGAACCGTTGTTGTGCGCGATCGGAATCGGATAACATGGCGATCGTAATACGATTAAGTCCATCGCGAGTCCACTTCAATGGCGCCAAACAACTGGAAAAACCACTACCGACACCGTCTACGTTCACGCCGCGATGCCGACGGCAAATTGTGCACTTTGCACCAATTTAGTGCTCATAATCGACAGAATTATCCGACCCGAACGAGTCGACATAATTATTCACCATTTGCCGACATCCGTAAATGCGCTTGACACCCAGGCCAGGCCACACACACACCCACACCTTTTCGGGTGAGTTGAACGTGACGGCAGCAGAGAAGCCCGTTTGTCTTAGCAAAACCAGCACCAAAAGGCTAATGAAATTCAACCAGCGTACGTACCGTTCGCGCGGAAACTTTCTACCCTAGAACCCGGCAGGTCGAAACCTCACATATTGCTTTCACCTT
The DNA here is from genome assembly GCF_029784165.1 of Wyeomyia smithii. Classification (NCBI taxonomy): domain Eukaryota; kingdom Metazoa; phylum Arthropoda; class Insecta; order Diptera; family Culicidae; genus Wyeomyia; species Wyeomyia smithii. The sequence continues at coordinate 52,035,352 of NC_073695.1, read as the reverse complement.
TTCCCCCCGTTCGAGACTGCGGCAGACAATAGAAGTCGCAGTTCATCGTTGCGTAATTGCGACGCTCTTTCGAAACTACGACGTTCGGGCGTGTCTCGCATTTGATGGGATATCGATTAGGTGTGTTTACTTAGGATGATAGGAAATCAAACAAAAAACGGCCAGTGCCGGACCGATGATGGCCAGCTAACCTAGCGGTCCATGGAAAAGCCCTCTCAATGCCAGATTCATCCGTGATGTGTGTACTAAAACGATATTATTATATTAAAAACAGATTACGTCCGGGGCATTGTTTGCGAATCCTTTTCTCCGTCAGGCTACGAGCGGCACGGTATCGAATATACGAACGAGCGAACGGAACCGCCCACAAATGGTATGGAGTGCTGAACTTTGATGGGCATTGTTTTGGGTTGATTGATTTTCTGCTCCGTGAAGGAAGATGATATGGTATATAATTCAAACAAGAAGATCGTAGCTTTTTTTCCTGGGTGAGCAGGTGTCCTTTCTGAGCAGTTGAAACTAGATAATTGAAGCGTTGATGTGAATAAATTCGCTGTGATTGAGTCTAAGAGCAGGGAAGAGTTCCACCCCAACCAAACACACCTTGAAAATAGGATTGAGGATTAAATTAATTTTCGTAATCGAAATTTTCATACCCCACTTGGTGAACCACTTCAAACAAACTTTCCTGTCTGAATCTTTGCTCACGGGACTCACAACATATCGATATCAGCGAAAAAGGGAACGTAATCGAAAAGAGGATAACACTTTTTGTAGATACAAACAAAATGCCCTGAAGGTCGCGCGGCTCTATCGCTTCAAGCGGTTATGTTTGCATTTCACACTCAAACCAGTGATATGGTCAGACTCTGTGCGTTCGTTCTTCCCTTCGCTGTTTTTTTATTTCTGCTCTCCAGAAGATAACAACAACGCAAAGAAACATTTTAAGCTCATTAAATCCGATCTAATTGACATCGTTTGATTTTTGAATTGCTTCCCCGCCGGTCTGCGCTGTTTGGTAGGACTACAAAAGCGATATTTTGTTACATTCAATTAAAGTGGAAACCGAAGGGGGTGCGATACGGCGGGCACGCTTTTTACGGGCCTAACAAAAACAGGCGATTATCTATTGTTCCCGTGTTTGAAGAGTACTCTCCACGCTAACTGCCTGTCTAATGGCAGTTAGCGGCGCAGGACTGTGCTCAGGGGTGGAAATCAAAAAGCAGCTGACAAAATTGTCCTCGCTAGGTTCTACAGGAGAACGGGTGTTGCTTTGAAGGGGGTGGCAGGACGGACACTGATGTATCAATCTACCGGAGCATACGCACGCGGTCGACGTTATGCATTTTGTAATTTTCTTCCGAGAGAGTGAATGCAGGAAATCCGAAATGAGAAAATTAGCCAAGTAAATTTACGTTATTTTCCACCCCATCCGTCGCGGTGTAATCGCAGCTCCGGGACACTTTACTGGGCTGCCAACGTTGATTGTATTGTCACTTCCCGTTGCGTGTGTATTCTGCCAAGGACGACGCTGATGATGCCGTACCTAATTGCCGCCCGACAGCAGCGTCGTTCTGTGGCGCGGTCTTGGAACGAATGGAAAATCTAACTCTAATTGTCCGTAATTGCAATTAATACCGTGCTTCGACGGACGACGATTTCTGGGCTGTGTTTCCCGCTCAGCGCAGCCCCGTCCCAACACCGCAAACTAAATACACATGCGCTCTCTCGCTTAAAAGCATGATTTAATTAGCACACTAATTGTCGCTCTCGGAAGCTTTCGCCCGGTGCACAACGAGCGCGGGCGTGTTGAATGGAATAATTGAATGCAATTTCACTTCGGCGACAATTAGTCGAAATTCGTTCGCAACGTCATCGTCGGTCGCACTTACGGTGCTCGCGTTTTGTTCCTTCGCCTGGCATCGGGCTTTGGAAAGGTTTGTGTGGATTTTGACTAACGATAGGAACCCAAAAAAAAGGAGGCAGCCAAACGATCGTTATCGGGAAAATAGTTTCAACTAGTCGCGATCATAATGTGTCTATTGGAAATATATTTAATTTTAATTGTTTCACCTCAATTGAGGTTGAAGAATTATCCGAAGTTTCGTAGGTTGTCAAGCTGTTAGAGCCCCCATAATTTTGGAAGAGTTTTTGGAAGACATTAAGAGTAGGATTTGGTTGCGAAAATCTATATTTTATAATTTTTCAACAACCTTGATATTATTGCACTGAGGAAAATGAGGTGGTAAATGAAAGTTTATCGAAAATAACGAGCAGAAATGTAAACACTTTTGAAATTATTCCAAGTTTTGTACAATTTATGGTTTCTTCTTATAGAGAAATATTATAGGAGGTATTGATTTACGAACAAATTTTAATACCAGCAATGCTTTATGCTGTACCGATCTGGTCAAGTTGTTGTATAACAAGGAAGAAAACGCTTCAAAAGATTCAGAAAAAAAATTTTGAAAATGATTTTGGAACGCCCTCCTTAGTTTGGTACACTCGAATTACATAGACTTACTGGTGTTGAAACATTAGAAGCTATGTCGAATAAAATCATTACCAACTTTCGACAAAAATCGTTGCAATCCTCAATTGCCACGATAAGCTCTCTTTATAACTAATAAATTAGCAATTAAGTAAGTTGTAACTTGATTTCTCTTTTTCGACAAGTAGGTTTAAATCCTAACGAATGATAAGTCCTAATTGCGAAAGCAAACAAATCCTAACAATTGAATTTCAAGTTTCTAACAGTGTTGAGAAGTCACCATTTGTGGTTGGCCACACTTTCATTTTTTACTAATGTTTATCATAAATACTTAAGCTACCAATAAACCTCCTTATTAAAAAAATTATTGGAGTTATATTTACTTAAAACACACTCACTCTCTGGCCAGTAATTTGATTCATTTCATTGATATGCTATTAAATTCGACAGAATCACGATTGACATTTTTCAGCGCTTTTGCGTAGGAGTGAAAATAGCCACAGTGTTACCATGACGAGGAAATATTTCACTGTCATGTAAGGTCCATTCTCGCTTCCTTCGTTTTTTCGTTACCTATTCGTAAAAAAATCCAGTCATCCGTCATCCGCAGTTGAAACGTAATCGATGTATTTTTACCATTTTCGATTTTTCTTAAAGTTGATTACTCTTAATTTCGTTGTATGAATATCAATTTGGTAAATTCCGTTTTTTGTACTATACAGTGGCTACAACCCTGAAGGAAACCAGTTCCAGAAAACTTGCTGTTTGATCTCATTTCCGCTTTACCAAAGCAACGGTGGTAACATTTGATTTGATTTTCAGCAAATTTCATTGCGTGAATTATGCGCGTGAAATATTTCGTCAGAGTATGACAGCTCGTTACAAGAGTGAAAATCTTACGAATCTGAAAGTAAGCTGTCTTCATTGGAAGTGAACATTTAAAAAGTTTGACTGTAATTTTCAAAAGCTTTCGATAGTGAAAATCATTTTCATCAGCACTTTTCAGGTTGCAGACTTTTATGTAAATTATAAAAAGGCAACAAACCTACGTCAAAAATAGAAAAGTATGGGAACTGTTCCATTTTTCACCTCATTAAGCCGATATTCACGAAGAATGCACGGATTAAACACCAAATTTTCACGAAATCATCGAATGAATAAACCAAAATCGCTTACGTGCTCTTATGGAATCGCCCAGCATTATACATTTAGTAAACTTAGCTAGATTTATCTTGAATTTTGTAAATCAAACCATTTTTCACAACGCTTCCATATCCATCTCAAAACTTGAATCACTGCTCAATTATTCATCTCACGACGCCCCTAAATTCATCACACTGTTAACCATGAATGAATCACATTATCATGAATGAACGTAGCCACACGCCGTCGTAGTAGGTTACCTAAGTATCCGCTGTAGCTGTTTACGTGCAAAATTGGCAACCTAGGTAAGCACAGCTGTGCTGTCGATTTATGTCAATTATGTCGGAATAATTCAACATTTTCAGTATGATTTTTTCGTATTAACAGAAACTGATTTGGCAGCTTTTGAATTTCTTCAGGGCAGTGAAAACAGATGAAAATACATACAGTTATATACAGTTGAAATTTAATAGAAATTCATCTCATTTATTTCTGCTAATTCAAGTTTGTTTTTGGAAATTTAAGGTGAACATTCCAAAGATTAAATTATTCTTAGTGTAGTGAGTGATTTTGTTTAGTGATTAAAATGAAAAGTGGTCCGCTAGTGTTGGCTGATGAACGCGTCCCGTTGTAGTCGTGTAGAGCAATGTGCGGATTTTGTTTTCTGGGGTAGGTGATTGAAATAAATGAGTTTTCGAGTGCCTGACTATAATAGCAAATTCAGAGCTTTTTAGTGAGTTTTTGAGGATTCAACTTTATGTGAAATCTAAAGTGAATAAAGAAGAATCCATTCCATGGATTAGCAGATTGGTTTAGTTAGAAAATATGCGTTATTCCTATTTTCAATTGTGTTTTCATGTTGTATGAGATGAATATATGGGCTGAGATGAATAATGGAACAGTTCCCCTATATTTGAAGATAGCAGTTTGTTTGTCAACTGTAACGGTTATTATTGAAGATTTATTGGCCTAATCAGTCCGTGTATAAAAGCAAAAACGACTTTTTTTCTTAGTCCAAAGGTTGACTAAAACTCAACCGAAACTGTCGGATTAAGAAACAAAAATATCGGTCTTGATTGTATTAATGAACTAGAAATGAAATCATTCGCCGTAATCTTGGAAAAATAATCCTATATTGATGTAAAATTCATTACGATGTTTACACATCGATAAGAAATAAATACATAAGTTTAGTTTAAAAAAAAGAACGAATTCTCTAATGAAAAAAAAACAACGGAAGGATTGTATACAAAGCAAGGACCGCAAGATGACGTATAACTATATAAGGTCGTTTGTTACATTACAGGTTTTTTATATATTCAAAATTTAGTGCGAATATCACTAAACAGAAATAGAACAAACATTGCGGCCAGCATCCCAAAAACGTTTATGTGGTACAGCTGAACTTCTCACTGACAGAGGTGTCGGCCAATACACGTACTGCTGATGCTGTCAATGCACAGTGACCCTAAAAGGCAAAAAGTGGAACTTAATTCCATAGCGCCTTTCACCTTCATTCTAGCTTCATGGTGTCTTCGGAACAATTACTTGTATGAATTATTCGCATTATCTCGAATTATCAAAAGTTATGAAAAGTTCACTGTGTTAAAAAGAGGATAAACTAACTTTTTTATCAAGAGATAAAGGAATGGTTTATTCGAAAGTGTTGTAGAAAATTCAAAAATATGAAACTTTCCTGAACAAACAGTTATTAAGTTTTTTTGTGAAAGTTACTCAAAATTTAGTATTTTGTATATACCTTTTGGTAGTTGCGTTGTACAAGAAAACGTTGTTCGGAGAAATTGTTGGAGCACATAAAACAAACCTTTTTGCTGAAGACCACATATCTCTAGGACTTTCCCTTTAAAGTTATAGCATATTTTAGCTTATTTTTTCGATAAATTTAATAACGTCTAGGGTAAAAAGGAGCGAGTGGAATCATGATGTCAATTCTTCTCCTTAAAGTTTGGCTAAAGTACTACAAACTGTTGTAGGTTACATTTGTTTCAATCCACCCACATTAGTATACGGCGAGCATATGTTACAAGAGGTGTTCATGTATAACCAATACTAACATTTTTGTGTTAAGAGATAGAGGAATGGTTTATTTGCCAAAGATTTACAAAATGTAAAAATATGAAACTTTGTTAAAAAACAAAACTCTTATGATCATTTGGTACAATGTTACAGAGTATTTTAAATAAAAGTTACTTTTATTTTAGTTTTTTGTTTTTAACTTTTGTTAGTTATAATTTACAAGAAAACATTGTTCTAAAGGGCATACAAAACACATGGTTTTGTCGAAAATCAAATATCTCCAGGACTTCTCCTCATGAAGCTATAGCATATTTTAACTTTTTTTTCGATAACTTTAGGAAAGTATAGAATGAAAAGTGGGTGGATTGGGACAAATGGAATTTAAAACAGTTTCCAGTACTAGATATCACTCTGAGGAGAAGTATTGATTTCATTTGCCCCTTTTTACCCTATGTGTTCTTGAATTTATTGACAAAATTCGTTAAAATATGCTATAACTATGCATGCAAAAATCCTGGAAATGTGTAGCCTCGGACAAAAACGTGTGTTGTGTATGTCCCAATGCGTCTTTCGAACAATGTTTTCTTGTAAATTGTAACTAGTAAAAATTAAGTACAAAAAACTAAATTTAGGTAACTTTCAAATAAAATATTCTTTGTACCCAATGAAGATAGGAATTTTGTTCATTTAGCAAAATTTCATGTTTTGACATGTTCTAAAACTTTGCCAAAAAACCATTCCTTTATCTCAAGCTAAGATTTACGGTCAGCATAATTTTTTTGGTATCAAATTATTGGTTTTCTACTGTAGATGATTTTGTTTCTAAGAGAACTGTTGTAATGACTATAGACTACGTAAACTGAGGCGAATTTTTCGCAAACTTTTGTCATGGGTTCTTGAAGGGCACAAGTGTGGCACTCATGTTTTTGATGGTCAAATACAGGGTATTAGGTAGCTCACTTAAAATCCTCTAAGGGGTGATAGAGGACCCTATTAGATGAAAAAATCCTGCTACGCATATGGTCAAAATTCAACTACTGCAGAGTTATTCACTTTTTCAGTTTTCGGTTATGTTTGCCTTTAACGCGGTCCAGCACAAGAAGTGTGATAGCTAGCTCAATTCTGTTGGTTTTGTTGGAAAGCTGAGAAAATTTCGTAATCAATAGTGTCTTAAAAACGTCCAACTAGAGAAATTCGGCAGCTCTTAGAAAGAAACAAATGTGAATTCAAATGTTTTCCGAGAGCTAAACTGCAATTTTCTGTCTGAAATGTGTGATAAACATGAATTTTGTAGTTAACTTGATTGAACATTAATATCTACTCTACAAGTTGTTCTTTGAGCCCAAGCATCTAACTCTTTTAGTTTAGCCGCTATTTCACTTTAAAAGTAATAGGCTGCGCTTTCATTCAACGACGCGTCTACGTAAAAGAGTGGAGCAGAAAATTGTGATCCTTACAACACTGAATGACGGTGCAGCTTATTGCTTATAAAGAGAAATAGCGGCTGAACTAATAGAGTTAGATACTTGATGTCAAAGAACAACTTGTAGAGTAGACTCAAATGTTTAATTTAGTTAACTACATGGATTTGTTTATCACACATTTCAAACAGAAAATTGCAGTTTAGTTCTCAAAAAACATTTGATTTAACATTTATTCCTTTCTAAGAGATTCTTAATTTCTCTAGTTGGACGTTTTTAGGACATTGTTTACGAAATTTTCTCAGGTTTTCATCGAAACCAACAGAATTGAGCTAGCTATCACATTTCTTGTGCTAGACCACATTAAAGGCAAATTAAATTTGACCATATGCGTAGAAGGTTTTTTTTTTCATCTAATAGGGTCCTCTATCACCCCTTAAAGGATTTTAAGTGAGCTACCTAACACCCTGTATATGAAAATTCCAAAGGCAGCTTTTTAATAAAGGAAGCGCCGCTGCATCTATCACTACCGCATGGTCGGAATCGTGAAATTTCACGACAAAAATCTGTAAGCCGGAAACCTTAGATGCAAGAGATTTCTTGTCTTCTAGAAAGTTACTCTACTAAGAGAAATCTATCTTTTGGTATGACTGGTTACTAGGGTGGTCCTATTGTACTCAAAATAAAAATTGAAACTTTTTTATCTTACTACTTAGAGCAATATTGTCTTCCACAAAATTGTAGCTTATTTAATTTCATTATACTTTGTTGAAAAAATTATTGCTCTACCTCGTTTCTTCACTGTTTTAGGGCAATTTTTCCAAATTCATTCGGGGTGGGTCTAAAAAAATTACTATTATTGCTCTAGCTTTTTCAGCTTTACTCGGATTTGAAAGTGGTGTTCGAATGACTTTTAGGGCGTAAAAAACTACATATTTTGACACTAACAGATAATTGCTAACTTTTCAGTGAAAAAAGTTACAGGTATTTTTTCGTTTTAAAATGACACTTTTTGGAGGCACCCTACCCCTTTGATTTCACATATATGCAACAACAACACGTTTAGGATGAAAGTTCATAGTTCCACCTTCAAAATGGATTTTGTAGAGTTAGTCAACTTTTGTTCCGTTTAGGGTTGAAATGCATTTAAAAACTTCGAGTTTTCACACAAAAATTTGCTAATCTAGCATTCAAAACCATCAAGTTATTCCAATTCGATTTTGATTTGGAAAATTTCTTCGAGTGACTTTCGAGGCATGAAAAAACGCTTATTTTGATGTCAATAAATAGTTTCTAACGCTTGTTGAAAAATTATAGTTGTTTTAAAATGTTGTTTATGTATCATATTGTTGTAAGAGCAAAATAAATGCATAAAATATACTCAAATATGGCTTCAAAATTGCATATTTTCCCAAATTATGGAAAAATGCAAAAATTACTCCCATTTTAAAACCGGATAAGAACCCAGCTGAAGTTTCAAGTTATCGACCAATCAGTTTGCTTTCTTCAATAAGTAAACTGTTTGAGAGAATTATTCTTAACAGAATGATGTCACACATCAACGAAAATTCAATTTTTGCAAATGAACAGTTTGGATTTCGCCATGGGCATTCCACAACTCATCAATTGCTCAGAGTTACTAATATGATACGAGCTAACAAATCTGAAGGTTATTCCACTGGAGCTGCTCTTTTAGACATAGAAAAAGCATTCGACAGTGTTTGGCATAAAGGTTTGATTGCGAAATTGCAAACTTTTAATTTTCCAATTTTCCTAATCAAAATTTTAAAAAATTATCTTACTGATCGAACTCTGCAGGTTGTCTATCAGAATTCAAAATCTGATAGATTTCCTGTCAGAGCAGGCGTACCTCAAGGTTCAGTCTTGGGTCCAGTCCTGTACAACATATTCACTTCAGATCTTCCTGATTTGCCTCCAGGATGCACAAAGACATTGTTCTGCGATGACACAAGCATTTCCGTAAAAGGAAAAAGTCTTCGTGTCATATGCAGTCGATTGCAGAAAAGTTTAGATATTTTTTCTTCCTACTTGCAAAAGTGGAAAATCTCTCCCAATGCTTCTAAAACTCAAATGATAATTTTTCCGCATAAGCCTAGGGCTTCTTTCCTCAAGCCAAACAATAATCACGTTGTCAAGATGAATGGGGTTATTTTAAGTTGGTCCGACAAGGTTAAGTACTTGGGACTAATTTATGATAAAAAACTTATTTTCAAAGAGCACATTGAGAGTGTACAAGCCAAGTGCATCAAATATACGAGATGTTTATATCCTCTCATTAACAGGAATTCTAAACTTTGTTTAAAGAACAAACTTTTGATTTACAAACAAATTTTTAGACCAGCAATGCTTTATGCTGTACCGATCTGGTCAAGTTGCTGTTCAACAAGGAAGAAAACGCTTCAAAGGATTCAGAATAAAATTCTGAAAATGATTTTGAAGCGTCCTCCTTGGTTTGGTACACTCGAATTACATAGACTTACTGGTGTTGAACCATTAGAAGCTATGTCAAATAAAATTATCAACAATTTTCGACAAAAATCGTTGCAATCCTCAATTGCTACGATAAGCTCTCTTTATAGCCAATAAGTTAGCAATTAAGTTAGTTGTAAGTTTACTTCCCCTTTTCTGACAAGTAGGTTTAAATCCCTACGAATGATAAGTCCTAATTGCGAAAGCAAACAAATCCTAACAATTAAAATTACAAATTTCTAACAGTGTTGAGAAGTCACCATTTGTGATTGGACACACATACTCATTATTTACTAATATTTATCATAAATACTTAAGCTACTAACAAATCCCCCCTTTAAAAAAAAAAAAAAATACTCAAATATGGCGTTATTTTGTAACAACGTGTAAAATTCATGTTTTTTTATAGCATTGCATAGCACTCTCCAGTAGTGTTTTTAGTACTTGTTTACATACACGTTGGACGAAATCATTGCCATCAGTAAAAACAGCCGAAGACAAATTGTATCTAAGAGAAAAAAAGAAAGTAGTGCAAGGTATTTTATTGGAAAAGTTCAACGCTCGTGTCGATGTAGCTAAACAGGGAGGAGGTGGATCATCAACCACTGGGTCGATGTGCCGTAAACTTCTATCGGAGCCAGAGAAGTTTGCATTGGCACTCGGTCTAAACGAAAAATTGATAAAAAACCTAGCTGCTATAATAGTAATAATAAACAGCCTAGTTCAGGTGAGCGATTCCACAGAAAAATTTTCAGCTTTATTAATTTTTTTTAATTATCATTTTTGAAACATTGCACTGGTGTTCCTGTGAGCTAAAGATAACATTTTGTGCATTCGAGTGTCTATAAATAATCAAAACTGTTTCTAGCATCTAAACGGTTTGATTGATCGGTATAGTATCTCCGGCAAAGTTGTAGATTATAGTTTTGTCCTTCAAAAATAAAGTATTTGGTATCCCATGCCTGCGACACACATTTTAGCACATTCTACCAGGATCATGGCAAGTCTACCCCTTTCAACGGAACTTATTGAATAAGGCCCTGAAGCTGGAAACAAATATTATCGGAACGATCGCCAATTTCACGCCCGAAAAAATTCTAGAGCTGCGAATTTTACGGATGTGCAATGGATTCTTCAGATCTGCCAGAAAAAGAACAGATATTCAAAGGTTAATATAAAAACAATTCAGGTTTGTAAATATTTGAATATGTAGAGAACCCTATAAAAATGCCATTTTTCAATTCAAAAACAACGATAATTTATTTTCTACGAGCATTGGAAACTATTTATTGACATCAAAATAAGCGCTTTTTCATGCCCCGAAGTCACTCGAAGAAATTTTCCAAATAAAATCGAATTGGAATAACTAGATGGTTTTGAATGCTAGATTAGCAAATTTTTGTGTGAAAACTCGAAGTTTTTAAATGCATTTCAACCCTAAACGGAACAAAAGTTGACTAACTCTACAAAATGCATTTTGAAGGTGGAACTATGAACTTTCATCCTAAACGTGTTGTTATGGCGTATATGTGCAAACAAAGGGGTAGGGTGCCTTAAAAAAGTGTCATTTTAAAACGAAAAAATACCTGTAACTTTTTTCTCTGAAAAGTTAGCAAGTATCTATTAGTGTCAAAATATGCAGTTTTTCACGCCCTAAAAGTCACTCGAACACCACTTTCAAATCCGAATGAAGCTGAAAAAACTAGAGCAATAATAGTAATTTTTTTAGACCCACCCCGAATGAATTTGGAAAAATTGCCCTAAAACAGTGAAGAAACGAAGTAGAGCAATAATTTTTTTAACAAAGTTTCATGAAATTAAATTAGCTACAATTTTGTGGAAGACAATATTGCTCTAAGTAGTAATATAAAAAAGTTACAATTTTTATTTTGAGTACAATAGGACCACCCTAGTAACCAGTCATACCAAAAGATAGATTTCTCTTAGTAGAGTAACTTTCTAGAAGACAAGAAATCTCTAGTATCTATGGTTTCCGACTTACAGTTTTTTGTCGTGAAATTTCACGATTCCGACCATAGTGGCTGCTGGTACACGCTGCAGCTACCGCTACTGGTACCCGGTCCTAGTGGCCATCCATTAGTAGAATGATTGGTTTGAGTGGAAATAGGCTCTAATATAGCACAAACTGTCATTTCCGGTTAACTAGGTATAACATTCGGCCGATCGTGTTAGGAAAATGCTCGCGAATCGACCAATTCGATCAATCGAAATCTGCGTTTCAACCAAGCTTGACCAGTTTTAATAGCACTGTGTTTGCATAATTTAGACTTGTCAATTTTCAAGACTTGCTTATGCGTTTAAGTATCGTATGGAAGCAGATAACAGAAGATGCCACACTCAGTCACGTAACCTTTTTGTAAGCTGCTTTTGGGTAGTGTTGCATGGTGCTGATGAAGAGAAAAATTCGGTTCGTGGTGAGACATGGAGACGAAGTCGAATTTACAACCGTCTTTGAGAAGGCATTCCAACATTTTGATTGAAGTGTAATGGAAGGATGAGAAAAATCAAAATATTATCTTTTCAATTAAGTATTTAATTTGACCTCAAAAGGACAATTTAATATCGGATATGTACTATCCTCGACAGTGGGAAATAAGGCATTATTCTGAAAACACAGTGAAAAGCCGTTTTCACACTGAAAGTTTGATGGCCCACTGATTATGATTGCCAGCATCACAAAACAAAACGTTTGTGTGTTGTCTAAATACTAAAGTTTTTAAGGTGCCGCTACCGCTGCTACCCACTGCTACTTAATTAAAACCGTCCTAATCGTCAATCATTGGTAAAATGATTGGTTTGAGCAGAGACAAACTCTTATATAGCCCATAGAGTGCATTTCCGGTAACTAGGTGTATAATTCTCTCGACTGTACTAAGGAAAGCAAACATTAAATGGCCAATCAGAGGTGTGAATCTGCATTTCAATAAGGCTTGACAAGTTCAAGGCTTGACAGCGTTCGAATAATCAAATTACAATTTTCTGCATTTCGATGGCTGCATGAATGAAGGAAATCCATCAAAAACTATCCGAGTGATGGGCATTTGAAATTGGACATATTTTTTCCTTTCCGATTTTAGATTTCATTATACAACAATCTTTAGTTCCTGAAAGACGTAGTTCTACGTCAAAAGAGCAATATTGCTCAAAGCGAGGAGTCAAATTGACGCAGACTATGTTTGGAATCAGTTCCATTAATCCACAGGGGTAGTAATTCTCACTCTGGAATTTCATGTATTCTTTCCTATTTGAAAGGTTATTTGGTTTTCGAATATAAAAATCCTACACAAAGAATTGAACTTATCAACAGGCTTGTGCACCACCTCGGGGGGAAGATTTTCGACTATGCAGTCTATTTAAAGCAGATAAACGATGTTCTTCAAATATCCGACGTTTCGGTGATTTATTTCATCTTTCTCAAGAATTCTGGAATGTTTTACATCAAATATTTGTTATCTCCTATACATAACTTGCATATGATGTTTGACTCACAATAAGGCTATATCGTTTGTTGTTATATGTATGTATGCATGTAGTAATCATTAATCCTAACTCGATTTTTTTACTAAAATGGCGTCAATTCCAACTATTGGCAAGATATATTCATAAACTAAGCTTATTTTAACACTACTCACTATAATTGGTTGTAACTTTATTTTCTCTATGTCTGTTTTAACTATTTATTTGCTGCCGGACGAAAAAACGGGTCAGTACGGTTCAATTTGGCTTTAACGTTCTCTTTTAACGTTGGTTTATTACTACATGCATACATACATATAACAACAAACGATATAGCCTCTGTAAGTCAAACACAACATGCAATTTATGTATAGGAGATAACAAATATTTGATGTAAGACGTTCTAGAATCCTTGAGAAAGATGAAATAAATCATCGAAACGTCAGATAGTTGAAGAGAAACATCGTTTATCTGCTCTAAATAGACTTCATGATCGAAAATCTTCCGCCCGAGTTGAACGTGACAGTCGATAAGCATCCACATAACCAATAAATAACGAATAAGGTGGTATGATCCCATTTCACAGATCTATACGTTTGTCTTTTTTCGCTGAGACAACTCTAGTTTTGGCTGATAGAACGGAAAATTACACTTTATTTTAACAACCTTTAGAAGACATAAGTTCTCTCAAAAACTATAGAAAAGATATCGCTTGACTACGATAGGGATTTTGGATCGAAATCAAAGTAGTAAATAATTGATAAGTGAGCTATTTACTACTTAGATTTACTACAGGCGATTTATCTTTAATGAAAAAATAAAGTTATATATTCAGAAGATGTTTTGATTGAGAAATTTTTGATATGGAAACAATAATCATACGTATTTTTAAGTGTATTAATATTAAGAATCTAAGTTTTGTTTTATTTAAAAATTAGCAAAAAGGTTCCAAAACTAGAATTATTTCTTTTATATTTCAGCTAGTTCAACCATTGAAGACTACAAAATGGCATTTAGGATCAACTTTCGGCCTCTGGAAATCATCCCGGTTCCAACTATTCATATTGGATATTTAACCCTTTTAGGCTGTTGTCCAGAAACAGGAAGTCGAAATTGTGGAATCAAAAATGGCGTTTAGAGTGGATTTCTGGACGTTACGCAACATCCACATTCTGGAATCACTTTTACTGAGTCGTATTTGAGCCTTTTTTCCAGAAACCACCTTCATGGAATTAAAAATGGCGTCTGGACTCGATTTCTGTCCTCTGGGCATCATCTTGTTTCCGGAAATACCCACATTAATTAAAAGGATTTCAAAGTGGTTATTTTGGATTATATTTGACCATTATTGATTTACCAGAAACCAGATGTCACCATCATGGATTTCATAATTTTATCTGGAGTCGATATCCGGCCAGAAAATATTCGGAAATATTAATATTGGAAGGTAATTGGCTATTTTTGGTTTTAGTTCAGAATTCAAAAGTCGCCAGCAACTCGATTTGCTGCTTCTGGGTCGATCAAAAATTTGCCTTCAAAAAATATCTTTTCCAATAGCATTTCCACTTTTTACGCGAAAAAAATTGAAAAAGTAGTATTGATCTGTGAAGAATAAAATAAACAATACATGTTGTCTAAACTGGAAATTAACACTCAAAAAGTTTCTTTAGATTCTGAAGGTTTACTCCCAACTAAATTTTGTAGCCAATTCTTTACGAATTTATTGTGTATTTTTCCAACGTTCCTGAATGAGGTGCATAATAATTTTATTTCATTTTGTAACAAAAATGTTTATTTCGTAAAGAAGTAATACCTTATAATTTAATTATAAACTTCTCAAATTCCAAAAAAATACGACGACCGTGTACTGAATATGCTTAACAAAAAAAAACTTTTGTTTTTGAAAATTTAAAAAAAATCAATAAACCAACCTGAACTCTCGCTTCGCTAAGGTCTAGCCGCATGGCCAGTTCCTCCCGGGTGAACACATCCGGATATTGTGTTTTTTCGAAGGCTCGCTCCAGTTGGTGCAATTGGAAGGTTGTAAACGTTGTCCGAGATCTATCGACGCGTAGCCAACAGGCAGCAGAGCAAAAAAAAGCACAGACAGAATCGAATTAATCCTCAATTGAAAATGTTATCCGGCACTGATGGAAGCCGGCAACAAAAACGCTTACCGTCGAATCTTTCTCGGCCGGCCCATATCGTTCGGGTCCCCATCCATTCCGTCCAGTTCGCCCATGTTGGGCAGCTCGTCATCGTTGTCCACATCGACGCCATTTTCATGCGATTCCGCCGGTGAACTCTCACGTTTCAAGGAATTGTCGTGATCTGTGAACGAGCGGAAAAAGACGAAAAAAAAACAAAACTGAAATAAAATGAATCCACTAAGCATCGTGTGCTGAAAAACTCATGTCCTCCTGAAATGCACAAAAAAAAGCTGAGCTGAGGGTGGAAAACCGACTCCCTGTCGTTTCCTGTCAATTTTGATTCGAACGAATTCGGAAAGGTTTTTCGCCAAATTGAAGTGGCGGAAAATCCGTTCACGTTTTTGGCTCTTACCATTTTGACCGGCAAAAATAACCAGTTTTTTTTTTGCTCGCGTATAACGAATCACATGCTCGAAATAAAAAGTTGCACGATCAAAAATAATTCCCAAATCTATACAAATTCCATCGTTATCCCCTCTTCCGCAATATTGAAATACAGTTTCACCGGCGAATATTCACTCTCTGAATACGCCAATTAAATAATCATCATCCTTGCGCTGCGCTCTTCGGCCACACACGAGATCGGATCAACGAGTAAAGGTTAAGCCCGCAGAAAAAAATAAGCTTGGAAAACGAGGAAACATGCAGAGTGGGTCCTCGCCTGTTGGGGTCATTCAAACAACCGAAGCAGACGGAGTTTTCCGTTCTCACGAGAACTTGAAAACTGACAGTGGCTGTGTCGTTTCGGTACAGTTTGCAGATAAGAAGGTTTTGCATCAGCAATTTTGAACTAATACTTTTTATGTTGTTATTAATTTCATTTTTTTCTAGAAATAAAATTACTAACATTTCTGTGGAAAAAGAAAACTAAAACCAGGCTTAATTATGACATTTTACCCATGCAAGCCATCAGCATCCATTACCGATAACAATGGATAGGATTTACCACTCAGATCGTCTCAAGACCGAACCGATACAGTACCTGCGGCAATTCTGTTTCCATTATGAGAGCCCTCTGGGTTGTCCTTTTTCTCACCTGCCCCGCCTTTCAAAGGGAAAAAGCCTGTCCCATCGTACCACCACGTTCAGCATCAACGGGTTGTTGCTAACCGCTTGTCGATCGCCACCTAGCTGAAAAGGATTAATTAGGATTGTGGTGTTGTCCCCCTGCTGAATCGGTCTCAATGACACCCATCCCTAGAATAGGTTTTCATTTTCATTTTTTCTGCATCTGTGCTTCTTCCAGTGCATGGCGAACAACCAATTAAATTCCACCGCGTCCCACGTTCGAAACTTCTGATCCGGGAATAATTGCAAATACTTCAAACTGGCTGCTAATGTTTCTCGGAAACAGCCAAATTCGTCACAACTCGGCTACTTTTGATCTAGCTGAGTTTGTAGGCGGTGGAGAGAAGCCAAAAAATTATCAACAATTGAAGAGCTATTTCGAGTGAAGCACGAAAGCGGGGCAGGGAGCCCACAAACCGCAATGATCATATTAATGAAAAGCGAAGCCAATCCGGCAGCAAAATTGACACGCATGACATTGTTCGCCCCTTGTGTCGTGCCGTGGAAAACCGCCGCACACACACGCACACGCACACACTGAGCACACACATTATCGCTCGCGCTCGCGAGGAAAAACTGATTCAAGTACGGAAAGGTGGAAAATAAGTTGTTGAAATCATTACGGGGTGGCAAAACCGAATCGCAAATCATCCTGAGCCTCTGAGCTCATTGATGTGTTGTTCTGTTTGATTTTCCACTTTTGATTTTTCGTACTTTATTTTTCGCGGGATTTGCTCTGCGGGCAACTTTGGGAGGCGGCGTGAGTGAACCGTGAGGTTTATCGATTTCATTCGGTTGAACTTTTAACGTTTGTTTGTTAGCTTAATTTCGGTGTGTTTAATAACTACTAAACTGGTTGATTGAGTTATATTAATGAAAAAAAAAACGAACAATGCTGAAAGGCAGCAATTTGCTGCTAAAGGGATTTTAATATACTGATAATTAAGGTTTCCCAACACGCAGTGGGTTGCACGTCCTGATGGTTGCCCGAAGGGATGCCATTTGCTTCACTTTCCATTATTATCTGCCGAATGGGATGCTGTACAAGGGAGCAGGAGGGATGCTTGTTTGCAAATATTTTTCCCGTAACATATTTTCAAGTGCGTGACTTCCCGCTGAATCGTTAAAACTGCAACTGATGTTGAGCCGTGGCCTTATTTTAATTTTATGTTTTCAGAGCAGCTGGTTTTGAATGAGAATCAACGTAACGACCTTGGCTCATGTAGTAATCTTATACAAAAAACCGATAAAAATTTTACTTGGGTAATGTATTATTCTGTAAAATTAAAATGATGAAAAAATCAGTCCATTTTAGAGATAATATTAAATAATTTTTCAATGACAGCCAATCAAAAATTCAACCTTGTCCAGTGCATTTTGAATTACTCTGTCAGATGCTCTTTGCCCTTGACGACATAATGAGTTTACTGTCTTCGAGCTATTCACTATTTATTGCGAATTTGGTATGATCCTGGCCGAATGTAAAACGCATAGCCAAAATCTTGTTTTTAAATGATTCATTTCAAGTTATAACTGAAAAATAAACGAAGGGATCCTATCTACTTTTTATCAATTTTTTTCGACCAGTTATCAACACATGCTTGCTTAAGATTTCAATCAGAAAAAAGAACATATCTTTTTAATTATGAAATTTACCAGTAAGTAAACGTAGAAGCGACGTAGATACAACGGGTTATTTTGTTGCGTGACTGAGAGCTCCATCATCGGTCCGGTTCCACTGTTCGCCAGCACGAAATGAGATTTATATTCCGTACATTTGATTTACATTCGGAATTAAATCTATTCGTGTTTTGCGAAACTGGGAAAAGACGTCACTTAAAAAAAGTGAGTCACCTACGTGATTCGTTGAATGCTGGCTGTGGAACTAAACCAAGACTGATTTATTTTTAACTCACCTTTTCAATGATTTACTATTGAGAAGATATGCCATTTATTATACTATAAGTTTAGGGTACATTCCACCCTATTAAAAAAGTCCTACGTCAAAAAACTGTTTGCCAATGAATTTTAGAAAATGGATGCTGTTTTGGAGAAAATACTACAAGGTATACAGCCCTAGGGTTGTATGAAATGGTGACGTGGGACAAACACTGTAATAAGAAGGATTTTAGTTACAAATGTTACAGAATCTGCAGACAGCATCAGTTGGTTTGTTCTGTGATTTAGTATTTTTTTGCAGACTCTCCATAAATTTTCTTTTTAGAAATATATTGAACAGTACTCGAAGGAACTTCGATTACACTCAACGATATTGTGTAATGTTTCTTTGTGCGAACAACATTTCTTTAACAAGGCACAAGCGTGTCGTTGTTATTGAAGAAGCACAGAATTTCTCGCAATGCGTCTGAATCAGAATCAACTCTATTTCCTCATAAACCAAACTCTAATCGAATTCAATATATTATATAAATCTCATTATGAAAATAATGTTGAAGCCGTTACATAGGTTCACTCATAGGGAAACATAAGAAGATGAGTTGAGTTGAAAATTATCAACAAGTTCCAGCGAAAAATCATAACAATCAACAATTACAAGGAAGTTAAAGTTCGAAATGATTAACTTCTATTTTGTTGTTTTTTCATTTGCCAACAATTATATTCACTGAATTACGAAGACAGCTAATATACCTAAGAATATTATTTGTTAAGTTGAAAACAAAAATAGATCAGCTAACAATGTTGAAATGTGAAAAAAGATTCTGAATAGATCCTAGTGAATCGACAAAATATTCAGAAACATTCGCTGGCTCTTAAGCTTATATAAATTTGTATTTTCAGAAATCTACTCTTTCAATCACGATCATTTAGTGAATACCGAAGATAAAATGCCAAAAAAAATCTTATGACCGTTGCAAAAATGCTCAATTCTTGTTGAGTAGTTTATGTTTTTTAGGTAATCATATTCATGAGATAAACTTTTAATCACTATCAATGCAGTAGCATTGCAGTTTTTCCTTGCTTTCACGGAAATAGAAGTTGTGTACCATTGCAATGATAGACGACGAGAGTCCAGCGGCGCTCTGCTCCACATGATATGTATATTATACTGTACGGTATTGTTGCTTCTACCAGCATGTTTTCTTTCAAGACAGCAGTTTTTATTATGCTCTGACAGCAGGTTTGGAAATTGTTCAAGTAAAAGGCTTGTTTCAAAACTTTTCGAAAAATCTTTACCTTCGAGACTTCAAATTAGTCTAAGTTCATGGAAGCAAACTTAATCTGACCTGTTGGGACGGGGAAACTCTGTCCATTTTTTTTATATTGATACAGATAATATCACAGGGAATGATTGGTGTCCATTCACATCGTCTGTGCTAGGAATGCTCGCGTGTGATTGGTCAATTGTTCGCGTAAATTTCCTTGTAACTTTTTATCAATTTTCACCGTTGAGCAGTGAAATAATAATGATGACTAGCATATTCTAAAATTGTTACACATTTTATCTATTTAACAATATATTGGTTATTGTTATTCATCATGTAATGTTGCTGTTATTATCGTTTGAAATCTGACGTAACATTTGCCAATTGCGTTTCCTATTTTACAGAATGCATCTCAGTATAGAAAACAAAGACGTAGTCTCACGTCAAAATATACACCGTAAAAACAATAGCTGCGAAAAAATTCTAAACAATTACTAAATTTTATTTTACAAAATAAGTTTATTATTTTCTTATTTTTTGACGTAGAATTACGTCTTACGATAATGTTTTAGGGGTGCAAACCGAAAAACCAAAAAACAAAAAGAGGGTAACGAAAGTTATCCACGAATACCTAAAACTCAATCAGTTTTCAACGGATTTCCTTCATTTTTACAGAAATCGATTGGAAAGTTAGCTAAGCATCCATCGAAATGCGGAAAATTGTGATTTTGTAATTTTGTAATAGAAAAATGAAGTCTTGTATTGAACTAAGAGCGTCATGATATGAAATTATTTTGAAAATCATATTGCGTCATAAGAATTTGAGTATTCTCAAAAATGCTGAAATTGAAACAAATCTTCGAAACATAACGTCTAAGTAAAAACTTCAGCTTAACTCCTGCACCTGAACCGATTTTCGCCAAACTTGGCATACGAGTTCCTTTTACGAAGGAGGTGTTCATAGACGTATTGAAAAGAAGGAAGGATAGCTCTTGAAAAAGGGAGGGGTCAAAAATGATGATTTTCGTGCATCATGGGAACTTTTTGAATAAATTCGATGACTTTTAAGGTCCTTGGTTATTCCTGGAGGTAAAAGTTTTGCTTTCCGGAACCGGACCACAATGTCACAATCCAAGATGGTGACTTCCGGCTTCTAGGAAGTAATACAAAACAGTGGAATACATTCTGGATTCCCCCAAATAATGTTTTTTTTTTTTTTGCGAATTTTGGAATACAAGATGGCGACTTCCGGTTCATGGAAATCAGCGAAAATCGGCCATTTACTGCAATATGCATATTAAGGTGGGGCAAAGTGATCGATTTTCCAGAACCTAGTTTTTTTTTGTTCCTTTTGGGGCCCCAAACAACCCTTAACTTACCTGAAGTCGATTGGTTTTGTTTCCGCTTGGCGCATTGCATTTCAAATTTTTATGAAAATTTATATGGGAAATCCTACTTTTTTGCATTTACCTTGCTAGAGAGCTCAATAATGCTCTAATAATGCACTACATGTTAAAGTATAGTATTTTAGAAGCCTAACAACTTTGCAGAGGACACTGAAGAGCTAGAATGACCCTAAGAAGAGCTATAGCTGTTCGAAGTTAAGTATGTCGATTTCAATGCAGAAAATCTTGTTTTCTGCCAACATTACTAATGTACAGACGTCAGTAGGATTCCCATCAGAAGTAACCTGTCGTAACGAGTTTATACACTCAGCTGGACCAAGCAAATAAATTTAGGTCAATATTCTAGGCATAGGTAGAGTCTACAACGTGTTTCAGAGGTTACTTCTGATGGAAATCTGTCTGACGCCGGTACACTGGCAGTGTTGGCAGAAAAAATGATTTGCAACATAAATTTCGACATACTCAACTTTCTACAGCTCTAGTATTTTTATGGCACACCCTAGCTATTTAGTGTTTTCGGCCAAGTTGTTAGGCATCAAAAAACCTATCACTTGAAGTCATGAAACCTATGGTTTGAGCCATTTTGAGCTCTTTAGAATGGAAAATGCAAAAAAGTTGGTTTCTCCATACAAATCTCCATATAAATTTAAAATGCATTGCGCCAAGCGGAAACAAAACCAATCGACTTCCAATAAATACAGGATTGTTTGGGGCCCCAAATAGAACAAAAAAAA
The DNA here is from genome assembly GCF_029784165.1 of Wyeomyia smithii. NCBI lineage: Eukaryota > Metazoa > Arthropoda > Insecta > Diptera > Culicidae > Wyeomyia > Wyeomyia smithii. The sequence continues at coordinate 52,013,711 of NC_073695.1, read as the reverse complement.
CTTGGTTCTGGCTTTTTGCTATCAAGTTCCGTTTTTTCCATATAACGATTCCCCACCCTAATATTTGGACTCATAAAGTGATCACTACTTGACCTGTTGGGATATTTTTTTAATCAATTTTTACTGATAAGCAATTAATAATCTATAATGCTTACTGTATCACAAAATTGTTCCAGATTTTATCTCTCCAACGACATGTCGATATAATGAAAAAAAAATTGCATTCCTTAAGCTCAAACCGTAAAAAAATTAAAGATTATAGCTATTTAACCATTCCTATGAATTTTGGTGCCCCTAGCCATTACCAGAACGTGAGAGTGTCGTATAAAAATTCCTCGCTGGGATCGTGGCTTTGACGGTGTTTACGAGAAAACTCATTTAGGTCTCTGAAAAAAACGATAATTGCTAGGGACACCAAATTTCACAGGAATGGTTGAATAGCTATAATTTTTCAGTTTTTTTCCGATTTGAGCTTCTGGAGTGAACCTGTGTTGAATCCATCATGTGGTTGAATAGTTATTACCGTATGAAACCTGATGTGCCATCCGAAGCTATGTTGTTCCCGCTCTCATAGAATATACCCTAGTATAGAAAACAAAGTCCTTACATAGTCCTACGTCATAATTTTCAATTTTTTAATTATATTCCGGGCGAAACCGAAAATAACTTCGCAGAACAACTTGACTCTTCTGTTTATTGGGAAGATTTAGTATACACGATAAATGCGACACTGTAGCTACAATTTTACTGACACTAACTGTTTCTATCTAGCCAGGACTCGAACATACGATGGCTGATTTTTAAATCAGCTTTCAAATGCTTTTTTACACAATTTAAAATGAGATGAAATGATTAAAAATCCAAAAAAAACGGCAATAAACAAAAGAACGTTTCCCAACGTTTCCCACTCGCAAAAATAAGGTTACAACGAACCCACCAATTAATTTATTGAACGACGAACCATCAATAACGCAGCAAACACGAACAATCAAATAATTTTCACAACCATGCCAGGTGTATTTAATGAGCTCGCACATGCAAAAAATCAAACATGAATGTTTCAATTATTCCTCCCCCTTTCAGTCGGTGATATCGGTTTTTTATTATTATTTGATCACATACAACCAGAACTGTAAAACCCCTCTCCTTGAGCGCGGCATCGTAATAACTACTCGCGGAAGAAAACACAATGAACCAACTATTTCACCGTTCTCCCGTTTAATAGATACACGCTTTTGACAATTTGATTTATTAGATTATCATTAGCCAATTGAACTTCCGCAGCTGGCCCGATTCTCACGATTCATATTTCCACCCTCACATGTTTTTTTCTCTCTCAGCTCCGCGCGTTCGCAGCGGCGGTGATAAGCAAAGCCACTGTCGTAGTTTACATTATTATTACTACTATTATTATTATTATTATTGCAATTAACGACAAAACCGTCAAAGGGCTGCCCGACGATCAAACAGCTGGGACGAGTCCGGAAATGATAAACTTACCGTTCTTGCCGATACCGATGGTGTTGTTATTGTTGTTGTTATTATTATTATTAATGGTAGTCCGTATATGATGATGATGGTGGTGATGATGATTCCCCAAAATTTGGTCGATACTGTACACAGCGCGCGGTTTCGAAATGGAACTATCCTGCGGGGGCCGGAGGATATGATCACTTTGCAACGCACTGGACATCATTGTTAACGGAGTTATCCTTGTTTTGTAATCGTCGAAGTGTTCGTGACTGAACTTTTGTTTTTTTTTTTCTCCTAAATTAATATTCTCGGCTCACTCGTTTACCACTCACTATTGCAACATAACAATAATCGAAACAGTTTCAAACGATTTTCCGATCTGGAAAGCTTCAATTAACCCGCCTACACTATCCTTGCACAGAACAATTCACCAAACTTAGCACTGCGAACCATTAACGTCTAACGTCAACCACGAACTGGAAGTAAAAAGCCACAGCTCGTCAAATAAATATTGAAAATATTAAAAGCAGGGTCCCTTTGGCAATGAACACACGAGCCCACACACACAGCTAACAAGTAAGCAACCCTGCACTAATATCTGGAACAACCAAGTGCATTGTGAACGAATCGAAGGATACATTCTTTGTGTTCAAGCGCTAGGCTGCAGTAATGACACCCGTTTGTTTCGAGAGGGTGAAAAATAAGGGGCATTTTCCTCTTGTTCCTCTGTTCGACTTTCTTTCTTGAGAGCCACATTTCATTCATCCACAAGTGGGCGAGAAAAAGTCATGCTCTCAGCACCAATACAAACGACAGCGAACAATGCGTGCGCCTTAATTTCCACTCCGATCAGGTGCTCTCTCTTTCTCTTTTTTTGGCTGTTGACATGACAACTTCATTGTTGATGCTACCGCTTCTTAGGTGTTGGTGAGTTGCCAGGATGAACACACGTTCACCCAGCCAATCTGCCAGAAGTTGTCTTTTTTCTGCTCATGTTGATTGGCTGTAGTGAGGTTCCCACCCCTAGCGTGTGCATGTAGCAGCATAGACCGTATAGAGAAACAGGTTCAGGAGGGAGGCGGACAGCCAAAGTGAACCCGGTGTCGAATCACAACGAGCACGTGTTCGCCCGATGTGTTAACGAGTGATTGTGGCTGATGGAAATGCTAATTAACACCCAATTGGGTAATATTCCGCCTCTGATGATAGCTTGCCAACGACAAATATCAACAGCTGAACATTGAATTGACAAATATAAATTTTAGCGTAAACTCTAACGCTAGTTTATTAACTTTCTAGTTGAAAGCATTTATCACTAATTTGTCGAAAAATACTAACCAAAATCAGGTAAAATGCCTGAATATGCATAAATGGGTCCCGAATGTCCTAATCAGCAAGCACTTGCAGTGGACCTGGCAGGCAGGCGGACCATCTCCATCCTTAAGGTGTGGCTGGATATAATTTGAAACGCATTTACGCAGGTATTTCCAGCTTCAGACTTCGAAGAAAACAAATTCGAAAATAATGGTCGTGTTTAGAGTGATTTGCGGTTTACAGGTAGCGCGGGCCGTGTTAGTTACGGTGAAGAATTTTACAACCGGTTCCATAGTATGATCGGCCGCCCTCAACAGCACCAATTGTTTCCAATTATGTTGATCCACCCATTCGCATTCAGTGCCGAATCGAGCCGGTTTCTTTCGATATTGTCAACTTGAAAGTTTACTGCGATATAATTTTCTGGCGCTTGCCGGTGGCGTACGGTTTATACGCTGTCATAGTAATTGAAATCATTTCAACAACAGATGTACAGCAAAGCTTGCTTGCTCATTTAGAATCCGAAACATATTATTTACCTATATTTAAAAGTTGGTTTGACTTAAGAAACATGTTAAGCATTCGAAATAATAAATTGTCGAAATATATTATTGTACTTTCAGGGAAAATATATGTATAAGAGAATTATTTCGTGTTTTTCATTGAATACATTGGTCAACACAGGTGCACTCCAAACGCTCAAAACGGGAAAAATTAAAGATTATGGGTTTTTAGCCATTCCTGTGAATTTTGGCGAGCAATTACTATGCGAACTCTCAGGTAACGCGTTTTGGTAATGGCTAAGGTAAGTTGACGCGTTTTGATGATGGACCAAAACTCACAGGAATGGTAAAAATATATAATCTTTCTAGGGTAGCTATCTCGAGCTTTATGGCAGCACTCTTTTCGCTCTTGTCGACCTATGTTATCGTCCAGTACTTTTCGATTAGACGGAATTATTGGCACATGGGTGGATTGTCACGATACCACTGAACTAACTCCTGGCTGTAGTTGTAGCTTTCCAATCCCGGCCAAAAATTAACAGGACTTCTGTGTGTCTCAATAAACGATTGAACTCGATCCATCTTCACGTATCCATTTTCAATCCGTAAATCCGCAAATCTTTACGTATGTTTCATAGTCCATAAGCTTGCTTCCTTTGTACTTCGTCTCGTACAACTTTCGAGCGCGTGTTTTAGCCACTGGATTTTGCTTGAGCGTTCTGTTGGATTGATTACATGCACGAAAGAAAGATAGCCTCCTCGGACCGCACTACTGTTGGCACCATATTGTTTTGCGATATAACGATCCGACAGAACTGGGTTTAATTTTTTTTTTAAGGGGGGAATTTGTTAGTAGCTTGAGTATTTATGATAAATATTAGTAAATAATGAGTATGTGTGTCCAATCACAAATGGTGACTTCTCAACACTGTTAGAAATTTGTAATTTTAATTGTTAGGATTTGTTTGCTTTCGCAATTAGGACTTATCATTCGTAGGGATTTAAACCTACTTGTCAGAAAAGGGAAAGTAATCTTACAACTAACTTAATTGCTAACTTATTGGCTATAAAGAGAGCTTATCGTAGCAATTGAGGAATGCAACGATTTTTGTCGAAAATTGTTGATAATTTTATTTGACATAGCTTCTAATGGTTCAACACCAGTAAGTCTATGTAATTCGAGTGTACCAAACCAAGGAGGACGCTTCAAAATCATTTTCAGAATTTTATTCTGAATCCTTTGGAGCGTTTTCTTCCTTTTGAACAGCAACTTGACCAGATCGGTACAGCATAAAGCATTGCTGGTCTAAAAATTTGTTTGTAAATCAAAAGTTTGTTCTTTAAACAAAGTTTAGAACTCCTTTTAATGAGAGGATATAAACATCTCGTATATTTGATACACTTGGCTTGTATACTCTCAATGTGCTCTTTGAAAATAAGTTTTTTATCATAAATTAGTCCCAAGTACCTAACTGCCGCTCATGGCAAGTCAGTCCCAATTGCAATTTTATCAATTTTGATTTTATTGATGGAATCATCACCTTTTCATATGTACTTTCGAAAAAACACAAAATTTTGAATACTTTGTTCTGAAAACCATGAAAAAAATAGCAAGTCAGCTTGTCCCATAGCAAAAATGATCGCAAGTCGGTCCCACAGAAAAAATCATTACAAGTGAGTCCCACAGCCAATAATAATTATGAAATATATGATGTTTACAATGGTTTATGGTCTTCAGGTTTAGAATTTGATGTACCAGTTGACCTAGTGACATTTTATAAGTGGTTCGGTTTAATTTTTCTGTACTTAAGCCATTAAAACGGAAGAAATAAAGGATGCGCTGTTTATTAGCGAAAATTGATCTTTAAAAACTTTTGGAAACGCTATTTGTTGTACCTTTGTACTAGTAAATTACAAGAAAACAAAGCTATTCACATGCGTGTGTATCTGAGAATGGGACCAAAATTCAAACCTTATTGCTTGGCAGTTGTTTGGTGATAGTTGTTATTATTATTTCAAGAGTAAAACCTGTAAAAATCTATCAATGCTCAATTACTCGAAAATTATTCTAAAACTACTTCTTCTCGTTGTTTACAACTAAAAAGATTGCCTTCAGTAGCACGTTTTACAATCGCGATCGTTTTTGTCTCGCTGATACTATAATGTTTTCTTCGAGGAAAAGTTTCCACCAGTTGCTACTTTCAGCTTTTTTTATTAACGACGGTGAACAAAATTTTCTTTGGCCATCATCATTAGATATGTCAACACTCACGGTACTGTAAGTTAAAGCATGCTTGAGTAAATACTTCTCTTCGTAATTTATCCATGTAGGGCCGTGGGTAACAATTAATTAAAACATTATGAAAAACGGTGAATTTAGTTTTGAAGATCGCGTCAATTGTCATATCGAATACCATGGTACGCTTCTTAGCTGTTTTTACAAGGGAATAAAAATCTTCTAATAGAAGGGTTTTCACTGATGTGTATAAGCTGCCACGCCAAGAACGTGTGGGCGCTTTTAAAAAAAATTTAGAATAAGTTCCTCGACCTGAAGTGATTTTGAATTTATCAATAATATCAGATAGAGAAACAAGTGGTTGGCGCAGTTGTTCAACCACATTGTGGAAGGATTCTCGCTACAAAATCATTCTATGGAAGCACGAGAGAAGGCCATTTGTAGATCGACTAGCGATGGATTCGTTTCAAACGTAGCCTAGCACGGGAATTGATTTACAGTACCTAGTTTGTTTTTCATCACCGGTCGCAGGTGGCTATGTGACTGATTTGCTATCATTCTGGATAGGTATCGTAAAAGTAATGGCATATGGGTCCCAACTTATGATTTTCAACATAATTTAATTAAGACTTGATGTTTATGCACGCTTTTTAACGTAAAAGTATTTGTTTGCCATTGCAGTAACAAATTTTGTTGACAGTCTCAATTAAAAAGGGATACAAGCGCAAAATTTCTTCTAAAACGTACGATTTTTAATAGTGTTTGCTCATCAGCACAAAAACGCAAATGGGACGGACTTGCCATGAGCGGCAGAACCTTGTCAGACCAACTTAAAATAACCCCATTCACCTTGACAACGTGATTATTCTTGTTTATTTGTAAAAATTACATCAACAGGCCTTGTGGCCCAAATGATTGTACTATGCTAAAAATTACGTGCTAAAGTCACAAAGCGGGTCTTCAGAATCTCGCGGCTGGTGTCGAAATCGAAGCTTGTAGCGAAACGATTGAAATGGCGCTGGAGACCAGTTATCGTGCTGAAGCTACTGTAGTTATTGTTTGGCTTGAGGAAAGAAACCCTAGGCTTATGCGAAAGAATTATTATTTGAGTTTTAGAAGCATTGGGAGAGATTTTCCACTTGTGCAAGTAGGAAGAAAAAATATCTAAACTTTTCTTCAATCTACTGCATATGACACGAAGACTTTTTCCTTTTACGGAGATACTTGTGTCATCACAGAACAATGACTTTGTGCATCCTGGAGGCAAATCAGGAAGATCTGAAGTGAATATGTTGTACAGGACTGGACCCAAGACTGGACCTTGAGGTACACCTGCTCTGACAGGAAATCTATCAGATTTTGAATTCTGATAGACAACCTGCAGAGTTCGATCACTGGGTTTACTTTGATTGCCCTCAATACCTCCTAATACAACTTCCGATCGTGTGCTATTACGACGCTCGGAAACGTTTGAGTACATAGTATACAGTTGATTTGGCGAATTTTATTATTTTGTGATTTTCAGAACGGACCCTACAATTCCTCATGCACGTTACGTAATACTTTTTGTAATTAATGCCCAAGTTTATTCTTATTTCTGATAATTTTATCTCTGCAACCTCAACAATGAATGTTAACTCAAAAGATACGTATACGTGTAGTGGGATTTTTTTGGCGAGCAAGAATTTTTTTTTTTTTTAACAAAATTCCTATATATTTTACAAATTCGTATAAAAATTATAAAATAAGTTAACCAATTCAGTTCATCTCAATAATTTACTTTCAGTTTCCTAGTTTAATCCTGATTCAGTTGATGGTTTGTCCTCCTTTATGCTAAAAGAATCAGTTTCAGCTACAGACTACGGTAAAGACTACGGTTGATTATCCCAATTTCATAACCTTCTACTCAAACTTCCAACATTACTTGACAATATTGTTACAAACTTTGATCAATAAGTATGCTTGTAGACATAGGCGTAGCCAGAGGGGGGCAGGGGGGCCGTTGCCCCCCCCCCCTAAATGTTGACATTGGTGCAAAATTTTGTTTTCAATAACTCTAATAGCACAAAACGACATCATCGTGCGAATGGGTGTCCAGCTTCCGGAGAAGTAAACGTACCTTCGCCGCATTATTCAGCTGGCCTGCATCGTTCTCGAAGAGGTCCTGGTAGCGGTTAAACAACAACGTCCGAACGTAACTCCGTTTTCTTCTTCGAAGACAAACTCGGTGATGTTCGAAAAGGGGGACTCCAAAATCTGCTCCGGGGTTTGATACTGACGCTGCTGCTGCTGGACCGCTATCCGCTGTAAAATTTGGGTCATCTTGTGAATCATATCTTGAATTCCCGGTTGCAGCTACTGATCAACTCTATCTTCTGCCATGTTCGTGGATTCTTGAGATCCTCGTCGCCAAAATAATATGTCCGAAGGTTTGAATGAAGTTAAGAGTTTTTAGTAAAGAACATCTATTTATATTCACGGTTGGATGTCAAGGACAACTGGTTGCCTTGATGTAACAATCACTAAAGACTAGTATTTATTTCAATTTGCAAAACACACTACAGTCGGTTTTACGCGGGGGATACGTGCCGCGTAATAAAACGCGTAAATTCCAGAATCCGCGTAGAAAAAACGCGTAAATTTCGAAATCCGCGTAAAAACCGCGTAAATTCCAGAATCCACGTAAAAAAAGCCGCGTAAAAAGCGACCTTAGTGTACCATTTTTTTACTTCTGAAATTTTGAAGAGCGTGCCCCCCCCTCTATTTGAAATTCTGGCTACGCCCATGCTTGTAGACCCTCGGAATCGATAAGTTGGATTGCCATTTACTTTTTTAAGATTACTTCATGCAACTATTGACCACGGCTACGTTTCGAATAGCTCGTATGGAAGGTCCAATTTTTACCACTTATTCCAGCATTTCGGCCTGAATTCCACCAACAACACGTGTGATGTTGTTGTACGTTCTTAATAGTGTTCGGCTTGTCCACAGAAACTAACAATTTCACGTAGGCTAATCAAAAAGATCTAGGGTCGTCAAATCACACGATCCTGGTGGCCAATTTACAGGGCCAGAACGAGAGATAAATTGCTCATTAGGCAACAGGCCAAGCACATTTTTCATATTGCACGAATTGTTATACCGTCTGCCGGGGTGAGATTGTGCCAAAAAAAGGATACATTTTTGTTCCTTAGCTTTTAATGTACACATTTAGGCAATGAGTTTGATCCAAATCACGTCAATGCACACTTAAATGTTGAGTTAACGACTGCCGCAAATACGGTTAAGCTACAATAAATTATAAATTTGCTAAAATTAAATGAACTTTGGCCTAATCTCACCACAGACAGTCTCTATACACATAGTGGCGTCTCCAGGTAGCTAAGAAGGGGAAAACGTTGAGACATAAAGCCTCAGAAGACTTTTCGTTTCAATTATTATGTGACATTGACCACTATATATTACACTGGAGATCTCAAAACCGCTGTAAACGTACCCACAACCCTCCTTCCTCGCTTTAAAAGTCATCAGTTTATATAGAATAGGTGTACAGAATTTTGTTACATTCCATAAGTAATTTACAAAGACTGATGCATTGTAAATTTCCATCTAACAGTTGTTAGCTTACTGTTCTCAAGCTTTTTGTCATTATTTCAAATAATACCAAAGCTAGACAATACACGCTATGTAAACAAAGCAAATGTTTTGGTGTATACTGATATAATTTTGTCGTGAATGTGAATTCCGCAAATTGTACCGTTCATTATAGCTTGGCACAATCTCACCCCAAAAGGGCTCGAAAAGTATACAGTTTGGAAAAACATTATTTTCTGAGCCAACACAGGTTCAATGCATAATATTTCGTCAAAACATTGGAGACGACATCCTAACGTACCAACTGAGCAGTAAGTTGATGTGATTTCTTGATCGAGTTGGTTTGCCTGGGACATTTTTGGATAACGTTATTTGCGCATGTTTTTCACCCTGTACTTTGAAACATTATTTAAGTGAAACAGTTCACTGATATTATCTATATACCATTTGCAGTTGTGAATAAATATGTCACGTTTCATAAAGTATTGAATTTTAGGTATTAGGTTCTAGAAATCTCAAGTAATTTAACATACAAACATTTCCCGTTTTGGCTTAATCTCACCCCCGTGGCTTAATCTCACCCCGGCAGACGGTAGGTAACAAATATCCACGATTTGCAAACGATGTTCGCCTGTAAGGCTTTCCCTGATGAAGTGGCATAGTAGACTGAACAATTTTGACTTTGAAAGATTACGCTTGGACGCCATTACGTGCCAGTGCACAATGGTCCAGAAACCAAATTGAGGGGGAAATTTGGATCTAGAGCTCTATTGCAACATTTTAGAGAAAAACTTTCTTCTACAAAGTTGTTACATATGATAAAGCGCTTATAAAAAAATTAACAAAAATTAGGGTGACCTAACTTTTTTATCTTTGTAGATAGAAGAAAATATTGTTCTATAATGTTATATCTCCATTAATTTTAAGAAACTTTGTAAAAAACAGTTTTTCTCTATCTTTGAAAACAACCGAATTATATTGAAAAAACACATTTTACCCTCTAACTTTTTTATTTCAAGTTTCATATGTAAACTGTCTTTGAACGACTTTTAGAGCTTTTTCTTCAAAAAATATGCGTTTTTCATTTGTATGTCATTCTTTTTTGGGCAAACATAAAAAATATCTCTTGGTCTCATTTTTAAGGACATACTTGACTGACTTGACTGACTGAAGGACATACTTGTGCAGTGAGCCAAACATGTAAAAATAGTAAAAAATCACCCTTTAGAACAAACTATACAGTACAGGAAAGTTAAAACATATATTCGTGTAATTTTAACATTTTTTGTAAATTGGCCAATGTAGGAGCCTCGAGTTATCAATATAGGAGGCTAAAGAGACCAAAAAGGAACCCAGAGGAGCTTCTTTATTTACTAAATATACATTTACAAAATAACATCTTTTCCGTATTTAAACTTGACTAGTTTAAAATATAAGTTATATCGACTGATTTTCTTGTCAAATTACCATGTACCACTTGAACACGACCTTCACAGATTCGCCTCAAATTTGGTTCGGTTTTGGTGTCGATTGTAAAGCCTTCCACTGCTTCATTCCTTAATTACGAAAAAAATCCCAAAAATCAATTTCTGAATTGTTTTTGGGTTGAAAAGAAACAGATATTTTCAAGTGGATATGATTGTTTGATGAAACATTGAGAAGTTTGAACGTGTTGCGTAAATATGTTAAATCTCCCGATCGATTCAAATTACCTCAGGTATTTCTTCCGTAAATTATTTCGAGGAATACAATGAAACTATCAAATTTGAAAGGGAAATTGACTATGTATACTGAAAATTTAGCTTTAATATCCAAAGTCACACTGGTCGACAAAAGTGGAAAAATGTTACCCTTAAGCTCAAGCAACTTGCTCAAAAAATATTATAGCTTTTCAACCACTTCTGTGAATTTCGTTGCTCCTAGTGAATGCAAAAATGCGTCAAAAGGTCCCAGAGTAATTGCTTGACAGGTTTAATTTTTTTCCTCTATTCTGTATTGTCCTCAATGCGACTAGAATCATTGATCTATTATGAGATATGCCTAAGTGTCTGCTGTATGCCGCACTGCTGTTATTAGCAATACCACTATTGAGAAGTGGAATGCTTATTATTTATCCGTGCTTGGGTGTGATATGATATTTCTGAGAAGTTTCGTTGGACGTCCTCCTGGCTAGCTTTATTATAAGAGGGACTCGTTTTTGCCTTGTGTCTCCTGCCAGATATCGCCACTTATAAATTCGCTGGAGAAGTTACGTTGTGTCACCTTGTGGCCAGTTTTATTTATAAGAGGGATTTTTGTTTTGTCAAGAATAAGTCACACCAAGGTATTATAGGATTCATCTTAAAGGAAAGGTAAGTGGTTGGGGAACCTGATAAAAATATACAATAAAATATTAGTGGATTTATATATGTAAAATGTAAGAACACTGTTTCAGTTTAAAAATCACACACGGTGTGTTCGATGAACTGGGCATTTCCTGTATGTATGTATGTATGTGTGTGTATACTAGGGTGGGGAATCGTTATATGCAAAAAACGAAACTTGATAGCAGAAAGTCAGAACCAAGTTTTTTTTGTTCTATTCAGGGCCCCAAACAATCCTAAATTTATCGGAAGTCGATTGGTTTTGTCTTCGCTTGGCGCATTGCATTTCAAATTTATATGGAGATTTGTATGGAAAACAAACATTTTTGCATTTTCCATTCTAAAGAGCTCAAAATGGCCCAAACCATAGGTTTCATGACTTCAGATGGTAGGTTTTTTTATGCCTAACAACTTGGCCGAAGACACTAAAGGGCTATAGTGTCCCAAAAAAATACTAGAGCTGTTCAAAGTTGATTATGTCGAAGTTTATGTTGCAAATCATTTTTTCTGCCAACACTGTTAGTGTACCGGCGTCAGTCAGATTTCCATCTGAAGTAACCTCTGAAACACGTTGTAGACTCTACCTACGCCTGGAAAATTGACCTAAATTTGTTTGCTTGATCCAGTTGAGTGTATAAACTCGTTACGACAGGTTACTTCTGATGGGAATCCTACTGACACCGGTGCATTGGTAATGTTGGCAGAAAAGAAGATTTTTTGCATTTAAATCGACATACTCAACTTTGAACAGCTATAGCTCTTTTTAGGGACATCCTAGCTCTTCAGTGTCTTTTGCAAAGTTGTTTGGCATCTAAAATACTATACTTTAACATAATGTAGTGCATTATTAGAGCATTATTGAGCTTTCTAGAAAGGTAAATGCCAAAAAGTGGGTTTTCCCATATAAATTTTTATACAAATTTGAAATGCAATGCGCCAAGCGGAGACAAAACCAATCGACTCCCAGTAAGTTTAGGGTTGTGTGGGGCCCCAAAAGGAACCAAAAAAACTTGGTTCTGGAAAATCAATCATTTTTCCCCACCCTAGTGTATACGCAATTTTTTTTCTCACTCACTTTTCTCAGAGATGGCTGAACCAATTTTCATGAAATTAATTGCAAATGAAAGGTGTCGTTGCGCCATAGATTTTTATTAAATTTCATTGTAATCGGATTCTTAGTTTAGAGGTTATGTATCAAAATATATCAATAACGAAACATCAATATCTCAAAAACCACAAAACCGATTTCAAAAAACTGATGTCAAATGAATGGGCTGTTTTCAAAACTCTTATCTTATAAATTTTGTAATGATTAAACATGTGGTTCAAAAGTTATCTAAAGAAGCGTTATCCAGGGGCTGTTTAAACTCACTCATTTTTCTCAGAGATGGCTGAACCGATTTTCACAAAATTAGTGTCAGATGAAAGGTATAGCTGCCCCATAGATTGCTATTGAATTTCATTGAAATCAGACTATAACTTTGTCCGTTATTCATCAACATGTGAAATCACGTTATAAAAAGAAACATATTCTAAAGACTGCTTAAGCTCAATAATTTTTCTCAGAGATGGTTGAATCGATTTTCACAAAATTAGTGTCAAATTAAGAGCCCAGCTACCCCATAATACACCATTTAATTACACTGTTATCAGACTGTAACTTTGTCCGTTATGTACCAAAATGTGACAATCACGAAATTTCTTTACCACAGAAACAAAACAACTGATCTGAACAAAGTTGGGATCAAATGAGCGGGCTACCTTCAAAACCCTTAACCAATGAATTTCATAATGATTGGACATGTGGATTGAATGTTATGAAAAGTAATGTACTCCGAAGACTTTTCAAACTCACTATCTTTCCTCGAAGATCGGTTTGTACTTTATTTCTAATTAATATACACTAAGGTCGCTTTTTACGCGGTTTCAAGCGGATTTTTTACGCGGCTTCTTTCACGCGGATTCCGGAATTTTTTTTCTAACGCGGATTCCGGAATATCTTTACTCGCATTCCGGAATTCACGCGGGTTTTTTTTTCTTAGCAAAAGTCATTTTAAAAATATTACGCCTAATTTCATACACAATACTTTTAATCATTAGGAAATTCATTTACTTCAAACACAACATCACTATTCTTGAAACGAAAAGAATGGAAATACCTTTATTGGATCGTATTTGGCAATTCTATTGATTCTCGGCCACTACCTGATAAACCGAACAATCATAAAACAAATTCGCCCAATATATTCGAAACATACTTCTTCAAATATAATTTTTATTTGTGTGTGTATCTGTACATGCTTGTATGTGAGAATGTATGTTCGTATGTGTGTGAATGTTTAGTTTAAAAAGTTCGGCATAACTGTGCTTTTGGCTACCCAATTTCATTATTCAAACTAAACTATGAATCCAGTTGAAATTATCAAGATATAATTTTTTTCGAAAATTTGTTTGGAAATTTGTTTAACAAATAATAAAGTTCGGATGAGAAAGACTGGGTCTCACCGCTAAGTGGATCAACTCGGGATTTTCAATTTCAACTTCAAAATTTATATCAGCGAAAAATGATCTAGAAGAGTTTCAACAAAAGAAACCAAGTGCCATATTTTTTTTAATTGTGTTATTAACACCAGTGCATAATAAGCTATCTTTCGTGAAAAAAACGAAATCATTTAAAATGATAATAATGATCTTATAACAAAAATTATCTGTAGCAGCTTGCAGCAAATATACAGGGTGTTTAAACTTTGCTCATCGATTACTCAAAATAATGTTTTTGGCGCTGTTCGGTTTAGCTGCACACCAACCGATAGAAAATTGCTTAAGTGTATCTCAACTACACTCAACTAAACCACTCAAATTAACTCCAACAGTCTGGATTTTTTTGGGGCTGAGCGAATTTTCCACAATATCTGGTATTATCAGCAACAATTTTACGTAAATATATCAAGGAGCTAAAAATAATATAAATGCTTTTTATTACGGATTAATAGCCATTATCAGGTAGAAAATATTTGAAATTATTGAAAAGTCACTGAAACGAAGAAAAACAATTATAAAGAGAATACACATGATTCTGACATCTTCTAAATGCTACTGTTCTTGGAAAACACTTTTTACAAGGCGGGTGTCGTTAAAACAATAATCACATAGCGGTACGGGAAAAAATGGGACATCCTTAGAAAAATTACACATTAAAACAGAAGTACCTAATAGTTTAAAAAAAGGTCATCATGACTCTATACATATAAAAAAGGAGTTCTGTCTATCTGTCTGTCTCTCTGATTCATATAAACTTTTAAACTACTGAACCGATCGACATGAAAATTTGTATGTGAGAATTTTTAGGACCTGGAAAGGTTCTTATGGTAGTTTGAGACCTCGCCCTCATTTGGAAGAGAGGGCTACTATACAAATGAAATTCAAGTTTTTGCATAATTCGAGAACTAATCACGCAAATGAAGCCAAACTTGGCACGTTAATGTATTAAAAAGCAAGAAATATTTATGTAGTAGTTTGACACAGGGAGGGCCTGCTCTTGAAGGGAGGGCTCCCATACAAACGAAACACAAATATCTGTATAACTCGAGATTTGATCAAGCAAATAGAACCAAATTTGGCGTGTGGTGGTTTACAAGAGCAAGAAATATTTCTGTGGTGGATTGACACCCCTCCGTTTCTAGAAGGGGGGCTCCCATACGAAGGGAGCACGAATTTCTGCATAACTCATAAACTAGTCAAGCACAAGGAAACAAATTTGGCATGTTGAGGCTTTAGGGGGTGAGAAATGTTTCCATGGTAGTTTGACAGCCCTCCCTTCTCTAGAAAAGGGGGCTTCCATACAAATGAAACACAAATTCTGGCATGACTCCAGAGCAAATAATACCAAATTTGGCATATGAAAATTTTTCTGTGCAAAAAATATTTTTTAATGGTGGTTCGACACCCCGACACCCCGAATCTTAAAAATCGCAATAATCAAACCGCTAATATTTTTTTACCTTCAGTCGGCTATCTCTGCGCCGTAAAGTTGTCCTTCCTGGGCTTTCTTTTCCTCTTCTTCCTTTTTTATCTGAGGTAAAGCTGCGTCTAGCCTCTTTCGCGAAATCGGACATAAGATGATCAGCGACTTTGACGCGATTGGCGTCCAATCCCACGCTAAACTCAAACTTGTCACTGATATTTAAGTACTTTTGAATATAACTCATAGTTAAAAAGTATAGAAAAACTCAAACAACGAACGTACACAACGAGAACAACTGATCGACTTTAGAGACGCAAACTTGATGCAGCGACCTCTATACTTCAAATTTGAAACACGATATCGATCATAAGTAACTTCTACTAGTTTACAAAGCCTCGAAATTAAAAAAAAAAGACGAGCATCGCCAAAATAAAAGAAAAATGTTATTTTGGAGCATAAAAGTTGTTCGGTAAAAATTGATTTAAACGAATTTCGAGTTTAGATCAGTACTTGGGCGATGTAGATTTGAATTCTAGGATAGTTTTAGCAAGATTTAGGCCAATAAAAAAAATGACAAGAAAAAATTTTTTTTGGTGGATATTACCCCTTAAATAATTTTTATTTACTTCAAAGTCATATTCACTATAGCCAATACATTTTCATTCGGCCATAAGTAATAGAATGCAACACCCTTGATGTAATCAGGCACAATTCTCAACCTGGATTAGATGCCGTTAGGTGCACCTTTGTATCCAGCTCGGCAGTAGCCAGTCTGGCCCTCCCCGAACTATTGTCGTGCTTTGTTCCAATTACTGGCGGAAAGGCTGGGTGCAAAATATTTTCTGCAAAAGTCAATCTGCCTGTCATAAAATTTTATAACTGCTTAAATGAGAATTAACGAGAAGGAGGTGCCGAAAGCATCCCCTCATCCAAAAGTACCTAAGAATGAGTTCCACGGGCTTCACACTGGTGGCTGCAGGCAGGCAGCAGCAATCGGACCCTGCTTCTGGTGGATTATCATAGGACTGGAGCCGATTCTGCTACCTCGAGTGACGACGTTGATTATTTTATTATACCGCTCCTCTCGCCTCGTACCGGCCGTAATCTGTCGGCGAAAACAATGCCCCCTAAATGATCCATAAAGAGGATTTTGCGGTCAGGATTAGGCATGTGAAAACGAAATTTTGAACACTACTAGACAGGATTCGACTCTTTCTGAGTAACGCAGACACTGAAAATGTGCTCATTAAACTCAGTACGAATGCACAAGGAAGGAAACAATAATTTCTTGTAAAAACAAAAGATTACACCAATTCAGACCACCGCCAAACTTTGGGTAGACAGGACACAGGAGTTTATGATTTTCCTGCAGTTTACAGATTAGCGGAAAGGGGTAGAGCTTTCAGGTATCTTATCTTGTCCTTTTTCAGTCTCTGTTTTTATTGCGTCGATGTTTCTGTCTGAATGATATTGATCCGTTATACGAAACTGGAGGATTCTAGACCCGCAAACCGTGTTTGATGTAATATATTGTTTATATGCCATTTTCCAATATTGTTGGTAAACAATTTTTATTCAGTTTTGTTTTTAATGATTACAATCATAAAGAATATCGTTAATGAGAGTGTCGAAATGCATCGTAGATAACTAAAAATAATCCTCCCTAACAGAAACCGTTTTGATTTAATCAATCAAACCACTTTACGCGAGCACTCCAAAATTGCTAACAATAGTCTGTCGATGATTGAATTGTTCTTACCATCACAACCAACAACAAATAACACCACTAGTCTTAGTGTGTGTATGTCTAATTGTTCCAAGATTTCCCTCACCTGCGAGCAGGAAAATAGAGAAGGCAAAGGGAAATTTTATCCAATCATACACCGGCGCCGAACTGCGCAGGCTTATCAGTGACGACGTCGTCCGTGGCCCTCAGCTGTCGCTGTGGATGGCGACGGTTGCTGGCTTTCCCAAGGCAAGACTCGGCGGCTGAGTTCACCAGCAGACTGCTGTCGGGTGAAGGATTTTCCCCTTCAAAACAAGAGATGGAAAATGAACGATGACACCCGCACACGGTGTCGTTCTCCTGTGTGGAATATTTGCCTCTTTCCCTCAAGTCCAGCGTTAGCCGTCGCCAGCGGGTGTTTCGGTACCCAAGTCAGCCATCCCGACCGTTCCAGACCGGATTATTGCTTTTATGTTATGAAAAATTCACCAAAGTCCTTCTAAAAACAATTGTAAGCCTAATGCCCATCCCAAACAATACAAATTGATCCGATTGCGGGTAGCTCCCTCTCTGAGCTGGGTCATTAGTAGTATTACTATTAGCGAAAGAATCACAGGATCATCGAGCCTCATTTGTGTCGGTAATCTTTTCCAACCGCTGCTGACCCGTGCTTAATGAGTATGACCATCGTTTAGATCGAGTGATCCCGCAGTCAAAGGTCGGGATTAGCTCCATCGAAACTCCACCGAAGAGTCTCTGCTAGGTGAAGCAGAAAATATCATCTTCTCTAGAGGAAAAGACGAATCGAAAACTGGTTGTCTCCCGATGTTGAAAGCCACAATCCTAAATTCGCCAATAAAAACAAAGGATTATCAGGCTCAGTGTTGAATCTCGGAATAGTTTTGTAGAATTACCACAGTGACCTAATCCACTAAATAACCATAACTCATCAAACAGCCAATTGTTCTTTATTGTTTTAAGGTGGTCTTATAGATTGAAATTTACTCATTTATGATATTCAGAAACGAAAAAGCATTCCGGTCTTTTTCTTGGTCCAAAAGCACTTTTGTGATAAAAGATAATTAATTTTGGTCTTTCTCAAATCATTATTACTTTAAACAAACTAAAATTTATTCATCCCTTCTCCAGTATCATAAATTTAATTCAACTGACAAAACTCTGATTGAATGTTGTGCGGTCAAAATTTTAAAAGCGAAGTATTATTTATTCCTTGTTCAAACATAAGTGATAGTTTTCCAAATTCGAAACTTATTGCAACATTTTCGTTGCTTCAACACAAATTTTCAGAATGAAACAGCAATGTATATGAATTTACGCATGAAATTTGATAGCAACATGATAAATAAAAATTCAGCAACGCAGATGCATCGTAACATCAACTTGGGCGAAAAAGTAGTTTAATTAAGTTGGGGTGAACAAAAGATAATAATAATAAATAACGATCGATCTTTAATTGAATTTTCCAATATAACGTATAAACTGTCAGGTGTACATATTTCGAGTTGGCATTACCTTAAGGGAAATTAACTCACTCTTATACAAAGATTCGAATCGTAGTCCTCTCAGTAGCAAAAATATGAAAAGAAGTTCATCTACGACTGGAATTGAAGTGGTGAAAATGAATACCTCAACCCATGATTAAAGCACTGTTTCAGGACTTTCTTCAGACGAAAAGCATGATCACATGCAAACTAAAAGTAGAAGTATCTTATCTCTCACAAAAATTTCAACGGTAAAAATCGTGCAACCACTTTGAGACACGTGTTCTCAAAGTCCGATAAGGTTTGAAATTCTGTATCGGGACTTAGTTTGAGAAAAAGAAACTTTTGAGTCCGGCATCTGAATGAAATTTAAATTTCTCCCATGCCTGTCATTAACACCCTGAGGCGCATCCATAAAAATTTGTTCAAATGTTTTATTTACAAGTTGTAAATTTGAGTACGCCATACAAAAATGAGAAGCAGAATTTATGTGAATAAACATGAAATAAGGATAATTGAAGTAATGATACAATGGAAACAACTCTGACATTGTTGAAAATGTTTCAAATTTACTATAAACAAGAAACTTTGCATAGGAACTATGGGCTAAAGGTGTCATTTTGGGCTATAATTTTTTTTCGAATCACGACTAATTTTTGATAATGGATTTTGTAAAAACGGTATTGATGATTATGAATTTTTTTAGAACAAGAACGGTTTTTTTCGGTGTGACATATTTGACAAAACGAGAAAAAAAAATTAATCTTTTCAAACAAACTATACACAGCGAACAAAATTTTAAAAAAAAATCATAACAAAATTAACAATTGAAATTTTTTTTTAAGAAAACTAGCATGCCTGTCATTCTCCTCAGTATGTGGAAAGAGCGCGGAGAAAAAATTCACCGCGCACTTCCCTTTCAGTATGTGCCTGCGTGTAGCAATGCGTTCACCACACTGCATCTTTCTCCACTCCAAAGTGTCTCAACCAACTTACAGAGAGACAAACACGATTCCAGCTCACCCCACATCTGATAGAAACAAGAGGGGTTAATCACTTTAAAGACAATACGATAGAGTACACCACAGTGTTCAGTGGCGAGTAGTCCGGAAAGTAAAAAAAAAACTTACCGGGCAAAAGTGTAGTCTTCGTGTAGCTACACCACGAAAACGAATTCGACATAAGTAGACTCGACCGGCACGAGCAACGCAGTCTATTTTTTTTTTCTCCCAATCTCTTTTCCTTTTCTGCCACGCTCAAGAAACAAACTGTAAAACGCACCGCAGATAGTTCTGCTGTGTAATTATTGTGCGTGATGTCCATACGTGTGAGCAAGTACACCATAGTTCATTGTCTCTCAAGAGAGAGATTTCAGATTTCACCGCGGTGCTTTCTGGAAGCTCACCAGATAAAAATCGTCCATCTTTCTTTTCTAGCATGTGCGTTGATTTGCTCCTTAGTGTGAGAGCAGTTGTTTCCTCAGTGCAAGAATGTTCTCCTGCACTCTAAAGATTTTCCGAGGAGAAAAAACAAACATAAAAACTAGAAGGAGGTATTTATTAGACGGCTGTCCAATCATGGATAAAAAATGAGATATGATATGAGATATGCAAATTAGTTTTCTTAAAAAAAAGATAACAGTTGAAACCAAAATAACTATTTTCCTCTGTGTGGACTCATCACTGCAACCAGAGACATTTGATCTATTGTGATATTGCCCAGGTGTTTTCTGTACTCCACACTTCATATCATTGACAGTATCCAGTATCATTATTGAAGTGAATGATACGCTTTTCATTTTAAACCGTGCTTGTGTGTGAGAGTTTACCCTTTCGTTTCAAGCTTACTGCTTTACTATACCGAACCTCTTTCTATCCTACCAATATCACTAATTACAATTTCCTGAACTGAGGCTACACTTAACGTTCCTCTCTGACCAGGTTAATTCTAAGAGGGACTTATTATGTCAAAAGGAAGGAGTCTCATCGAACCTCCTTCCCCGAGCCAATATCGCCAATTACAAATCCCTGTAGAGGATGTATATTCCTGAGATCAGTTTTATTATAATAAGGACTTATTTTGTCAGGAGGAAGGAATCTTATCGAAACCTCGTTCCTCCTACCAACACCGCGTCACAATCACAATTCCCTGAAGAGGCACTCAATGCTTCACCTCTGGTCAGTTTTATTATAAGTAGGACTTATATTTTGTCAAGAGGAAGGAGTCTTATCGAAACCACATTCCTCCAGCCAAGACCGCGTCATAAATACAATTCCCTGAAGAGAACTGTTATTCGTTACTCAGAACAGTTTTATTATAAGAGGGACTGTTTTTTATTAGGATGAAAGTCAGCAGTACCCATAGAATTCAGCTTGAAGGAAGGGTATGGAGTGGAGAGCCTGAGAATAAACCCATGTTAAAGTCCTTTGACAGCCAAATGGCCTGATTCTACTAAGATTCGAACCTACGACCACTCGCTTATCAAAGCGGACTCTGTAACCTTGTGGCTACGAAGCTCCCTAACCAATAACGAGTTTGTTTGATAAGTGTTGGGTCTTGGGCAAAGCTGCAGACAGTAATTTTGTTTTTTAAGAAAAAGCACCGCAAGAAAAAAAATTGTTAAAAAAACATAAAAATATCATTATAAATTGAAAAACACTTTTCAAATATCCGATTCATTTTTCTACGAATACTACGCAATTTTAGCTAAACAAGTGTCGTACGTGGCTGAGTTCCCATATTAGGGGCGGCGTACAACAGAGTCTGGCCCAGAGCGTGCAGCTGAATCATGAAATGCTGTGTACTGGTACAATTGAGATAGCAGCCTCATCAGCAGGATGTACTGGAGAGGTAACTTATCGATCGATATCCCAACCAAGAACGATGTATTTAGAAATACGAAATGGAACAATCGGCAAAGACCTAGGATACGAATACGGAAACAAAAAGCGCTAAACGATTGGAAATTGGATACTAGGAACGTCCGATCTCTCAATAAGCCAGCTTACTCGTGAACTATAGCGCCAGGGAGTCTAAATCGCAGCGATTCAAAGGACTCCGGTCAAATTCCGGAGAAAGGAAATTTTGTGTCTATTCCACACACTTCTTTCAAGTGCCACATTTAGCACTACAGTCTACATCTGTACATTTACAGTGACGGCAAAGCAGCGGAATTGGACGTCGATTTCGTAGTGTTGGGGAATCGGAAAACAAGAATTATCTGGTGGAGGCCCATAGATAACCGGGAAGAAAGGAATTCTTCCGTCCGGTCATTAGAAGACATAACTTTCACTCATCAACCAATGAAAACGGTCTAAGACATAACTCCTATTTTCCACGTTTCAATAGTCGGAAACAAATCTAGAGGCATCCAAATGGAGAAGCCTGCTCCCTAATCGATCACGTACTTATTGACGATCGGCACTTTTCGGATGTTACTGAGATTAGGTTAGGACTCATCGGGATCCAAACATTGACGTTTGTATGGTCCGCGAACGGTTGTCTAACGTGCTAAAACCTCGCACAGAGAGGACGATGCGTTTCAACTTACAGCGATTGAAAGCTGATTGCGTGATAGAAGAGTACACCAGAAAGCTCAATCAAAGGATCGCAGAACATCAGGAGGAACGAGTGGAAGACATAAATGGGCTGTGGAGTACGAATAATCCGACGGTTGCAGGAAATAATTTCAGGCGTTATTGACCGGTAACCAGCAAACAGAGCAAAACAGAAACAGGATGAGGATCATGAGCGACGAACAAGCTGTGGAGCAACTAACACAGGAGGTGGTTAAAAAGACTATTAGTGAGCTGGAAAACGGCAAAGCCGCTCAATTCCGGTTACAAAGTGCTCTCTTGTATCCTCTTCTTCAGATTGAGACCGTTAACTAGTTTTCGACAGGATAATTTCACGACGAATCAAAATTCCATCCTGCGACAAATCCTCGATAAGTTCCAGGAGTATAACTTGCAGACTCACCATCTATTCGTAGCTTAAGGCGGCATACGACTCAGTGAAAAGAAACGAATTGTGGGATATTATGTGGGAACACGGTTTCGTGACGAAACTAATCGAGCGGAGTCGTATGACGCTGGAGAGATCAATTCATGCGTGTGGATAGCTGGCGAGACATCATTCGCGTTCGTAACGTTCGATGGATTGAAGCAGGGGGATGCGCCCTCCGAATTACTATTTAACATCGCCCTTGAAGGTGAAGTAAGAAGAGCGAACGTGCAAAGAAACGGTACGTACAGTCCCTCTACAATTACGAGTCAGTCAACGTGTTGTCCGAATGTTCAAAAATAGATATAAAATCGGAAAAGTTACCAACAACGAATGTTTTACTATCTATCTCTGTGTTCTGATGTGTACTTTCGATCAACAATTAGTTTCACTGCCGTTGATGCGTCTAAATCGGATGGGAAGAAAAATATCACTTACATAACAAAAGACACAATTATGGGTCACTTTTGGCATTCAAAATCATTTAGTCTATAAAGTCGTCAAAAAACATAAAGCAAGTTATTTTGTTGTTGTAAAAGCATGATAATAAGTTATTTTATTCAGTTTTGATGCATTATCATGTAAGAGTAATAAAAATAACCAAAATATGGACTGACCCACAATTGTGCACCGCAAAATGTAACATCATTACAATTATGGGTCACTTCAATTATTGCACCGAGCAGAATTATAATTTTTAGTGACATTTTCAACTTAAATCATTTTAATCGTATCAAAGGGGTTACAAGTGAGTTACAAAAAATACCACTGCTAATGAAAATTGTTCAGTTTCATGAGGATAGACGCATTTGCGTAAAAGTGATCCATAATTGTAGCTGACTCATAACTGTGGAGGCACTGTACTTCCTGAAATCCCACATGCTTCTTGGTTTTGCGGACGTCATTGATATCATCGGTATCGACCACAGGAACACCGTGGAGAAGGCCTTCAGGATGGAAGCGGCGAGGTTGGGACTCAGCATCAACTTTGCCAAAACGAAGTATATGATGGCTGGCAGGGAGCGTGGGAGCTTCGGGGGTGGTTCGGGTGCTGAAGTGAAGGTTAATGGGGCACGATCAAATTGGTGGTGGTTGAAGAATTCGTTTATCTTGGTACGCCTGTAACATGTGACTACGGTATGAGCCGCGGTGTGAAACGACGAGTTGTAGCTGCGAACAGCGCCTTCCAAGGACTACGTAACCAACTTTGGTTTCATAGTTTGCAAACTCGCACAAAACTTGCGTTGTATAGAACGTGATCCTCCCGGTTGGCCTTCTCGCACATGAAACATAGACGCTGAAGGAAGCGGATCGACGAGCGTTCGGAATTTTTGAGCGTAAAGTTCTGCGATCGATACTTGGCGATAAATTGGAAGATGTAGTGTGGCGCAGATACATAAATCACGAGTTGTACCGCTGGTATACAAACCTGTTGATATAGTGAAGGTAATATAGCGGGGCAGGTTTCTGTGGGCAGGACATGTAGCCAGAGGGCCAAAAATAAATTTAGCAGAGAGTCAAAAAGAGGCAGTCGACTTCGTAGTAGGCCTCGCATTCGGTGGATGTGCACGGTAGAAAAAGATGCACGAAGTAACTGGGCATCTCTAATTCGTTCGGCCTTAAACCGGTAAACGGTTCGTCGGCCAGTAGAGTAAGTTAAGTAAGTATTTTTCATTTCTCCAAGTTCAAACAAATAACATTGATGAGCTCCCATTGTCACTTTTGTCAGTACGAATACTCATCTTTTTAATATTTTCAATTGGAAATTCAGACTTTTTGAATTTTTCATTATTCCATTATTTAGGAATATCGATATTTAAAAAAAAGTTCGAACACTTTAGACTTTTTGATGATTTTAAATATAGCGTTAGATTCTTACATTTATCAAAAAGTGACCTACTGACCATAGACTTATTTCATGTGAACTCTATCAGCACACATCGCGAACATAGTTATATCGATTGAAAAAAAAAATTAAAAAGAATTTTTTTTGGTTACAACAGCCCATCACTTAAGTTCGTCTAACGCAGTGATTTCCAACCGTTTCGGCTCCGCGACCTCACTTGCTAAGCACAAAGAGCTCCGCGGCCCCTCAAAAAATATCAGATACAAGTTTTGCAATACGAGGCTGCGTTTATTAGTCTCATATCGTCCGGCAAGACTGATTTGTTTCCCATTTTGGTCCTAATACACAGAAGAGTTGAAAATCTGCTTTTACAGAGATATCTAGAATGAAATTTGAATTACCTGTCAACAATTGAGCAGTACTGTGTCTGTGGATTCAATTTTTTTCCTTTAGACGCTCAATTGTTGATCTGTCAGTACGTTTATGACGACCATGAATTGGACGCAGCGCTCTTAAAGTTGAGACCACTGACTCCGAATTCTGGTTTTTGAGATACACATCTGAAATCTCATATGATCTGAGTAAATTTTAGGGTTTGTAGCCACAGTGGTTATATTGGGTACATACTCATTTCAAATATATATTGTTTCGGAGAAATCAACATTTTAAAAATTTTGTGAAAAATCATAGCTGAAAAGGGTGATTAAATTTTTATGATTTTACATTTATGTGCATGATTCTAAGTAAATTTTTCACGCCAATTCTTTTGGCCATCAGTTAATCCCAACTTCACCGCAATTCAAACAGCGCTCAACCCTATAATCAGCTGAATCACGAAAACGCTTCAATTCCGTCAAAATGTTCATAATTAAAATTTGAACATTCACCTCACACCAGCCTCGACATTTGTGGCTCCCAGAAAGACGACCCCAAAATTGATAACACTTCCTTTTGCCCCATCACAGAATCTTCGCGAACCGTCATCGTTTCGCACTGCAAACAATCGAACGCTGCTCTCTTTTAAAAGGCAATCAAAATTTTCATCATCATAATCATCGGGAAAATCGCGAACAAATCTTCAATTTCCTTTTGCCATTTGCTCCAACCACCTCGCTCCGACTGTCTGACTACGCCGCGATGACAGTTAGTGCTTTCGGGATGCCACGGGACACGTCTGCTAAATTTGTTCCGCTCCGTTGGCCACTAAGCGGCACCGAAAGGACCGAAAATCGGAATCAAACATCATTGAGCAATAATCGATCCACTTATGGCAGCAGAAAAAAATCTCCCTCCGCGTCGAGCGAGAAAAAAACGAAACGACCAAAACGACCGAACGCAAATGGAGGGCCTGCCTTGGCAAGTCAAACACAACAACATAATAGCATCTCAATTGAATCATAATAAATCGCTAAATGGGAAATATTAAAAACGCATCGGCATTCGCGGATTTGATAGGGATGTTACAAAAGTAATGTTTAGAGAGTTTGAGATTTTGGAAAAGGCTTTTCCTTGTTGATGTTGAGAGTGCTAGTAACAAAAATATTCTGATAATTTGGGAAAAAAATCAAAGAATTAATACATCCCTTGGTCTACGCTGTCAACAACATTCACAGCTAAACTGTACAGCGGCCGTTAATCCTAAAAAATCTGCACAAGGAGAGGAAATTTTAAAACCAGAAATGAGGTTCAATTGGTGTGGGTGGTAAAGTGGCTTTCTATTTGTAGTTAAAAGGGGTTAGATGATGCGGCGATAGAAAGAACAGACTTTCAGGAAGAGAGGAAGGAAGACAGTTTTGTTCGTATTGTTGGCCGGTAATTTGCAAGCAGTATGGTAGCTTTCGATTCCGAGGGGTTCAGGTATTTGAATAGGTAACGTTGCGCTTTTCATTATTGCATTCTACGTTATGCCTCAATACCAATTTTGATTTATACCTGAGAGGATTGCAAAGCGAAAGAATTTAGGTAGATCGAAATAGCAAGTCATTGTAATGAATTCAAGAAGCTATAGGTATTACAGAACGTCTTAGTTAGAAAATCGAATTCTTGAAAGAACAAAAAATATCTTTTTACTGATAAAATAATTAGTAAATTTTATAATCCGCAGATACACGTATTTTGATTGATACTTAATTGATCAAAAGTATTTGCATATCAATTTTTTTTGACGTAGGACTACGTCTAACCGCACTATATCGAGATACATTCCGCGAAAACTAAAACCAAGATGTAACGCCGGAATGAAAGATTTCAATCGGTTATTCTGATGTAACCACATGATGGATCACAATAATCAATATGTCGTTGGATTGATAAAATGATGGACAATTTTGTGGTTCTTCAAATTTCATTATCACTTTATTGTTAAACAGTGAAAATTGAATAAAAGTTTCAAGGTCGAATTTTCACCAACAATGTACCAATCATATGCGAGCACGCCTGGCACAGACTTCATGAATAGACACCAACTGCCTGCTGTGATCTCCTGTACAGCAGTGGCAAAAAAAATTGACAGAATCTCCCCGTCCCAATAGGTCAACTAATGTTAGCTTCCATGAGCCTAGACTATTTTGATGTCTTGAAGGTGAAGCTTTTTCGGGAAGTTCATAACCACCTCCACTATCAGACAGTATTACGTTCTGCTGTTAATAAATATGTTAATGTTAATAAAACTGATGTCTTGAAGGAAAACATGCTGGCACAGGCAACAGTACTGCACCGAGCATTGTATGAATAGAGCGCTGGTCACTCGTCGTCTATCAGTGCGGTAGAACTCGATATTCATTTGTGTGCAGCCAAGCCAAGTGAAAACTACATTGCCGCTGTTGACGCACAGTGGGGCGTAGAACACAATCGAATTGCCGTTTGAATTATCTTCTTCTTCTTCTTCTTGTTTCGTATAGCAGCAAATATCAGAATTCAATTTGATTTTTCGGGTGCCGCAAAATAAGCTGAGCCACCGGGGACAACAAAATGCGTTGTTTATTTTTGAACTCTATATCTCCTTTTCTTTCAGATTTATTTAAATAACTGAACATAGGGTATTTAAAAGACAATAGAAAACCAAAATGCTCCGTACAGATCTTTGAATAGGTAGTTAAACGAGCTGTACTGATGATTATATTTTACTAGCTAAATGAATTTAGTCCAATATGACAATACTAGTTGCATCCCGCGGTGGCGGTATAGAGGAAAACTAAATTCATATCATCTTGCTATTAGAGTTCCGACATTAGTATTTGTATTTTTCAATTGAAATTTTTTGAAATTGAATAACGCTATGCTAACATTAAATGCTGAGGCTAATGCTGTGCATCACTCTTGCCCAGTTTATTTTCGGAAATAACAGACATATAACCTTCAAATATGGTATCTTCGTTGTTCTTTGGTATCTTGAAACTGATCAATTTTTTTCTAATTGATTCTGTATACTGATAAAATGTTAACATGTTCATAAAATTCTATGTCATTTTCCAATTTTCTGTGAATATACATTTTCTACCAAAACTGTAATTCGTTATTTTTATTTTTTCCACGAGCTTGTAACTGCAGGAAAAAAATTGATGTGACACCTTTGCCGCTTTGTGATCGGTGAGTGAGCCAACTTCAACAAGACAAATAGATATAGAAGGAAGAAGTTTAATTTCTACTAAACCGTACTCAATTAAATACTTTATAGAAGGTTGCCTTTTCACGTATTAAAGAAAATTCGCTGTATTAGAATGAAAGGTATTCATCAATGGTCCAGAAACCAAATTAAGTGGGAAATTTGGGTCTAGGGCTCTATAGCAATATTTTAGAGAAAAACTTTCTTCTACAAAGTTGTTACATATGATAAAGCGCTTATTGAAAAAGTATCAAAATTAGGGTGACCAAAATTTTCGATGCTATCAAGTATCTAACTTTTTTATTTATGTAGATAGAAAACCTTGTTCTACAATTTTATAGCTCCAATAATTTTAAGTAACTTTGTAAAAAAAAAGATTTTCTCTGAAACATTGCTATAGAGCCCTAGACCCAAATTTGGTTTCTGGGCCATTGTGAATGTTAAAGAGAATAATTTTTCTTCTAAGATAGAGTGCTACAAAGAAATAATCAAAATACAGACCCCGTTCGATTTTGGCAACACGCCAGAATATTTTCTGTTGCCAAAATCGAACCATGCCAAAAATGAACGGTTATTTTTTCATGACTTTTTTGACTTTTTAAGTGGTCAAAGACGACCTTAACAGTAGAAATGGCCACCAATGAACTAGTTTTAGTTCCAAGTCGTTTGAGGTGTCGCTTAATGAATTTGGGCTGATGACCTAGATACTTCATATTACCACCCGAACCAAAATACCTTCGTTTTGAAAGATGTTGAGTTTAAATTGGTTAAAATAAATCAAGAAAACTACAAAAGTAAAACGAGCTCAAATCAAACATAGCTTCAAAATAAAAATATAAAATTATTGTAGTCCTACGTCAACAATGCGGTCGTGTCTTGGATACCACCCTCCTACTATTTTTTTGTTCTTTCTCAGTAGTAAAATTAAATATCATAAATGAGTTCATGTATTTTTCTGATTCTCAGCCTGCAAACATCATGAGAAAAGTAACTGAAACGAAACTAATTTATTCCTAATTAGTTGCGTGTATATTACCAGTTAGTGCACATCTATCGAAAAAAAAACAGAAAAACAGACGACTCTTACCAAATATCCCAAGCGGGGGAAAAAGGGAAATCCTACCAGCTCATAGTAGAGAGCCTATCTTACACCGCCCGAGGAAATATTTTATTAGACGAAGGATAGAGAACAAACAAGAACCGCCCGTCGCTATAAGCAACCCCACGGTCAGTTCCGTGCTTCGGTCGCCATGAAGCTAATAGAATTTTGTACTGACCACCAAAAAGCGAACAAAGGCTGTGGCGTCAGATCTTACTCGTTCTTCTATCGATCCCCATACTGTCCGTACCGCACTCGCAATGCTAGAATAGAATGGTGAAACTTTTCCCCTGACTTTTGTCGACCTCTATTCCGGAATGTTAATTCACTAAACTTGCATCCGACGGCCGGCAGCAGTAACTACTGTTTACCAGTTTAGTGAGAGGAAAATTGCACAAGTTTGCTCCGAACCCAACTATCCATATGGGACGGAGAACTTTGCCGGCCGATTGATGGGCAAAATTGGAACCAATGAGCGACGGCACGGCGGAAAGGGTTGTCCCATTATGGTTGCAAAATCTAATATCAAACATACACAGAAAACAATTTTCTTATAAAGTTTATTATGAAGTTAGACTGGTGAGCCGGTTTGGAAGCGTAGATTCTCTATCAGTGCTTGCGTTGTGAATTGAATCATTACACCAATTTGGGACCAGTTTGAGTTATAGAAAATCACATCACATCACTTTACATCATATCACATTACATCCCATTACCCATTACGTTATATCACTGCACATGAAATCCCATCACATCACATCACTCACATAATATCATAACATCTCACATCACATTACAACTAACCACATCACGACTAATCACATCACATGATTCTAAAAAGGTATCAGATGATTTCACAGATACGAATTGTTTAGAATCATTGAACTGTTGGAAACTGTTGGGAATTGTTTCCCAACAGGAAATGGTTGCATGAGCATGAAGATGATTGATCATTTACGTTTATTGCTAGGTGAGCTGTATTTACCAATTGTACCAATTGATGAGGTTTGGGATCAACACTCATTCTCTATGTGTAAAAACTCATAAACCTATTTTTTTATTAAAAAATACCACCGCCGGACGCATTCAAATGCAACTTTAATATGACAAATGTAAGATTTTTTAAACCGAATTTTGTAAAAAAAATTCTCAGCTTGCTTTGACATTTTTCAGCTTGCTTTGACTAAATAACAGAAGGGTTGTGTGCAAAGCCATGACCTCAAGGTTGACATAAAGCAACATAGAGCTGTTCATTGCAACCATAGCATCGTTGCATTCGGGAGTGATCGAAACTTCTTTGAATGAAAGATGTAAGGTTACGATAAAATATCTTATCTCATTGTTAATAACTTTAACCCAACACTGTTTATTAATGTAAACTTTTGAAATAATGAAATGGCCTAATAACTTTCAACAACAACAATACTCATAAAAGCTGGTGTTTGACTATTTCGAATTTCCCAGGAACCGGGAGTCAAGATCTTGAATTAAAAATGACCGTAAATCGATCCCATATGCCATTTTGAATGTTTTCAAGGTCATCATATTATTTTCAGAGTTATTTTATTAGTTATTGTAACTGGTTACTCTCTAATGCAACAATGCAAGTAAAGCAATAAGTAACCTTATGTAGTTCTACGTCAATTTTGCGGTCTTGGCTTTGCACAGTTATTTTTTACTCGAGGAAGTGCCCGCAACTCTGCACTCTGCACCGGTGACGCTGTTACCAATACTGCTACAATTGTCGCTATCACTACCGCTACTGGTATCCGCTGCCTTTGCTGCTGCTACATATTTAGGACTGTCCTAGTCGCCATTCCCAGGTTAGTAGGTTTATAGTTCTGTCGACCGTGTTAGGGAAAGTAATCACTTAGCGACCAATCGGATCAATCGCAATCTGCGTTTCAACAAGGCTTGACAATTTTCAGCAGTGCAGTTGTTTGCATGCTTGATTGTGCGTTTTAGTGTCGCATGGAAGCAGATAACAGCCTTCCAGTTGATCTCGAAGTACGATGCTGGTCTAACAAGCAAGTCGTCATAGGTTCGAGTCCTGGTTCGGGAGAGACTGTTAGTGTGTCAGTAGGATCGTTGCGCTAGCCGCACAGTTGTCCTGTACATCAAACAGTTGGCTGCGAAGTCTGTGTATGATAATACAGAAGATCGAGTTTCGAATCGGAATGTAGCGCCAAGGCTTTGCTTTGCTTTGGAAGCAGATAACAGTAGATTCCGCACTCAGTTACATTTTATTACGCTACTGTTGGGTGTTGCATATTGATGAAGGAAAAGAAAGAATGGTTGTTTAATTTCAGAAAACACCAAAATTTAGAATTTTTCAGAAGAGCTAAAAAATTTGTAACAATGAAATTTGAGCGACAACAAACCGTTACACTTTTTTTTCTCTGAGTTTGGACTCCGAAGAATGCGCAAAAAATATATTTCGGTACTGTTTTACAGAATTTTTAAGTGGTAAAAAAATTTGAAATTAAAAATTGAATTTTTTCATAAAACTCGAATTAGCACGTCGACTAAACATTTTTCAGAGTTGTCACCAAACAAAAGTTTTTTTGTTACACCATAACCAATCACTTTCCGGTTGAGCACTCAGACTATCTAACAAAACGTTATTTTGAGACACCCCAATGCACAGCTCTGTTCAAAATGGTGTCATAACCGGAAGCATTGTGCAAGCGCATTGTACAATGCTTACTGAACTGCAGAAACATTTTGGCAAAAAATACACGGTAAATCATTCGAAAGCGAAAATTTTCTGTTTTCGACTGTGTATAATTTTCTGCAAACTGCAACAATAAATACGCCAGGAAGGTAATGCAATACCGACCAGAGTACTGGACAAAAAGGGCAAAACAAATGTTTGAACAAAATTTTGATTCCTTTGAATGTATGTTCGAGTGCAATAAATCAGTTTTTGTTCAAGTAGGGTAGCGAACGGCTTCGGCAGTAGTTTTCTTCGGCAGGTTTTCTGCAGCATTCGTCCAATCCTACATCAAATTTTTTTGACAGCATAAGAAAGAAATTCCAAATTTTTAGTTGTCACCAGTTAACCACGGGTATTATACAAAAATATTTGAAATCAAATGACACAATGCTTACACGCTACAAGTTATGTACAAGCATAACCAGTGCTATCCCAACCTATTTTGTCGAACGATATTCACGGCATTACTATACGCATTTGATGAATATTTCGCAGCACACGCAACACAGCTAACCGCGAAACTTTTCCAAAAATCACTAGTAAATTATCATTTACATGTACTACCATATGCAAAATATCGCGCAAAGGAAAATTTTGACGTCAGATTCCGGCCATGGCCTGCTTAGATCTTTCTCCATTTACCTACAATACACTATTTTGCAGCAACTATCATTGGATCCTATTCTGTACTATGAGTATTTGTTCGATATCCTGAAATCCATCCATGCCCCAGTCTATGGGAAGCGATCCCATAATGGAAATAGTACCAATAAACGCGCCCTTGCTAAGATTGGGTTGCGATGGGCTGGACATGTCTTAAGAATGTCAAACGACAGCCCTGTAAAGAAGGGTTTTGAAGCCAATCTGTCAGGTACTAAACGGAGAGGCACTGCAGAGCTGGCGAACTGCAGCCATGGACTGAGTGGAATATAGACGACTTTTACGTACACGAAGGTCACAGCACGGCTTGGGACAGTTTGATAAGGTAAATGCTTTTAGTCCTCAGATTTCAGCCCTGCATCTGGACCGCATTTCAAACCCAATTACGATATACAATCCTTTTAGCTTGGACCTTTGGACCTCTCAGGGGTAGCGAGGAAATATGATGGATGAGGAGTGGATATAAACCTCAAGCTTTTCCTATATCCATCACGCAACTCTTACTTCTACGAGCAGTAACTTAGGGAAAGTGAACCACCTAGCGGACCTTGACCATAGTGAAAAGCACTACCAGATATTCATTTGATAACATCCATAAATTCATTAAAATTCATTTGATAACATCCATAAACTAATTAACGCAAAAACCAAATTTTTGGAACCCCACCCCCCATATGTAATGAAACGTAACGCCAACACCTACCCTACCATAGAAATTACGTAACGCTGTATCAATTGTCAATTCAGGAACAATATTCGAATTGTTGTCTATCGCATGTCATAAAAAGTTACCCATCCAATGAAAATCGTCTTATACGAATCATTTGGCGGTAGAGTCCAAAAACTTCGTTTTCCCGAAAAAAGTTCTTATCCAAAATTTTAGTTCTGTCGTGCTTCTTTTCCAGAACCACGCTTAGTCACAAAATTCCATTGTTACAGACAGACAGACATTTTATGCAACCTTCCGTTGCATAGTCTGATATAATATATTTTCCCGACATTCCTTCGCAGGGATAAAGTGCTGATACTAGACACCTCGGTTCCCATGGGAAACCAATAAAAATAGCCGCATGCCAGCGAAACATGTAAAGTAATGAAAAGGCTATTCATTTAAGGTAACTATAAGTGATAGGAACAAAGTCACAAATGAAACACTGAAAAAGAATAGGACGAAAAATTGTAAAAACTGTTTGCAGTAGGTAGGATATGTTTCATATAATCATTCTAGCAACAGAGTTGATTCTGGGCGGTCGTAGTTTTTTCTGCAATAATCCTAACACCTTCCTCTCCTTAGGCTTCAAAATGGTCACGGTTGAACCACTTTACAATGCGATAATCGTCTTATTTTTCCTCTGACGGCGGTTATGTTCGCTGTCTAAATACATTCTCGAACAAACATGCCAAACAAGTACTCGCCACCACGACGTTTTTTCCTCAAACGTATTTTGACATTTTTTTCTAGAAATGAGAATTACATCTTGGTATAGTTTTTTTAACATTTCTCTCCACTTTTTCATCATCGTAAAAGTTTTCAATTTTCTCGATTTGTTTAGAATAATCCACAGTACACGGTTGATAAATTTTCAATGAGAGTGATATCCGATAATTCAATTCCGATATTAGGACAATTCATTCTGATTTTTTCGAAAAAATAGTGCTAGATATCTGCTTTAACCATAAATCCAATAACTTTATGTATGTGACCAAAAAATATAAAATTTCGAAATCTATCTTTATAAGCAAAGCGAAGCCTTGGTGCTACATACCGATTCGGAACTTGACTTTCTGTTTACTATACACAGACTTCGCAGCCAACCGTTAAGTGTACAGGACAATTGCGGGGCTAGCGCTACGATCCTACTGTCACTAACAGTCTCTCCCGAGTCAAGACTTGAACCTTCGACGACTAGCTTGTTAGGCCAGCATGGTACCTCAAGACCAGCTGGGGAGACTATCTTTATACGATAACTAAAAACAGAACCTCGCTCCGAAAGATTCTTTGTAATTAAATCGAACGATCGACAAGGGTCATAGTTTGGTTTGAACAAAGCACGGATTGAGCCTAGCAAACTGAAAATTGTTCGCAAGTGAAAAAAATTAAAACTTAGGAGTAATTTTCTGAAAAGGTGCATGAATATTAGTTAACACTTTATTTAAATCATTGCAGCTCAGAAAATTTGGTTGTTTTATTTTATGTTTGAGGAAAATTGAGAATATTACATCTTTTGATTGAATGGAATCATCAGACATTTTTTCTAAAAGTTAAGCTTTGAAATTGTAGTTCAATGTCAAAGCACGTAAGTGGCCATTTTCAATTAGAATGGTTATGATACACTCATTTTTAATTATTATTTGCTTGGGGATGAAATAAGGCCCTTTCTGCACAAAAAACTGATATTAGAGTAATAGACATTATATTTGTGTGAACAAAAAAATAATAATATAAATTATAATTTTTTTCACACTACCCAGGTATAAATTTTCGGGTCCAAGTTCAATTTACTCTTTCCATGCCAGCATCGGCACAGGTCCTGGCAACTGCGGAATACCACCCCGTTCCGCAGTAATTCTACTTTTGTGGGGACGAAGCGACCAGGCCCGGCCGGAGTGCTGCTCGAGAAGGAACGATTTCGAACGATTATTATGCCCTCGAGACAGGATATTGATAAATAAGTTTTATTTATTCTATAATGTTCATACGATTCATGTGCTTTATATTATTTGTAAGAAGAAATTTTCCCATCAGCAGGCACAAAGTCCTGCGATAGGCAGACCGGGCAGGTTCCGGGCATAGTTGGTCTCGATAGTGGCCGGAGTTTTGTCGGAAGTTTGTTTGCTGTTTAGATTTATATATTTATATCGAAAAGAACATTCCCGATTGACTCGCAGCCCACGTTCAGACCGTCGTCGCACCAACGACGCCGGGTGGAATGAGTTGTCAACCGGGGAAAAGAGCATCATCGGTAGCGCAGCCCAAGGCAAACGGGGGTTGGACAACCGCCACAGTATTGAGAGAGTGAATTAAATTCAATAAACTTTCTGCTTGGGTTGAGGAGTTTTTACCCCTGCTCCGTTTGCTCGATTTGCGAATAATCTTGTGGACATTGCAGCGGGACTGGGAACCGATCGCCACGGCAGCCAGTTGGATAAATAAACAAAAACGGATAGCCGAACGGGTGACAATTGTCATTTTTATCCTGTGGCATTTGCATCGGGGACGGCGCGTATCAGGAACAGTGCAAAGCTCGGGAAAATGAAAAGATCCAAATTGCCCTAGGTTGTGGGCAAAGCAAAATAAATCAGTTTAATATTAAATTGATTTTCTCTAAAGATATTTGATTGTGGTCGGTTGTGTGCGCAGTAAATATTATTCCAGCATTATTATTGCAAAGCGCGTTTCGCAGACAAGCTAATGAAATATATTTAAGTGGTAAAACGGGTACAAGTTTGATTTCAATTCAGATGTTAATAAAAAAAATTATCTGATCATACAATTTCAACCAGATGAAAACAGCTGCGATATTAAAAAACTGAACTTGAAGAAGAAAACAATTGCATCATATATTTAATCAAAAACGCAGAGAATGGAAACTCACAAGGAACTAACACCGAATGAACGGTCGGATGCATTCATGTGTGCTCCAATCGGGAAAGGATCCTACGGTCCCAAGTGACTCGAATAGGATGCAGCCAACTCGTGTGAGTCCTTGCATGGCTGTTTATGATATATATGTGCATATGTAAGTGCAAATGTCTGCTGGAAGAACGAGACGAGATGTGTGCAAGAAGTCATGATGTAATAAGCACATATTACTGCATTCGCAAAGTGCACTCGAAAATTTAATTATGCGGATTTAATTAAGGCAAATCTCGCTTATTTCGTCTCTTCTGCATTATTACAGTTTATGTGCTGTTTGGGTGAAAGTCAAAATTGAAATTTTTACCCGTTAAATAGTGTGCATTCGTAGCCACAAACAGCAGTTATAGCTCAGCTATCATAGATCATTGCGTCGACGGTTGGAACGAGGGAGTGTCATGCGAAAAATTACTGTTTATTCGTTGGCTTCTGAGTGTGGAGATGATTTGTT
Source organism: Wyeomyia smithii (assembly GCF_029784165.1). NCBI lineage: Eukaryota > Metazoa > Arthropoda > Insecta > Diptera > Culicidae > Wyeomyia > Wyeomyia smithii. Next base: position 51,977,021 of record NC_073695.1, on the reverse strand, counting down.
GCCCAATTTGGCCTCCACATGGCGGAGACGAGTCGCAACGAATTTCGCGTTCTGGAGTGTATGTACAACAGAAATTATGAACTTTCAGTCGTCGGTGGCCGCGCTACGGCTTATCTCCGCTCTTCTGCCGCATTCCGAAGCGGCAGCGATTATTGTCTGTCTGCCCTCTTACATTGGCTTAGCATTAAGCTTCGTAGCACTACATTTTGTTTGCAGTTGGTATTAACAAATTTTATTGCATTTATTTTGAGGACGAACCGTCAGTGAGGGCAGATGACTGGTCAGAATGCTGCTCTCGAGAAATGAATGCTTCGGGTTACATTTTTCTGAAGAGACAAGTTTGTAAGAAAATTCTGCTCTTACCGAAAAATTCCGAATAGTAGAACAAAAAGGATTAGGAACAATAGGATTTTCTGGGTGATCACGTGTAGGCTAGTCATTGATGTGTACACTTGATAATGAATACATACATTGAGTATGGAAACGATATGTCGTTTTTTCCTGTGTAAACTTTTCAATGCAGTCAAAGCTTCGATCTATTATGGATACCTTGGATATCTGCGATATCCAAGTGCTTGTAATGTTTCGCACTTCATATTCAGCAATTTAAAAAAAAAAACAACCCTTCAAATTTGTTTACACTTTGTGTAGGTATTTGTTCCTTTCGGTAAAATTTTAAATCCGCTGTTGTTATTTTACTGTTAGCATGCCTTTTCCTGAGTTAGGGTGATTTCAAAAATCAATCAAGGTATCTATGTATGCACACCAAAGCATTCTAAAAATATGTTTTCATAGTGTGGTGAGAAACAATATTCATGTTCTTTTTTTTGTCTTGGAGACGCACTTTTATCAAAGAAAGATCATACGAGAGGATTTTTGAGAAACTCGACTGTATTGCTATGTGAAGTTTATTACCTGTTATCTCCTATCTGAAGATTCTTATCCATTAAATTAGTTTCAATTACCTACTGAAGTAATTTGAACAAAAATTGTCAAAACTGTTTTTCACATGGTTCCTATTGTTCATTCTCAACTGTGTCATTTGCTCCAACCATTTCCAAAATTTGACTCATATGTTGAGGATACTTTTTTAAGGTTTTGTGTCTCTCTTTGAAAAAAATTAATGATAATTTTTCTTTTACCTCACATCATAAAAAATTCAATAACATTAATATGTTTTTAATAATATTGTTAATTTTTTCCTAGAAAATAAATTCAACCTCTTATTTGCAGTCAACATTATGACTATTGGCCCTTTGGGTCAGAAGTTATAATTTTTCAAATTCAAGTCTATAATTTTCCCAATTTTTTAAATCAACTTTTACTCAAGAAAGGGCACCCTAAGCACAAAATAAATAATATAGAGAGTGATATCCAAGACTCTATCGCATATTTGATGTGTAACTACGTAAATTATTATTCATAAAACGACCGCTTTAATTGTTCTTGTGAACGAAAATTGTTGCTTCCAAATGCAGCGTTTACTGTGGAAAATGCTGGTTCGTTTTGAAAATTGATTACACTTTGTACAAAATATTCAAACGAGAGACGGTTAAAATTCGACTTCAAAACAGCTTTTCGAAATCAGAACAGAATTTGGTTTTCTTCCAGCCGCAGCCGCAGGGTACAACATGCAACAGCCTGATACACTGTTGGCAACGAGAGCTGCACTCTTGGTATCTGTTCTCATCCATATGATAGGAATTTCATTGTATTCGATCTAAGCCGCACAAACCACAAGTTGCGTGTCTGAGAGCTAAATTCAATGAGAACGAAGCAAGAATTATTTTTCGTCCATTCGTATTATGCACGGAATAAAATCTCTTTGTGGAACTGGGAAATTGACATAACTTGAAAAAAAAATGTTTGAATATACATCGCGAACAGAAACCGTGCTTGTTAGTGGTTATCGCTGCTTTTCAATATAATTTACAGCTCATTTTTTCACAAGTTGATTATTGAAAAAATAGGCTAATGATTATACCAAAAGTTGAGATAAACAATGGCGTTCCAGTTCCGTTGAGTGGTAGTAACATATTTCCCATTTTAGGAGGGCACATTTTCGTTACACTTTCCACAGGATGCCACCCAACTGAAATAAGACGAAGTACTACTTTAAGAGAACATAACAACATTGAGAAATTTGGAGTAACTGTGCATAAACAACCGAGGTTATTTTAGCGCTGAAAATGATAACCAGTATCAGAGCAGCAACCTTATTACATCATGACTTCTTGCTGCAGTAACCGCAGCACGCAAGCAAAAGTACGAAGCAGGCGGTTGAACGATGAAAATCGAGTGAAAATAGAATTAATTTGGGATGGTCTAGTTCTGATAACGGCAACGAACGTTTTGCGCCTCTCCTTCCCTTCTACGAGGTAGTCACAAAGGCTTGTGTTAGACCATTCATTTTCAGGGCATGATAGCCATATGGGACCGTGCTTCCAGGAATTACTCTTCAAGAAATCGTCAACATGTGGTTGGTTAATGACTGGACCAAAGGCGCATAACAGCTCCCACTAGTGAACCTCAGCCTCCCAGCTACCGTACCCCTACCTTCTCGTGGTACCAACTGATGTGCGAGTAACCAGTGGAAAGATCGGGTAACCAACCCTGGTGGGACTGCTGGTCGCATGCTGACAGGGGGCGGGGCTTCCTTTCTCGAAAGGGAGTTTCCTGGGATCGACACCAACAGAAGCGTTTTAAGTAACGCAGTGTCCTTCTCAAGTCCTGGTAGTGCCCGGGACTCTAAACAATAGCACTACGCTGGCCTTGCAAGCCCGCACCATTAAAAAACAACAGCAACGAACGCAATAACGTTAAGTACGGACCGGAACAATCGGCTAAGACCTAGGCAACGAAAACGGACTAACGATTGGATTCTCGGAACATGGAACTGCCGATCTCTCAACTTCCTAGGAAGTACCCGCGTGCTTTCCGAGGAAATGAAGACCCGCAAGTTCAACATCGTAGCGCTGCAGGAGATATGCTGGTAGGGGACGATGGTGCGTACGTACAGGGATGGTCACACCATCTACCAGAGTTGTGGAAGCACAGATGAGCTGGGAACAGCTTTTATAGTGATGGGAGAGATGCAGAAGCGGGTGATCGGGTGGTGGCCAATCAGCCCTAGAAGGTGCAGGTTGAGGATCAAAGGCCGTTTCTTCAACATTAGTATTATCAACGTGCATAGCCCACACCTCGGAAGTACCGATGACGACAAGGACGAATTCTACGCGCAGTTGGAGAGTGAATATGACCGCTGCCCAAAACATGATGTCAAGATCATCATCGGTGATTACAACGCTCAGGTTGGCCAGGAGGAGGAGTACAGACCGGTGATTGGACGATTCAGTGCACACCAGCTGACGAATGATAATGGCCTCAGACTAATCGACTTCGCCACCTCCAAGAACATGGCCATACGTAGCACCTTCTTTCAGCATAGCCTCCACCAGATCACCGAATAGAACAGAAACACAAATCGACCACGTTTTGATAGATGGTCGGCACTTCTCGGACATTATCGATGTCAGATCACATCGAGGCGCTAACATCGATTCGGATCACTACCTAGTGATGGTTAAGATACGCCGAAAACTATCCGTTGTGAATAACATACGGTACCGTCACCCGCCACGGTATAATCTCGCGCGACTGAAGCAACACGACATCGCAACACAGTACGCGTCATCGCTCGAAGCTGCACTGCCAGAAGAGGGAGAGCTTGAAGAAGCTCCTCTAGGGGATCGCTGGAATGCCGTGAAAACAGCTATCAGCAGTGCTGCGGAGGAAGTCCTGGGACACGTGCAACCGAATCGACGTAACGAGTGGTTTGACGAAGAATGTCGGCAGATTTTGGACGAGAAGAACGCAGCGCGGGCAACAATGCTGCGTAGAGCCACCCGTCAGAATGTGGAGCGATATAGACTGAAACGGAGGCAGCAAGTCCAACTCTTCAAGGAAAAAAGGCGTCGCCAGGAAGAGGAGGAATGTGAAGAACTCGAGCAGCTGCACCGCACACACGAAACACGAAAGTTCTACCAAAAACTCAACGGATCCCGCAGAGGCTTTGTCCCACGAACCGAAATGTGTAGGGATAAGAATGGAGGCATTTTGACGGATGATCGTGAGGTGATCGAAAGGTGGAAGCAGCACTACGATGAACACCTGAATGGCGTGCAAGCAGGAGACCACAACAGGAGCGGAGAAGACGTGGTCGGTGCAACGAACGACGAAGATGTGCCACCCCCCCCCCCCCCCGCCACAATAAGCGAAGTAAAGGATGCGATCCGGCAGCTCAAGAACAACAAAGCGGCCGGAAAAGACGGCATCGGAGCTGAGCTTATTAAGATGGGCCCCGACAAACTGGCTAGCTCGCTGCATCGGCTGATCGTCGAGATCTGGGAAACAGAAAAGTTACCGGAGGAGTGGAAAGAAGGGGTTATCTGCCCCATATACAAAAAGGGTGACAAACTAGACTGCGAGAACTATCGAGCGATCACAGTCCTGAATGCCGCCTACAAAGTGTTTTTCCAGGTCATCTTCCAACGCCTGTCACCATTAGCCAGCAGGTTTGTAAGAAGCTATCAGGCCGGCTTCATGGAAGGACGGTCTACAACTGACCAAATCTTTACACTGCGGCAGATCCTCCAAAAGTGCCGTGAGTTTAGAGTCCCTACACACCATCTTTTCGTCGATTTTAAAGCCGCATACGATTCAATAAACCGACAAGAGCTATGGAAAATTCTAGACGAAAACGGCTTCCCGGGGAAGCTGACAAGACTGATTAAGGCTACGATGGAGGATGTGAAGTGTTGTGTGAGAATTTCGGGTGGAACGTCGGACCCATTCGAGTCTCACAGGGGGCTCCGACAAGGTGATGGTCTCTCCTGCTTATTGTTTGACGTCGCGCTAGAGGGTGTTATGAGACGAGCGGGGTTTGACATGCGGGGCACGATTTTCAACAGATCGGGTCAATTTATTTGCTTTGCGGATGACGTGGATATTGTCGGCAGAAAATTTGAGACGGTGGCAGACCAGTATACCCGACTGAAACGTGAAGCAGATAGGATCGGACTGAAGATTAATACGTCAAAAACTAAGTATATGCTTGCAGGTGGGTCCGAGCACGACAGGGCACGCCTAGGCAATACGGTAACAATCGACGGGGATGAGTTCGAGGTGGTCGACGAGTTTGTGTACCTCGGCTCTCTGGTAACTGAGAATAACGATACCAGCCGGGAGATAAGGAGACGTATTATCAGTGGAAGTCGTGGGCTCCATAAAAAACTACGGTCGCATAATCTGAGTCTTCGCATCAAGTGTATCCTGTACAAAACGCTAATAAAACCGGTCGTTCTCTACGGGCATGAGACGTGGACAATGCTCGAGGAGGACTTGCGAGCACTCGGAGTTTTTGAACGTCGGGTGCTAAGAACCATCTTTGGCGGTGTGCAGGAGAACGGAGTGTGGAGGCGTAGGATGAACCACGAGCTTGCGCGCCTCTACGGTGAACCCAGTATTCAGAAAGTGGCTAAAGCTGGAAGGATACGCTGGGCAGGGCATATAGCTAGAATGCCGGATAGCTACCCTGCAAAATTGGTGTTCGCTTCAAATCCGGCGGGAACGAGAAGGCGAGGGGCGCAACGAGCGAGATGGGTGGACCAGATGGAGCACGATCTGCAAAGTACCGGGTGCCCGCGGGACTGGAGGCAGGCAGCCATGGACCGAGTGAATTGGCGGAACCACGTTATGCAGGCCATGTCTTAGAACGTACGGCCATCTAACAACAACAACAACAACAACAACAATATCAGAGCAGCAGTAAAAATAGGGGAACTGCTCCATTATTCATCTCATTAAGCCGATATTCTCGAAGAATGCACGGATTAAACACCAAATTTTCACGAAATCATTGAACAAATAAACTAAATATGCTTACGTGCTCTTATAAAATCGTTTAGCATTGTATATTTAATATAATTAGCTAGATTTATCCTGAATTTTGTATAACAAACCGTTTTTCACAACGCTTCCATATCCATCTCAAAACTTGAATCACTGCTCAATTATTCATCTTACGACGCCCCCATATTCATCACACTGTTAATCATGAATGGATCACATTATCATGAATGAACGTAGCCGCAGCCCGTCGTAGTAGGTTACCTAGAAATCTGCTGCAGTTGTTTACGTGCAAAATTGGTAACCTAGGTAACCACTACAGTGCTGTAGAATTATGTCAATTATGTCGGAATAATTCCACATTTTCAGTATGATTTTTTCGTATTAACAGAAACTGATTTGGCAACTTTTGATATTCTTCCACGCAGATGAGAATACATACAGTTGAAATTTAAGAATTGTAGAAATTCATCTCATATATTTCTGCTAATTCAAGCTTGTTTTAGGAAATTTGAGGTGAACATTTCAAAGATTAAAGTATTCTTAGTGTAGTGAGTGATTTTTTTTAGTGATTAAAAAAAAGTGGTCCGCTAGTGATGACAAAAACTTTGGTTGGCTGCTAAAAAAGTCCCGTTATAGCCGTATAGAACAATGCGCGGATTCTATTTTCTGAGGTAGGTGATTGAATTAAATGAGTTTTCGAGTGCAGATGCGACTATAATATCAAATTTAGATCTTTTATGTGAGTTTTCGAGCATTATACTTTATGAGGAATCTAAAGTGAACTAAGAAAAATCCATTCCATCGATTGGCAGATTGGTTTAAGAAGAAAATACACTAAGGTCGCTTTTTACGCGCTTTTTTTACGCGGCTTTTGTTACGCGGATTCCGGAATTTACGCGGTTTTTTTTACGCGGGTTCCGGAATTTACGCGTTTTTTTCAACACGGCACGTATCCCCGCGTAAAAAGCGTCTTTAGTGTATGCGTTTTTTTCTGTTTTCGAATGTGTTTTCATATTGTATGAGATGAATATATGGGCTGAGATGAATAATGGACCAGTTCCCCTATATAAATTGTAAAAAAACCTGAGAAAATATTGAGAATTGTGAAATATACATAATAAAAGAGTAAATTTTATTTTGAGCAGACAATCAGTAAATCTATTAAAAATTTTAAATTACGAAATATTTGAACATCAAACAAAAAATAACATTGTCCAAACAATCAAAAATTTGGAAAAATGCAGGACGTTTTTTTTCCCTTGTAGAAGACTGAACCACTGCGACCATTATTTTATCTATTGTGGTATGCTTCACCTTACTCTAAGTGCGTACGAGCAGGTACATCACTATTTGGCGAGTTGATGTCCTTGCTACATTGCACATTTATCCCAGTTGGGCAACGCACTTCGTATGAAGTTTATTACCTCACCAGGACTTTCCCTCCAAATTTCGGTAGGTTCTATGTGTCCCTTACCGAAGATACGCAATCTGCGTTGTATTAATACTCGGCATTCGCAAAGTAGATGTTCTGAAGTTTCGCTTTCGATGCCACCCAGGCGACATTTATCATCATCAAGTTTGCCTATCTTCTTGAGATGATACTTACTCGGACAGTGCCCTGTAATAAGACCTGTGAATGTCCTCAAGTCTTTCTTATTTAATCTGAGCAGCACGAGGCTTTTCTCGCGATTTGGCTCTATGAATCTTTTCGATTGTCGTAATCCACTTATGACATCCCAGTTTGCTTTGATGGTTGCTTTTTCCCATTCACCGAGTTCAGCTTTTAGAGCGCTCGGGGAGATTCCACAGAAAGGTTCTGGGCCAACAAAGTTAGTAGATGACCCTTGTCTGGCTAGTAAGTCGACCTTCTCGTTGAGTTGTTGCTGTCGTGTAATATTGATTATACATTTCAAAAACATGTAGTCGTCTTTAAAAGAACGGTTGATTTAAGTTTTTATAAAGCTGAGAATTATTCCTACTTGGCCACTTTCTTCGGAAGCAGGACAGCCTGGATATCTAGCAGGACACCTCTCTGGACAAGACGGTGGCGGTCATGACGCACAGTGGGGCAAATTGGTCCGTTGGTGCGACAAAACCTCATAACTCCTTAACGGTTGTTTCCACAGTGTTCATGTCTTCGGCAACATTGTTCACCATAAAAACATCTTTTTTTTAAATGTGTTCAGGCAGCTTTAATTTTTTTTTCTACAGACGGCGCTGACATCTATCTTCTGAATAAATTATGCTAGCTATTTTGTTTCTTCGGGAAACTTGTTTATATCATCAATTGACATAAAGCTGTCGAACACATTACAACTGTAGGACTGACCGTTAACGGTATAAAATTATTTTCATTGTCCATAAACCCAAAATTTCAGTAATTAATTATAACTGGAACTTAAGTACTCAAGTTTCCATTTCAGATATATTCGAACTTTCGAGTCATCATGAAATGAATTATTGACAGTTTGTAGTTGACTTTATATAGTTTTTTATCAATCTATGATGTGTCATCATTTTTGAGAAAGATTATAAAATATAATTTCAATGTTATTGTTAATGACACAATTTTTCAAATAGGAACATTGTTCAATTGAAGATCCTCTTGGTTAATTTTATTCCATTTAACATGGATACTAAACACTTATTTTTGTTTAAAACACTGTTCACCCAATAACAAACTGTTTCCTAGTACTAATAATTATTTCCGAGGGGTTTTCATACTTATGGTCGTCAGTTTTGAAAGGCCCCCGAACGCAATTATGGTCGTCTTGCATACACCGGCATTTAGCAAAGCCTATTGTAAAAAAATGACAATTTTCAAAAGTGTTCCTAAAGCTTCCTGTTTTTCATCGAGACCAATTCTAGAAGGAAAATGATCTTTTAACGAAATATGGTCCAAGACGGCCATCACGTGAACCACCGGTATGTACTACCATAAAAGCGATTAATTTTAAAGAACAGTCCCACTTTTTTTCTAAACCACTCCCAGACAAAAACAAATGATCTCATGACAGATTGTCACTCAAATTTACCATCAGAAAGCCTTCCGAAAGATCCGGAGATATCATATACAAGATTAAGATCCTCTAACTACATACACTGTCTGCTTTAATGAACAGGTCCTAATATTTTCCGTGTTTTTTTTTCTAAACTATCACATGCAAAAATATACCTTAATATCAAAGAAAAGCCGAGATCTGATAACTTATACCAGAGTTATAGCCAAAATAATGTTCAGTTTTCCTATTCTACGGTATTTCTGGATCCGGAGGGCAACCGGTAGTCTACCGAAAGTTGAACCTTGGTCCATCGTGTAGTTATTATCGACCAAATAGCAATTCTAAAGATATCAGGATATTTTTCTTTGAATTGGCCCCAATCGATTTAGATTATGTAAAATGTCTTCTATTACCAAATCAATGAGCAATTTTCGCTGAAACCGTCCCACTGGTGACATGAGGTCTAGTTCATATTGATGGACCCCTCGGGCACAAATCGGTTAAACGGTTTTTACAAAAATTGATTTTTGAGCAATTCTTGATCTTTTTATTGATTTATTTCTCTTGAATTTGTCATTGAACTCCCTGTAACCAATACATCATTTTAAAGAGGAATGATAGAGCTTTCATTCGAAGTAGAAAAAAATTGGCCGCCATCTTGGACTTCGCCGCCATCTTGGATTTTATCAGAAAAATATGTTTTTGAGCGAGTTCGCAACCACCGATTTTAAATTTGACATCACCATTGGGAAGCTGAGAAAAAATGCTTTAAAATACATTCAAAAAACTAGATGAGCATTGAGTTTACTTTGCCATTCAAATCCCTTTTCAAAATCGAGCTTCGAACAGTTCAACGCATGACGCGCGGCCAATATCAAATCAACGCAATATGATGAGCCTGTTGAAAGATGCGTTTATTGATATTCAGTATTGGAAAATAATAATAGCATTACATCACAAACGACCGACATGATGGCTCTTGTTTCATCTTGTAGCAAAATTATTCAGAAAGAAGGGGTCCTTTTAGGTAAAAAAACGTTTTTGTTAGAATAACTTTTTTCCTTGAAGAGGATCCCATTCGTCAGAAGAACTTTGGGCAACTGAATTGTCTATCTGAAAAAAACTTATTGAGATAAAATCTGAGAAGACCGATTTTTTTTAAATATCACTTCTTGTTTTTTAGTATAGAATCTCAAATTCAAGTATCTCAATATTTTATACTATTTTGAAAGTCATCCCTTCGCTTTCCTCTATCTAATTTTTTCATTCAGATATATCGATTTATTAAAAAACTTCAGCCCATTTCAAATGTTAACACATATGAATTAAAAAAACATGCAAAGTTACTTAGGGTACTAAGGCCTACACACCCGCAAAGTTCCATTGAATACTACCAACCCCTCAGTCGAGTTGACGCGAAACCCTTCTCATCTTGAAAGAATTCTTGAAAAACCGTAATGATTCGTTTCCTTATAAAATTTTTACCGTGTTTTTAGCGACTTCGGGTTTTGTTCAGATTATTTACATTCTATTGGCCTCAGCTCGAAAATTTTGTATGTTCAAGATATCGAAGTTTTTCGAAAACACTTATGTATTTCGAGATAACAAAAGATCTCGACGTTTCATGCATTTCTAAGACATTATTTTTTCATCGGTTAAACAAGTAGGTAAAACTTGGACCACTGTTCGGTGTCTTCTTCCCAAAATCTGATTGAGGTTAAATTTTGCATGAAGATTTTTTTTTCGAGAAGACAAAAACAAAACGAAAATCGACATCGGAGATTGCGGGTTCGTGTCCTGTCTGGACGAGGGAAACTTTTTTTAAGTCTAATTCACATCCTTAGCCCGTGTTCATTATTTGCATCCTCGAAAAAATCACATACATTGCATAACAAAAGCATTGAAAGCTCAACGGCAGAATAAAAAGACCGAAAATTGTGCAGTTAGAAACTCGTTAGAGTCGACGAACAGCTGAATATAGTTTCATAGTTTTCTAACACTGTTTTTTCCTTATTTTCAAAAACAAAACAACGGGAAGATTTAGGAAATATTGTCGGCAAACCCAGGAAAAAGCTAGAAAACAAAAATTGATTTTGAGTAGTCACCCTGTTATACGTTTGTATTGCCTTTTTAATACAATCATTTTATATCCTAAAATTTACAAGCCTTTTTTACAAATCAATAGATTTTTTTTGTTTCTTAATCTGAACTTCCTCTTTTTAAATTTTCTTTTTGGTCACTTTTTGGTCTCTTTTTGGTTCCTTTTTGGTTTCTTTTTGTCGCTACCAGCTCTGAGTAAGCCATCCTACAATAGCGTCACAAAATCATTTTAATTGAATTGCTGTAATAATAAAAAAAGTTCGTTGGAAGCTTACTGAGCTTTAAGCGTGTGAAAGTGGACAATTCGGGAAACCGATCTAAACTTTTATGATTTAGTCGGACATTGGATAGCTCTCAGACCGTAGAACTGCATCGTATTCATAATTCATATCGTATTCGTATTTCGAAAATGATATATATTGTGCTGAGGGTATGCACAACAACTGTCCATGGTCCATGGAAATTATAAAAATATAAATGATGAAATTAAAAAATTATTCCAATTCTAATAAGAACGCCAAAACTGTAAAGTACAGTAATAAATAAAACGAAAATATTTTAAATGCCTCATGGTACAAAAATCTGTAAAAAACAAAGACCGACTCTCGTTTTTTTTTTTTCAGAGTGCTGGTTATCTTGACTTACAGTGGCTTATCGCAAACGACCATAAATTCATTCTTTTTTAGAGGCGCTTATTTTAAGCTGTTTGAGGGCCTAACATTCAAATAACCAAGAATCGTAAGGACGCCAACATCAACAAATTTATCAAATGCCTCAAAAAGTTTTTATGGCTTGCATCAGAATTTTATTGCGTATAAAAATCTGAATTTCAATTAAGGACTCCATCTAAGTTTGGCAAAATGCTAACAGTAAGACCTGTTTGATGCGTAAATGATATACTTTTCTCAGTACCAATTCACAGCAAGAACAATTTATACAAACACTGGAATGAAATTAACTCATCAATGTCAAACGACTGCTGTTAAGCTTTCACTCGACCATCGAACGGCAAACAAGGGGTGAAAAATCGAATTAGAAACAATTTCTACCGAACCGTTGCCCCGTAATTCAAAAAGGGTATTATCGATCATCGCACGATGGTCATTTTATACGGCACAAATCGGAGCTAATTTTCCCATGATTTCCCGAAATGGGATTAGGGCCAATTTGTAGGTTATGATTTTCTACTGCAAACAGAAGCACCTTGTTTACACTGGAGAGGGGTTCATACGCACAAAAGAACTGCAGCCAATATGGACCAAATTCAGTCTGAGGGATTGTAAAAGGAACCGAGTCAGTCGCTTTTCAAAATTTTTGCACATGTTCTCGCTTTCATTGTTGGAAAATACTGGACATTTCGTGCTAACGAGGAACAAATCGCTTTATCGTATGTGCATCTGAAAGAGAGTTACCACGCGGACCAATCTGACAAGCGCATTTTTGCCGGAACTTATCTTCAGTGAAGTGACCATCCTTAAAACAGACTCCACCACGCCCATAGTATGAATCATAAAGAACAGATCCTACCTTTTTGCCAATTGAGTACGACGAATTTCATATGAAAAAAGCACACTTAAATCCGTCTTATAAAAACCATCACACATGCTTCTCATCTTACCGAAGGATTTGTCCTGCGAACGACCAACGTGGCAATCGGAGAGATGCATATCTGCTGCTACTACAGAGAAGTCGCCTTTTTGCTGATCCTGCCATCAGATCCGCTCTGCGAAACAAAAGGGCACGTTCTGTCGGAGGTCTGCCTCGGAAACAGGAGACCAAACCAAATGCAAACATTATGTCAATGTGGACGACGGAAAGAATAGAGCTGAAAACGCTCGAAAAAAGAAAACAGATCATAAACGAGCATATTCCGGGGATAATCCTAATCCTTTAACATAACAGTATAAACATTACATGCATGTCGGCTACAAAGATAGGATAACCCAGAGGAGCAAGGAAAAAAAGGTATTCTAGTTAAAACGTTAGATGTTTCAGTTTATTTTCAATCTGCGGGATGCGCTTCGTTGATTACGTTGGATAAGGATTTTGGAGAGGTGACATTTTTTTCCTTGAACTGCAAACTGATCCTTTATCCTTGTAGACATCAGTGCAGAAAGTCGTCACTTTTCGATTTACTTTTCTGGAATACATTATTATTTTGTTCAGACAAAGTATGTTACTAAATTATATCGTTATCGATCTTCTTGCAAGAATGCACCTGTAAGTACATATCCTGAAAAAATAATCGAAGATAAACTGATTTCAACCTATTGAATAGAAAATTTGAAAAATTATATTGATCGAATGGGATATTTTTTCTTAACAAATGGGGTATTTTTTCGATGGTTGTGTGATTCAACAAAAATACTTCAAACGAGTAAATTTGCTTTTACTCTTGTACTTTATTTTTATATGGGTCATAATAAATAACTACTCTCAATTATTTAAACTCTAAAACTTTCCAAATTTTAATTTCAAAATTTTAAATACACATGTAGTTGATAAACTACTAACATTTCATTCTATCCAATGTAAAAAACATACTTCTCGATCAATAATTTATTAAATAAGAATTACAAGTACAATCCCAAAGCCAAATCCTGAATAATGCTTGTTCACCGACTAGTTACTGCCCAAGTATCACATCTAAGCTCCTCCCTCAATAACGGCTCCGATTACACCTAATACAACCAGCAAAAAATCCCACCGATTATCACTTTGAAATAGCAACCGGAAATTGCATGAAGATTCCATAGCAAGTCTGTCCCCCGACCGGTGAACGGGAAAATCTTTATTTTATTAAAATTTCCCACCTTTTTGCTGCACAACGTTATTGGAACTAGCTGGATTTACGAAGCGGAAAATCTCCAAGAAACCACACCAAATAGCGCTTCATTTCATTCAATTTTGAATTTTTTATTTAACTTCAGTCAATATTTCCCTTCCATCGCTGGAGAGCGGAAGTTTCCAATTCGTGGATAGAAACCCCGCCATCCTACGTGTTCTGCGCTCGGCAGGAATGCTTGCGCGTCAGTCGCCATTTCAGGGTGACGGAAAAGTGTTCAAAGCGGAAAGAAAACTCAATTCACTTCAATATATTCGATTCTCTCTTTATATAGAAAAACATTATTAAATTTCCAATAATGTGTATAGTGTGTTCAAGTCAACTCAATTCGATTCGATGAGCGAATATGGCTCGGATGATGCAAGTGAAGAGCGACGTAAGCTGGCTCGGAAAAACGATATATACAGACGATCGTCAAGTGGAGGATGTATCTTCTACAGCATGGAAACGCGGCATGTTTGATATTCGTAATCCGTCAGGATAAGTAAACTTTACGCTGGCTGTCATACTTTCCCGATGTGAGAAGCTTTCAATTCCGTTGATAATGCCGTACGATGAATTCCGATAAAATGCAGCACGTTCCGCCAGTCAAAACTAGTCTAACAGTGGAATATCGTCATATTTTGATCGGAAATCTATTCACAGGAACTTCAATCGGATTAAAATTTAAATCAATTGCGAATACCGCTCCTCTACTACCCTACCATAGCTACAATACTATCATTTAGTCTGGAAGCCGCTTCGCCTATGAAGATGTGCTCATCGCTCCAGCCCCAACTTGGCAGAAGCGACTTTGGCATATTCAAGTACCTTCACCGTTCGTGTCGCCCTCCGAGAGAACACTGCCTACCCCCTCTTTGTTTGAGCAGAAACTTTGATTCGATTTAAATGTGACAGTCAAATGAGACTGAATTCTTAGTTGCCGTCGTCGACGTCAGTAAGGAGGTGGTGCAAAATGGTGCACACAAAACTTGAGATCGGCTGAATAACGAAATAAAGAGCCTGTAAATGGTAAATCCACTTGAACTTTTCCTCTTCTACTTGCTCCAGTTCGCTTTCGAGTTGCACGCTTCCAGCCGGGTCACCCATTCACCAACAATGGCGGCGCACCAGTGCAGCAGTACAGGCATGTTCAGGCAATCCGTACATGAGAATTTATTATAAATTCAAATTAGTCCGAAATTGGTACAAAAAAAAATAATAAGCAGAATTTTCGTTATGTTTACTTACTAATACTAGAAAACACCAGGATTTCGAAATTGTCCTTTTCTTTCTTCAGGCAGTAACTCTTTCTTGTAATTGTTATAACGTTGCGAAACATTTCAATAATTGATGAAATATTCTAGGAGTTGAATATGTTTGGAAGTATCTAAATTTTATTCTGGTCTCACCCTATGTTATAATCCAATGAGTCACAGTGAAACGAGTAAGAATTAGTACTTGTGGATTACCTGATGATTATTTCATTTTTCATTTTCGGGTACAGAAGGGGGCCGCAGGGCCAAGTCTCCAGTGCTTAAACACTTTCCATGCTGTACCAGTGGAGAGATTAGATTTGGCATCGCAGCATAGTAACCCGAGAGGTCAAATAAATTCTGCGTTGGAATGCCGGATAGTAAGACAAGGTTGAATATAGGGGATAGTCGAAGAAAACAGTGATAGTAAAACAGAAAGATGCATGAAAAGAAAAAAAGAATAGTTGAAGCTGTGGTTGATGTTAATAAATTTCGTCCATTTGTAATATATGTATGTAAAATTGTATGCCGGTTTGTGTCCAGGGCCTCTCAAGGCAACCCCTCCCGACCGCACATATATTTAAATATTTTTATTTATTAAAACTCTTGTCAGATGAAATATTTGATAAATAGTAATAACAATAGTAATAGTAATTTGCTTTTTTACATACCTGCTGTGCCTTAATCCTTTACCTACCCCGTTTTATGTTTGTTACCTTTAATCACTCTTACATTGACCTTTGTTTGATTGTATTCCTCAGGGTAATTGCTTGATTCTTCGTTTGCTCTAATTCTTGATTTTTCTCGCATTTTTTTTTTTTTTTTTGAAAAAGAGGAAACTGGATTAATAATTTGATTTGAACAATAAAAATTAAAGTAAATAAGTCTGAACTACGACCGCGCATATATCTAACTACTGGTTGAGTGTTGGCTTTGAGAAAGTTGATAACGCAAACTTTTGATTACTATACCAAAGTCCTCTACTGAGCCCTCTCGGCACCTCAGTAGAAAGCACGTCTTAGTTGTCATAATAGTCAATTAAAACTGCTTAATCCGTAAAAGACGAGATCAATCAATCTGACCTTTTATCAAAGTGTTAAATGATTCAAACATTCCACCCAATCATTATCATTAGCATTCAACTTCGTCTTATTACGGCCGTTGCAATGAAAGATTCTAACAAGCTTCATAGTTAAAAGTCTATTCATTCTAATCATTTCACTATGGTCATGCAGTATGTCATTAGGTAAAGTTTTATTTCTTCCTTATTTTGATTACTACCGAAAAGCCCATCAAAGTCTTTCAAAGAACGTTTGAGGTGTTTTGCAACTAGCATCTGGCCTTATCAGACTGGATATATCTTGTATAATACGTAAACGAAAAGAGTATGTTAGTTCGCGAATTTAAACCAGATATTACTAATTGCAGAACTGTCAAGCCCCTCAACCTAGGAGAGGGGCCTGATTACCTGATGATTATTCGATCTATATTAACTGCAAGTTTCGTACTAACAACGTGCTTCCGGTTTCTCGAAAACAGCCTAAAGACACCAAATACCATCCAATATTGGGATGATGCCCAAAGGCAGGAAATCAGCTCCAGATGCCATTTTGAATTAGGATAGGGATTCACGATTTCTAGCAAACAGACTAAAATGTCCAAATAGCATTCAATATGATTGTCAGCAACCGAGAATTAACTCGAAATGCCGGCCGGTTTCTGCAAAACAGCCAAAAACTCCATATATCATCCAAATATCATCCAAAATGGATACATTGCACACTGGGCCAGGAATGAAATCTAGCAGAACGAAATTGTTAGCGCTGACCAATCGGTTTCCGATCTTCTGCAAAGTTTCTTGGTATATATAGAGCTTCAATGTGGATGTTTGATTTAGTTCAGAGTTAGGCTGCGAAGGTGGCGTTGCGATACTAACTTCTCTCCGTTACACGCTAGAGCTTTGCGGAATTCGACAAAGTTGTAGATCTCTTAATTTTATGAAAACTTTACAGAATAAACAAAATTTCTAACTCTTCAAGCTTCAGAGTTCTGCGAGGTTTTATAAAATTTGTCTGAATTCCACGAAATGAAGATTTTTTGATGGACAATTTTTAGAAAAACCCATTCTTTACAAAAAATTTTAGTTTGTTTGGTTCTTATTTTTCCAAGTTCCAACAACTGTCTATGTTCAGCTTACATTTTGCAGTTTTCATAAAAAAAAATAGAGTTTTTGAAAGGAACATTTTAGGATATTCAATTTGTTTTTATTTTACTTGCTTTTTTTTCTCAAAAATGAATTTTTACAATGTAGATTTTTCTATTTGGAAGGACATAACTGCTCTCTACAACCTTGCCACAAGACATGACATCTATTAAACAAACCGTTCTAGCTTTGAAAATATTTTAATCATCCACATAGCCTCTTCTAGAATTAACCCTTATTAAAAAAAATATTAGAGACACAAAATGACGCCTTTAACCTAACGAATCATCTGTGTTTCAATATTAGTTTTAATTTCAAGGAAAACACGGCTTTATTCAGTCTTAGGGGTGTATCAAAACGCTACTAGGTTTTATGTCCGACGTTTCGGCCTTTGAACTTGGCCTTCCTCAGGGGATCTACAAGTTTATTAAAAACATTTTTTAAAAATAGTACATTTTTTTTCTTTTTTTCCACTTCAAAAACTCTGACATTGCTTTTTCTCAAAAAACTTACATAAAGTTGTACCGTTTTTTCGTTCAGCGTACATAGCTTTACGTTAGGTTGTCATAGCTATCTATAGGATCTCTTTCAAAGTACCTATATTAAAACGTTAGAGTTAGTTTGAGCTTTAGAGATTACCTACAAACTTTTACCACATCACAAAGAACGATGCGTTGGTGGATTTAATTTCTTTTTATCGCACCTCTGGTAACACCAAAATGGACTCTCACTTATAATTAAATGTTTGAAAACAGTATTGGTGTGGTTAATAGGCATAGGGCAGGAGAGATATTTTCACCCGCTCACTATTCCTGCTCAGTGGAGATGAAATTTGCATTTTCGCAATCGTATGCAATAGTCCGGCGTAGATCGAGCTCATTCCTTCAACATCTATCCTGTAGTTTACAGTCTGAGGAGTGTTGTAAATGTGAAAACATTCAAGCATTGGTAGTTGAGATGCGGAGAAAGATCTGTCAATAATTTTGGTTTCCTCCAATGCAAACCGTAGTTGGTGCTTGATACAATGCTCTAAAAGAGCTGTTTTGCTACTCATCTCGACTACTGCCTGATCATTGTAGGTGTGACCCGCGTTCAAGATACCATCAAGTTTGTTTACATTCGACTTGTGGCCACTCATACGGGTTTTTAGCTTGTTTGTAGTCATACCAATAAAGCACCCCGCGCAGTTCCTGCACGGAACATTATAGATGACGTTATGCTGCAGCATTGCGTCCACCGGGTCCTTTACATTCGTATATAGTATTTTGGTGGTACAGGTCGGACTCGATTATATACAGTCTCCGAAAAATTTTCACAATATATAATCGAATCCTGTATATAATCGAATCAGAAAAAATAATTTTTTTTTGTTTATTTTGCATAAATATTTTGTTGTTTTTGAATAAATAAGAAGAATTTTTTGGACTAACTCCCTTGAAGTCGCAAAAAACCTTTCTTACAAAAATATATGTATATATAATCGAATCAGAAAAAAAATTGTTGTTTATTTTGCATACATGTTTTGTTGTTTTTAAATAAATAAGTAGAATTTTTTTGACTAACACCCTTAAAGTCGCAAAAAACCTTTCTTACAAAAATATATGTATGTATAGATTTCGTAGTTATTCTTTATGATATTGCAGTCAGCCATGGCAAGAACACTACATCGTGCTGCACGGGTGCCACTTTTGCATAGAAACACTACACGGCGTGTATTGCAACTTGCACTGCGTGATGTGTATAGGGTAGATAGTAGATTAGCTAGATTAGCGACTTGCGTATTGGGTAGATAGTAGATTAGCTAGAAACATTGCCTTTAAGTTATTTAAATTTTTGCTCACCAGTATTGATTTCAACTTCATAAAAATAAGTATTTGAAAAGAGTCAATCTCTATCACCTCAACCTTAACATTGAAATAGTAATATTAGGGTCCATTCAAATTTAACGTGACATAAACATTGGACTACCGGAAAAACCTCACCACTTTGTCTAGCATGTTTCCAATACTCAGCACACCAGACATAAAAAATTTCCTCAGCCCTGCTTGCGTTATGTAACATTTGAACGGACTTTTATGAATCAATAAGGAAGCGCTTATTTATAACGTAACGCAAGAATAATTATTGTTGATCTCCTTTCCCCCTTTGCCATGCTTTTTGTTTGAATTTCCGGGTGGGTTGCAACACTTTGCCAACCCAACACTCTTTCCCGTTTCCTGAGCGTTACATAATTTGTAAACGTTCCCTCGCGATATTTCTGTTTTAGATCAGCTTTACTTTACTTGAAACATTATGGCTCAAAAATCAACGTTTTGGATAAAAAAATGTTGCGTTACGTCATATTTGACTGAAGGGAACATCCATTAATTACGTACCGTAAATAAAAACTATTTTCGACCCCCTCTTTCCTCTAGGTAACGCTCTTTGTATAGATCTTCAAAAAGTTTAGATTGCGACGTTTTGGCAGATCTCCACCTCCCCCTAAGCGTTACGTATTTTTGGTGCGATCCCTAAACGACATTGATGCTTTAGATAAGTTTATTGAAAATTGAAAACAAATTTTTTTTTTTTGATTCGATTATATACAATTTTGTATATAATCGAATCATATATAATCGAGTCAATATATAATCGAGTCTGTATATAATCGAGTCCGACCTGTACGTGCATTTCTGTTAGCTATAGTGATCGACGGGTAATCATCTTTTTGGAACCTGACGATAGCATTACTCAAACCTGGGACGTAGGGAAGTGATGCATATTGCGTTGTTTGATCCTGTGTATCTCGTGTGATTTGTTGACGTTCGTTCAGAGCCTGATTCATAATGCGATTGATCAACGATGAGAAATAATCATTGCACCGAAGGTGATAATGAATGATTTGTTTCAACCGTTTTTCCTCTGGATGTGATGTTAGGAGCGTAGCGTTTTGATACACCCCTAAGACTGAATAAAGCCGTATTTCCCTTGAAATTTCATGTTACAGTCGTCTTTAAATTTTAATTAGTTTTAATCAAATAAAAAACGACAATTCGAAAATAAAAGGTTGACACGTTTTTATTGAGAATTGCTCTAGTGGAATAATTTTTAAGTTTTGAGTTGAAACTGTTGCGTAAAACCAAAGATAAAATTGTTAACATCAAATATTAAGCACAACATTTAAACAACATGTGTCCAGATATGAACAATTACTGTTAGAATTGAACGGTGTTGTAGCTCAATATTATGTAACACTGCGGTGTAAAACTAAATCGATCAAAACGGCTGATGTCGATCAACGAGAGCGATCGTTCGATCGTCTCTGTAAAGAGCACTCGCCTATTTATTGTTCAGTTGAAATTGTACCACCAATAAGACTAGACGTGAAATAAACTTATGATGGAATTAGCCTTTTGCCGGTTCGGTCCGTTTTGGAATTTTCCCCCAATTTTTGCATCCGTTCGCAACTGGTCCCAACAAACTGATGCCGTGACCAGGATTGCGATTTGCAAGCCAACGCTGGGTTATTACGCTTGCCAAGTTTTCGCCAAGATTGTCAGCGCCATTCTCCTGAAGAATAGTTGGACGCTATTGTGCACAGGAGTGTGAATAGATTTCTGCCATCGCTTCGATTGCCGAGCACATGTGAACACTTTAATTGTTGATGCAATTTATTTGTAATACAAGGCCTTAAATTTTTCGACAGAAGGTAAATATCTGTCCAAACCAAGATTTAAGTACGCAGGTGCGCTCTAGATTGGTATTTTCGTTTTCTCTGCTGCGAGTTCTGGTCCCATTTTCCTGCCGGTGTGGTCCGAGCCGGCTTCGGTTGCAGTAAGGATTAAGCGATCTGGTTAAATTCGTTAACTGGCAGCCTCCTTATCTCCGACAATCGTATGTTGGAGCGGAATCAAAACCATTTTCAACAATTAGTGGAACATTGTCCGTTCATTCCTCGCATTCATCGGCAAGGATTTGCTTTCCCATTAGGCTACGATCCGATATCATCTCACTTCACCCAATCCATTAATGGTATACCTGGTGTGCGGTCACACATTTCCCGAATAAAAATATTCAAGGCATATTAAGCCTTGGAGAAGAATATCAACCCACATCAACATGGAAAACGAGGCTGACACACGTCATTTGGAACTTCGACGAACGGCGTTACTGTCATCACTTGAGCGCGCTGGCCAATTCCTAAACTACTTACCAAGATGAAAGGGATCAACTCGAGGTGCCGCTACGATTGGAGAACTTGGACACAATTTGGCGTGAGCTGGACGAACTACAAGCAGCATTAGAGGCAACGGAAGAGAGCAGCGAGGGTATGTTACAAAATAACGAAATACGTGCAAAATTTGAAGGGCAATACTTTAGATTAAAGGCTGGTTTGATTTCCAAACTGCCTTCAGTTATTTATGATACGTCCGCTTCCCAGCCTTCTCCCTCTATGGTTTCCTCTAGTCTCAAGGGTCTCAAGCTTCCGACAATCACATTACCGGAATTTGACGGTGATTACAAAGAGTGGCTAGTTTTTCACTACACATTTCATGCGTTAATACATGCCAACCAAAACGTACTGGCAATCCAAAAGTTCCATTACCTTAAATCCGCAGTAACGGGAGAAGCAGCTCAGGTCATTGAGTCGAAACCGCTTCAACGTTGCACGGGATTGTCGACGAATTCGAACGCCTCACTAAAATACTACGGCAACTTGGGGAGCCAGTGGATGAATGGAGTACCATTCTTTAACATCTGCTTCGTGTCCGCCCTCCAGATGAATCTCTCAAGGAATGGGAGGTTCATGCTTCAACGATTGAGAATTCATCATATTCAGCGCTCATTGAATTTCTACACCGTCGTATTCGTGTTCTCGAATCCATTTCTGTAAACCACGACCAAGCTGTACCGCAAATCGCAACTTTTTCTCATGTTTCAGTAAGTCCCAATATTTACCAATCAAAACTAGTGAACAAAACCGCGATAGAAAATTCAACCAACAAATGTAATGCTTGTGACCAGCGCCATCCTATGATAAAGTGTGCCAAATTCGAACGAATGAATGCAGCTGATCACGTGAGTCTGGTCAATGCTATGCGATAATGCCTCAATTGTTTCCGAAGCGACTACTTCTCTAGAAACTGTGCATCGAATTATACATGCAGGTTTTGCCGAAGACGTCACCATTCCCTACTCCATGCTGGTTTCGATAATAATGTTGATCATACCCGTCTAGAGCGGCTAGCAGAGAGCTTAAAAAAACCCCTGATCGTGCGTCTATTAATCTGAGTTTGGCTACATCGCAAAGTATCGGTTCTTTCTGCAGCATCGTGTTCCAAAACACCGGAGCCTGGTAGTACCCCACCACCAAATGAGACGGAAAAAAATGTGTTTATTTTGACGGCTGTCGTCGTGGTAGTTGATCGATATGGCAAAGAGCATTTGGCGCGGGCTTTACTTGACTGTGCTTCTCAACCGAACATAATCACCGAACGGATGGCCCAGCTTCTTCGGTTGAAACGGAACAAAACAAACATCCTTGTCCAGGGGGTTGGTAACCAAAGTCAACGTGCACGGGAGTCAATACTAGTAAAGGTTGAAAAGGAAGACTTCGCAATGACTGCCGAATTTCTTATTCTACAGAAAATTACGCCTGAACTGCCGTTGCACAACGTTATGGTCGATCAGTGGCAAATTCCTTCAAATCTGTTCTTAGCAGATCCACAGTTTCACAAACGGGCCCCCATCGATATGATTCTTGGAATCGAGCATTTTATTTCATTTTTTAAAACGGCAAACCAAATTCAGCTACCGAAACCTCTTCCCATGTTGATTGACAGCGTGTTTGGTTGGATTGTGACTGGCTTAATTAACAAAATCAATTTTTCAGAGCAGAATTCGCCGTGCAGCATTGTGGCAGTATCCTTGTTCAGCCTAGAAGTTAGTGCTGAACGATTCTGGAAAATTGAGAAATTGCAAATGCGGTCCGATTATTCATTAGAAGAGAAGCAGTGTGAAGAACTATTTTCATCCACTACAGAAAGAACACCCAACCCAAGCAACAAAACAGGTTTTATCCAAGTTTTATGGCGCTGTTTTGGCTGTATCAAGCACTATAAAACTTTGATAAAACCAATATTGTTACTAGGGAATGGACGCTATATAGTACGTCAGCCCCGTCGCTCTAAATTCGATGAATTGGTTGGAGACTCAGAATCCATGGCTCGACAACGGTTCAATTAGAACGTAACCCCGAGCTAAAGGAAGAGTACCATAGGCGTAGCCTATGGGGGGTCTGATGGGGGGGGCGGACGAAGTTGACAATTTTGTTGGAGAGGTGGAAGTTGGGTATCAACATTGCAGCAGCATGAGAGCAGACCGTAAGAACTTGGAAGAGCTGGATCTTATAGACCTGCTAGCCGAAAGCCCTTTCAGCACATTACGTCGGGTGAAAACCTGGCTGAGGTCAACAATGGTTGAACAGCGATTGAGTGCTTTCTGCTTGCTGAGTGTTGCTGAGAGTGAGTGTGAAATGAGGCACTTGAAATGGTCCGGTGTTAGATTCTGGAACTGAAAATCTTCACAGGCTCGATTGACGTTGCCGCCGTAGCTGATAATATCTTCAGATTCGCATTTCACTAACTACAGGCACATGAACCGCTTCTGGAACGTTGACGTTTGATGCCCGAAGATTTTATTGAGAATCTCGCCTGTGTCTTCAACCGAGAATTCAAGATATGATCCTCATCTTGAGGATCATATCTTGAATTCTCGGTTGCGGCGGCAACTGATCAACTCTATCTTCTGCCATGTTCGTAGATGGGTCATATAAACGTTCAAGTCCTAGCATCCAAAACCCGCGTCGCACCGCTCAAAAGAGTTACTTTACCCCGATTGGAGCTTTGTGCGGCTCAAGTAGCGGCTAGAC
Organism: Wyeomyia smithii; assembly: GCF_029784165.1. Lineage (NCBI taxonomy): Eukaryota > Metazoa > Arthropoda > Insecta > Diptera > Culicidae > Wyeomyia > Wyeomyia smithii. Next base: position 51,952,816 of record NC_073695.1, on the reverse strand, counting down.
TTTACGCCAGAGTTGTTGGGGCGCTCCAGATAACTACTACAAAATCATATTTTTGGTCCGATTCCTCCGTCACATTACAATGACTACGTGCACCGCCTAATACTTGGAAGAATTACGTGGCCAGCAGAGTATCTGAGATCCAAGATTTGATCCATCGATCCTTTTGGAATCTTGTCGTTGGTACTGAGAACCCCGCAGACCTTTTGTCCCGTGGCATGCATGTTGACGGTTTCTTGAAGAGTAATTCCTGGAAGCACGGTCCCATATGGCTATCATGCCCTGAAAATGAATGGTCTAACACAAGCCTTTGTGACTACCTCGTAGAAGGCAAGGAGAGGCGCAAAACGTTCGTTGCCGTTATCAGAACTAAACCATCCCAAATTAATTCTATTTTCTCTCGATTTTCATCGTTCAACCGCCTGCTTCGTACTTTTGCTTGCGTGCTGCGGTTTATAGCTAACATTCGGTGCAAGACGCGGACGCAGCCATCGATGGTTCATTGCTCTCCCAAAAATGCTGTGCTAAGAGTTGAGCACATATTATCTGCCGAACGAAAGCTAATTCAAATAGCACAGGCGAACGCATCCCAGCCAGAGTTAAAAGATCTACGAACTAATAAAATAGTGTCAAAATAGTCGCCAATTCGACTACTTACTCCATTTTTGGACCCTCGAGGAAATCATTAGAGTAGGGGGGATTGTGAGAATCCATCCTGCTAAAACATGTACATTTTATCTATGCTTAACTTAACGACTTTTTCAAAATTTCCATTTTTTATAAATAGCTTTTATTTCAACGTCTGTCCCAATTTAAACACGCGGTAGCGATAAACGTTTCTGTCACTATCCGGAATATTCTACAAAAAGTATGTCCGCAAGCTATCATTTTGGACATTGTAAGATGGCTGCCGAACAAACAATTATTCAACTGGAAAGATAACTTTTTTTCGGCGTTCCGCCTTTTTTTGGAAATTAGGTTTTTCGAGCTTGTTCGTTTTCGAAGCTGCCGATACTTCGTGAACTTAACGTTTCTTGACAGCTTGGCATGCATTGTGGGTTTTGGTTGTATGTTCTCCTGCAGAAACACATACAAGCGTGTAGCCGTCATGTATTTTGTTGCTCTTTAGCGGTCATAAGACACAAAAGGTAATAAAATATTGCTCAAAAGTAACAATATCTTCGCCGTTTGTGTTGAGTGTAGCAGTCAGATCCGAAAATCGTTGAAACTCTGAAATTCGCCAAATTAACTGTGTATGATGCACTCGAGCGTTTCCGAGATGATGATCGTGACTCGGAAGTCGTAGTTGAACATATGATCGGCAGTTGAACTGGAAGAAGTTGAGGGCAATCATGGTAAACCCAAAACATTCGGATCGAGATATCGCAAAAAATGGGGCTAACTATAGCACTTGCGGCAGGAGGATTCGTCCACGAGGAGGCTACCGTTCTTTCCGTGCTTGAAAGCAACCCAACAGGACACCTAAGCAAAACCTAATGGCTTTAACACGCGCTTGAATGTTCTAGGATAGGTCGGATATCGTCAAAATCGCTTTCTGTTCACGATGTTCAATTTAGATTCATGTTGTAAGTGGCACTGCCTTTTTTTCAAGCTGTGTCATTTCCCCAGTTTTGAAAGATGCAAAAGATTTTATTCCGTATGTAATATGTGACTGGAGGTGCGGCTGTGACTGTAGGATATCGAAAATCTGTTCTGAGTTTGAAATAGTGCTGTGAAGTCGAACTTTAACCTTTTTCGTATGAAGTGTAATAACTCTTTAAACCTTTCAATACTTACCTTACCAGTCAGCTCCAGGCCGAAGTGTCCCTTGCTGTTCGAAGAAGTCGTCTCCATTCAACTCGGTCCATGGCTGCAGCTCGCCAGCTATGTCGTCTGCGGAGGCCCCGCAGGTCGTCTTCTACTTGATCGAGCCATCTTGCTCGCTGCGCGCACCGTCGCCTTGTTCAAGTCGGGTTGTTATCAAGAACCATTTTCACCGGGTTGTCGTCCGACATCCTAACGACATGGCCAGCCCACCGTAGTCTCCCGATTTTCGCCGTTTGAAAGATGAGTGGTTCTCCCAGCAGCTGATGCAACTCGTGGTTCATCCGCCTCCGCCATGATCCATCTTCCATCTGCACTCCACCACAGATGGTACGCAACACCTTTCGTTCGAAAACTCCAAGGGCGCGTTGTTCCTCCACGAGCATAGTCCAAGTTTCGTGACCGTAGATGACTACCGGTCTGATCAGTGTTTTGTAGATGGTTAACTTCGTGCGACGGCGGATTTTATTCGAGCGGAGTGTCCTCCGGAGTCCAAAGTAGGCACGATTTCCTGCCATAAGGCGTCGACGAATTTCTCTGCTGGTGTCATTGTCAGCAGCCACCAGTGAGCCCAGGTACACGAGCTCGTCTACCACCTCGATTTCATAACCGCTAATATGAATTCGTGGCGGGAGGTTGACACTGTCTTCTCTGGAACCTCTTCCTCTCATGTACTTTCGATGCGTTTATGGCCAGTCCAATTCGTCCGGCTTCAGCCTTCAGTCTGATGTACGTCTCCGTCATCTTTTCAGGGGTTCGTGCTACAATATCAATGTCATGGGCGAACCAAAGAGCTGAACAGACCTTCTAAAAATCGTGCCACTCGTGTCGATACCAGCCCTACGTATCACACCTTCCAAAGCGATGTTGAATAGCAAGCACGATAAACCATCACCTTGCCGTAACCCTCTTCGAGATTCGAAGGGACTCGAGAGTGTCCCCGAAACTCGAACTACGCACATCACCCGATCCATCGTCGACTTGACCAACCGTGCCAGTTTATCCGGAAAGCCGTAATCGTTCATAATCGGCCATAGCTGGTCTCGAACGATTGTGTCGTATGCCGATTTAAAATCGATGAACAATCAAAAACCTTTCAATATTTTTTTAATTCAAATATTCATGGACTTGAACAATTAAATGAACCTATAAGGTCCAGCATGTTCGATTTTTTGTTTATTTAGGAATCACGGATCAGGTGCGGGGTTGAATTGCACGTTCAAACTTTTCCACGCATTAAAAAATCTGAATGGTTTATGCAATAGATATAGTGAAAAATGATTGAATAAGACAAATGAGCCATACAGGCCTATTTATCAGCCTCCACTGTAAGTCTAGCTTTGTTCCCGCCATCGACCAATGAACTGAAATGAAATAAGGTGAATTAAATACTGCGATGCAATCCATACTCAGTCTATCTGAACTTATACCTCATCACCTTCCACAGCGCACAGCTTCTTTTCTCTTTGCTTCGAAAGCGCGGCGCGGACGGCGGCACAGTTCCATTTTACCTAACGACGCTCTGATAGAGGATAAAAAGGAAAAGGAAATGGAACGACACCAACAGCCAGCCAGCACAGGCGATGGCACTTTTTCCAAGTGGAAATTTGAAAACAAATGACTTTTAATGGAAATACTTTACTCGTTCATTTCACTGATTTTCACATTTAGTTCAGCTCTGCTGTGGCTTTCGTAGCCCCGTCAGAGTCGTTAGGAAATGAAATCCTTGATAGAGCTGCTGATGGCGATGAAGTACTTTTCGTAACAAGTGTAAATTGTGATTAAAGCATATTGTTACCGTGTAGCGCTAGTGACTTAGTACTGCTGCAGGCTTTGCAATTTCATTCCGAAGACCATTTCCTCACACTCGTTGAGCGTTGCTCGATAATCGTATGTTTTCTTCCGACAGCCACCTGAAAGCACTGCATTGGAAAAAGGATGGAATGTAATTTATGATTCAAGAGCAGCGATGTATGAATTTCACACGCGTTCATGAATTTGAATTCCGTGGAGGTTAAATGAAACAGTTCCGACAAATTGAAACAAATTAATTGTTTCATTTCAATTTTCTATGGAGCTCTGCAATCTGTTTCAACTGTCTCCAGAAGTAAAAATAAATTAAATTCTTCCCGATGCAAAGAAGTCAAGTAATAGTTGATATGCTCCATATAGAGAATTTTAATATAATGACTTCACATTTTCATCAGTCATATTACAATGGTTAAACATGGATATGAGCTTGTCTTATGAACGGAAATTTCACCAAACCTGGCTCCGAGAAACCCCAAACAACCACATAAAAATTTAATTCACAGTCACAAGATAAGAGCGAAATAACGAGGACCCGGTAGATACGAATAAAGCGCCGCTCCTGTTTCTGACATCGTCTATCCTGAACAAATGCATACTCTTTCGCAACAGCTCTCCTGCTGAGTTTTCCATTATTTTTATTATAATGATAAAATGCTAATTGAAAAACTGCGATGAACTGTGACTTCTAGAGTTGACTTCCGAGAGCGAAGAGCTCATCAGTAATTTGATCCCGGGGCAATTATCTTCGTTCCTGGCAAATTGTCATCAACTGTTGCTACCTCATCTAGACATTATGGAGTGGTTTGCCGGTTCTTTATTCGAACTGCAGACCTGAGACTAATCTGTCAACATGTACCGGCCACCCAGAACCCCGCGTTCTTTTAACACTCATCCCAACGCCCGACGGTACAATTACTAGCATTTTGTAAAAATGCCGCTTCCTGCAATTTTCGTATTGCCAACCCACCAAGCAGCCTCCCCGGAGACATGCCCGACCGAAAATCACTTCACTCACTAATCACAGGACATTAAAAAATCTCGGTCGAGAAAACACCAAAAGACATCCCTCGGTCTAACTGTTCTCATCCACTCTCCATCATTTCTGCAGCCGAGTTGGCTAATAATATTGAATTTAACCACATCATAATCACCGTCATTATCATTGTATGACGATACAATCCACCCCCGCGTCTACTGGCATTTCAAAAACACGGCACATCAACAACAACCGCTCGCGTCATTCGCATAATAACTTAAGCAATTTAATTTCTTTTGTTCTTCGATTCCCTGCTCTACATCCACCCGAGAGGAGAAACCGACAGGATAATAATTTTTCCGCATGTCCCATTGGCATCCGGCGTTTAGGTTCATTTTTATCCACCCACTCCTTTCGTTATGCTTCCTTCGTGCCGTGTGTTCCATCCATGTGTATAGTTTCTGACTGGCTAGCCTAACTGGAGGCAGTTCGTGCACCACGAGTGTGGAGATTTTCTTTTTTCATGTAAGTTACCTACATGTTATGCACAGGCTGTTTTTTTTTTTTTTTTTTCGAACGAGCCTGGTTCAAGCATAATATTTTCCTGTACCATATACGAAGGATGTTTTAAATGTCATTAATAGTACAACAATTCTCCGTTGATTAACTGACTTCAAACTGTAACACTTTTTTGCTCTGAGATTCAAACAGTTTCGAACTGTACGAAAAAATGCCATGAAATCATCCATCCGAAACATGCGGAAAACAAAACTAAAACAGACAACGTAAACAAAGCGTGATCTAGGTACTGACAGAAAGTGCCCCGATAATGTAACGGCATGCTAGCAGGACCTGTGTAACGCTCCGCACCGCGGTATGGGTGGTGACCGTTTTTCAGTCAGCAAGGTTTGCACTGTTTTTCGCTAGCTGGCTGACGCTGCTGCCGTTGTTGCTGCCACCGTACGTACGGACCCCGAAGGGATGATTTGCCGCAGCGCAAACGGGAAAGAAAAATAAAATCAGCTTTTAATGAAATTCTACTTCGGTGTCGTGTTTTATATTGGAAAATTTTCCAAAGTTAATTTAACCTGATCCCGGCATCTGCTCCCGGCCGATGGAGATAGATTCAACGGGTTGATGTCACCGCCCTGCTCGGCCATACCTACAGAGGGCTGCACAAAGAGTGTCGAGATTGCGACTTTCGCAAGTCCACAGCGCAGTGACAAAAAATGCCAGCCAGGATTTGGGGTAAAACAATTGGCCGTTGATGTTCGTCTCACGCGACTAACGACCCTAAGTAAGAAGTGTAGTATAGTTTTAACCCATTCCACTGCAAGCGGAGAAAAAAAACCTGGGCGGGAAAAACGATCCACCCAGGAACGAGAAAAGTGGGAAAGATAAATTTCATCAAGTTGGAACGGCAAATAGAGTGCGGATTTCATTCAACCAGGGCACAGCACCGCACACGCAAATCCTTCGGGTAGGACCTACCGACTGCCGGTGATGGCGATGGCAGCCAATCCAAGGGCACGGGTCGCACGAAAATTGAATCTGGTTTCCTTCGACGGAGCGCGCGGGAGAACACAGGATGAGCGAAATCAAAAGGAAAAGTGGTTGTAAAAACATTTAGACAATTTTATTTTATGGGAGAATAATTTATTTTATTTCTTATTGACACTGTGCGTTACGCTGTCGGCAATGTGCCGACTGATTGGTTTTTATAGGTTTTATTATTGCTTTTCCAATTTCAGAAGCCTTACTGATGATGATTTAATTTAATTGAGTTGGTCTCGCGGAAGACGTAGGTTAAAGGTGTACTCTTTCAGAACCTTCGGTAAATATTTAACTTGAAAGTTACCTCGGAAGTTCAGAACAGTCTCATCTCGTGGACAAAAAATAATAGACTACAAACTTGATAAAATAGTTAATATTTATCACTGATAACATTCAGCTTAGTTTTAAAGTCCGTTTAATAACTAACCGGGTTGGAAAAGTAAGTGCCTCTTATAACAAAACATGCCCTTTCCCTCTTGCATACAACGACCGTATCGTATCTCCTTTCAAGCCTCCCTTCTTCCATTTCGTTATACTTCTGTTCCAATTTTAGCTCTAATTAGATGTATAATTTTTGTTGCATTTTCAGCAAAATTTTTCTTTATTTAATTACTGATTTATATATTTTTTTCTTTTCAGTATACAAAAAAGTGTCACTTTGGACTTTTTGCCTCAGGAGCACCTTGAAACGATTTTCCTTATTTATAATGTTTAAACTGATAATATAACATATATTTACTTCCAATCCATAGGGTGTTTCACTTCAAATCTCCACACACTGATATTGCTCTAACTTTTGATAAATTGGGTGCAAATTAAATAATAATTTGAGTACCAATAGTATTGTTTACATGCTGTAAGTTTATTTCATTTTGAAAATATCGTCGACAATTTTGAAAATGTCGTCGAAAGAGCAGTGCGTTTGCGAAAACAGTTTTGCACAAGTACTTTGAAAATCAGCATCAGTCGCACCGCGACATCAAAAAAAAGCTAGGAATCGCGAGTTTTACGGTATAATAAAACTAGGGTTACCATTTGGTCGAAGTTAAAAATCAGGACAACTTTTTTCCAGGAAAAATTTGATCTAAGCTATTTTTATTTTTTGAGGTATAGATAAATAAAACGCGTAATTTGATATTTGCACTTTAAAATACACCAAAAGCCTCATATTTAACGTGTTTCTCTAACGATTAAATCTTGCAACTTTAATTTATCAGGCGTTAGGATAGCTTAAAAATGCAACACTACTAAACTGTTTGAAATAAACTTATCAATTGTCAAAAGATGTTTAACGGTTTCAACGACTAGACAACTTCTCTCGTCAAGATTCAACCAAAGAAAAAAATCGTTCGAGATAAGTTCGTTTCTTCCCGGAGTCAAGATGAAAGTACTGAACAGTTTGTTACTTTTTTGAATATCCAGCATCGTTCAGTAAAATCAGGACAAATGCTAAAATATGAAAAATAAATCAGGACGCTTCAAATGGGTCTCAAAATCAGGACATGTCCTGCTAAATCAGGACGGATGGTATCCCTAAATAAAACGTTTCAAAGAACGCCTGACTGTGGATCAGAAGCCCACATTCGGACGGAAAATCACTCAACTCAACGAATTACAAGCGCGTGGTTACTGTCTTCAAAGGCACACCAAACGCCTTGGTCCGAGATGTGGGGAAAAAGTTGCACGTGAGTGCGTCTTTCGTGCAGAGGACTTAACACAAAACGGACTACGTTCTTTTAGGGTCCAGAAGTCCCCATCGAGACAAGAAGTAAAATACGACCGCGAAAAGTCGTTCGCAGAAGCTGTACGATCAAAAGCTGACCAAGCCACACTGGTGATCCTGTATATCAAGGCTGACTTCAAGCAGATTCCTGGAAACCTGTACGTAACGGCCAAAGATTAGTTCGATGTTTCCGAGGACATGAGCGCACAAAAGGTCTCGAAATTCGCCAAGAAGTTTCTGATTTGGCAAGACATTTGCATGTGCGTAAAGCGAAGCACTCTGTTCGTCACCGATAGCACTATGAATGGGCAAGGAGATCTGCGAGGAACGGCGAACGGAGTTGATTTGTGCCGAGAAAGCTGAACCTTCCAAACACTCTGGAACTGCGCCCGATCGAGAAGTACTAGGCCAGTATAAAGAGACACCTTCTAAAACGACCCAAAGTTGTCGAATAAATGAAAAAGACATGGGTTTTTTTTCTCATACGGAAAACGGTCGATTCTGAAGTCATTCAGAACCTTAAAGCTGGGGTTTAGGCAAAGGTTCTAGCATTCGTTTATACAGGTGAAATGAAATATATGAATGCTGCCAAGACAATCCCATAATATTCCTTTATACTCCCATGAAAATTTGATGGCAATCGGATGAAAACTCGAATTTTGAGATTGACTTTTGTCTGTGCAGATTTGAAGTGAAACCCCCTTATTAGTGTTCGACATCGGAACGGGTAGGGTCCGGTGAAAGTCCGGTCCGGTCCGGTCCGAAGTCCGATCGGACCGGAACCTTCAAAGTCCGATTATGTTCCGGACCGGATCGGAACGGAGCCATTCGGACTTCGGAACGGACCGGGTAATGCTTTCCGGACCCCGGACATTTTCGGTGAAAAAAAAATTACGGCGCCCCCCCTCATTTTTTCGTATACAGTCAGGTTTCTTACGCGGTGGATCGTACCTCTTAAAAAACCGTGTAAAAAAACCAGGTTAATTTGAAAATCCGCGTATTTAAAATTGTCCTCTTAACCGTCAAAGAGTTCGGATCTTTCGGAGGGTGGAGGGTTTTTTTTTTTGACTAAGTCTTTTACTCAATAAATACTCAGAAGTTTTTGGTTCTCGACCCGCGTAAACTCGAAAACCCGTGGAAATTTTTTTAATTAGCGCGATATCGCGTGAAAAAAACTGCGTTCATTTGGAAATCCGCGTAAAAACGCGATAATTCCGAAATCCGTGTAGCAAAAAAAAACGCGTAATTCAAAGATCAGCGTGAAAAAAACTCGTCAAAAACTGTGTATCAATAGTTATGTTCGACATCAGGCCTGGATTCCAAAGATTCCGGTCCGAAGTTTTTCCGGTTTCAATGTTCGATTTAATTCCGTACCGGACCAGAACGGAGCTGTTGGGAGACTTACTAAAGCTGAACTATTACCAAAATGAAAAGACAAAAACGATGAAAGCAGATAGGACCTTTTCAAATGTTTATCTAGCTATGAATGTGCGTAATTTCAATCCAAGTAACATATTTTAAAGTAAATAAGAATGCAATGGTGGCAATGACTGTATGGACAAAAATTCATCATCGAATTTCTAAAACTGTATGCATATTTTGTTTATTGGCCCAAAAAACCATCTATGCAAAATTTCCGCTCAATCGGATGTGATTTAGGAGTGCCTCAAAGCGCTCAAAGTTGTGATTTTTCGACCCTTTTTTTTTTTTTAAAGGGGGGATTTGTTAGTAGCTTAAGTATTTATGATAAATATTAGTAAATAATGAGTATGTGTGTCCAATCACAAATGGTGACTTCTCAACACTGTTAGAAATTTGTAATTTTAATTGTTAGGATTTGTTTGCTTTCGCAATTAGGATTTATCATTCGTAGGGATTTAATCCTACTTGTCAGAAAAGGGGAAGTAAACTTACAACTAACTTAATTGCTAACTTATTGGCTATAAAGAGAGCTTATCGTAGCAATTGAGGATTGCAACGATTTTTGTCGAAAATTGTTAATAATTTTATTTGACATAGCTTCTAATGGTTCAACACCAGTAAGTCTATGTAATTCGAGTGTACCAAACCAAGGAGGACGCTTCAAAATCATTTTCAGAATTTCATTCTGAATCCTTTGAAGCGTTTTCTTCCTTGTTGAAGAGCAACTTGACCAGATCGGTACAGCATAAAGCATTGCTGGTCTAAAAATTTGTTTGTAAATCAAAAGTTTGTTCTTTAAACAAAGTTTAGAATTCCTGTTAATGAGAGGATATAAACATCTCGTATATTTGATGCACTTGGCTTGTATACTCTCAATGTGCTCTTTGAAAATAAGTTTTTTATCATAAATTAGTCCCAAGTACTTAACCTTGTCGGACCAACTTAAAATAACCCCATTCATCTTGACAACGTGATTATTGTTTGGCTTGAGGAAAGAAGCCCTAGGCTTATGCGGAAAAATTATCATTTGAGTTTTAGAAGCATTGGGAGAGATTTTCCACTTTTGCAAGTAGGAAGAAAAAATATCTAAACTTTTCTGCAATCGACTGCATATGACACGAAGACTTTTTCCTTTTACGGAAATGCTTGTGTCATCGCAGAACAATGACTTTGTGCATCCTGGAGGCAAATCAGGAAGATCTGAAGTGAATATGTTGTACAGGACTGGACCCAAGACTGAACCTTGAGGTACACCTGCTCTGACAGGAAATCTATCAGATTTTGAATTCTGATAGACAACCTGCAGAGTTCGATCAGTAAGATAATTTTTTAAAATTTTGATTAGGAAAATTGGAAAATTAAAGTTTGCAATTTCGCAATCAAACCTTTATGCCAAACACTGTCGAATGCTTTTTCTATGTCTAAAAGAGCAGCTCCAGTGGAATAACCTTCAGATTTGTTAGCTCGTATCATATTAGTAACTCTGAGCAATTGATGAGTTGTGGAATGCCCATGGCGAAATCCAAACTGTTCATTTGCAAAAATTGAATTTTCGTTGATGTGTGACATCATTCTGTTAAGAATAATTCTCTCAAACAGTTTACTTATTGAAGAAAGCAAACTGATTGGTCGATAACTTGAAACTTCAGCTGGGTTCTTATCCGGTTTTAAAATGGAAGTAATTTTTGCATTTTTCCATAATTTGGGAAAATATGCAATTTTGAAGCAGCAATTGAAAATTTTCACTAAAAATTCCATTGTGCTCTCAGGGAGATGTTTGATTAGTATATTAAAGACTCCATCGTCACCAGGTGCTTTCATATTTTTGAAATTTTTAATAATTGATTTAATCTCATTCAAGTTAGTTTCAATTATTTCTGCAGGTAAAAAATTCCGGGAAGAAATTAAATCAAATTGACGTGTGACTTCATTTTCAATTGGACTCACAAAATTCAAATTTGAGTTATGTACACTCTCAAACTGCTGAGCAAGTCTTTGAGCCTTTTGTTCATTGGATACAAGAAAACGTTCACCATCTTTTAAAACTGGAATAGGCTTTGAAGGTTTCTTAAGAATCTTCGACAGCTTCCAAAATGGTTTTGAATATGGTTTCAATTTTTCAACTTTAGTCTCAAAATTTTGATTTCTCAGAAGAGTAAATCTATGTTTAATCTCTTTCTGTAAATCTTTATAAATAGTTTTAAAAACAGGGTCACGAGAATGTTGATATTGACGTCTGCGGACATTTTTCAAACGAATTAGAAGTTGAAGATTTTCGTCAATTATTGGTGAATCAAATTTCACTTGAGCCTTTGGAACAGAATAATTCCTGGCATCAACAATTGCACATTTTAATGCGTCCAAAGCGGAATCAATATTCACTTCGTTTTGCAAATCAAGCTCATTATTGAAATTTCTCTCAATATGAGTTTTATATCTTTCCCAATTAGCCTTGTTATAATTAAAAACAGAGCTCATAGGGTTTAAAACTGATTCATGTGATAAAGAAAAAGTTATTGGAAGATGGTCAGAATCAAAGTCAGCATGTGTGATCAAATCACTACATACATGACTTTGATCTGTTAGCACCAAATCAATTGTTGAAGGGTTTCTTACAGAAGAAAAGCATGTAGGACTATTCGGAGACAAAATAGAATAGTATCCTGAAGAACAATCGTTGAATAAAATTTTGCCATTGGAATTACTTTGAGAATTATTCCATGAACGATGTTTAGCGTTAAAATCGCCGATTATGAAAAATTTCGAACGATTTCTGGTGAGTTTTTGTAAATCACCTTTAAAATAATTTTTGAGCTCGCGTGTGCATTGAAATGGTAAATATGCTGCGGCAATAAATAAAATCCCAAGTTCAGTTTGAACTTCAATTCCCAAAGTTTCAATAACTTTCGTCTCAAGATGGGGAAGAGCACGATGTTTGATTCGGCGATGAATAACAATTGCAACTCCACCGTCGGAACTCTGAATCCTATCATATCTATGAACCACGTAATTGGGATCATATTTTAATTTTATGTTAGGTTTCAAAAATGTTTCAGTAATAATTGCAATATGCACATTATTTACTGTTAAAAAGTTAAAAAGCTCATTCTCATTGGCCTTCAATGAGCGAGCATTCCAATTTAATATTTTAATTGTTTTATTTAAAATCATTGCTAAATTTGTAATTAGAAACAATTTTAATAGTAAAATTTGTGCCTATTTGAATGGCTTCAAACATTGATTTTGCCTGCAACATGGCGTTCATAAGATCGAACATTGCCTGTTGCAAAAAAGAAAGTTTACCTGCCGTAATAGGCCCCAGGCAGTTGACATTAGAAAAAATATTTTCGGCAGCAATATTAGCTGGAGTGATAGGTGTACAATTATTTTCTAGCCTGTTTTGCTTACCCATATTAACGGTCATTTTCGAACTACCAACACTAGGCGGTATAATGTTCGAACTACCTGTAACCTGTGCATAAGTTAAACGGGTATGCAAAGGAGTAGGTAAACTATGCGTCACTGGTACGCTTGGAGAATTTTGTTTTGAAGTTGGTTTTAATTGAGAAATTGAATTTTGTTTACCTTGCCTTGCCTTAACAATTGCTAAACGGACTGGGCATTGATAAAAATTTGACATATGGTTGCCGTTACAATTCGCACAGCGAAAATTTTTACTCTCTTTCACAGGACATGTGTCCTTTTTGTGAGAAGAGTCTCCACAATTAAGACATTTTTGGTCCATGTTACAGAATTTGGAACCATGGCCATAACGTTGGCAAGTACGGCATTGGGTGATATGCTTTTCACCTCCGCCATACTTCCTATAAATTTCCCACTTTACACGCACATTATACAAAGCATGTGCTTTTTCAAAAAATTTTAAGTTGTTAATCTCATTGCGGTTAAAATGAATTAAATAATTAACAAGGGAAATTCCAGTTCTCTGACTGTTTTCGCCTCGTTATTGTTGTTTCATTAGAATTACTTGGGTAGGGGCTATGCCAAGTAATTCTGTTAAAGTAAGTTTGATCTCATCAACGGTTTGATCGTTGGTGAGACCTTTCAAGACAACCTTGAACGGCTTGGTGTTCTTGGTGTCATATGTAAAAAATTTGTACATCTTGTCAGTTAAATACTGAACAAGACGATCACGACCCTTTACTGAGTCGGCTAATAAGCGGCATTCACCTCTACGGCCAATTTGATAGGTAACTTTAACGTCAGAAACAAACGTTGAAAGTTCCTTTTTGAATATATTAAATTCAGAAGAAATAGTTACCACAATAGGTGGAACTTTCTCCTTTTTTCAAGATTTTATATTTTGTATAGTTTCATTATTAATAACTTCCATTTCACCAGCTTCTTGCTCAGGCAAAACATCAAAAGGATTGTCACTACAGACACTCGATGTGTCAGAAAGAGATGCCTCTCTTTTTCTCCCCGCAGCGATGCGAGGTTTCTTTTTCCGTCCAGCCATTTCAGGTGATACGAAAAAAGTTAAAACAAATGTTAAATTCAAAAGTAGGTAGTCTTGAGAAAGACTGATGGGAAATAACTTTCAGGTAATCTTTAAAAGACACACTGACAAAACACAAACTTTGAAGCTATAGGTAGTCAAAGACCAGTCCACAAGCAACCGAAAAAACGTCTGATCTGTAGGACAGTTCAAGACGCACTGATTTTTCGACCCTCGAAAATCTACCAAAGGGGGAGGAGTACATGACATTGGCAAAGTCGAAACTTTTTTTTCGATACCAAATGTCTTAGAAATACTTAAAACGTCGAGATCTAGTGTTATCTCGTACAATATTTTTGGTCAAAAAACCTAAATTAATCCACCTAGTGGTGCAGAAACCTTTGTTATACTATCTATTACTATATGCTTATTATGCCAGTAAACCCAAAACGTTTATCGACTTAAGAAGTCCGATTTCAATTATAAATTAAATGAATTTAATAGATAGTATTCCAGAGGTTGAACTAAACACGAAAGAAGGAATAGATAGAATAAAATTCTGATGTGTTTTTTACAAATATTCTGAATGTTATCACTAGAGTATGTATATGAGTGTTAATTTTTCGATCACAAACCAATTTTATTAATGCTGGCTAGAAGAAACTTGAAAATTTTTGAAATAATCAATTTGGCGGAAACGGTAATGGATATAAATTTTCTCGATTTCATACTAGAACTGCGAATATGTATGTTTATTCAATGCAGTTCTATTTGTTTTTAATTCACTATAATCCAAGTTTGAATACCACAATGGTTTAGTTTTTAGAAATCGCAGGACCTAGAATTATGAATCAGCATCGTATATTTATTTATTTATTTATTTATTTCGTCAATCATAGTAGACTACATCTTAAAAATTATTGCTAACATCACAAATATAGTTATGTAATTCTAGTGTTCAATATTTTTCTAAGAGCATTTCGTGACATCGTTAAATCAATAACTTCACAATATTTATTGAAAAGACTCATCATACTATTAACTGGCCCGGCCATGGCATATTCTGTTCTATAAGAATTTAAAACTAAAATTTTTCGCGTTCTTAATGAGCGTGTAGGAGCATAAAAGTTGAGTCTTCCAAGCAAATTTTCCGAACTTATGCGTTGTGAAACTAAATCGTTGACAAGAGTTACCGAAGCAATTTCTCTTCTTTTTTCAAGCGTTTCTATATTAATAAGCATGCAACGCGATTCATAACAAGGGAGAGGAAATTAATTCCGACCTAGTTTTCTTAGTGCATATAACAAAAACTGTTTTTGTACGGATTCGATTCTATTGGAATGGACGTCTTGATAAGGCGACCAAACAACACTACAGTATTCTAAAATAGATCTAACATATGTAACAAAGAGAGTTTTTATAGTGTACGGGTCTACGAAATGATAACTGAACCTTTTTATAAAACTTAGCATACTGTTGGCTCTATTGATGATCGTATTGTAGTGATCAATGAATGTTAACTTAGAATCCATAATTACTCCTAAATCTCTAATTTGATAACATCTTTCTACAACTTGATGTCCAAGAGTGCAACTGGCATGTTCAGGATTTCTTTTCCTTGTGTAGGATATAATATTACATTTTTTTACGTTGAGATCAAGAAGACTTTTTTTACACCAAATGTAGAAAATGTCAACCTCTTGCTGGAATTGTTGGATGTCTGATTTGTGTTTTATTTCCATGTACAGTTTCATGTCATCGGCATATATCAATACTTTGAGACGATTCAACACAAGGGTAACGTCATTAACAAATAAAATGTAGAGCAAAGGGCCTAAATGGGAGCCTTGTGGAACTCCAGATGTCACTTTTACTGGTACAGAAAGGTGTCCCTTAAACCTAACCGTTTGTGTCCTATTTGTCAAATAAGATTCAATCCATCTAAGTAGGCCTGACTCAAATCCCAGTTTTTTTTTTAATTTGAACATAAGCATGGAAATATCTACTCTGTCAAAAGCTTTACTAAAATCCGTGTATAGAGTTTCCACGAAGTTCCCTCTGTCCATAGACGCAAGAGAGAAATCAACGAATTCAAGTAAGTTGGTAGCGGTAGACCTCCCTTTGTAAAAACCATGTTGGTTACAAGTTATGCGATTCTTTACCTGATTACATATTTTTTGGTTTACGATAGCTTCAAAAAGTTTAGGAATACATGATATTATTGCAACGCCACGATAATTTTTGATGTCAGATCTCTTACCTGACTTGAAAATCGGTATAAGAAAAAAAAATTCCAGACTGGTGGAAACTGTCCGGACGTAAGGGATAAGTTGAAAAGCCAAAACAAGGGTTTTACGAAGGCAGGAGCAAGATTTTTCATAAGTGAGGGTGGAATTCCATCTGGACCAGGACCTTTTGAAGCGTCCAGTTCTTTTAGTGTTGCGAGGATTTCTTGAACAGTTATTTGCTTAATAGATACGTTATTAATTTGTTCATGCAAGTGCGAGAAATACTCAAAGTCCCTAACTTCGTCGCTATTTTTATAAACGGTTTGAAAAAAAAACTCGCAAACTTGTTGCAGATTTGCTTTGAGTCAGTACTGGCAAAGTCTTCATATTGCATGCGAGATGGGAAGTTATTAGACTTCATTTTATCGTTTGCAAATTTAAAAAACTGTTTTGGGTCTGATTTAATGTTATTTTCCCTCCTTGTGTTGTAGTTCTCATATGCAATAGATATTTTAGTATTCAGTTCATCACAAATGTTCAAATATTTGTCCAAATTTCTTTGGTCTCTAAGTTTTTTGTAAGTTTTATGAGCTTTTTGTTTCCTATTCTTTAAATTTTTGATTTCTCTGGTGAACCAAATGGGATCTTTTGAGCTAACCGTTTTCTTTTTTGATTTTGGTACAGTTGAGTCTAAAACACCATACAGTGATGAGAAAAAATTATCGACCGCTTTGTGCATTTCTATTTCGTTTTTTAGAAGTGATTGCCAGTCGATGTCAGTTAATTTACGATTGATTAGTTCAAAATTTGCTTTAGTGAAGTCATATTTATATTCAGGCCCATGATCAGAGGGTCGTGATCTCTTGGTATCAATCATTAGCGAGTACTCAACTGCAGTATGAAATTTTTCATTTTTCCATAGGGGATATTCTGCTTTGTCAACACTAAAATCTTCCGTGCAATTGGTGAATAAAAAATCTAAAAAACCGTTTTGCTCATTCCGGATTAAGTTTACCTGATTTAATCCAAGTTGATCACGGATTGCAGCAAACTTCTACAAATCTCAAGAAATTATAGTTCAGAAATGTACAGGAATACACTGAATGCTTTCTAAAATTCGTTCGGAAAATTGGTTCAATTGGTGGGTTAACACTGATGCTCACTCAATTTTTCAATTGCATGTTGAAGAATTTTTTCTCAGCTTTCCAATGCTTGTCTCAGATTGAAAATCGGTAGTTGCGAACGGGGTCAAAATTGCATTTTCCTGATATAATCCAAGATGGCGGCCAAATTCAAGATGGCGGCCAAAAAAGCTCTATCATTTCTCTTTACAAAAAAGTGCTACTTGTAGTAGGTTTATAACGAATTTCAGAGATATGGCTCAAATAAAACATCAAGAAACGCTAGAAATTCAACTTTTTTAGAAAATATTTCACCCCTTGGCACCCCTCATCTAATTTGATCAAACAAAACTGGCATTATAAATTTTTCTCTATTTCTAGCAACTATGTAGATTTATATTAAATTTACTTATATTAAATTGGTTTCAGCGAGAATTTCTCAATTATATGAACGTTTCTTGAATCATGTGTCATTGAAAATGATATAACTACTGATGAAAGTTGTCAATACAATTTTATTTTAATTGCCTTATCTGAAAGTGAAGGTTTTTTGCAACATTCAAAAATTTTGGCTTTCAAGAGTGTAGTCGAGAGCATTATTCTTTTTGAAGGCCTAAGCTGTAAGGTGAAATCCGAAACAGGGACTTCATAAAACTTGCTACGATAACAAGAAGTAAGATAATTTTTATGGATACTCTGTTTGTACTGAATTTGAAATGAGAAAGCAATATTTATATCTTACATAAGCATAGTGTATCATATCATACATCTTTGGTAAAGCTTTCCGAAATATCCGGATTGCTAATTGTGTTACATTTGCATGCTGTGAGGTTAGATTTTGCTACAATGCTTGATTTCAGAATGCTGTAAATGCTTCTTGTTCTTCGAAAATCTGGGTTCTACGTACAATTTAATATAGGGTTATTGCTCCTATATTCATCTCAGTACCTATATTCATCTCATCACGCATTTGATCAAATCATCGTCAAATTTAACCATATTTTCAACGTTAGACTTTCAACCACTTGACAAAATCGAGAAGCAAAGAGATTTACTTTCAATATTTGTAGAAATTTGACGGTAAATTGGACAAATGAGAGAAATAAGATGAATATAGCTGTTGAGATGAATAATGGAGCGATTACCTTATATTTAAAAGGAAGTAAGAACGAAAGCTTCGCATGTGGGACCAGGAGCTAAGTAGACATTGCAGTTACCTCTAAGATATATTTAAAATTGTTCAGAAAAACTTATTAAAAGCAAAAGGTTCATTTATTTACAACAATTGAATCGCACTACGAAGGGCTTGAAATTATGCAAGGTTGTCGATGATCGTTATTTTTCTTCGAGAAATGAATAGCGTTACGAAGAAAAGAATAAAGAGAGAGGAAGAGAGAGAGAGATTGGAAGAGAGAGAGAGATTGGAAGAGAGAGAGAGAGAGAGAGAGAGAGAGAGAGAGAGAGAGAGGGAGAGAGAGAGAGAAATTATTCTATAAGTAAAATATCCCATGTCTAAAATATACTTAGGGGCCATCCACATACCACGTGGACAGCTTTGGAGGGGGGGTTGGCTAATGTCCACGGTCCATACAATTTTTTTAGAATTTATATGGGCAGTTGTCTACGGAGGGGGAGGGGGGGGGTCGAAATTGTTAAAAATCTGTCCACGTGGTATGTGGATGGCTCCTTAGGTCAGTATTCTAAAGTTCAAGCTACCAATAAAAAAATCTTGCTCAATGTGATTTCCAAAGAGCTCTGGGCATCCTACAATTCATAGTGGTGTTCTTGCAACATTCTGGCTCCAGAGATACTCATATTGGGTGGTATTTGGGCACTTTTTTCAGAAACCAAAAGTCGTCATTTTGAACTTTAAAATTGCCTGTGAAATCAATTTCTGTCATCTGGGCGTAATTCTGGTTCCGAAAACATTCATATTGAATAGTATTTGGTCATTTCCGGCTGTTTGCCAGACACCGGAAGTCACCATCTCAAAATTCAAGATTGTGTCTGTGATCAATTTTTAGCTTCTGTGCATCTTTCTGGTTCCGGAGATACTCATATTCAATGGGAATCGTCCATTTTAGGCTGATTTCCAGAAACCGGAAGTTGCTTTCTTGCAATCCAAAATGTTGCCTAAGGTCGATTATGGAACATATTTTTTACCACTAAAACATTCACCTGCCAAATTTGGTTCCATTTAGTTGGTAAGCTCTCGAGATGTGCAGAAATTTGTGTTTCATTTGTATGGCATCCCTCCCTTCCAAAAGATGGAGGACTGTCAAAACATTATGGACATATTTTTTACCCCTTAAAACATCTACATGCCAAATTCGGTTTCATTTGCTTCGTTTGTTCTTGAGTTGTGCAGAAATTTATGTTTCATTTGTATGGGACCCCTCCCTTCCAGAAAAGGGAGGGGTCTCAAACTATCATGGGAACCTTTATCGGCACCAAAAACCCCTACATACAAATTTTCACGCCGATCGGTTCGGTAATTTTCGAGCCTATATGGATCAGATAGACAGACAGACCGGATTGCATTTTTATATGTATAGATTACTACATCAATATTTTTTGAGAGTGAATATACATTTATTGGATTGAAGCGTTCATGTAAATTTATTTTTATAAATAAAAGTTTAAATGAGAAAGGCTGGGTCTGACCGCTAGGTGGATTAATTTAGGTTTTTTTGACATTCTGGATAGTCGAGTCTGATACTCGAGTGTATTATCCCTTTCCGACCGGGCCCATATAATTGTGTAGGTAGACGGTAACTTAAATAAAACCTTCTCTCTCGCTTTTTGAACGTCATATTCATTGTTTTATTGTTCACAACGCTAGTGTCAACATCGCAGCTGCTACGAAAAATAAAAAACCGTGACAAGCAAGTGTTTTGCCTTTCTCCTAGAAAGGTATAGCAATCATTGAAAAAACCAAAGGTATAAAAGTGCTCCAAAGGGTCGAATCTCGTATATCAATCGACTTAGTTCGATGAGCTGAGCATTTTCTGTATGTGTGCGTGTATGTGTGTGTGTGTGTGTATGTGTGTATGTATGTAACGGTCTCCCAATCTCACTCGATTTTCTCAGAGATGGCTGGACCGATTTTCACAAAATTAGTGTCATATGGAAGGTCTTGTTGCCCCATAAAACCCTATTGAATTTTATTGTTATTGGACTTTAGCTTTGTCCGTTATGTATAATAATGGGAAATCAGGCTATGACAAGAAACATGTTTCTAAGACTGCTTGAACTCACCCACTTTTCTCAGAGATGGATGGACCGATTTTTACGAAATAAGTTGCAATAGAAAGGTCTAGTTTCCTGATAAGACCTCATTGAATTTTATTATAATCGGACTGTAACTTTGTCTGTTATGTATCAAAATGTGAAAATCACGAAACTTCATTATCTCAGAAACTACACAACCGATTTGAGCAATATTGGTATCAAATGGACGGGCTAGTTAAAGGTTGATAATTGAATTTTATAATAATTAGACACGTGGTTCAAAAGTGGTGAAAAGAAACATGTTCCGATGACTTATCAAAGTCACTCGTTTTCACAAAGATGGCTGGACTAAATTCAATAATCTTAGTGTCAAATGAAAAGTTTGGCTTCCCTGTAATCGGATTTTTATTCCAACCGTTATGTATTAAATTATAAAAACAACGAAAGTCTATTATCTCAAAGATTACACGACTTTTTGAATATAACTAGTGTCATACGAACGGGTTGTCTCTCAATCTCACAAGTAACAAATTTCATAGCAATTTGATATGTGGTTCAGAAGTTATGAAAAGAAACAAAATTCAAAGACTATTTAAAACTGTAGCTGCTTTGATCAAAACATGTGGCTTCAACAAAATTCAAATTTGATATTGTGCTATTTGTACGTTCCCGGTACACGTGATCGAAGTGTACGAAATTCAGAGTCATTTCTTTTATTTCGTTATTACTTCAGCACAAATTTTTTACACCTAACTAATTATTTATTTCAACTTTTTGCCTTTCACCTAGAAAAGTATTGCAATCACTTGCAAAACCGAAGATATAAAAGTGCTCCGAAGGACCGAATGGCATATATCACTCGACTCAGTTCGACGAGCTGAGCATTTGCTGTATGTGTGTGTATGATGGTGTGTGTGTATGTGCAGATTTTTATTCTCACTCACTTTTCTCAGAGATGGCTGGACCGATTTCCATGAAGTTAATTGCAAATGAAAGGTCTAATTTCCCCATAAGACCCTATCAAATTTCATTGTAATCGGATTATAAGTTTAAAGGTTATGCATCAAAATGTAAAAATCACGAAACATCATTATCTCAGAAACTACGCAAACAAAATTGGTTTTAAATGAACTTCAAAAACCCTTAACTTTTGAAACTTATAAAGATTGAACATGTGGTTCAGAAGTTATGAAAAGAAACGTGTTCTGGAGAGTGTTTAATCTCACTCATGTTTCTCAGAGATGGCTGAACCGATTTTTATAAAATCAGTGTCAAATCGAAGGTCTAGTTCCCTCATAAGACCCTATTGATTTGTTTTGCAATTGGAGGCTTACTTTGCCTGTTATGATCTCACAAAATTAGTATCAAATGAAAGGTCTAACTGCCTCATGACACCCTATTGAATTTCATTGTAATCGGGCTGTAACTTTGTCTGTAATGTATCAAAATGTGAAAATCACATTCATTATCTCAGGAACTACACAACCGATTCGAACAATATTGAAATCAAATGAACGGGCAAGTTAAGCGTTAACTGATGAATTATAATTGGACTTTTTGTTTCAAAGTTTGGCTGCCCTATGCGTTCTCATTTCATTTGATTATAATCGAGCTTAAGCCACTGTTATGTATTGAATTTTTAAAACAACGAAAGTCTATTATCTCAAAGATTACACGTTTTATTTAAACATAATTTAAATGTGGTATCGTACTATTTGAACGTTCCCGGTATCGCTCGTGATTAAATTGTTCGAAATTAAGAGTCATTTCTTTTATTTCGCTAATTCTTACGCACTAACATTACGTCAAATTTCATATTTCATACTTCAATTAAAACATCAATATGAGTGCATTAACCTTAATAGGATTCAAGCGTTCATGTAAATATATTTTTACAAATAATAAGTTTGAATGAGAAAGGCTTTGTCTGACCGCTAGGTGGATTAATTTAGGTTTTATATAGGAATTGCTTCGATTTAGGTTTCATTATCCATCATTTTTTACTTACACAATTGTATGGGCTCGGTCGGAAAGGGTTATACAGAAAAAAACAATTTTCATTTGCTTTATAATTAATGTTTCAGAAAAAATTCAGTGGTTGAGAAACAACGTGTCACTCTAAATTTGACTAACACAACACTTTAGGAAGTCAAGTAAAATTCAACAACAAAACTCGTTTTGCATTGTTTTAATTCAATCAAGCTGTTTCTAACATGCATAATAGACTTGATGATTTATTTTCATTAAAATAACGCTTGCTCGAAAAAATGGACAATTTCCGTTCCCAGACTTTGGACGGACCGGAGCGGAGCCAATCGCACCGGATACAAAACAGACCGGAACGAACTTATTCCGATTCTCGACCGAAATCCGGACGCAACTTTCCGTTCCAATTTCGCACTAATGGAACAATTGAGAGCGTTATTTATTGACTCGATAATCAAGCTTGAAAAAAATAGGCAACTTAATTTGCCGAACATTCAAATTATTATTGTGGTTTGAATTGTTTTTTTTTATTCTTTTCGCTCCCACATTTGGCGCCCTTCAATGATTGACGAGCAGGCGACCGCCTACTTCGCCTTTTGCCTTAAGCCACCCCTGCTTGGTGCTTCACTGCATTGATGTTTTTACCAGTTTCCAAATATCGATGAAGGAATATTGCACTTTTAACGATATCAATGCTAAATTACTCAATACTTTTGTACCGAGTATCGATATAAGTCTCACCGTCGCTCAACGAACAATAATCTGAGTGTAAAACTGTTAGATATAATTAAAAATAAAACGTGCCGTGTTTCTGTGGATCTCTTGCTACAAACCGGAAACTCCTACGAACTCGGAAGAAAATTTGGTTGCCACTGACTTAGTGGCACAGATGATGGAGAGAAGACCAACCAATAGGAACGAACTAGATGTCTATCTAGGAGAGGAAGCAATCGTTTTATCACATGATTAGTCTGTGGAAGTGAGTTACAATATACATATTTTTTGTTTCATTTATGGTATTATTGATTTACTTTTCATCATCCGAACCTGTCGTTAATGGCAAGAGACATCCTGTGTGTTTCTGCGTCGAGTGTTCCACTTGAAAACAAATTTTCTTCGAAACGGGACGTCGTCACATCATGCAGAAACAGACTACGAAGGAAAAGAATCCGACAGCTACGTTTACTAAAATATTGGCTCAAATAAATGTTCCAAAACTAGGAAAATTGTAGAACCAGCCTTTTTTGTTACTACACTCCAAATTTTTCAATTAGAAAAAAAAATATAATAAATAAATTGCAAAATTTAGTTTGTATTGTTCTGATTTAGCCAACCACTTTCCAATACGCATAAAAGTCTTTATGATATTTCTTTCACTAAAATAACGCTCTCGAAAAATCTGGCAACTTTTGTTCTTGGACTTCGGACCGGACTCCGGACCGGAACCGGAACGAAGCCAATCGGACCGGACCCAAACCGGACCGGAACGAGCTAGTTCCGATTTTTTACCGGACCGGAACGCGGACCCAACGTTTTCGTTCCGATGTCGAACACTACCCCTTATGATACTCGTAACTTGTGAATTCTCGTAATCCAATGATTTAATTGGATTGAAAAGTTTTGCTTCGAAATTGTTTAGCTTCAATTCAATACAAATGAACTTTCCTTTCCTGCAATTTTCTTTTCCGATTGGGTACATTTTCTACTGCGACCAGTTATTTGATCTATTGTGGCGGGCCCCGTTCGATGTAAGCCTCATCAGAGTGTCCTACCTCTATTTGATTGAGTGGTTTCCACTTGCTGATTATAGGCATCGTCCCAATAAGGTATTATTGAACTGCAATTGCCAACTTGTTATAATGTGCAAATTCGCAAATCTCCGAACTGACAGATGATATCCAGAAGCAGTAGCAGTAGGTACGCTAACCACCTCAGCACGCATCGTGGTGTTGGTTTTTGACATTCTCCTGCCCGTAACATCCGCTAAACTGGGCACGGCTCGCAGGTACACCTCGGTCGTTCATACCAATGCATACCGCACTCGTCCATCCGATCCCGGGAGCAGCTCTTGCATGATACCTTGTATCCAGCTCTTTCGGTTCTTGCTTTCCACGATGAACACTAAGTCATCAGTTCGGAGTGATTGATTCGTCACCCGCTGAATCCTGTGGCATGTACGTTAACGGCCTTGAATTGAGAGTACCAAGATAAACAAATTCGTCGACCACTTCGAAGGTATCCCCATCCATCTCCACCGCAGCACCCGCAGAACTACCACGCTCTCTGCCAGCCACCATGTACTTCGTTTTGGCAGTGTTTATGGAGAGTCTACTCTCGCAGCTTCCCTGTTGAGAGCCGTAAAGGCCTCCTCAACTGCTCTACGGTTTACACCAGTTATATCAACGTCGTCCGCGAAGCCCTTCGTATTGTACCTTCGTTCGAGAGCACGTCACCTTACTTCAGACCATCTAACGTCACATTACGCATCCGAAAATTCGCCCGCTGTCCTGGCGCATGACGTGAAACCGTCCAGTGTCGCACGTAACAGTTTAATTAGTTTTGTTGGGAAACCATGTTCTAGCATTGTTTGCCAAAGCTCGTTGTGTCGTACGCCTCCTTAAAGTCAATAAACAGATGATGCGTCTGCAAGTTGTGTTCTCGAAACTTGTCGAGAAGCTGTCTTAAGGTAAACATCTGGTCCGTTGTAGATCGCCCCATCCGAAAACCGCATTGGTATTCTCCAACAAGGGCTTCCTGCAACGGCCTCAATCGCTGGAACAGGATACGGGAGAGAATTTTGTAAGCGGAACTGAGGAGGGTTATGCCTCGATAATTACTACAGTCGAGCCTATGTCCCTTCTTGTAAATAGGGCATATGAATGAGTCCTTCCAACCAGTCCGTAGGTAGTTGTTCTTCAGACCATACCCTTAGGATCATCTGGTAATGTGAGACAACAACAGACCGTGACACTGCAAACGAAAGCGACAAAACCCGCATTTTAACTATCCCAAGCTGAAACGACCTTCAGCGCCAGCGGCGTCAATTTTCAATGAAAGTCCGGTCATTGAGAGAAATGAGATGTCTGATTTAATATCGAAATTATTTGATTAGAGCCAATTAATTGCATGAAGTCGTTGAACTATATAAGCATCTACATTCTCAACCGCATAAACATCGCTAAAGCAACACAGCGTGTGCAAAATCACAGAAATGCTGCTATCACTGTCAACTGATTGGAGCTGAAAGTCTCTATCATTATCAGCTCGTTCGTTGAAAGTTGAAATTCAAAGATTTCAATTTCAACTGGAAATCCTTTCATGACAGTGAAGGTTTGCAGCACTGCTCTCCATACGCCCGTCGTTAGGGGAAGATAGGATAGCAACAGGAGAATATTATGTCGACTGAGTAGCAGCAGAGGTATGGTGCGGTGACAGCGAAAGTGTGTGTTGTTATTCACATTCTGACGACGATGCATTATATGTACTCAAAATCGCTATAGGTGTTTTTTTTTCATCGCTGTAGAGGAGCTGCGTAGCCGCACGATTACAGCGTCCGCTTTGTCAAGCGGATGGTCATAGATTCGAATCTTAGTAGAATCCGACCATTCGATGTCAAAAAGGACTCAAAACATGGGTTTGTTTTCAGGCTCCCCTGTGTGACTTCCTCTTAACAAAAAAATAAGTCCCTCTTGTTATAAAACTGGCCAGAAGGACACACGATGAAATTTCTCCAGAGAATTATAATTGGCGATATTCGGCAGAAGGAACGAGGCTTGGTAAAGCAGAGTAGATAGCGTGTAAAAGAAAGGGTTTAGACCACATTACCCACAAACACAGATAAAAAAATAAGCATGCCACTTCTCAATAGCGGTATTGCTAATAATAAATGTTATAAACACCCGGGCATATCTCAAAAGAGATCAACGATTCGGGTCGCAGTGAGTAAGTCCATACAAGAAAAAAACAAAACAAAATATAACAAATCATGGCATTTATTGAGTTATCACCTCAGTGCAGAAGAATTGTATGTTGTTTCAATATTCATTTTCTACAGAATTCCGGTAGCGCGTGAGAATTACGATAAAATTTGTGTTTTTACATGCATTGAAACGATTTAAATAACAATAATCATCCATTATCATAGAAAGAAAACTCTGACAATTATGTTTTCACAACACTGCCAGAAAATAACGTTGTCATTGAGAAATAAAACCAAGATGAAATTTATTGCTTTACACTTCACTTGGAGAATATATCCCAGCTAAATTCTATGGCAAGCGAATTGGGCATGTAAAAACATCTAGTCCTATGATGATGTCTCACTTGTATTTAATCAACACTTGCTCGTACAGGTTTGTTACCTGGTTTCATTTCAGCGTCCTGTTTTGATGTATCCTGGTATGATAAAATCGCTGACGCAGGTACGAATTCGCCGAACTGTACTGTGATTCGCAATGAACTTATTCGCCAAATTACGCCCGGAGATCCAAGAATTGTTGTGGACTACTCGAATCACCTTTGCTCGTAGATTCCAGCAATTTCTGGTCATATGGTCCACCTTTACGCCTGGTTTGCTGGCCCTGAAGTAAGGGGTTCCCGGCAACGTTTGAGTACGGTGTTTACAGAAGATTGCACAATTTTGCGGAATTTCGCAATCTTTTCTCCTGACCACATCGGGTTGAGCACCCGCCATTCGTGTCCCATCTTCGATCATGGCTTTTGAATGAGTACTCTAGCTTAATGAATTAACCACTAAATAAACAAATTATACGGATCAAAACGCTGTCAATAGTATTTCGTTGTGATAAATAGGGGCGCTGCAGTAAATAAAAAGAAGCAACCAAATACTAACTGAACCAGATTTTATAGGAGCGGAATGTAATAGTTTTAATAACCGGAATATACATATTTATATTTTAAAGTCAGTATTTCGATGTAGCGCTTCGGTAGCTTATTACGGTGGATTACTCATCTTGCTTCTCAATTTTCCACGGTGCTGACGCTGCTTCAAGTACCTCCACGAGTTATTTTATTACAGGTTGAATAATTTATAGATGGCGTTTTAAAAAGATCACTAGTCAGCCAATTCAGTCTGAGAAATGGTAACCAAAACGAAACTTTAGACGAAATCCTGAAGAAATGAAGCCATACCTACAACTTCAAGGATATATTAAATGTAACAAACTGTAGACATACAACAATTTTTATTCATAACATATTTGACGAGAATAGACTTAATTTCTAAAACATAAATTAATCAAAGCATCCAAATAGACCTGCATATCTTACTCTTAAAAATTAACTTCTCATATTCCGCGTATGCACCGACATCTTAACGTTTCTCTCACATTATAACATTTCTCACTCCATCCATCAGTCTTTCAGCATCTCGGACACTATTAACTACTTGTATCCACCATCTTGTCATGGCTTCAGGTTATTCAACCCGTTCAAATGTCCTTCGTCACGTATACGTTGGTATTCCAACCGTTCCCGGTGCCGCCCATCAATTCCTAGGCCCACTCGTTGGATCGCCTTTTCACCGCGGTAACCGTGTTGCTGTAAGTTAAAAAAACGGAAATTAGTTCATATATTACAAAAAACATCCCTTCGATATAATAATCACAGTGCATACAAAATTTCAGCCCGGAAGCTGACATAACACTTATTGAATTCATAGGCAACGGAATGTGTTAATTTACCGGTAAGTAAAATCGAGCTTCAACGAACAAAAAAAACCGGCTGGCATTGACCTTGTCGTGCGCCATAACTCGGTGAGTATACACGGAATGGCAACCACCGAAAATAAAAACGATCAAACAGATGGAACCGTTTTTCTGTTTGACGCCGTCGAAATAAGAGAGATAGAATCGAATACGTTTAAGAGCTAACTGGTTTAAGGTTGAATGAGCTCATTGAACTTGATATCGGGGCTGCACCGAGATGATTAAAAGCTCTGCCTTTAGTTATGTAAGCCTTGGCTAGTTGTGCAAGCTTGCATTTTTTTTGCAGATGATTTTCAAATAAAAAACATGCTTAAAGACACCGACAAGGGCAGTGGGTTCTTTGACGACTTGGCGGAACCGGTGCGGAGCATTTGATACGTTTTAGTAGATCAAGGAGTTCCAATAAATTTAATTTGTTTGACGAGTTCAAACTTCGTCTCATGTAAATATCGTTCTCAGTTTGCTTAAAAAAACACACAAAACTCTGCCGGTTATCTCATCACAAGATTCAACCTTCAAGGAATTCACAGTATCCATTCGAAACGCGACAAAACGAAACTGACATTTCGGTATCGTCTGTACCAAGCTGTTGGAGTGTGAAATTTACAGCGGAACTAAAAACGTTTTACCATTCGCGAGAAACGCGTGTAAACAGTGGAGCTCAACTTATTTCAAGGTTGATTGTAACCACAGCTGGTTGTTGATTGCAGTCGAGTACCTTCGGACTTACCTCATAGTACAACTCGCGGCGCTTTTTGCTAACCTCCGGGTCAAAATCGAACTCCTCGGTCTTGTGGATCAGTGGGATGCCGGCCACATTGTTTTGTAGCAATTCTGTGAATAGTCGGACCACGGTGGCTTCCGTTGGTGGCACATGAATGCTGCTCAGCACCAGGATAAGGCTGATCTGGAAACAATAGTTGTAAAAATACAATAAGCTCAATCTGCAAGCTTTAAATATTTAGTTTCGATTTTAGTCATGCGTACTTTAATAATTTACAATCATTTCTTGAAGTTCACTGCTCGTTTAGCCATTTTGGATTTCAAAATGGCGTCTGAGCATAATCCTGGTTATGGAAATACTCATATTGAGTGGTATTTGAGCATTTTAGGCTGTTTTCCCGTACCTGGAGTTTGCAGCCTTGGATTTCAAAACGTTGTCTGAAATCAATTTTTGACCCTCCGTGCATCATCCATAAAAAAAAACAAATAAACTTATTCAGTTATACATTTTTTGAAGGCAAAAAATCGATATCATTTATACATATAGTATAGATAAATGCAGCCATTGAGCCATATGTATATCGAGATGATGAAAAACCCGTCTGAAATCTGAAAGATTATAGACAGGATTTTGATAAAATATAGTGGCAATTGACGCTATTAAAAAAATAAACAAACTGTTTGAAATGGAAAATGTTTGAATTCATCAAGGTGCTAAAAGCTAATAATTGAAAAATTATGACAGAAACTCCCAGCTGGTCTCAAGGTTCGATGCTGGCCCAACAAGCCAGTTGTCGTAGGTTCGAGTTGCGGCTCGGGAGAGACTGTTAGTGTCAGTAGGATCGTAGCGCTGGCCCCGCAATTGTCCTGAACACTTAACAGTTGGCTGCGAAGTCTGTATATAATAAACAGAAGGTCGAGTTCCGAATCGGATTGTAGCACCAAGGCTTTGCTTTTTTGTCAGAAACTTGTGCTGAGAAAAACAAAAGAAATATAGTGCTAAATACTGCTCAAACATTTTTTTTTTGTTGATATAATACTACACAAACGTTGAAAATTCGAAGGAAAAAAAACTGAAAATGACAAACAATTCTATGCTTAAAACAAGAACTTAAAAAAATATTAAAAAATTGTGGTCATGTACAGATCAGAATTTCAAAAACATATCATTAGTTTCGTGCAACACTGGCACAACCTCAAAAGTTTGGATTTTTTAGTTTTTGATGGCAAACGATGTCAAATACCGTTAAATTCCATCCCACGAAACCTCGTTTCAAATTTCACAAAAAATCCAGAAACGAAATTTTGTTATAAAAGTAGTAAAAATAAAATTTTAATTGCACAATGTTCTCAATTCATGTGTATAATACTGGTCGACAAAAGCAAAAAAAAAATACCTTAGATCTTAAACTAAAAAAATGAAAGACCATACCTTTTCAATCGTTCCTGCGAATGTTGGTGCCCCTAGCAAGCTTAGTAGTGTGCGAAAAGGTTGCAAAGTAATTGCCTTCCGGGTACGTCGCTTTTAAGTTTGCTTACAGGACAGCTTCATTTGGGTCTCTGAAGACTTTACGCACTTCCGACTTGGAAAGGAGCCTCACTATGCACAGGAATGGTTGAAAAGCTATAATTTTTCATGTTTGTTCAATATGAGCTCCAAGGCCTTTTTTTTACTTTTGTCGATCAGTTGTTAGTACAAGTTTGCTTCCCTGTAAATTTTGGTGTTCTTAGCAACCATTCATTTCATTTTCATTTTTTCGTGACCAAACGTAGAAGCGACGAAGCCGGCGAGCAATTACTGTGCAGTCTTTTGAACCAAGCTGGCTAGGGACATCGGAAATCACAAAAGTGGTTGAAAAGCTATAATCTTTCACATTTTTCAGTTCAAACTCTAGGGTAAAATCTGTTGACCAGTGTATTACCCAATCAAGTTCAATGAGAAAAGAAAATACGTAAATTCAAAGTTTTCTGGAAAATTTAAAAGGTAACTTTCAACGCTAATTTTCAAATACATTTTTCCCGAAATTATGAATTCCGAGTAGTTCCAGTGTTGCACGAAATCCAACCTTACTGAGCGTCTGTTTTCCAGATTAGGGGCGGCTCACAACAGCGTCTGAGCCGCAATGGGCGGCTGAGTTAAGATACGTGTTGTTTCGAACGCTATAGTCAAGGTGGCAGCCCCATCACGAGGCTCGATAGCGTGGCCCTAGTAAGGCAACCGACCTGAACAATTACACTACGAACAATCAAGAAAATATAACATGAAACTTTCGGCTTAGACCTAGGCAACAAAAAATGGACCACTAGTGACAACTCGTCACCTGGAACTGTAAGTCACTAAATTGCTGAAGGGTGCTGCTTAAGCAGTTAGAACCCCGCAATTTCGGCATTGTGGCTCTGCAAAACCAGCA
Organism: Wyeomyia smithii; assembly: GCF_029784165.1. Classification (NCBI taxonomy): domain Eukaryota; kingdom Metazoa; phylum Arthropoda; class Insecta; order Diptera; family Culicidae; genus Wyeomyia; species Wyeomyia smithii. Next base: position 51,921,623 of record NC_073695.1, on the reverse strand, counting down.
AAGAGATCCAGAGACGCATCCAGGCAGGAAATCTTGCCTACTTTACACTTCGGAAGACACTTCGATCGAATCGAGTGCGACAACGCACGAAGTTGACGCTGTACAAAACCCTGATAAGACCGGTAGTCCTCTACGGGATCGGAACAACAACGCTTATCGCGGAGGACCTTAACGCTCTTGGAGTTTTTGAACGTAAGGTGCTACGGACTATCTACGGTGGAGTACAGACGGACGACGGAGAATGGCGACGGCGCATGAACCACGAACTGCACGCCCTGCTTGGAGAGAATCCCATTGCACACCTGGCGAAAGTTAATAGGTTGCGGTGGGACGGTCATGTCGTAAGGATGCCGGACGGCAACCCTGTGAAATCACTTCCCTTCAGCAACCCTACCGGCACCAGAAACACAGCCCAAAACCGAGCAACATGGCGACAAATTCTTGATACTGCACGAGCCACCACGGCTCTCGTCTGATTGGTAAGGTAAGTAAGGCTCTGCAGGAGATCTGTTGCAAAGGTAAGAAAGTGTGAAGAGTCCGTGGCGACCAGGCCCAGTTCTACCAAACAAAAGCAACCAACGAATTGAAAATGGCGAACCAACGAATGAAAATGGCAAGATCGCGTGATAAACTGGAAGGCAATCAACCAGAGGGTGTGTTAGTTGAGGATTGAAGATCGTTTCTTCAACTACAGCATCAACGAGCCCGCACGAGAAGAAATAGTTCTACGCGCAGTTGGAGACAACATACGATAACTGCTCGCCACGGGTCCTCAAAACCGTTATCAGGGAGATGAATGTCCAGGTTGGTAGGGAAGTTATATATAGACCAGTGATAGGGCCCCACAGCCTACACACCGACATGAACGACAACGGCAAACGATGACTTCGTAGCTGGTTGATGGTTGAGGCCTGTTGATAAGAAGCACCTTTTTACCATACAAAGATATCCACAAAACCACCTGGAGATCACCTGATCACCGAACGACAAATCAAACTGACTACGTTCTCATTGATGGCCGGGTTTTCTCGAATATCACAAACATATGCTTCCTTCCAGGTAGTAGCCCTCTGGTAGTAGTAGCAGTAGTAGTAGTACACGTGCGCTCAAAACTATCTGCGGTATTTCACACGACAAAACCGTCTTCCTTAGCCATTACTTAGAATTACGCGTGCATACTTGACGAGGCACTACTTTTCACGGAGGAACTATGTGCTGCAATTCACGACCATCGGAGAGGCCGCAACTGCGGCACTAGGTGCAGAGTAACGTTGATCCGACAAATGATTCACGGGAAATTTCAGCAAGCGATGAAGAGGAAAAAACTAGCTGGAAAAGCTATCTAGGCATCGCCACTAGAGAGAACACGGTCAAATGTTGACGAGGTCGAGATGAGTTGACCACGATTCTGAGGAGAACTAGCAACGGAAGGAGGCGGAAAGGATGTTAACCTTGGGGTGCCTACAAACGATAACAGTGTCCCAATTCTTGATATCCTGGAGATCAAACTCGGAGACTAAGGAACAATCGAGCCGCATGTAAGGACGGACTACCGGCAGAACTCTATAAACAGGACAAACAGGCACTAGCAACGGCACTCCACTGTATAATTTACCGGATTTAGAAGGCAGAGAGGATTAAAAAAGTTTTATCTCTCATCTATAAAAAGAGCGATCGGCTACAATGCAGCAACTACCGTAGCATCACGTGGATCAACTCTACCTACAAAGTTCTCTCCCAGACTTCGCTCTGCCGTCTTTCTCTTCTAGCAAAAGGACTCGTAGAGCAGTACCAAGCAGACACGCGCTACTACAATTCAAATCTTTACACTGCAAAAGATCTTTCAGAAAGCCGGGAGTACAACTTGCTCACACATCACGTCTTCGTGGGCTTCAAAGTAATCGATCGAAACCAGCCATGAAAAAAAAATCACAGGAGGGTTGTGTGCAAAGCCACGACCGCAAGGATGAAGTAGAATACTTTAACAAGAAAACAATTCAATTCAATATCGGATAAGATACCGATCACATCTTGGCGTTATCACTGACAGTGAGAATAAAGAATTCCTTGTGATAAAATAAACAGTGAAAAGCTGAGTTAACACTCAAAACTAGACGGCTCATGTGTTGTCAAAATGAGTCAACTTTTCATTGAATGCATTTACTAGTGCCCGCTATCGCACAGAGACTGCATTTCGCTAAAGTGCCTCACTGCATCAGCTGCTATCAATGCTAACCCGCTGCAACTGCTACGCTATCTGTAGCCATGCTAATGTTTTGGCCGCTATACGCTGCTATTGGTATCCGCTGTCTGTGCATCAGCCCAGCTGCTATCGATGCTGAGATCCGCCGCAACTAGTGCGCTATCCATTGCTATGCCACAGCTGTGGCCGCTATCCGCCTGGTATCCACTGCACTGCTACTGCTGCTGCTAAGGGATGACTGCTGTTGTCGCTGTCTAGAACTATTATGAGCGGCTTCGACTGAAACAGGCTCTTATATAGAGATGAAAAACCTATCGATAGTTATCGATAGTATTAGTAAATCATCGATAACTATCGATAGCCATTTCAGTCGATATTTCCCATCCTTACTCTTACAGACAAATAGCAAACCGTGCCGTGCTTGGGAAGCAATCATATTAACGACTAATCAGATCATTCGAATTTTGCGCTTCAACAAGGATTGACCATTCTCAATAATAGTTGCTCGTCATGATTTGAACTTGATAATTTTTGAATTTTAATTATGCGAAAAATTATTTTTTATGCTGATAATGAAAGCTTTTCGGATGTTGTGCTCATGGAAGGAAAAGATAATTCAGTACGTTCTGAGACACGGAGATGAAACCAAATACAGTGATCACCCGATTATATCACACCCTGATGATTTTTGGCGTGATAAAATAGGGAAAGTGATAAAACCGGGAGATTTTTAAAATTTTATATTTTTTTATTGAAGATGTTAAATCAATAACTAAATACGTAAAATCAGCGATTTTAATTTTTTTTTGAAAATTTATCTGTACAAACATATGAAAAAAGCTGCAGTTGTTTTTTCATAAATCGATATACAGTGATCACCCGATTATATCTCACCCTGATGATTTTTGGCGTGATAATATAGAGAAAGTGATAAAATCAGGAAATTTTTAAAATTTTATATTTTTTTATTGAAGATGTTAAAGCAATAACTAAATACGTAAAATCAGCGATTTTAATTTTTTTTGGAAAATTTATCTGTACAAATATGAAAAAAAGCTGCAGTTGTTTTTTTCATAAATCGATATATCTGAATAATGACAAAAGATATAGAAAAGTTGTCAAGGGATGAATTTGAGAAAACTGTCTGAGCTTTTATAAAAAATATTTAAAAAATTCAATTTGAGATCCTGTACTGAAAAAAAATTTTCAAAAACAAAAAGTGACTATAAAAAATCAATCATCACTATTTTTTTAAAACATTTTTTAGATAGATAATTCAGTTGCCCAAAACTTTTCTGAACAAACCTAAAAAAAATCGATATAAAGTTGCAAATATATTACAATTAAGTTTTTTATTCGTTTATTTTTTTGTTTGAATTGGTAAAATGAATCACTTGCTTTTTTGTAGCGCAGTACCATAAGCAAAATATTAGATTTTCTCACAACACTAAACTTTGCCGAAGACAGCATGCTGATATCTCTCACATATTGCAACCAGAAATATCTTAAAATGTAAATACCGATTTTTAATGCCTTCTCATAGAAACTTTATGTTGCTTTCAATATGTGAGAGATAGAAACATGATGTCTTCTGTAAAGTTTCTTGTTTTGAGATCACCTAATACTTTGCCTAAGATACCAAGCGTCTATCTTTATCTAATGAAAAAGTAAATATTCTATCTCACTTTTAGGAGGATTGATCACCCAGCTTTCTACATTAAAAAATGCGTTTTCAAATATTTTGAAACTTCTCCGAACACATTATACGGTTATAATAACCATTAGTATCACTATTCAATTATTCGCACGATAACAGCAAAATGTAACATTGTGCATCGGTTGAATTTTTAATGTAAACTGCATCCAGAATGATACACAGAATTATGAAAATTATCTTAAATATTGAGGCGTAATAGAAAATCAGTACACCCTGACATTTTTTTAATAAAATGTTTTTTTTTATGATGATAAAATCGGGTGAAAAATGTGATAAAATCGGGGGCAGATAAAATCGGGGGCAGATGATATCGGGTACAGATATAATCGGGTGATTACTGTATATATCTGTTCCAAATTTCTTGAAAGTGTAAATTGATTTAAGAGAAAATATTAACTCTTCAATTAGGTTTTTATTTCATCCTGAAAAGGACAATTTGTTGTTTAATTCAATGCCACACTGCATCAGCTGGCCCTGCTTATATTGATGCTGAGACCAACGTCAACCGCTGCGCTATCCCCGTTGCCACAGTAGTGGACGCTTCCGTTGCCATTGGTATCCGCTGTCCTGCATCACCTGGTCCTGCTATCGATGATGAGACGCGCTCCGCTATCAGTTGCCATACCACAGCTGTGGCCGTTGTCCGCTGCACTGCTACTGCTGCTGTATCCACTGCTGCTGCTAAGGGAGGACTGCTGTTGTTGCAGTCTAGAATTATAATGAGCGGCTTCGGGTGAAATAGGCTCTTATCTAGGCCAAAAGCACATTTCAAATGGCAAGGTCTATGATTCTATCGAACGTGCTTGGGAAGCAATCATGTAACGACCAATCAGAGGCCAAAGTTTTCGTTTTGACAAGGCTTGACTATTTTCAATAGTACAATAGTCTGAAAAATAAAATTACAATTATCTGCATTTGGGAAGAATCTTAGAAGATTTTCCAATCTATTGCTGCAAGACCGAAGAAAATCCATCGAATACTAACCGATTTATTAGCATTTGAAATTGGACATATTTTTCACTTTTTTCGGTTTTAGATTTTCATCTCACATCCCTATGTAGCCGAACTTCCTGAGAGAAGTATTCTACTTCAAAATGCATGACTTCCCAAATAAACTAACACGGCTACCTTGGATCGAGAGATGTTTTACGTGTGCGTATCGGGGACACTCTCGGATCCCTTCGAAGTGCCCAGAGGGTTGAGACAGGGGGATGGGCTATTCTGCACGTTGCTCAACATTAGTCTTGACGTTTAATCCGCCGAGCGGTCATCAAAACGAGAGGCACGATTTTCAGCAAAGGTAGTCAACCCATAGTCTTCGCAGACGACCTCGTTCTTTTTACGAAAAACTTTGCGACGGCGGATATAATCTGCGCCAGAGAAGGTTAGAGAGTTAGATTAGAAATTGAGTGAGTTGAGAACCAAGTATATGAAAGGCAGAGGCTCGAGAAAACTCAAAGTGGAAGGTGAGTAAGTATACTTGGGACCTTTGTTAACCACCGACAATTACACAAGTAAAGAGACCCAACGACGTATTCAAGCTGGAAAACGGGCCTACTTGAACCTTCGCAGGACACTTCGTTCCAGGGGCGTAATGCGCGGCACGAAACTGACGATGATCAAAACCGTAATTCGACCAGTAGTTCTCTATGGAGTTGAAACCGTGACACTACTCACGGAGGACATACGCGCCTAGGCCGTATTTGAAAGGAAAGATTTGCAGACAATATTTGGTGGAGTACAAAGCGGAGTGGCACAGGCGTATGAAACATAGGCTACAGGCATTACTTTGAGAAATTCCCATTGTGCACCTAAAGAAGATCCGCAGGCTGCGATGGGCCGGACATGTTGCGAGGATACCGGTTTCTTTGTGCTAGGTGGCCTGATTAGTTTGAAGCGTATCTCCGAGTGTCGAGACGCCTACAAAATTGGCGACGAGTAGCCCTGGATCGAGGAGGGTGGAGGAACATTCTTAATGCGGCACGAGCCACCACGGCTCTGGGCTGCTGAAGTAAAGTAAGTAAAGCATGACTAAGGAAACATGATCAGGTGATGATTAATTTAATAAAAGCACAGAATACAGCTTTTTAAACGTTTCGGGAACACATCAAGTCTTTAGAGACGTGAATAAATTCTATAAGCAAACATAGAAACGTTGAACCCTCCGAGCAATTATTCTGCGGCCTTTTGACCCTCTTCTGAGGCAGCTAGAGCGAACTCACAGGAATGGTTTAAATACTATAATCCTTTTTTTCAGTTTCAGCTTTAGGACTTTTTTTTCTTACGTTGAACAGTTTTATCGAACGAATCCCGTAGTAGCTGTGTAACTTAGTGCGACAAATCTGTTTCCAGAAAAAAATGATGAGACTCAAAGGAAACTGTTTCACGCATAGGTAGACTGATTTATCTGAAAAGATTGGAGTTTACAGTTGATTTTACACATGCGATGAACATAGGGAATGAGATGAATAATTTAACAATTTTCCTATTGAAAATAAGAAATTACCATGGCGTTGACAAACAAAAATTTTGCTATTAAACTCAACTTTTATGCTATGAAATATGGCAAGGAACTGTTGCACAATTGTCGTTCAAAAACAGGTGTGAATCCGGATTGCTAAGGCTCTTAAAGTCATGATTTTTTCAAGTGTACGCAATTATCAGAGAAATGAGAATCGAATAGTTACCAATAATAAAAAAAAAATTGGGACGCTCATGTTCAAAAATCTAGAAATGATGCTAATATTGGATAAATAAATTAGGATTGAAAAAATTCAACGCTATATTGTAACATTTATCAACCATCATTGATTAGTATATCATAAATTAATACTTTTATGATTAATCAACGCGTAGGATTGTGACCAGAAAATGTACCCAAAACGAAACAATTTTTCTGCTATATGCCATGCATGATGTTTAAAACTCACCAGGTATCACACGGATCTTTTGATAACATGAAGTTAGTGCTAGACGTACTTGCTGAAGGCAATCAGAACAAGGCCGTCAGTTATACTGACTTTACATTTTAAAAATAAATATAAAACATTCTCTAACAAAAACAAGTTTGTTTAACTTTTAAACCTAGAGCATTTACTTATTTTTGCGAGTTATTTCCAATACAATCATTAAGCTCTTGAAGCAAAAAATTATCGAAGGTGTATATGTTCTGCCTTGATCACCTTCAGATGATTTTACTTTCAAAAGTGTTATAAACAAATGGAAGAGACAAATAACTCGAAGCAAATACTTATATGTGAAGTGTTATCTTTTTGTGTATATATAACTTCGTTACGATCAAGGAATTTAAGTCCAAACGGAACCTTAAAAAGTGCACTTGTGGCGGACTCGATAACACGAATTTTTAATCAAAACCTTGAAGTTGTTTTATGGTACCGTGGAATGGGGTGAAATTGATCAGTGGGGTGAAATTGATCACCTGAAAATTCGTGTTAAAAAATACTAATCAAAAGATATTGCTCTTACAACACTAGGCAATGTTAACGTGTCCTTAAACGTACCTGTCAAAGTTAACCCTTGCATGCCCGGTGCAATTTTTCATATTTTCGAAAAATTCTTCTAACTCAGTCAAAACTCAATCAAATTTGATCAAACAAGTTTCCAAATAACAAAAAAAGTATTGAATTTTCTGAAAGTAATCTTAGTTGAGGGTTAATTACGTTAAACTTGGAGAAGTGAGTAAAGTTTGATAAAAGCTCAAAAAATGTGATTTTCAACAATGAGCATTCCATACCATTAAAGAAATACTGATAAATTCGCAGGAAACCACAAAGATTTTAATTTCAGAGCTAGTTTTTGAGATTTTGCAACAAACCGAATTAAAATCGATCTAACGATGATCGAACAACAGCAAATAAAGCAAACTGCAGTTCGTGAACCAAAATGAATAAATTTTAACCTGAAATATCGTTATTTTTGTTTCCAAACTAGCTGTAAATGAGATTTTTCAGCACAGAAATCATCATTTATCTTTAGCATATAAAAAAAAAGCACATCGTCAAAAGAATGTATGGATTTCAATGGTGATCAATTTCACCCCTATTTACCTCATAGTACCTTATAGCATTATCTAATTTATTTCATGAAGTAGACGATAGAAATTTCACCAATAGCATAGAGGTTTACTGGAGCACATACCAGCACTTGTTTTAAAATCAAACTATTTCGGGAAAAATGTACATGAAGCTAGTTAATTGGAAATTGTTATAAAAATTGATCAATTTCACCCCGTTCCATGGTACTTCTTGAACGATAAAGTATTTATTTAAACGACAGTATTTATGTTCAGAACCGTAAAACACAAATTTAAAAACATCAATATCGATTAGTTTTTGAAAAACTGTTGTTATCTACTTATACAGTGTCAAAATCAACGAAGTAGCGGCAGTTGAAAAAACACCTACTAATTTCAGGTTAATCTATGAACTCAATTCGGTAAACAGTTAAGCAGTTTTCAAAATTATAAAACTTAGATTCACAAAATACTCACAATTATCACAAACTTATTCATATTCAACACCAGTAGCACTAAACTAAAAAGAATGAGCCAACTTCCAGCTACCACGAGCTCTCCGCAACACGGAACAGATATCTGTTCTAGTCGAACTTTCGCGATCAACTAACTTTTGCGTGATTTCTCAACACCGCTGCTAGCAAACGAACCAACTAACCACTGCCACTTTTTCGAGCCGCAGTTGCTCCGGTAGGTAATATTAATGTTCTTGATGAAGTTAATAGAGGTACGGTAGAAGACGCAGTCGACGTTCGTTTCAGCACATTAGGCTGCGCATGAAACTCGATGCACTTTTGCGCTTTTCTAGCCCCCTATGCAATCAAGCCTGCTGTATAACTACTGCGCTGCTCGAAGGGGGTCTGCAAATCACTAACCAGTCTTGTAAGCCCGATGAGATAACACTGTACTGACACCCGTGCCTGGTAAATAAAAGAAAACCCTTATGTGGTTTTCCAAACGACGAGCCAGTCTATAAATGTCTGCCAAACTTCACTTCCCTATCGAGTTTGATCAATGTGATACAATTACAGCAACAGTCATAACATGAACAAATAAATCACTTCACACGAACGAATGAAAAACTAGCTTGTCTTAAGCTGGCGCGCGCGCGTGAAACCCACCTGCCTTAGTACCGGATTAAGCGGTGTGTCTTCCAGCGCGGTCCGAACGTTTTTAACACGTGCTGGATGCTACGAGTTTGCTTAAAACGACTGACTACATTGACAATGCGGAAAAACGAAAAACAAACTGAAGCCGCTGGTGGAAGGTTCTTCTGGCGCACAAACGAGTAACACAAGCACTGCAACGCGGAACGCCGAACTGCACGATAATTCGGAACCAGCGACCTTCATGAGAATAGAAGGGAAAATATCGGAGCGCGTATTAAAAACCTAGCGGTTTTTGGGCTTTCATTACATTAACTGCTTCTACCGGGCAAAACCTGAAAACCGGTAATAATCGTTTCCTTTGGAAACCGCAAAATAAACCAAAAAAGTACTCCGAAATGATGTTCGCTGGTTTTTGCGCTTTCTTTCCCATATGTGAGCCCGAAGAACGAAACGAGCGGATTGGATGCTTCCCGAAGATAAGCGCTTATGTTTTGGGCTCCTGAATCGGTCTGAGAGCGCATAAGATGGAAAGATAGAGGGCTACGGTTCTGCTCCGCGAAACACCGTCTGGTCAAGTGAATTTTCGTTAAGTACCGTAGTCTGTAAGCATGCCAAAAAAAAAATGCGGCCACTGTTTTAAGGTCAAAAACTGCTGGCCTTCGCGATGTGGAAATTAGACAAACCACATGGATCAAACTAGTATTGAAGCACCTAGACAGACTAGTGAAAATATTATAGCAAACTATCAGGTTGTCTGTAGAATTGATTTCCACTCTTCCATTATATATGTTTGTAGCTGACAAATTGTTAATCAGAACTGCCGACCAGATTCAAATCTAAACAGATTTCATTATTCTAAAGTCTAGACTGCGAGCTGGCCACTACATGATCTAAATTCATTGCAGTCGAATGGGCTGTTGTAGTTTTTCCATTTCGTGAGAGAATGACTACTCCAAAGTTTCTGTTCGATTTTACTTAGGAATCCATTCGAAAATTACCTATACCAACAGCAGGCGCAGCATCGAAATTGAATTTTTTTGTTTGTTCGTCGGAATAGCCCAATTTCGCTTGAATGCACTTCGGAGTAAGGTTGGATATTTTATCCGAACCTTTGTAAAATTGGAGGAACGCGCTTTTTCGGTATGAGCCGGTCAAATATAGCTACAGTCGTGAAGCTTCGAGTGTTCCAATTATGGACTCGCCTTCGTTCTGCTTTCCGATGTCATAGTTTACGCCTATTTCAAATAGAAATCGCATCACTGTTTCTTCTCTATTTATTCTTTTGACTATTTCCCGTGCGTTCAATCTTAAGCTCATCCGTGTCAAATAAATATTGTATTACCAAAATAAAAACCTTCAGCACTAGAAACAATCACAACTTAGTTCCATCCATAAGCTCAACATGAATAACATGGGTGAATTTATTAAAAAGATACAGCGTGCGGCAGGATAAAATGCGAAAATATTTAAACTCTAATACAGTGCTTAATCGATTCTATCAACATTCGTTTTTCTCACAAAATAACACTCGGTTTTCTTACGCTTTCTATTTCCATTTTATAATTTTAAATTTTATACGTGCCTTCTTATTGCATGTGTATAGTTTTCTGAACTTTATTCTTTAGCTCATTTTTCTAGAAAGGGCAACAGAGTATTTGGAGCAAAATTACACGTATTTTTTGAGTAGTTTAGGAAAAAGAGTTATTCAACGCTCAAATTGTAAAGCATTTTGGTGTTCATGGAACGTCGTTATTCGTTTGAACATTTAACTTATATTCCATTCTACTTTCATAATGTGTATTATTCTATTCAAATATCATTAATTTTAATTGTATCCAACAAAAAAACGATTTTCTATCATTTCGAAAAATTCACGACAATTTTTTTTTCGACCGTGATGAAATCGAAAAAGCACTGTTTTTGTAACTAATGCTTTATTTCGATAGCCTTCCCAGCTGGTCTCGAGGTACGATGCTGGCCTAATAAGCCAGTCGTCGTAGGTTCGAGTCTTGACTCGGGAGAGACTGTTAGTGTCAATATGATCGTAGCGCTAGCCCCGCAATTGTCCTGTACACTTAACGGTTGGCTGCGGAGTCTGTGTATAGTAAACAGAAGGTCAAGTTCCGAATCGGAATGTAGCACCAAGGCTTTGCTTTGCTTTTGCCTCATTTCGATATACAGTTTACAATGTGCTGTATCAGAACATCGAAATCGTTTTTTTCATGGGCGCAACTAAGGAAAATTTCTAAGGGGGGGGGGGCTAGTTTTCATACATTTCATTTAAAAAAAGAGAAAAAAAAGAGTTAAAATGCGCAAATTTAATAACGAATAAAATAGTGTCGTAACAGTAGAAAAAATCACTTCAATCGGGATTGAATCTCCAAAAATGTATTGAATATCTTGACCACAGCATCAACGCCAACCTCTTTCAGCAACACTGATTCGATATTGAGGAGAGCTAAGTTTGGTAAACAACTGGGCAGTGCGTACCAGCAATACACCCGTGCCAACTGGTCAACTAACACAAAATAGACCCTAGTGTGGTCCAAGGCATAATGCCATATCCCTACTTCTACGTAGTACCGACTGGAATACGAGTAACCAAGGGAAGATCGGTGAATCGGTGGGAACTTAGTCGTATGCTGACAGGGAAGGAATAGCCACCGCACGTGCTCAGTTCGTAAACAATTATCTGGTATCTCTTTCTCATATGCGTCGTAAATAGCGATGTCGTTTCTTTATTATTCGGCAGATTTGCCCGAACACAGTGGAATAAAGAAATTCGCTATTCGCTAAGAAATGAAGAAATTCGCTGAGAGATGCGGTGTCTTGCCAGCTACACCCAATACGGCAGCCTTGTCGCGAGACTAGGCATCGCAGCACTAGTAAAGCAGCATCGAGTGCGACGAAGCAAAATGTTGACGATATACCTGATACGACCGGTAGTCCTCTACGGAATCAATAAAACGACGCTTCTGGCAGAGGGCATTAACGCGCTTGGAGTTTTCGAATGGAAGGTGCTGCGGACTATCTAAGGTGGAGTACGAACGGACGACGGATAATGGAGACGATGCATGAATTCTGAACTGCACGCGCTGCTTGGTGAGAACCCCATTGCTTACTCGGCGAAAGTCGATAGGTTGTGGTTGGCCGGTCACGTCATAAGAATGCCGGACGACAACCCTGTGAAATCACTTCTCTTCAGCAACCCTGCACAACCCCAGTCACGTGTACGATGGCTCGACCAGATCGATAGAGACTTGCGGGTGATGAGTCTCTGGATCGTCTGGGAAACAGGCGAAACACAGCCCAAATGCTTGATGCTCTGTTAAGAAGTATGGAATGTATTTATATTGAATACAATCATTCTCTGGGAAATTCTAGGGGGGCCCCCCTAGCCCCCCCCCCCCGTAGTTGCGCCTATGGTTTTATTGTTTTTTTGACGTAGGACTACGTCTAACCGCACTATATCGAGATACATTCCGCGAAAACTAAAACCAAGATGTAACGTCGGAATGAAAGATTTCAAACGGTTATACTGATGTAACCACATGATGGAACACAATTGTCAATATGTCGTTGGATTGATAAAATGATGAACAATTTTGTGATTCTTCAATTTTCAGTATCACTTCATTGTTAAACAGTGAAAATTGAATAAAAGTGTCATGGTCGAATTTTCACCAACAATGTACCAATCATATGCGAGCACGCCTGGCACAGACTTCATGAATAGACACCAACTGCCTACTGTGATATCCTGTATAGCAGTGGAAAAAAAAATTTGACAAAATCTCCCCGTCCCAATAGGTCAACTAATGTTAGCTTCCATGAGCCTAGACTATTTTTATGTCTTGAAGGTGAAGCGTTTTCGGAAAGTTCGTAACCACCTCCACTATCAGACAGTATTACGTTCTGCTGTTAACAAATATGTTTATGTTAATAAAACTGATGTCTTGAAGGAGAATATGATGGCACAGGCAACAGTACTGCACCGAGCAATGTATGAACAGAGCCCTGGTTACTCGTCGTCTATCAGTGCAAAAAAATTCGATATTCATTTCTGTGCAGTCAAGCCAAGTGAAAACTACATTGCCGCTGTTGACGCACAGTGGGGCGTGGAACACAAACGAATTTCCGTTTGAATTGTATTCTTCCTATTCTTCTTGTTTCGTATAGCAGCAAATATCAGAATTCAATATGATTTTTCGGGTACCGCAAAATACGCTGCGCCGCCGGCGACAACAAAATGCGTTGTTTATTTTTGAACTCTACACTCTGCTTTTTTCAGATTTATTTAAATAACTGAATATTGGGTATTCAAAAGACAATAGAAAACCAAAATGCTCCGTACATATCTTTGAATAGGTAGTTAAACGAGCTATACTGATGATTATATTTTACTAGCTAAATGAATTTAGTCCAATATGACAATACCAGTTGCATCCCGCGGTGGCGGTATAGAGGAAAACCAAATTCATTTCATTTTGATAATAGAATTCCTACATTAGTATTTGTATTTTTCAACTGATTTTTTTTTTAAATTAGCATTTGCAAGAAAATATAACTTTCCATAACTTTACTTGTAATTGAACAACGCTATGCAACCATTAATTGCTGAGGCTAATGTTGTGCATCACTCTAACCCAGTTTATTTTCGAAGATAACAGACATATAACTTTCAAATATGGTATCTTCGATGTTCTTCGGTATCTTGAAACTGATCAAATTTTTTCTGATTGATTCTGTATACTGATAAAATGTTTAAATTGACCTGAATTGAATGTTAACATGTTCATAAAATTCTATGTCAATTTCAAATTTTCTGTGAATATACTTTTTCTACTAAAACTGTAATTCGTTATCGATTTTTTTCCACGAGCTTGTAACTGCAGGAAAAAAATGTATGTGACATCTTTGCCGCTTTGTGATCGGGGGGTGAGCCAATTTCAACAAGACAAATAGATATAAAAGGAAGTTTAATTTCTACTAAATCGTACTCAGTTAAATATTTCATAGAAGGTTGCCTTTTCGCGTATTAAAGAAAATTCGCTGTATTAGAATGAAAGGTATTCATCAATGGTCCAGAAACCAAATTTAGAAGGAAATTTGGGTCTAGAGCTCTATAGCAATATTTTAGAGAAAAACTTTCTTCTACAAAGTTGTTACATATGATAAAGCGCTTGTTGAAAAAGTTTAAAAAATTAGGGTGACCAAAATTTTCGATGCTATCAAGAATCTAACTTTTTTATTTTTGTAGGTAGCAAACCTTGTTCTACAATTTTATAGCTCCAATAATTTTATGTCACTTTGTAAAAAGAAGTTTTTCTCCAAAGCATTGCCATAGAGCTCTAGACCCAAATTTCCCCCTAAATTTGGTTTCTGGACCATTGTAAATGTTAAAGAGAATATTTTTTCTTCTAAGATAGAGTGCTGCAAGGAAATAATCAAAATACAGACCCCGTTCGACTTTGGCAACACGCCAGAATGTTTTTCTGTTGCCAAAATTAAACCATGCCAATAATGAACGGTTCTTTTTTCATGACTTTTTTGACTTTTTAAATGGTCAAAGACGACCTTAACAGTAAAAATGGCCACCAATGAACTAGTTTTAGTTCCAAGTCGTTTGAGGTGTTGCTTGATGAATTTGGGCTGACGACCTAGATACTTGATATTACCAACCGAACCAAAATACCTTCCTTTTGGAAGCTTAAATTGGTTAAAATAAATCAAGCAAACTACAAAAGTAAAACGAGCTCAAATCAAACATAACTTCAAAATAAAAATATAAAAATATTGTAGTCCTACGTCAAATATGCGGTCGTCTTAAATACCACCCTCCTTTTTTTTGTGAAACTTTAGCCAAAAAGGGATTGCAAGTTAGCTGCTCATTCAGAAGACGCCGAAGGGGAAACTATGGGTCTAGGTATAGTTTGTCGCATTAAAGTTTGTGGACCTAAGCAGTGAACGCCGGGAAGTGGAGTTCCGCGCTTCGAAATCTCTGAAACGTTGGAAATTTGGAGGAAAACTTTTTGACGTTTTGAGGTCCGCTTGTGTGCTCATCGGCTATTCCGCCGGTCGTTCGGTTGTAGGCAGTGGTGCCACATTTTCATCTGTAGTGGGAGCTGCAAAAATCTTTTTCATCTGTACTGTATCCAACAAATATCTGTTTCATTGGAACATAGTTTTTTATATGAAAAATCTTTAACAAACTCTGTTAATCCTTTCGCGGCGGAGATAAATCAGGTTTTACCTCAGAAAATGAACTTCAAGCTCTTATTACTTATCAACTATATGCACAATTGACGTAAACTGTATTGCATCATTGTGCAAATTTTTCAAGTTTAATTGTTAAACTTTAATCAGAGTTTGAATGTCAGGTGATGCCATAGCTTTTCAAAAACCTGAACTTACCTGTGAATTTTTACAAAAATCTGTAATCTATACAGTACAAAATTTGTACGCTTCCAGATAAATCTATACAGTTGGCAACAGTAGTTGAAAGTCGTTTCAAGCGACCGATTATGATTACAAGACTAACTGAACTATAGCCACTAAGCCATACAGATTACATGTTTAGGCCAGTTTTGAAAATTAGGTCACTTCTCAACTATCACAATTGTAACAACGCCAACACATGCATTCTGGTTGAAAATTATTCAGAAGTCAGAAGTTAGAACGACATGCATATGGTACCTCTTTAGGCAATTATAATTGCCGATACTTGACTGGACTATTTATTGAGGCTTGGAAAAGAAGAGTAGTAGAGTTATAAGCGTAGAAGAAAGGATAAAAGTATACAAAATCCGCCACCTACCATGGTGACAAAAGTACCTTCCTTTCTGTAACAGTCGGTCGAAAATGCAGAGGTAAACTCGGTCTCTGGCAACAATGATTGTAACAATTCCTTACTTACCTTCCTTACTTCCTTAACCGACCGTACGAACGTAACCAGCGCACTGTGTTTCCAAAGCTGCAAAAACGTGATCGAAATTATTTTGACCACAGAAAATCGATTTTGGAGCCGCAAAAAGTAAAAGCATTATGAAAAATTAAATTAAAAAAAAAAATTATTTTTAGGGATGATCTATAGAAAATTCAAGCTAACGGTCAAGCGAAGTACCGTTGAATCATTTGCGTTAGGAATAATTTTGTAGAGATTTAAAAAAGAGCAAAATTTGCAACTTTTAATTTTTTTTTCAAATGTCATTTTTGATCTAGCTGAAACTTTGCACAGATGTCCTTATGGACCCAAGATGTCATTTTGCGCTGTTAGTGTATTTTGAATCACGACCAATTTTTTAAAAGAGCGTATGTAAAAACTAATGATTACAATTATTTATATTTATAGTTAAATTTGTTCATTTAATAGTTTGTAGATAATAGCTTTGTTTTATTCGAAAATATATGCAGAAATATATTTTCAAGAAAATACACTGGGGTCTTTTTTTACGCGGGTTATTTTTATGCGGTTTTTTATACGCGATTTTATACAATAACGCGGATTATTTTTACGCGGTTTTTGAAAATAACGCGGATTATTTTCACGCGATTTGGAAGATTATTTTTACGCGGTAAAAAATTAGTTTAGTATAAGTAAATCCAATAAAGTAATAATCAATCGTATGGTTCATGACAGTAAGATATTTTGTTTTTATAATCTAAATAATGCATATTTTTAATATATTTGCTGATATTATAAAAAATAGGCAATTTCCGTTGATTCGAGGAGAAGGAACAAAACTACGTTAATAATTGTATAATGATACGAGTCAGGGTCGTTGCGATTAGCTTCCGATTAACGAATGAAAGCTTAAACATGTGGCAAAATTATTATAGAAAAGTTATTGTCATATTCTTCAATGAATTTTCATTTTAGAAGCACTGTAAACTCATTCTGTGTGTTTCGTTATAATTTTTATATCGCTTTTCAAGTTTATATTCACTAACGTACCATTATTCTTAATCGGATCTTGTTATTGAATGGAGTTTTTTACGCGATTTTTAAAAGTTACGCGGTTTTTTATACGCGGATTTTTTCAACGCGGTACAACCAACCGCGTAAAAAAAGACCCCAGTGTAATCCAAAAAAAAGTCAATATCATAAATTTATTAAAAATTAATTTGATTTTTTGAAAACTTCAAAATGTTAGCTATACATTGATGGTTGTCTGAAAACAAAAAAAAATGGAGCTATAAAAGTTTGTTTGATTGAAGTAATGTTTTAAGCAAAGTTGTAGATAGTATTTTTGTCCTTCCAAAAACATATACACCACAAAAAAAAATTGTTGAGATGAGAACACAAACAAATTATTACAAGTTAAATCACTCAAAAACCACACATTTTAAAAGTCTGCCTGTTAAATTTTTTTAATAGTTAAAAAACTTGTTTATAAAACACGACCGCAAAGTTAACGTGGAATTAAGACAGTCTGTGTAATCTAAATATGTTTCTTGCAATGGGTTTGGGAATACACTCGACTGGGGTAATCAATTTGATAGTGTGAAGCGGTAAATTTCAGTAATAGGGGAACCGCTCCATTATTCATCTCAACACCTATATTCATCTCATTGCTCTTATTTGTCCAATTTACAGTCAAGTTTTACTTTTTTTAGATCAGAAGTAATTTCAATTCTACCTCTCGATTAAGTCAAGTGGTCAGAAATTTTACTTTGGAGAAAAATAGCAAAATTTGATAGATAATTCGAGAAATAAAAGCGCTCAGCTAAATACAGGAACGATTCCTCCGATTCTCTTACAACTATCCATCGCTCCTATATTCATCTCATTACCCTTATTTAACTTACTGTAGAATTTAATCATATTTTACTTTCGACTACTTGACTAAATCGAGGAGTGAAGAAATTACCTTGAAAATTCGGGAAAATTTGACATTAAAATGATCAAATAAGAGTGATAGGATGAATATAAATGGATGTTGAGATGAATATAGGTGTTAAGATGAATAAAAGAATGGTTATGCTATACAATCTCGAGGAGAAGCGTAGTTTGATTGACATGGATTCATTCGAAAATAATGTTGAAGGCTTCTGGAACACAAACCCGCTTATTCCCAACCTTGGCTTTGTGGATTGTAAATAGCAGCTGATGCGATGGTTTTCATTTTATTACCCTTAGGAGCGTTCACCGCCAATACGAATATTTCTGCAGCAAGATACAGCTGCCAACTCCAGCACCAACGCGCATAATTTCCATTACACAGTAGACAATAAATTCGACCTACCGGGAATTAAAGCCCGGCACGAGATGAACGGGACTTTATCTTACCCTTGAGTTTGCCTTCTTTGCCACGACTAATCATTGAACCTCGTGTGATTGTCTAAAATACCTCCGAAACTACCGCCTCAACAAGGCGGCGCACACAGTTTCCAAAGCTGCAAAAACGTGATAGAAATTATTTTGACCCAAAAAACTAGATTTTAGAGCCATAGTGCCTCCAGGACAGTTTATCCATTAATTATTCTTTATTTTGTAGAAGTTGCAATTTTGTGATTAATCCACTTAACAGTGAGAAACGAATTTTACTTTTTTCATTTTTGCATCTTAAAATTCATTTTGTTCGGCAAAGTTATTGCACAATTTATAAGAAACAACTTTCTCGAAGGTACCATACTTCTATCTGCCTTTTTCAATGAACTTTTGTAGAGGTTTCTACAGATGGCCACTAAGAATCATATTTTAATATAACATTTAGTGGTGATTTTCTACATTTTTCCGACGTTCTACATTGTTGTTTACTATCACAAAACACACAATTTCATCCAAGATAGTTTATTTTTATCTCTCATATTTCATCGGTTATTGATGATTTTTATTGAAACAATGCACTAATTTACTAACAGATATCTTTAAAATCTACAAATATCTGGAAACTAAACCTTTTTTATATTTGAGTATAAGTAAAACGTCATTTAGTCCAAATATTGGCATTTTTCTCTTGCTGACTCCTGTGCATATTTGTATATAAATAAGTGCATTATTTTAACAAAAATCTTTAATAACTAAATAAACTTGAGAGAAAAAAAATAAACTTTCTTCGGTGAACTTGTGTGTTTTATTGTAGTTAACAACATTGTATCCCAAGTAACAAAATTGGTTATTTCAAAGTTGTTAAGTATATGATACAACTAAAACATAAAACCTTCAATGCCGACCATGCGGTTATAAAAACCTACTTACAACAGCTACACACATGTGTTATGGCTAGTTGGCCCAGCTTTATTGCAGTCGTCAAAACTTCATACACGCTCCAACATAGGACCAGTTGTTTTATACAAACCGATTTACTTACCACATAATGGCCTCGAACTTTTAATTGAGATTTATTCTCCAAATTAGGTGTGATGCATTGAATTTTATCTTGGCTTTACTACTCTATGACAGGAGTTATTCCCGGTAGTGTCGTGAAAACAAAATTGTGTAAATTTTTATTTCCATCTTGAGTGATAAATGAATATATTGTTGCCTTTAAATTGGTGTGAAAACACATGCCATAAAATCTTTATGGTGAAACCAGCCACAAATTTAATCGCAAATGATACGCGCCGCAGGAATTCGGTAGGAAATGAATATATAAATAAAATTTAATTTCTCTAAACTAAGGTGATAAATAAATAAATGCCTTGATTTGAAGTATTTTGTTAAATGTATGCCGCTATCTATCATTAGATTTTCAAAACAATGGTGTGGTTTTGTTATTCTCGTAAAAGAAAAAGCTGATTTCAGATATAATTACAAAAGTTTGCAATTTTTTCATTCAATGCGACATGTTGTTTTTGAATTAAACCCCGGACGTATTTACAATCTTCGTCATAACCAATTCTCAAAATTTGATCAGAACATAGTATATCAAAACCTAAGTATACCTATCATAGCATTCGTCTGGCTATGTTCCGATCATAAAGTTTTATACAAACCACAATCATAACCTACATGGCGGGGTCGCCATAACAAATTCTGTTCAAAATGAAATTACAGCTTGAAAATTTATCTTAGCTTTAAAAGGGGCTATCATGCAACTCCATGGGTGATGTATTTCTGGTTTTATTTGGTTGTTATGAAAGTCAATATAAAACAAATTCATGGCCGTTCTTAAAACTGTGAAGCTAAGTTATATTATGGTAGACATATGATTGTTTGTAAAGCCTATTTGCAGAACATATTTCATGACTATCAAATAAAATCTATTTACAACCGAAGGCTTTAACGCAAGCCAACTTGAAACAAAAACAAAACCAGAATAAATTCTTGAAGCATTCTGAATGTTACTTGGGATAACATTGAAAAATTTCAAAAAATCACTATAAAAAGTTATATTAAACTAGCGGTCAGACCCAGCCTTTCTCATTCAAGCTTTTGTTTGTAAAAATAGATTTACCTGAACGCTTCAATCCAATAAATGTATATTCACTCTTTAGGTTCTAAAATATTGATGTTGTAATCTATACATATAAAAAAATGTAGTTCGGTCTGTCTGTTTGATCCATATAGGCTCGAAAACTACCGAACCGATCGACGTGAAAATTTGTATGTAGGGGTTTTTGGTCCCGATAAAGGTAAATAGTTTGAGGCCCCTCCCTCTTCTGGAAAGGAGGGGTCCAATACAAATGAAACATAAATTTCTGCACAACTCAAGGACAAACCAAGCAAATGAAACCGAATTTGGCATGTGGATGTTTTAAAGGGTAACAAATATGTCCACAATGGTTCGACGCCCCTTCCTCTTCTGGAAGCACATGTTTCTGCACAAATTTCTGCACATCTCGCGAACTAGTCAACTAAATGGGACCATATTTGGCAGGTGAATGATTTTAGTGGTAACAAAGATGTTCCATAATCGACCTCAGCCAACATTTTGGATTGTAAGGTGGCAACTTCCGGTTTCTGGAAAAAAGCCAAAAATAGACGATTTCCACCCAATGTAATAATATTCGGATAAAGAATGATACACAGGAGCTAAAATGGACCACAGATACCATTTTGAATTCTAAGATGGCGACTTCCGATTTCGGAAAAACAGCGGCAAACGACCAAATACCATCCAATATGGGTATTTCTGGAATCGTAATGATTATGAAAACATTATGAATTGTAGGATGGCAACTTATGGTTTCTGAAAAACAGCCAAAAATGGCCGATTTCCGTCTAACATGAGTATCTCCGGATCTAGAATGATACATAGCAGCTGAAATCGACCGCAGACCTCATTTTAGATTCTAGGTTGGCGACTTCCGGTTCCTGGGAAATAGCCGAAAATGATCGAATTACACCCAATATGGGTGTTTCTTCAGTCAGAATGACGCTCAGAGGCCAGAAATTACCTTAAATACCAGTTTGAATCCAAGATGGCGACTTCCGGTTTGTGAAAAACAGTCTAAAATACTACAAGGTATACAGCCCTAGGGTTGTATGAAATGGTGACGTGGGACTAAACACTGTAAATAGGGGATTTTTTGTTACAAAATATACAGAGTCTGCAGACGGAATCAATGTGTTTGCTCAGCGACTGTACGTATTTTTATTTCAGCCTCCCTGGAAATCAATTTTTGGAATATATTCAACAACACTCAAAAGAATATCATTTATATTTGGCGATATTATGCCTGTAGTATTTTTTTTGTGCAAAAAATATGTATTTGACAAGGCACAAGCATATCGTGCTTGTTGAAGAAGCACAAAGAATTTCTCGTAATGCGTCAAAGTCAGAATTAACTCTATATCCTCAAAAACCAAATCCAATAATACTTACGTTATCATAATGAATGGTTTTGTCTTATTTAACTGTAATTAAATCAAATCTATAGTATGGATCTTACTTTCAGAATAATATGGAAGCCCTTACAAAGGTTCATCAATTAGCAAACAGAAGAAAATATTTTAAACAAAATTATTAACAAGTTCCAGCAAAAAATCGTAGCAATCCACAATTACATTTTTTTTTTGCTTGACAATTTTTTTTATTTGCCTACAACTACATTCGCTGTATTACGGAGACAGGAAATATACGTTTATTATGGTAAAGCTTAGAATAATCATATATCATCTAACAATTTTGAAATGTAAAAGCGATTCTGTACGAATCTCACTAAATAAACAAAAAAAAAATCACAAGCATTCGCAGGCTCTTACTCTTCTATAAATGTATATATTTAGGAATCTACTCTCTCGATACTATCCGGTCAAGATTATTTAGTGAATATCGAAGATAAAATTAAATAAATATCCGTTGCAAAAATTTACAATTCTTGTTGAGTAATTTATGGCAATCATATTTATGAGATAAACTTTCAATCACCATCAACAGCAGCATTGCAGTTTTTCCTCAATTGCATACAAATAGAAATGTACGAACAAAAGTGTACCACTGCAATACGAATAGTACCGCTGCAGTACGAATAGAAGTGTACCGCTGAAATGTACGAATAGAAGAGTACCACTGCAATCATAGACGACGAGAGACCTGCGGTTCTTTACTCCACTGGTACTGTTGCTTTTACCGGCATGTTTTCTTTCAAGACATCAGTTTTTATTAGGTTCTTCAGAACCTAACACGCAGGTTTAGAAATTGTTCAAGAATTGGTATTGTTTCAAACTTTTAGGAAAACTTTTACCTTCGAGACATCATATTAGTCTAAGCTCATGGAAGCAAAAATAAATTGACCTATTGGGACGGGGAGACTCTGTCAATTTTTAATTTCGAAATTGATACAAGGAATATCACAGGGAACGGATGGTGTCCATTCACGTTGTCTGTGCTAGGAATGCTCGCATGTAATTGGTTCACTATTGACGTAAATTTGTTATTGAAATTTTTCATCAATTTTACCGCTTAGCAATGAAATTAGAGTGATAATTAGCATACTACAAAATTGTTATACATTTTATCTATCCAACAACATATTGGTTATTATTATCCATCATGTGGTTATGCTGTTATTAACGTTTGAAATCTGACGCAACATTTGCCCGTTTCATTTCCAATTTTACAGAATGCATCCCAGTATAGTAAACAAAGACGTGTCCCACGTCAATAACCAAATACCATCCAATATGAGTATCTCTGGAACCAGAATGATGCAATGAGCTAACAATTGACCTCAGGCACCATTTTGAAACGCTGAATGGCAACTTATAGGAAACACTCGAAAATGACCAAATAATACTCAATATGGATATTTCCGTAATCGAGATGATGCATAGAAGCCAAACATTGACCCTGGACACCATTTTGAATTTAAAGACGATCACTTTTAGTTTCTGGAAAACACCCAAAATAACTAAATACCTCCCAATATGAGTATTTCCGGTGTCAGATTAATGCCAGAAAATCTGCTGAAAATGACCGAATACCACCCAATATGAATATATTCAGAATTAAGGCGATGTACAGAATTCAAAAGTCGAGGATATTGTCATTTCGATAAAACCAATCATTCCAAACGAATTGTTATTAGACTTTGATCATATCCTGTTGGCGCCGCAACGTCGAACCACCCTACAATCTTCGATCGAGAGTGGTATAATTGGTTTCCCGCGCGA
Organism: Wyeomyia smithii; assembly: GCF_029784165.1. NCBI lineage: Eukaryota > Metazoa > Arthropoda > Insecta > Diptera > Culicidae > Wyeomyia > Wyeomyia smithii. The sequence continues at coordinate 51,898,001 of NC_073695.1, read as the reverse complement.
TGAAAGTGCATCGCTACATAATTGGCGTAGAGCTACCAGCTCTCTCCCTCTCTTCACTATATTGCTTTGTAATAAAATCCTATAAAAACCCAATCCCCGCCAAAATTAGAATAGAGACAAAGTTAAATTGTTAAAGATAACACCCGCTTATTATATCTTCCGAAATCCATTTTAAACCGTTGGCTGTTCGTTCGTTCGATTGCGATAGTTACCCGCGTTACAACCAAAGTTCTCGCAAATTCATATGGTCCTTCGAGCCGGATTGCGAAAAGTTTCGCCCGGAACCGTGTAGAAAGTGATCGCTAGTGCCCGTGAATTGGCCCCGTTGCCGCTAAATAGTGCTTCTGCCGATCGGCATAATAGTGATCCGAAGAGAGTTTGAGCTAAAGAAGAGACATTTGGACAAAAAGTGCGCGAAATCCACCAAGATGGATCGACTTATCCGCGAACGTAAATCATTAGAACCCCGCCTGAAGCGCATTTCGGAAACAGTGGAAAAAATCCGACCAGAAGCGGTCGACGAAATTGACTTACAAACTGAGTTAGATGCTCTGAGTGAAGTGTGGATGGCCTTTTGCGGCGTACATAAGAAAATTTTGGACCTGTGCGAAGAGGATAGTGCTTACGACGAAGCCATGAGCCGTCAAGGAAAGTTTGAAAGTTGCTACATCGGTCTGAAAACCCGATTATTAAAGTTGTTGAAAATAGTTAAAAATCGCGACCAGGCCAGACCTGTGTCCTCGCAGCAAGATCAAGCAATTAGCAGATCAGCAAGCCGAATTTCTTCGCATCATGTCCGCTAACATGGTTTCACCTGCAATGCATGCGGCCGTCATGCCTCCCGATGCATCTCGACTCCCGGACCTGAAGTTGCCCCAGGTGAATATCCCTAAATTTAGTGGAGACTATCTCGAGTGGCAGTCGTTTAAAGATCTTTTCGATAGCTTGGTCGAGCAAAATCCAACGCTAAAAGATAGCCAAAAATTATACTTTTTAAAAACCAACCTCGCTGGTGAGGCGGCTTCTTTAATTTCACACCTTAAAATCGAAGACGCGAATTATAAACCTGCTCTAGAAAAATTGGCATCCCGGTATGATAAACCCCGTGAAATAGCGAACAAGCATATACAACGATTTCTATCGCAACCACCGCTTTCGTTTGCCTCTGCTAGTGGCTTGCGAGCACTGCATGACGTGTCAGATGAAGTTCTCCGAGCGCTCAAAGCCATGGCTAGAGAGGACCGTGATACATGGTTGCTTTTTATATTGAGCGAAAAGGTGGATCCAGATACCAAGCAGCTATGGTGTCAAAAGATTTCCGAAATGAAGGAAGAAGAGATTACCCTAACGCGTTTTCTAAAATTTGTTGAAGCAAGAAGTTTCGCTTTGCAATCGTCGCATCCTATTAAACCTAAAGCATTCGTACCTGTAAAACAACCCGCAAAATTTCCCACTAGAGGAGCAACTACATTCGTCACCACAAACCCCACATTTTGTGATGTCTGCTCAGCACAGTATCATCACCTATTTCAGTGCGGCAAATTCATCCACATGAGCTATCACGAACGACTAGCTCAAGTAAACCGATTAAAATTGTGCCGAAACTGTCTCAAAACACATCCCGGTAGCAGCTGCAAAGGTGGTACGTGTAGAAAATGTAACTTTCCACATCACACTTTGCTGCATCCACCAACAACACAAAACATGGCAGGATCTCCAACTAATCAGCAACAATCCGCTCAATCGTTTATTTCTGCACTAGATTCTGCTGGCGGCCGTGGGTCAGCTAATGTCCTTCTCGCTACCGTTGCTATTAACGTCCTAGATAAAAAAGGGCATCCTCATGCCTGTCGCGCAATTTTGGATAGCGCATCGCAAGTTAACTTTATAAGCGATAGCCTCCGTAAGCAGCTTGGTCTCGACACCTCGCATGCTAATGTGGATCTGGAAGGCATCTCGTCAGCTACCGCTCACGCAGATCGATTTGCAGAAATCGTTATCACATCTCGCTGCACGAACTATCAAACCTCCGTGCCCTGCCTTGTGTTGGAGAGAATAACGAAATTTCTCCCCTGCAAACCAGCAATTATTAAGGATTGGCCTATTCCCCACTCCATACCCCTGGCGGATCCACTCTTCCACCGCCCGGGTAAAGTAGATGTACTTCTCGGCACTGATATATTCTTCCAGTTGCTCGAGCCCGGCCAAATTATTCTCAGTCCAGACAACAGTTTACCCACACTACAGAACACCAAGCTCGGCTGGGTGATAGCCGGCCGTTATCACGAGCCTAAGCCATCTGTTGACTCTCACTCTCCAACCTGTTTGCTAATCTCCGCCGAAGATGATCTTTCTCAGCAACTGCAAAGGTTCTGGGAGATAGAGGAGTACACTTCAAACGATCACCACCTCACTGATGAGGAACAACGTTGTGAGAAACATTTTGCAGAGAATACTATTCGCGATGAGTGCGGTAAATTTGTAGTACGGCTCCCGTTTCTGTCTGACCCGAATGAATTAGGAGAATCAAGGCAAATTGCAGAGAGAAGACTTTACCACATCGAAAGAAAGTTAGACCGAAATCCATCTCTGAAAGCTGAGTACCATGAATTCATTCGTGATTACATTGATCTCGGCCACATGTCATTAGTGGAAGAAAGCAACTCACCCGAAAAAAGTGTATATCTCCCCCACCACTGTGTGATTAAAACCACCAGTTCAACCACAAAATGCCGAGTGGTTTTTGATGCTTCGGCTAAAACTTCGAATGGACTCTCTTTGAATGACACTCTTATGTGTGGCCCAGTAATCCAGGACTCATTAATAAACATTTTGCTACGCTTTCGTTTTCCACCTGTCGTACTTGCTGGTGATGCGAAACAGATGTACCGTATGGTTTGGCTGCATGAAAATGATCGCGACTTTCTCAAAATTCTGTGGAGGTGGTCAAAGGAAGAACCAGTAAAAGAGTACCGCTTAAACACAGTAACGTTTGGCACTAAAAGTGCTTCTTATCTGGCCACAAAATGCGTTCAGCAGCTCTTGGATTCGTTTAAATTAAAATATCCAGAGGCAGTAGAGAAAGCCGAGAAAGGAATCTACGTCGACGATATTTTAACCGGTGCTTCGTCCGAAAAGGAAGCAATAATGCTACGGGAACAGCTTACAGAAATGTTTGCTGCTGGAGGATTCCACCTGCGAAAATGGGTATCAAATAGTGCTGCTGTTCTAGAGACGGTTCCAGAAGCAGATTTGGAGATAAAAATTTCAATCGACGAAGGTGGAAATAATTCCATCAAAGCCCTCGGAATGCAATGGCAGCCGTGCAGTGATGAGTTCCACTTCTCTTACAATCCGAAAGAGATCCTTCAACACACAAAACGCGCAATCCTTTCACAAATTGCCAGCCTATTCGATCCATTAGGCCTTCTTGCTCCAATAATCGTGAAGGCAAAGTTAGTGATGCAGCGAATGTGGGAGTTGAAGGTGGCATGGGATGCTACTCCCCCCGGTGAGTTAGTTCATGATTGGTTGATGTTGGTGCAAAGTTTCTCCCGTCTCAATTTATTTCAGATACCACGACGCGTGATTCATTTACAGAACTGGTCTCGACTCTATCTGCACGGCTACTGCGACGCTTCTGATGTGGCAATGGGAGCATGTATTTACGTTCGTGCCCTGGACAACGACGGTAATATGTCGTCACACTTATTATGTGCAAAATCCAAACTTGCACCCATTGGCAACAACCGTATGACTACACCACGTCTAGAGTTGCGTGCAGCGGTCAGTCTAGCTCGCTTGATGTCAAACGTGAGAGCGGCTCTCGCTACGACAACATTTTATGTAATCCGCGCTTTTTCTGATTCGCAAGTCGTTTTAGCTTGGTTGGCGGGTGGCGCTGCCAGATGGAAAACCTTTGTTGCGAATAGAGTCGCGGAGATTACTGCTCATCTTCCTGCAATTAATTGGCATCATGTGGGAACAGCTGAAAATCCTGCTGATCTAATTTCACGAGGAGTATTTCCTGAGAAACTACAACACAACACTTTATGGTGGCATGGTCCGGACTGGAACCTAGCAAGTACATCGCTTGCTTCCCCCTCTCTGGATACTAATGAAAGACGTCAAATTGCTCGAGAACAACGTACCAACTGCAGCAGCGTAGCATTAGCATGTTTCACAACGTATGAAAATCAGTTTATGGACGACATGATGGCTCGTTACTACCCTAATTTTCAACTACTTTTACGTATCACTGCGAGAATGCTACGATTTCGGCGTCGTGAGTTCCGCGATTCGCCCCGTCTCTGTCCCGAAGAGATAGACTTCGCTTTAACAATATATCTGCAACATACACAGAAGAGCTATTTCCCAGAAGAACTTGGCCAGTTACAATCAGGCCACGGAGTTAATCGTGGCAGTCCTTTACACCAGCTCAACCCGTTCCTGGATGAAAACGGCCTTGTCAGGGTGGGCGGACGGCTGCAGCAATCGGAACTAAGCTTCGATATCATGCATCCTATTTTGCTCCCGCGAAACTCAATGCTAACCGCTTACATACTTTTACACTCTCACCAAGAAAATTTGCACTGTGGTCCGCAGCAACTGTTAGCGTCCGTTCGAAGACGGTTTTGGATACTTCGTGGTATTAGCGCTGCACGCAAGGTGTGTCGAAATTGTGTGGTTTGCAATCGCACTCGGCCAGCTCGTATCATGCAGCAAATGGGACAACTACCAGCGGATCGTCTTCAACCCCTTCCACCCTTCTCAATTACTGGCGTGGATTATGCTGGTCCCGTGAATATTCTCAGCCGAAGAACTCGTGGAGCTGTACCATCCAAGGGTTACATCGCTTTGTTTATTTGCTTCGGAACGCGAGCGGTGCATCTCGAAGCCGTCTCCGACCTGAGTGTGTCAGCTTTCCTAGCTGCCTTCACAAGGTTCACCAGTCGGTATGGAGTACCGAATAAAATGTACTCCGACAATGCAACCAATTTTCGAGGAGCAGCAAAGCTACTTCGACAACTTTACGAACAGATAGCTGTAAACGAGGGCAGCGGCGAGCTTCAAGATTTCCTGACAAACAAAGGAGTCCAGTGGTTGTTCATACCTGCTCGCTCGCCACATCACGGTGGGCTGTGGGAGGCAGGTGTTAAAGTAGCAAAAACCTTTCTCAACAAAATAGGTAACTATAATTATACGTTTGAAGAGTTAAGCACTTTTCTCGCTCAGGTAGCAGCCTGTATGAATTCACGGCCGATCTCGGCAATTTCGGACGACCCCACCGACCCACAACCCTTAACGCCCGCGCATTTCCTGATTGGTCGAGCCTTAGATGCGTTGCCAGAAATCAACCACTTAGAACAACAAATTGGATCGCTATCACGGTGGAACTATGTGCAGCGTGTCGCTCAAGACTTTCGTGCTCGGTGGCAGTCTGAATACATCCTATCGCTTCAAAAATTAGCAAAGTGGCAGAAATCATCCCCCAATCTTGCCGAAGGTGACTTTGTGCTACTCGTCGGTGAAAACGAGAAACCCCAACAGTGGCCTATGGGACGCGTGTTGCAGCTGCATCCTGGAACTGATGGACTTGTGCGAGTAGTTTCGGTTAAAACATCCACTGGAGTATTTCGTCGCGACGTCAGAAAGCTTCGTCATTTCCCGCTAGACGTAGACGAATTCGTAGCGGGTCGCAATGGAGCAGAAATTACTAACCGTAATTTGGTGGGCGGATTATGTTGGCGCCGCAACGTCGAACCACCCTACAATCTTCGATCGAGAGTGGTATAATTGGTTTCCCGCGCGATGAAAGTGCATCGCTACATAATTGGCGTAGAGCTACCAGCTCTCTCCCTCTCTTCACTATATTGCTTTGTAATAAAATCCTATAAAAACCCAATCCCCGCCAAAATTAGAATAGAGACAAAGTTAAATTGTTAAAGATAACACCCGCTTATTATATCTTCCGAAATCCATTTTAAACCGTTGGCTGTTCGTTCGTTCGATTGCGATAGTTACCCGCGTTACAACCAAAGTTCTCGCAAATTCATATCCTATGGCCGATTCGTCGTGCATTTTCAGACTTTAAACACATCGCAAGGAATCAATGAATTTGGAACATTCAAATAGTACGATACCACATTTAATTTAGGTTGAGGCCACATATATCGATCAAAGCAGGTTTAGTTTTAAATAGTCTTTGAATTTCTTTTCTTTCCATAACTTTTGAGCCACATATCAAATTGTTATGAAGTTTGTTATTTGTAAGTTCGAGAGATGACTCGTTCGTATGACACTAGTTCAGAGCTGCGGAAAGTCAATATCATACTACTGACATTACGCCAAAATGATGCAACACCAGAATCAGCCAACTACGATGCATGGTTCATTACAAAAGAGTTTGCGATGTTACAATGATTCTCTTAGCGTTAACTCTCACTCTCATTTTTTTCTTGCTATCTTTCTCGATCATTCGGGTATGGCTGTACTGAGATTGAACCAGCAGAAATATCAAGTTCATTTTGACAGCATGATGTTATGAGGATAGCAAACATAAAATCAATTATTTTTCTTCAATTGATATGTATGATATTGATATATGGTCGGCGTGCGATCAGAGCGAACTAAGCGCCGTTTTCTCAGATTGAATTATTGACACCCAGTGGATATGAGAAGTAATATTCTATCTTTTATGTAGTAACGAATCGTTTGAGCATTTGATAACGATATTATAACAAAAATTCTCTGTAACAGCTTGTACACAGCAATTGCGGCGGTAAATGTTTTTCAACGCTTGGTTCGGTTTGGCTGCACGCCGACTAGAAGCATTGTCAATAAACAACTATTACTTCGTTTTGTAACTGAGCGTATTTTAGTTTGGTACATTTTGAATCTGTATTATCATTTATTTTTATTCTTAGTAGAGAATATGCTTCTTCATAACACCAATTGTAATAAAAAGAATTCTATTAATATTTTTCAAATGATCTTATATCTGAAAAATAATATTGCATTTTCATTTGTTTTTTGACAGCATGACAGCATGAATCGCGGGTGGCAAAACAGGAAACTTTTAAATATGTATGGGTATGTATATTTATATACAGATCCTGTTAAATTTTGGCACGGTTCAACTTTGAAACTGTTCAATTTCGGTTCGGAACGGTTTTGCTTCTCCTAGTTTTAATTCATATTTTCTTTTAACGAAGAGGATGGCCGGAGTTAATCGACTGGTTTCGGATATATGGCCGGAATATGTTTCAGTAACATGGTAACGATGATTAAAGCAGTGCTTAGAAGTGCTTAAAATCCTACCATGCCTCTCATTGAAAAATGTAAAAATGCGGACCTGTTCCGGTTGTGTTCCGAATACTCGGGGTTGTTGTGCCAGCCCATCAAGCGACACCTATATCATCTGGTTTGAAATTATAAACCTAGGTAATTGTGGCCATATCTTGAGTTGGGATCGTCAAGGACCGCAAAGCAGATCAAATTTAAAAAATCCTGATAGCAACAAACTTTAAGCTGGCACTGACATAATCACGCTACTAAAACGATTTTTGATATTCCAAAAATCACCTTGATTTGCATTGCAGTGATATTTCCCAGTGAACTCTGTATATTCACGACGATTGACAATGAGAACCCGAAAATGGCAACAAAAGAGACAAGATATTGAATCACATGTCGGATCTCCACGCTTACTGTGATGGTTGCTGGCTATTCATGAGAGAAATAAACGAGTGCGATGATATTTTCTCCCTCGTCATAGTCAGCATGTTGCTTGGATTAATCGCAGCTCTGCACTAGTTACGTATAAATAAGCCATGTTATCTTTGTGATAATAGACTTTCGTTGTTTTATTAACAATTTAATACATAACGGTTGCTTAAGTTTGATTACAATCAAATGAAATGGGAACGTATAGGGCAGCCAAACTTTGAAACCACGTGTTTAATCATAATTTATTAGTTAACCTTTAACTAGCCCGCTCATCTCATAATAATATTGATCAAATCGGTTGTGTAGTTACTGAGATAATAAAGTATCGTGATTTTCACATTTTGGTACTTTACAGACGAAGTTAAAGTCCGATTACAGTAAAATTCACTAGGGTGTTACGAGGCAGCTAGACTTGTTAGTTGACACTAATTTTTTGGAAATCGGGTCAGCCATCTCTGAGAAAAGTGAGTGAGTTCAAGTAGTCTTCGGAATATGTTTCTTTTCATAGCTGGATTTCACATTTTTAAACATAACAGGCAAAGTAATAGTCTGATCGCAAAACAAATCAATAAGGTCTTATGGGGCAACTAGACCTTCCATTTGACACTGATTTTATTGAAATCGGTTCAGCCATCTATGAGAAACATGAGTGAGATTAAGTAGTCTTCAAAACACGTTTCCTGTCATAACTTTTGAACCACAAATCCAATCTTTATGAAATTCAAAAGTTAAGGGTTTTTGAGGTAGCTCGTTCATTTGAATCTAGTTTTGTTCAAATCGGATGTGTAGTTTTCGAGATAATGATGTTTCATGATTTTCACATTTTGATACATAACCTCTAAACTAAAAATCCGATTACAATTAAATTTAATAGGGTCTTATGGGACAACAAGACCTTTCATTTGCAATTAATTTCATGAAAATTGGTCCAGCCATCTCTGAGAAAAGTGAGTGAGAATAAAAATCTGCACATACACACACACACACACACACACACACACACACACACACACACACACACACTCACACACACACACACACATACATACACACAGACACACATACAGAAAATGCTCAGCTCGTCGAGCTGAGTCGAGTGATATATGCCATTCGGCCCTTTGGAGCACTTTTATACTTTCGGTTTTGCAAAAGATTGCTATACCTTTCTAGACAAAAAATAATTTAAAGGGGGATTCTATTGCAAACTTAACAATAGTTCATTTAAATGACCAGATACAAGTATAGTGTCTTCGACAAAGTTGTTTCTTACGAAATGTGCTAAGTAAGACTCAACAAAATGGATTTTTATATGCAAAAATAAGAAAAATAAAACTCATTTTTCACTTTTAGGTAGATTAATCACAAAATTCTAACTTCCACAAAATGGAGGATAATTAATAGAACAACTTTACTCGAGACACTATTACTTCAAAATCATTATTTTTGGTTAAGAATAATTTGTGTAAACTAGCGCATTATTGTAGTAAAAATCGTCAACAACCAAAAATATATGTGAGATAAAAATAAACTTTCTTCGGAGATATTGTTTGTTTCGTTATAGCAAACAATTTTGTAAAACATTCGAAAATTATAGAAAATCACGATAAAAAGTTAACTAGCAAAAAAAGTAAAACTTGTTTCTCACTGTTGAGTGGATAAATCATGGAATTGTAACTTCTAAAACATGGAGAAGTATTAATAAAACAACTTTACTAAAGACATTATGGCTCTAAAATCAATGTTTTTGGGTCAAAATAATTTCGACCACGTTTTTGCAGCTTTGGAAACAGGGTGCGGTGGCGCGTAAATGATAGAATGAAGGAATGTGAAAAAGAAGACAGACTGTGCTGCATACTCTTTGTATACAGACAAACGTTGTGCGCGAAATACATTAGTTTTCAATTGTCAACAAGCATATCGTTAAGATGTTACCGAAGACTAAAGGCAAAGCAGTTAAGTTCAAATGCCATACGTTTGTTGTTGTCATTTGAGCTAGAAAAGTACGCTGAGTCCAAAGTACAGTCCCTATATTAACAGTCTGGCGGACTCCGGTATCGGAACCAATGACAGTTTAGAAAATTTTAAATTTTAGGGAAGTATGGAGACCGCAATGTGCTGAAAATTATCAAAACAATTTCAACTATTTCAATATTGATACAGAGACTATGTAAGAGACAGTAAATCACACAAAAAATTTCTATAGTAATCTGATGTTCTGGATAAAAAAATATAAGACGGCGAACAAGTCTTCAAAGCATAGTTGAAATTATATTTGAGGAATATAATAAGCTGTTGTGTATTGTGTATAGATTAAATTAATTTATATTTAATTTCAGATTATATTACAAAGCAACAATTTACACAAGACCAACAATTAGACGAATATTTAATATTCAACGTTTCAATAATTTAAGCAAAAACTGCAACACTGTCAACTATTTTGATCAACTTGTCCGGTTGCCAGATCGCATGATTTTCAATCAGCCAGACTGTAAATATAGGGACTGTAGTGCAAAACTATTTATTCAAAGCGATTTAAAAACAGTAGCGCTCACAGTTTTTGAAATAGTATTGCTTCTCACTAAATGCGATCACATTTTTATTATCGAGCTAGTTCAAATCATGTAAATTCAAATCTGTGATTGGGTCATTTAATAATATGTAGCACAGATTAAGCCACCTGTTTAATGCAACGACACAACTCGGGAAATTCGTTTGATAATTAAGTAAAAAGTTATGATACCAGAAGAAAAAACAAAAAAAACGAGTTTCATCCCGCGTCATAGGCAAATGGGAATTCAAAATGAACAGGAAACTACCGGGTGCCATTATTTTGACAACATCAATCATCACCATAAGCAGCATTCTGGAGAGTGGTAGAAAAGTGATAACTACTTTAATTGAAAATTTTTGAGGTGCTAAAAAGTGCCATTGGTGTGCTACAACAGTAACACCGGTAAGATTTACGGATTGTCATTGGCCAATGACACGAGATTATTCTAGTTCTCTTAATATTTCTTCACAAGGTGCAGGGAGCAAACAATGCATATTACGAGTGAAAACACGCTACCTACACAGGCACAGCTAACTGTTAGTAGTGTTTAAACAGCTAAAAGCGAACGCACCAGATCCGGACAGTAATACTAATACGTCTGGCATGTCTAAAGGTGCTTCCAACACAGCCGGGAGATGCAAAATCTAGCGCTGTGAAAGGTCAAAATATCAGTGCGGCCCACCAGTTTTCTCTGCTGGTCCCCATTTTGATGAACGCCTTTAGTGAAGGAAATCCGCTGGAAACTGACTGAGTTTCAAGCATTTGAAACTGGACAATTTTTGTAACGCTCTCGATGTTTTCGTTTTTTTTTTATTTGTACCCATGTGTTGCCGTAAGACGTAATTTCACGTCAAAAATATTAAAAAACAAAACAAGAAACAGAAATTATATTTTTTTAATAATACAAGAAATCTTTAATAAAAAAACTACCAAAATAATGAACTTGGAAATTCACATAGGGCTGCTTATGAGACTAAATATAAATTTAGCAATATCTGAAAAGCAATATTTTTCTAAACTAATGATTTTTTTGCTCTATAACATGTGCGAAAACACGTTTGTTAAACTCATAGTCAGATTTCGTTGATCTCAAAATGAGCTGTGTTTTCAACTTTGTTTTTAGGATACTTTGCAAAGCTTTTATTCTTGATAACCGTTTTATCAACTTTTGAGTAAATTATATCATTTAAAAGAATTGCTGTTGCTTATGAAGATGCATTTTCTTTTTGTATACATCTACCCTCTGCTCTATGTACTTCTATTCTGACATCAGTGAAAGAATCACTACATTTTACGTTGAAGGTATAAGCCCCCGGGCTGCTCAAATGTCATACACAAGATTTTCAGAAACGTGGCAGCATTTTTTTCCCAGCTGGTCTCGAGGTACGATGCTGGCCTAACAATCCAATCGTCGTAGGTTCCAGTCTCGACTCGGAAGAGACTGTTAGTGTCAGTAGGATCATGGTAGCGCAATTTTTCTGTACACTTAACAGATGGTTGCGAAGTCTGTGTATAATAAACAGAAGGTCGAGTTTCGAAACGAAATGTAGTACCAAGGCTTTGTTTTTTTTCGGTATTTTTTACTCATATCAGAAAAAAAGTTCAGCTCTTCGACATCTTACATTCATATTGAAAACTTTTGCTAATCTTTTCATGATTTTTTCACCATTTTCCGTTAGTCTGTAACAATAACATGTGGAATCATCCTGTAAAGATAACACTGGTCGACAAAAGCGAAAAGAAGCTGCCCTAAGAAGATTATAGCTTTTTAACTATTCCTGTGAATTTTGGCGCATCAAAATACCGCAGAGTAATTGCTTGCCGAGTTCGTCGCTTCTACGTTGCTTTCGGGAAATTCATTTAAGTCTCTACAAAAGTTATCTTTGCTAAAGGCACCAAAATTCACAGGAATGGTTGGAAAGCTATAGTCTTTACTTTTTTCCAATTTGAGCTCTAGAGTAAAACTAGTGTGTGTGTGTGGAACCTTTCTAGATCCCACTGTCTGGCAGTGACGTAGTGAAAAAAAGACAGTTGCAATTATCTTTCATTTCTGCAGCTATCTTTGTTTCGGGATCTAGAAAAGACCCTTTACAGAATGACTGAGTACTTGCAGTACATTCCGGAGTAATTTTCTAATCGGTAAGCCCCGCCACAAAATAATATTAGAATCTTGCAGATTTTATTATTATTTTCAGACTTTCAATTCGTTTGATACATTTGTATCAAAAAAATTGACCCGTATTTAATAGCATGTTATATTTATTGACAAGAGGATGCAGAAATTCAACTGTCGTACTGCACCAATATTAAACACAATCATAGCGAAATGCTAAGCTAAAAAAGAACGCTCTCACCATTTAAAGTCGATCCACATCCTATTCATTGATGCCCATCTGTCGAGTATCATTCAGCCTGGATGAAGTTGCAGAAAAAATTCGTTGGACATTCAGTATTCTTGGCTTCTGTTGCAAAAATCTTTCCTTATGGCGGCTTCGAGATCTTTCTAGAAGATCTGCAGAATTTTTTGGTGTTTTCTTCCTCAGTTTCAAGATGTTTTCTTCCTTAGTTTCAAGAGACACCACTTCAGTCCTAGCATCATCTTCATGAACCGACCTGCATTGTAACACTTAAACACCTTTACCAAAAATAATAAAGAAAATATATCCAGCGAGAAAACTGTGACGCAGGAGAAAAATCACGTCCGTTCGCGTTCGTGGTTTACTTCGATCTTGAGCTCTAGAGTAAAACTAGTGATTGCAAAAAACGAAGATTTTTTTGTGCCTCAATTAAATGCAACTAGAAAAAGTCAGAGGTTGCTTCGTCTTACCAAAACAGTGAATGCATATTTATTCTACTGCGTGAATTAGACGCTTCTTCCGTTTGTTTATGAAATTTCCTTCGGAATGTGAAATAGTTTTCTTCCATACAAAGTCGAGTTAACTTTAGTAACTGCGTACTTCAGTTTCCAAAGTATTGTAACATCGTTGTAAGAGAAGCTAAAATCTAGAATTACTTTTGGCATCCTTCATCGAAGCACTATAACATTAAAAGGAATCGTTGTTTTGTCAGACCCGAGAACTTAAGGCTTTCAACAAAATTCCTGTGCTAGGATTTGCATAAATTTAAATTTCACCAACTATTTTTTCGATCTTTCCGTTGGTGACCCACTGTAACCATTTCTTTCATTTTAAGCTCGCAAAATTTTAAAAAAGTGAATCGTATTTTAAATCAAAAGCTCAGTGTAAATTATTAAAATCCTCCCAACCTAATGGTTTATCTTAACAGAAAGCAGTTCAAGGAATGAATCCATTTATTTATTCTTTAATGCAGTAAATTGACGGTTCTGCAACAGTAAATTGGTGAATGCGCATCAGACCATACTCTTCAATTGCTCGCCAACCGGTCTGGCATTGATCGGTGGTGCATGAAACGCTTCTGAGTATAGCTTCCAAAAAATCCCTGCCGGTTTCTGTGATGTTTATTGGATAATCGATTGCGGATCGTGCGAATGACTATAAACGGAAGCATCAATTACAATATACCTTTTTACGCGCTATACGTGCAACTAGGTTGCAATACATGTGAAACTCGGGGTATACGTGACGATTCGAACGAATCGGGAGCTAACTATGGAACCACAGTACGACATGCATGACTTGAACCCTTTTTTTATGAACATAATGTTAACAATACTAGGTGCAGTGATAAAAGCGAGTCAGTCATTAGTGAAAATCCAAAACTTTATTTACCTCAAGGCTAAGTCGCATCGGAAGTAAAATTTACCAGTCGAGTATTCACACAAAAAAACGTTCGTCGCTTACTCGTGCACTAAGGTCACCATCAGAAAAAGGTAGGAACAATCAAATTTATTTTGGCCGTTCGTGTTTATAACGAGTGTCCAGCAAGTGACATTATTCCACAATCTCATTTTATTTCTCAAGCAAATTTGCCTAGGCAAATGAAATGATCTTGACTAATTGCCATTCGCACCTTGCACCGCTACCTTGCAACTCCCACAGCTCTGCGTACGAGCATAAACGCACGTAATCGTTGAGTCATAATGGCTCAGTACCAGCGTAATAGTGATTTGAAAACAAAAACAACCATGTTTTGCTGCCAACCGTCGTGATATTCTGAGATCTCACACAAAAGATGATGACTGCAAAACAAATCAAATCAAAACTAGACAACTTCAGTTTTCCAGACAAGCGAACGTTCAAAACGGCAAGAATACTCATATGTGCGACATTTATGTTTTTGAATGGGCCTAAGAAAAATGTTGATCTCGCATTGGAGACGATCAAGTACCAGTTGCGATAAACAGACCAAACAAAACATTGAAGGAACTAAACTACAAGAAAAAGAATCCCTGCCAACCATGCGTACGAATTCCAGCGCACACAACTATGGAAAACTAAACCACCAATACCATAAGTTCACTTTGCTGTAAGAGAGCTTAAAGTCTTTCAAGCAGCTTTCACTTTTGCCATGCCGCGCGAACTGTCTCGCCCACGAAGGAAACCGAAAACGGTTCGTGGTTTGTGACGTCAACACTTTGCAGTCTTCAGCGCCTCGAAGACTGCGTGACACAGCGATGCCAACGTTTCAGATTCGTTTGGATTTGCCAGGCTTTCTGGTGTTTTATCAGACACTCCAAACCAGAAAGCTCTTTCTAGACACAATTTTTCGATCCGTTGAACTTTCGTTGAAAATTGTTGGCAATGCTGACGGGAGAAACAATCAGTGGAGCGATCGCTTCAATTTTCTCGGAGATTGCCGCCGCCGTACGGTTACGATCTGGACCAAAACATACACATACTTAGTAGTGATGATCTTGAGGAGTAGACAGCGTGGCCCAGATTTGGTCGATGAATCGAGCGAATACAAAAAAACGATAGGAAAAACTGCACACTGGACGATGGTGGTCATCAATTAAATGTCGATATATTTGATATAAAAACGGCCGATTTTGTTTCTAGTTCCTACAAATTTAAAAAATATCTTATTTAATTTTTTTCAGCTCTAGAAAAAACTAAATTGATTGTTTTATAGTATGTATCTCTAATATACAAAACGAGATAAAAAGTTCCAGCTCATTTGAGTTCATTCACAAATATATTCAAAAACCAATCATCTTAAAATGAAAACTCTATATAGACAAAAATATATATTTGTAAGCTATTCGCTTGGATAATCCGATATTGAACTGGAAACAGGATTAGTATGGATTGAATTTTTGGTCGGAAATTCACACTATGGTCTGACCTTGATTAGCTTAGACCGCTTAGAACTCTCTTCAAATCATATTTTAAGCCTTTGAACATTATAGCACTCTTTGGAGTCGCACAAGTTTTGAGTTGATTTTGCAAAAAATGTGCGAACTTTCGATGATTGTCTATCGAATAGATTAAAGTTACTTAAGGTTAATTCAACAGTTTTTAACAACTTCCTCCAAATTATTACCGATAAAGATCTTAGTGGCAGGTTTAAACCATGTCGTCAGAAGCTTTTAGGGACTTTTCCGTCAAAACTCAACAAACATTATCCCACTTTGCCTTCCAGAAGCGTCAGACCATGAACGCATTGTAACTCCACCCTACCACCGATAGTGTACAATAAAACTACGCCATGGCCACGATATGTGTATATTATTAACAACCCAGCTGCAGTAAACGATGACGTACTTTCACGCTCGTGCCCCACAACGAGTCTCGGGGCGTGCGATCCCCAATCGTGATTCTCTAAACTCCAAACGCTTGGAACCAGTCTTGAGCCGGAATTCAAAAGAAACAGCTGCGACGGCTTCGGCGATAGCAGCAACGTGGTTGTTGTACGTTTTTTGATGGAATATCAGCAGTTAAAATTGGATTCGCTTTACCAGTTCTGCACAGCATCGACAGCATCATTACCGCTGTTACCGGCAAGTGGCGAGGTGGAATTACGTAAAGAAGCCGTACAATTCTGATCTAAACGGTATCTTACTTTACAGAAACCAGAGCTTCGCACGTAACGCTATAGCGGTTTATCGTCCTCGAATTTTCGTGCAACAGCAGCCAACATGCCACGATTTCATGCCGTATATTTCACCGTAAGTAATTCTTGAGGTTTTGTTTTTCGAATCAATAACACCAATTCGCGCACAAGGTTGCCACTCGAATCGACGACAAACTCTACGTGCCTTACGTGCAAAATGGAATTTATGCGTAAAAAGCGAACCGAAGAAAGTGTCCTGGAAACTTTCACGCTGAACTGCGCGACGTTTCGATCGCTGAACAGTGGTTGTTGTTTTCGCAAACCTTTTATATCATTAGCAGGAAATCACTGCTGAAAAACATGATCGATAGTTTACATGCCCTAAAGTGGACCAGTGAAGTGCGGAGCGTTTTGCTGCTCGTTTTATTTTACTCTACCACGGTGCCTTGCTTTACGTAATCGATGTAACACTTTCGCGATCTGCTCAGCCGCGATGACGATGGTAGTGTGTGCGACGTACGTCTCGACTTGACTTAAGACAAACAGATACACAACAAAACATACAACAAACTCAACAGGCATCCACAGTTTAGTTTTTTTTTTTTTTTTTTTTTTTTTTTTCAAGAAGCGCAAGCGAGGCTGGTAACTGGGTCATGTTGGCAATCATTTCGAAAATCTGGAACCCGCGTAATATCAGTGTTTCCAGAACAGGGCGTCTATGGATTATAAGAGGACGATTATGTTAAGAAACGGTTTTGGATGATTTTTGCCTAATGAGCCAAAAAACATCAAGGTTTTTTCGTATTTCAGTCCACTTTAAATTACACAGTGCAATAAAAATTTACTTTCTGCCTTGGCTTCTTCATATGATTTTATATGTATTTTGATGCAAAAACAAATTTCCGCGAGGTTGGACCAGTTCCACCTTAAGTGGCAACAATGGCGCCATTTTGAATTTTTGAGAAATCGAAAATTTCAATGTTTTTTCGACCCAATTATCTTAAATCGATCTTAAATCGAACGAAAATTGACTTCAATGAAAACAGTTTTAGCATGGTTTTATTATATTTCACAGAGCAAAATAATATCAAGCATGTGAAGCTTTAATGGATCCGCTGATATCTAAATGTGGTAGTCAAATTATGTTTTATTTTGTGGAAGAATGATTGCATTTTCTTGACCGTGGACTAATCCGGAAACTGCTCATTATGATAAAATCCACGCATGCAACGCAATGAAATTAAAAATATTTGCAGAAACATATTATCCTTTGGTGCTAGCTACCAGTTTTAAAAGATTGCCGATTTTTTTAAGGCATTTCGGTTGTTTAAACGTGTAAGCAATATATAGAAGAATTCTCTTGCACTTCACCTACGCGTTCTACAGACAAATTTGCACATTTATTCCTCATGATACTAGAAAATCCTTCGAGGTTACATTTATCATTTATCATTTATTCAATCTCATCAGACATCGTAGTCCTAATGAAACAACACTTATTGTTCTCACAAAACATAAAAAAGGATTTAAAACTACCTTTTTGGTTGATCGGTTTCGGGCTACGATTTTGCCCGTTAGCTGGACGATGTCCGACTAGAATAATGTAGCAACAGGCCAATATCTCTGACTTTATCACATCGTTCAAGCACCTGAGCATCTATGATGTAGTTGTAGAGAATAGGTCTTTCAAGCCACCGATATGAGATCACGCAACGCTTACTTACCTTACCAAACAGTCTCAAGCCGTGGTGTGGCCTTTGCTGTACGTAAGAGTCGTCTCCATTCCACTCGGTCCATGGCTGCAGTTCGCCATCTCTGCAGTCTGCATAGGGTCCGCAGGTCGTCTTCCACCTGATCGATCCACCTTGCCCGCTGTTTACCTCTCCGTCTCGTCCCTGACGAATTGGTTTCATGAACCATCTTTACCGGGCCGACATCCTTTCAACATGCCCAACCCACCGCAACCTGCCTATCTTAGCGGTGTGGACGATAGATGGCTCCCCGAGCAGCTCCTGCAATTCGTGATTCATTCGTCTTCTCCACACTCCGTTTTCTATCTGCAGTCCACCGAAGATGGTACGCAACACCTTCCGCTCGAAGACCGCAAGGGCGCGTTGGTCCCCCACAAGCATAGTACATGTCTCATGCCCGTAGAGGACTACTGGTCTGATCAGCGTCTTGTAGATGGCTAACTCGGTCGGCGGCGACGAATACTACTTGATCGGAGCGTCCTCCGAGACCAAAGTATGCACGATTTCCTGCCATAATGCGCCGTTGAATTTCTCTGCTGGTATCGTTGTCGGCAGTTACCAGTGAGCCCAGATACACGAACTCATCAACCACCTCGATTTCATCACCACCAACTTGAACTCGAGGTGGGAGGTTAGCACTGTTTTCTCGTGAACCCCTTCCTTTCATGTACTTCTTCTTCGATGCATAGATGACCAGGCCAATCCGTTTGGCTTCAGCCTTTAGTCTGATGTACGTATCCGCCATCTCCACAAAGGTCCGAGCCACAATGTCGATATCGTCGGCGAAACCAAACAGTTGAAACGACTTCTGGAATATCGTGCCACTCGTGTTAATCCCCGCTCTTTTAATGACACCTTCCAGGGCAATGTTAAACAGTAGGCACGAGAGACCCTCACCTTGCCTTAGACCTCTTCGGGTTTCGAAGGGGCTCGAGAGTGCCCCCGAAACTCGAGCTACACACATCACTCGATCCATCGTCGCTTTGACCAACCGCGTTAGTTTGTCCGGAAATCCGTAGTCGTGCATAATTTGCCATAGCTGGTCCCGATCGATTGTGTCGTACGCTGATTTAAAATCGATGAACAAATGATGTGTGGGCACGTTATATTCGCGGCATTTCTGCATAACCTGCCGAACCGCGAATATCTGATCCGTGGTGGCGTGGGCACTCATGAATTCCGCCTGGTAGTGCCCCACGAACTACTTCGCAAATGGTGATAGTCGACGGCAAAGTATTTGGGAGAGTACCTTGTAGGCAGCGTTCAACAGAGTGATTGCTTGGTAATTGCAGCACTCCAGCTTGTCGCCCTTTTTGTAGATGCAACACTTCAACACGCTTAACTGAAAGAAGTTTGACTTGCACCAATGAACAAGGTTATCCAGTAGCTTTTGTAGTTCTTTTGCAATCAGCTTTATTTTGTATAGTACGGAAGATTACCAAGTCGTCAGCATAATTCAGTATTCCATCATTCACAAGAAGTATCGTCACATCCTTGAAAAAAAACGGCAGAGGGCCCCAATTTCTTCCTTGAAGTAAGCCAGAGGATGGGATAAAGCTGTCAGTTGCTCAAGTAATAACGAAGCCAATTGCAAATTACACTGGAAATTCTTAGACGGTGTAACTCATGGTCATGATTAACGGTGTCAAACGCGGCAATAATGTCGGTGTATATGGCGTCAACCTAAGCTCCACCATTCATTGCGCCGATACAAAATTATGTAAATTCACACAGGTTAATGTCCACAGAACGTCTGGGATAGAATCCATGTAGAGAGATCCTAATATAATTTCGACACGAGCTGAATAGCATATCCTTGCATTTCGATCTAGCTGACAAAGAAGTTATTCAACGATAGTTAGAGATGTTAGATTTATCACCTTTCTTATGCACCAATATCGAAATAAAAATTGACAGTCTCCCCGTCCAAATAGGTCATTTTTTTGCTTCCATGAGCTTAGACTAATATGATGTCTCGAAGGAAAAAGTTTTCCAAAAAGTTTGAAACAATCCGCATTCTTGAACAATTTCTAAACCTGCTTCCAGAACCTAATAAAAACTGATGTCTTGAAAGAAAACATGCCGGTAACAGCAACAGTACCAGTGTAGTAAAGAAGCGCAGGTCTCTCGTCGTCTATGATTGCAGCGGTACTCTTCTATTCGTACATTTCAGCGGTACACTTCTATTCGTACTGCAGCGGTACTATTCGAGGCCCGTTTATTTCGACTGATTAGAATAGGCACCGCTGCTTAAGCCGTTCCTTACCCTATATACATTTAGAGAAAAGTAAGAGCCTGGGAATGCTTGTGAATTTTTTGTTTATTTACTAAGATTCATTCAGAATCTCTTTTGACATTTCAAAGTTGTTAGATGATATATTATTATTCTAAGCTTTACCATAATAAACGTATATAAGCTGTCTTCGTAATACAGCGAATGTTGTCGTAGACAAATGAAACGAATTGTCAAGCAAAAAACAAAAATGTAATTGTGGATTGCTACGATGTTTTGCTGGAACTTGTTAATAATTGTGTTTAAAATATCTTCTTATGTTTGCCAATTAATGAACCTTTGTAAGGGCTTCCATATTATTTTTAAAATAAGATTCATGTTATAGATTTGATTTAATCAGAGTTAAATAAGACAAAACCATTCATTACGATAACGTAAGCATTATTGGATTTGAGTTTTGAGGATATAGAGTTAATTCTGACTTTGACGCATTACGAGCAATTCTTGGTGCTTCTTCAACAAGCACGATATGCTTGTGCTTTGTCAAATACATGTTGTTTGCACAATATCGTCAGATTTAAACGATATTATTTTGAGTGCTGTTGAATATATTTCAAAAATTGATATCCAGGGGAGGCTGAAAATAAAAATACGTACAGTCGCTGAGCAAACACATTGATTCTGTTTGCAGACTCTATATATTTTGTAACAAAAAATCCCCTAATTACAGTGTTTAGTCCCACGTCACCATTCCATACAACCCTAGGGCTGTATACCTTGTAGTATTTTTTAAGCCATTCGTTTTACGTTTCGAATTAACAAAGCTTTCAAAACGTGTCGGGTTTCGTCGGAGATCATCTTCTTTTCGTCTCTTGTAAATTTTGCATCGACTAGACTAGCTTCGTCGAATTGTCGCTTCACATACAGGCATCCTTGGTGGCAGTACCGTTGCATGAAGTAGAAGCACCGACGACGTAAGATGTAGAGTAGTTTGTTGGACCATGCATGATTTTTTTCCGTGGTCTCTCTCCCAGTGAGTGTAGGCCATGATTTCGACAGCTGAAGTCTCGATAAAAATCTCGGTAGAATTGAACTGTTAAAAAACTGTGAAACTTTGATAAAATCTCCGCTTATATTTTGTTGATATGCTAAAAAACAGAAGCCTGGTTAACAGCACTAAACGCACAAAAATTGAACTATTTATCATGGGCATATTTTATTGCGCTGCCGCTTATCACTACAGGACACCCATTTGAAAATTATTAAGAATATTATCATTCATCTTGATTCTTTTCATTTCAAAGATGACTAACATAACATAACAAATCTACGGTAGCCGTTTGCTAACTGCAACGTAATCATATTGCCCTCCCAGCTGGTCTCCAGGTAGGGTACTGTCCCAACAAACCAGTCGTCGTAGGTTCGAGTCTCGACGTGGGAGAGACTTTTAGTGTCAGTAGGATCGTAGTGCCAGCCCCGCAATCGTCCTGTACACTTAACAGTTGGCTGCGAAGTCTGTGAATAATAAACAGAAGGTCGAGTTCCGAATCGTAATGTTGCACCAAGGCTTTGCTTTGCTTTAAATTGCAGTTATCAAATGGAAATGCCGTTCTATAGCTGCAGCAATTGACACATACCAAAATTTTGAGGGAGGTCCATCACTAACATGTTTGTTTCCAACAACTTTGAAATTAATGTTTTGCCTTTCTCCTAGAAAGGTATAGCAATCACTACAAAAACTAAAGGTATAAAAGTGCTCAAAAGGGCCGAATGCCGTATATCACTCGACTCAGTTCGACGATCTGAGCATTTTATGTATGTGTGTGTGTGTGTGTGTGTGTGTGTGTGTGTAACGCTCTTCCAATCTCACTCGATTTTCTCAGAGACGGCTGGACCGATTTCCACAAAATCATTGTCATATGGAAGGTCTAGTTGCCCCATAAGACCCTATTGATTTGTTTTGCAATCGAACTTTTACTTTGCCTGTTATGTTTTAAAATGTGAAATCCAGCTTTGAAAAGAAACATATTCCGAAGACTATTTAAACTCACTCACTTTTCTCAAAAATGGCTGAACCGATTTCCACAAAACTAGTGTCAAATGAAAGGTCTAGTTGCCTCATAAAACCTTATTGAATTTCACTGTAACCGGTCTGTAACTTTGTCTCAAATGTATCAAAATTTGAAAATCGCGAAACTTCATTATATTAGAAACAACACAACCGATTTGAACAATATTGGTATCAAATAACCGGGCTAGTTAAAGGATAACTGATGAAATATGATGATTGAACACGTGGTTCAAAAGTTGTGAAAAGAATGGCATATTTGAAAGAGAAGAAAAATCCTACTATAAATAATCGAATCTAAAATGATATTGAATCGAATCATATATAATTGAGTCCAACCTAAATATGAGTACAGTGACGTTTCGATTGTACCATGATCAAGAACAAATTTCGCGTCATATGTTTGAAACATATTTATTTTATGTTATTTGTATGTGTATGTTCATACCTGTTTGAATGTTATGTTTTAAATGTTAAAATTTGTTATTTAGGATGAAAAATAAATCCAGCAAATGTTATCAAGGTGCAATCACTGACAAAACCGGAGGTATCAAAGTGCTCCAAAGGGCCGAATGGCACATATCACTCGACTTAGTTCGACGAGCTGAGCATTTTCTCTATGTGTGTGTGTGTATGTGAAACTTTTCAATCTCACTCGATTTTCTCAGAGATGGCTGGACCGATTTTCATCAAATTATTTGCAAATGAAAGGTCTTGTTGTCCCATAAGACCCTATTGAATTATATTGTAATCGGATATTTAGTTTAGAGGTTATGTATCAAAATGTAAAAATCATGAAACATCATTATCTCAGAAACTGCACAACCGATTTGAACAAAATTTTCAAATTTTGATTTCAAATGAACGGGCTACCTGAAATACCTTTAATTTTTAAATTTTATGAAGATTGAATTTGTAGTTCAAAAGTTGTGAAAAGAAACGTGTTCTGAAGACTAAAAACTTAATCTCACTCATGTTTCTCAGAGATGGCTTACCCAATTTTCATAAAATTAGTGTCGAATGGAAGATCTAGTTGCCCCATAAGATTCTATTGAGTTGTTTTGCAATCGGACTATTACTTTGCCTGTAATGTTAAAAAAATGTGAAATCCAGCTATGAAAACGAGCATATTCCGAAGACTACTTGAACTCACTCACTTTTCTCAGAGATAGCTGACCCGATTTCCACAAAATTAGTGTAGAATGAAAAATCTAGCTGCCTCATAACACCCTATCGAATTCTGCTGTAATCGGACTGTAAATTCGTCTGTGATGTATCGAAATGTGAAAATCACGAAACTTCATTATCTTAGTAACTACAAAATCGATTTGAACAATATTGATATCAGATGAACGGGCTAGTTAAGAGTTAACTGATAAATTATGATTGAACACGTGGTTTCAAAGTTTGGCTGCCCTATACGTTCCCATTTCATTTGAATAAAATCGAACTGAAGCAACCGTTATATATTAAATTGTTAAAACAACGAAAGTTTATTATCTCAAAGATTACACGACTTATTCGAACATAACTAGTGTCATACGAACGAGTCATCTCTCAAACATACAAATAACAAACTCCATAACAATTTGATATGTGGTTCAAAAGCTATGGAAAGAAAAGAAATTCAGAGACTATTTAAAATTTGCTTTGATCAATATACGTGGCCTTTAAATGTAAAATTGTACTATTTAAACGTTCCTGGTATCGCGCCGTTCCTAGTATCGCTCAGGATTGAATTGTTCGAAATTAAGAGTCATTTCCTCTATTTCGCTATCTCTGAGGCACTAACATTCCGTCAAATCCCATATTTTATACTTCAATTACAACATCAATATTTCAAAGCCCAAAGAGTGAATATACCTTTTTCGGATAGAAGCGTTCATGTAAATCTATTTTTACAAATAATAAGTTTGAATAAAAAAGGCTGGGTCTGACCGCTAGGTGGATTAATTTATCACATATAATGCATTATAGGGGAACTGCTTCATTATTCATCTCAGTCCATATATTCATCTCATGAAACATGAAAACACAATTGAAAACAGGAAAAAAAACGCATATTTTCTTCTTAAACCAATCTGCTAATCCATGGAATGGATTCTTCTTAGTTCAATTTAGATTCCTCAAAGTATAATCATCAAAAACTCACTTGAAAGCACTAAATTTGATATTATAGTCGAGCATCTGCACTCGAGAACTCATTTAATTCAATCACCTACTTCAGAAAACAAAATCCGCGCATTGTTCTCTACGGCTACAACGGGACTCGTTCAGCAGCCAACCAAAGTTTTTTTCATCACTAGCGGACCACTTTTTATTTTAATCACCAAATAAAATCACTCACTACACTAAAAATACTTCTATCTTTGAAATGTTCACTTCAAATTTTCTAAAACAAGCGTGAATTAGCAGAATTATATGAGATGAATTTCTACAATTCCTAAATTTCAACTGTATGTATTTTCATCTGTTTTCAGTGCGTTGAACAAAATCAAAAGTTGCCAAATCAGTTTCTGTTAATAAGAACAAATCATACAGAAAATGCTGAATTACTCCGACATAATTGACATAAATCTACAACACTGTAGTGGTTACCAAGGTTGCCAATTTTGCACGTAAACAACTGCAGCGGATATCTAGGTAACCTAATACGACGGGCTGCGGCTACGTTCATTCATGATAATGTAATTCATTCATGATTAACAGTGTGATGAATATGGGGGCGTCGTGAGATGAATAATTGAGCAGTGATTCAAGTTTTGAGATGGATATGAAAGCGTTGTGAAAAATGGTTTGTTTTACAAAATACAGGATACATCTAGCTAATTTTACTAAATATATAATGCAGAACGATTCCATAAGAGCACGTAAGCATATTTAGTTTAATTGTTCAATAATTTCGTAAAAATTTAGTGTTTATTCCGTGCATTCTTCGTGAATATTGGCTTAATGAGATGAATAATGGAGCAGTTCCCTTATGCAGTAAAGCAATTCGACTGTATTTAATTGATTTTATTTTTATGATCATCGATATAAGATTTTTCAGAAAACATACATTTCTAATCAGCTCCAGGTCGAAGTAAATACCCCTTGCTGTTCGAAGAAGTCGCCTTCGTTCAATTCGGTCCATGGGTACAACTCACCTGCCAGTTCGTCTGCGGAGGCCCCGCAAGTCGTCTTCCACTTGATTGAACCACCTTGCTCACTGCGCGCCTCGTTTTATTTAGGTCGTTATTGAGAACCATTTTCACCGGGCTTTCGTCCGACATCCTTACCACATGCCCAGCCCACCATAGTTTCCCGATTACCGCGGTTTGAACGATTAGTGGTTCTTCCAGCAGCTGATGCAACTCGTTCATTCGCCTCCGCCATCTTCCATCTACACTCCACCGCAGATGGTACGCAGCATCGTCCGTTCGAAGCATCCGTCCGTTGGTCCTCCACGAGCATGGTCCTAATTCCGTGACCGTAGATGACTACCGGTCTTATCAGAGTTTGGTAGATGGTCAGCTTCGTGCGGCAGCGGATTTTATTCAAGCGTAGCATCCTCCGGAGTCCAAAGTAGTCACAATTTCCTACCATTAGGTGTTGACGAATTTTTCTACTGGTGTCGTTATCGGCATTCACCAGTAAGCACATGTACACGACACGAGTTCAATGCCACACATACCCGTTCCTAAATTCACTAGCAATCCAGAGTTATAAGTAGAGGTGCCTCTGCAACTCAAATCAGAATTTTCTAATAGATACTAAAAATAAGAACAACTTTTTTGCCTTCATGTAAAATATTCAAATATTACACTGTATTTTAGTGTAAATTTTCAATTGTTCGATATGGAGCCTTTTTAGACCAGATCAAACCGGAAATTACTTTCTTGGATACTTTATGCGAGGTCTTAACCCATTACCGGCGAGTGATGCCAGTATCATTAGAGAACAGATTGATTTTTAATATGCAATACAGTGTGTGTCAATTGTGCATATATCTAGTTTACGAGTAAAAAGAGTTTAAAGTTTATTTTTTAAGGTAAAAACTGAATTCTCTTCGCCGGGATTGGGTTAAAGAGCGATAAATTTCCTTGTAACAGCTAACCCCAACATTATCAGGTAACGTTCGTTTATTGCGCACTATCGTAGCGTATGGGTCGTATAGCTTGGGGAAGTTAAACTCCAAAGTCGTCTAACTATTCCATTAGTGGTTTCGATTTAAATTTATTAGAAAATAATATTAAATTGGCGGATAAAGTTATTTACTTTTCTTTTTACTTCTTCTGATGATTTCTTTTAAACTAAAATCAGAATAAATTATTACTGAGAACTAAGATGCTTACCATGTTTTATAACAGACTTACATTGCAGTTAATCAAGTAAACAAAGTTTAACCGGAAAATATTCTAAACCTACATTTGTTTCTATTCACAGCTGCTTGCACTCCTCGCAACATTGTTGGTAAACATGGCAGAAAGCACTCTCCAGCCAAAGGCGCCAAACTTTCAGTACTTTGAGAGGTATAACAAATGCTATTTTCGCAACAATAAAAAAATAAGTACTCCCTTCCAACAGACCCAAGTACCGATACCCGTATTATGACGAAAACGGCAAAGGGAAACTTCTGTACGGCTATGGAGGCCCGGAACTTTATCAGTACAAAAGCTACTCGCCGCTGGATGGAATTCACTAGCAAGCAAAGAAATAATTGTATATAGTAAACAAAGGTATTCGAAATAACATTAATAACAAAGTGATATCGCGATTATCACTCTTGGCCGGAGCGCAGCAATCTTCTAAGACTTACGGTTTGTTTTAAATTACTCAATCAGTCAGATTATTCTAATCAATAAAACGTTAAACTCGTAGCAAAATAATGGCTTCCTTTATTACCTCACATAATTACACTCTCCGTTTTTGGGTGGAAATATACAGCACATTGTTACCGCGAATAAACGCATCCCCGTATTTGTTTTTCAGCTGTCCATTGACATATTCCTCCGTCTGATCCAGGGCAATATTCATGTAGCCATCCAAACACGCTAGTACACCACGGTAATCGACTCCGCTGTTCAATTTCACCACCACCGGGCGACCGTGAATCTGATTTATGAATTGAGAGAGTGCCTCTTTGCGGGACATTTTTGTAGCTACAATAATAAAAAGTAAGGCTTAATAACGATTAACGATACGATGTAATACTTACATATTCTGAACTAGGCGATAAAATATTTCTTCGGTGAAGTAACACACGATAGCTGCAAAATCGTTATTCGTTTAGGAGGCAATGTTTGTTTATAAACATAAATTCCGACTCTGGAGGCGATTGACACCAGTGTTTCCAGAAATAATTAACCTGTACACTGAAACAAACATCGGCGTGTTTTATTAAAAGCAAATCTTAAAGCCTGTATTACACTCTTTGACCAAGCGTCAAATATTTGGCACTTTTTGACAGATAAAAATTTGGTCAAAGGTAATTGTTTGTCACTCTCCAATTTTAACATGGGCAAACAACAACCATGATGTCAAATAAATTTGACCATTATGTCAGAAGGTCAAATATTTGACCATTAGACAAAGAGTGTACTACAGGCTTAAGAGTAGAATCAAATTTTAGTCGAATATGGTTTATGTACCATCAACAAATTTCGTAAAAATATTTTTATTTAAATGAAATGGAAAATTTCAATTAGTGTATAGAACGAACTGTGAAAAGATGTCCAACAGGCCACCTAAACACAGAACAAGACTCTATTAAGATTCAAAAAGCACCTGAACTGTACACACTTAGAAATTTTTACCGGATTTCGGTTTTGATTTGCCGAAATTTCAACAGCCGAGTGCTCGGCTTGGATTTCGGCGAGAAAACAGTTTGATTTATTTTCGGCGAAATTTTTTAGAGCTGCCGAGTTTTTCGGTTCAATTGCAAAAAACTAGAATGACGAGAGTCGGCATGTTAATTTGCTGTAAGACGGTATTTAATTGCGCGAAATTTTCGTTCTAGAGTTCAAAATCCAATTTATTATTTATATCACCGTACTATTTTATATCAAGTATCAGTGATTCAATAACCCTCGATTGATTTTAGGCAATATAAATTTCGGAATAAATAACGGATGTCAAATTTACAGTTATGATTTTTCTTGTTTCTTCCATTTACTATTATATATTCGGTAGCATCATCATAAGTTTGTTAGCAGTAGTACTCAGCGGGATTGTTTTTAACATGACAGCGCTAAAAAATGCATAGAAAAGTTTGTTGGCATAGGATGGCAATACATTGAAAACTGTGAAACTTTTACACAGCAATATAAAGCTGTGTTCCAAGTCACGGCCCGTGTTGATAGCGAAATCATCCCAGACCAAATAGCAATCTCCACATTGAAATTGTTCTGCTGCTACAAATATCTGTGGGAATTCGCAAGCGGGAATTTCACCTTCAGGCTGTAATTAAAAATTAGCGTTGC
Organism: Wyeomyia smithii; assembly: GCF_029784165.1. NCBI lineage: Eukaryota > Metazoa > Arthropoda > Insecta > Diptera > Culicidae > Wyeomyia > Wyeomyia smithii. Next base: position 51,869,233 of record NC_073695.1, on the reverse strand, counting down.
ATAAGAAATATAAATTGAACACATTTGAATATTTACGTCAATCCAATCAATAATACCATGCAACGGATGAATTTTCCGTGCGTCTCCACGAACTTGTCTAGAACCTCTGGTGGGGTTTTTGTTTTTAAGAATTGCTAAGCTTCGCACGAACTGACTAGTAATATGAAGGTACATTTCATCAAAAAAAGAAAGCAATTTTGGTTGTAGAACAGTCCACGTGCTAATAACATCATTAGCTTTAGGATTTAAAATAGTAAACTCTTCTAGAAGCTAGAATTAAACAAAAGAAATGTAGATTTAACTTCTGAATTGCCATTTAATTAGGGATATTGTGTTTTACCAGTTCTCCGTTGAAAGATGAAGCAGCTGGAAAATCTCTCAAAAACTGTAGGAAATTGTCATTAGCGCGCTGCTCATTGCGGTATGCAATTGTAGCCTTCCAAATAACCATAAGACGCTCCTTTGAATGATTAGATGGAATAAAATATTGCAGTTCTGTAAGCTATTGAAATGGTTTAATGTTAGTTTATTCATAAAATTTACAAATTTACCATATCTTCAACAGCTGGAATCTCATCCATAATTTGTATAGGCTCTAGTTTTGAAACGGGTTCGAGTGAGTTTGTTTCATTATTGCGTACGAATAGTCTCCTTTCTGTTTTCTTACACAAAAAATCCATTCTGTAGTGCAGTTTCCCTGCATGTCTACCAATACCACGTCCATGCTTGTGGAACCAGAGGGACTATATATAAATAAGATATAAAGCAACACATTATAAGTTTTTGTTACAAAACATTATTGCTATCTCGCGCTTAGACCATTTTTAATTTTTTTATCTTGCGCTTGGACCATTTTAGCGAGGAAGTCAAGAAAACAATGACAATCTTGTCATAAAATTCAAGTTTTCAATATCCAAATAAGAAGTTATGTGATCTATGCGGAAATACAGCTTAAATCATTTTCATCACATTAAAAGTATAAAACTGTGCCTGTGTACTTGTACATTATCCGATGCAGTGGAAGCCAGACTTGGATAGCTCTCAACAAGGGATTTTGCCAGTATATCTTTTTGTGTTGTTGACGCTCTCCTAAAATTAAAAAAAAAACTAATCTTCCAGATCAAGATCTCGATCAACACAAACCCTCCGGATATGAAAAAGAGATAATCACAAAGAATGTGTGTAATTTTTGTAATAAGCTTATCAGTAATTGCTGTGGCAAATTTCAATTTCTCCATGACTGCAATACCTTCAGTAGTAAGGCCAAAGATCTTGTTTTTATCCACAGTCTAAAATCAGAACAAGACATATGTGATCCCTCACTTGAATATAAAAACTTGAATAACCTTGTCTAAAATTATAGATTTATATAACTTTGGCTTGTCAACTGATGCGATTGCAGATATGCTTGTAGTTTGATGTGTTGCATGAGCAGTGTCCGGCTCACCGTTGATGTAAACCTCTTCAATAATTTCTTCTCTATAAAGGCCGTCTTGATATTTTTTTTTTTTTGAAGATTCAGTATAGCTTTTATTTGTGCGGTTTTTAATTTTAGTCTAATGAAGTCGTTATTATCCAGTGAAAAAAATGTTTCGAGATCGGATATTTCGTCCTCACCTGAAAAACGGAACAATGAAAATAACTTGAACAAAAAACTGTTTATGATTTACTCAATAATCTTGTTGATATGTGCGCCTTGAAATATATACCACCATTTTCGGTTCCGGTTTTCGGTCTGAAGACATATGGTTCATTGACAAACTTTCTACTCAAGCAATTCTCGCTGCGAATAAGTTTTCCATTATTATAAATAATTTTATCACAGAACGGGTTGTCTAGTATATCTATGCATGAAGAAAAAGATTGCCTATTCGCAAGACTCTTGCAAATATTTTTAAAGTTGCGACACGTTGAGGCTTGATCCTTCAATAGTTTGTTTTGACGTTGGACTAACGTCTATATCGAAGTTAGGCTCCTGAATTTGAAAATCTAGTAATTCAACCAGGGAAAACCAGGGAAAAGTGGTCAGGTTTTGAGCGCTTATATATCAGCCATTTCTTTTCAGAATTTCGAGGTTTTAGCATCAACCGATCAGAAATTCTTTTACGGTTGAATTTATGTAACAAAAATAACCTATTGTTCGAGATACACTATTGTAAAATTGATAAATCACATCGATTGTCTAAATCATACCGAGCAACCAATCACTACCTCTCTTCACAAGCACAGACGGATACAACCGATCTGACTTTGTAAACAGTCTCGCAGCTTTCAACCAATAACGAGCTCGCTTTCGGTAGCTGCAACAGGTGTTTCAACACCGTTTTAAAATGCTTCTTTTATCATTACCACTGAACAGATTCTAAACACCAATGGCTTGATTGATAGGGGAAATATTGCGCAAGATTATCATATAATAATTTAAATATGTTTTCGATAATAAACTAGATAAAAGTTATGTTAAAAGTCGTGCACATTCAACCAATCACAAGCTCGCTTGTCCTTTGCTCGCGGATGGATTTTTGCATTCGGCTATATAATAGCCTGCGTCGTCTCATAGCAGTCATCACTGATGACTGATGACTCATCAGTTACCAAGTGAAAGGCCACTAGAACGGTCCTGAATAATCAGCAGCGGTGGCTGATTCCAGTGGCGAAACTGAGCTGCAGCAGAACCAGAGCGGTGGTATCAGGCAGCAGCGACGGAGGTAGTTAGCAGCTGCATTTCTTCATTTAGTTCGGTTCCCCTTCGATCTGAGTTGGACCCCACCAGCGGTAATCCAATTCAGATATCGTTGGGTGAGAACAGCCAGAAACTGCACGAGCCAGCACCGCCACTAGGAAAGCTACCGCCAGAGTAGGCAGTGTGACTTTGCCCTCGTATCCAAGTGAGTTTTAAAACTTGCTTGCACATTTATTTTCGGTTTGCACGTAAACCCTACTAACAGTGCATTACACTTGAGTTGGATTTGAGTTTTAATCCTGCATAACAACAATTGCATAAAAATCGAAATGCGATGAAATTCGCGCCGCGTCTGCTGCAACAGTTTGTTGCATTGTCCTTTGAAAGCATAAATTCGATCTAAAAACAAAACTCATCGCGTTACATCATCGCCTGCATCGCTGGATACATCGTGCACTGCATGCATTGCACGCATTTAAACTCAATCGATCAGAGTGTGTGGTGCAAAAAAACTCAAACTATCGAGAGGAAGCAGATTCAAGTTGGATTCAAATCTGGAAAAGTGTTACTCAGTTCAACTTTGCACGAGTTCATGCCATCACTGCGATGATAGGGATGGCGCTGTTGCGTGTGTATGGCTAGCTATAGCGTGTGTAAGACATTAGCATGTGTAGCATATTATGGCTATTGCGTGTATATCTTCAGCGTGTGTACGGATAGTTGTAGCGTGTGTGTGGATAGCTGCTGCGTTTGTAACGATTAGTTATAGCGTATGTATGGATAATAATAGCACATGGTTGGATAGCTTATGCGTGTGTATAGATAGTTGTATCGGATGTATGGATAGGAATAGCGTGTGTATGGATAGCTTTAGCATGTGTGTATAAAAAACTATAGCTACAGCGTGTGTATGAATAGTTTAACCGTGTGTGTAAATAGTTATAGCATGTCGGTGGATAACTATAGCGGGTGTTTATCGAAGATTATTATTGTCATTAAAAATATTAAAACGTCTTAACGAACACGGTTGTGAATTTGATTTTACAGCAGCGATTTTAACTTCTTCAGCCAGTCTTTATTGATCGAGGAAAAATTACTGCCTATGAATGAACACTTATTTACTACAAATTTCATTTAGATCAAAACAGATTCTTTTTAGTATCATAAATTATTGATGAAAAGAGTTGCAAGTTTTCTTAATGAGCATTCATTAAATTTTCGTTTTTGTTTCTCGGTGCGCGGTTTTGATTTTGTTTCTCGCACACAGAGAAAGAAACTTGTCGCTATCGTGAAAAATAACAAAACAATTAGAAATGCTCTAAATCACAATTGAAGAAGTTAAGATATTTTACTGTCACTCGCCAAAACGTTGATAACAACTACCGAAAAATGTGTAATTGAGCTCTTGCTATATTAAGTTATTGAAATAAACGTATTTTTATTAAATACATGAAGTTATATGCTGGGCTGGAGCTACCCTAGCATGAGTTCTATAGATTTAATGTCAAACAATTTTTAAATTTAAAATTTTCGTTTGTATCGTTCTGGGCTTAAATTTCAGATAGTTTCGTTAAGTTTGCTTTTTGCTTAGATAGGAAAATTTTACCAATTCGCTCAATTAAATGATTGTCTTAATAGTGCAGCTACGAACAAAGGTTTGATTCGAATATGTATGAAATGACAGCGATTAAATAAAAGATATCCATTCTTTTAGTATATATTATTATTTATAACGTTTTAACGTCTCAGCGTTCAGAAATGCACTGTTAGATAAAATTGCAGCAAATACTAGAGTTGCAATTCTCTCTATTATTTGTTTTAATGGAATATAAGAATACCGTAGTCCAACGTCATGCGGTCGTGTCTTGAATGCCACCCTCCTACTTTTTGAATTTTGATTATGCGAAAAATTGATTTTTATACTGATAATGAAAGCTTTTCGGATTCCAGAACGTTATTTTTATTGGATGCATTAACTAGTGTGCCTGCTATCGCTCAGAGACAGCATTTCATTAAAATGCTCAATTGCATCAGCAGGCCCTGCTGCTATCGACGATGATATCCGCTGCCGCTATCCGTTGCCAGCTGTGGACGCTATTCGCTGCCATTGTATCCGCCGCCCTGCATCAGCTGGCCCTGCTAATATTGATGCTGAGACCCATCATCATGCATCAGCTGGCGCTATCCATTGTCATACCAAAGCAGTGGCCACCAGCGTTGCCAACCCTCCAGTTCTTCTGGATATCTCCAAGGCCTGTGAAACAGCTGGGGGTTGAAAATTTCCAGTTTTTTTAAATTGTTCCAGTTTTATCCAGTTTTCTGTTCGTCACCATATTTTTGAACTCATTCCTCTTACGTTTATGGTCTTTTCAGTATTTTGTGCATTCATCCCCCTCGGTTGTTAGTTTTTAATCGAAAATAATCTCCATCAGTAAAACAAATTCTTTCACCCTTTTTGGTTACATGCAGTAATACGGTGCAGCATTTTTGAACTGACAATCAAATAAATTTCTGTAAAAGCTTCAAATTTATGTATCCGGTTTTTATTTTGAATTCTTCTAGCTTTTTTAAAAAAAGGTTGGCATCGCTGGTGGCCACTATCCGCTGCACTGCTACGGCTGCTGTATGTACTGCATTGCTATTGCTGCTGCTAAGGAGGACTGCTGTTGTCGCAGTCTAGAATTATAATGAGCGGCTTCGGGTGAAACAGGCTCTTATATAGGCTAAATTGCACACTTAAAATGGCAAGGTCTATGATTCTGTCGACCGTGCTTGGGAAGCAATCTTATAACGACCAATCAGAGGCCGAATTTTTCGTTTTGACAAGACTTGACTATTTCCAATAGTACAATACTTTGAATAATAAAATTACAATTATCTTCATTTGGGAAGAATCTTAGAAGATTTTCCAATCTATGGCTGCAATAACGAAGAAAATTCATGAAATACTAACCGATTTATTAGCATTTGAAATTGGACATATTTTTTTCTTTTTTCGGTTTCAGATTTTCATTTCACTTCCCTATGTAGCCGAACTTCCTGAGAGAAGTATTCTACTTCAAAAATAATATCTTTCATAAACAATTTGTATGCTTGTAACTCGCAAGCAGCGTTGCCAGGTATCCAGATTTAGCTGGATTATCCAGATTTTTGAACATATATCCAGGTAGACAGCTTTGATGTCCAATTATCCAGATTTTTCATGGATGATCCAGATTTTATCCAGATTTTATTTTCTCTGTTCCGCAAAGAGGTCATCACTTCAATTTTGGCGCGAAATTTTGCAATTTTGTCACCTCAAATTTTGCGTACCCCAAGCCTTTTATTCGAAAAATTGACCTTTCACCCCACGAAATGTTTGCCAGATTTTTTCCAGATTTTTATTTTGCCTTTTCCAGATTTTTGAAAAAAATGACCTGGCAACGCTGCTCGCAAGCAAATTAATTTCTTTGCTCTTACTAAACTACTCACATAAAACTACAATAAATAATGTAACGGCCTAACTATGGGTAAACAATCAACTGAATCAACAATGTCTTGCCGTTTTTTCTGTATATAAATACTGAAAGACATCCCGCATAATCAATAACCATAAAACGTGCCTAACAACTAGTTCGGGATATAGTCTCGACAGTGGTGGGCACCGCTAACCGAAAATTTAGCTCGATAATCGCTAAACGCTAAACCCAAAATAGCGGAACTTTCGATAATCGCTAACTTATCAATATGTAAATAGTCATATCTCTATTTTTATTGCTCGTGTTTTGTAAGATTTGGACCACTTTGATCATTCGTGGTAAAACATACGAAAACAAATACTGTTTAGAGCTATTCTGCCGCTCATGGCAAGTCCGTCCCAATTGCATTTTTGTCAATTTTTAGTTTATTTATGGAATCAATTCCTTTTTATATCTACTTTCGATAAAACAAATATTTTTGAATACTTTGTTCTGAGGGACTATGAAAAAAATAGCAAGTCGGTTTGTCCCATAGCAAAATTGATCGCAAGTCGGTCCCATTGCAAACATCTTTGAAATTTAACCCCACAGCCAATAATGATTATGAAAAATGTGATATTTACCACAACGTATGGTCTTCAGGTTTAGAATTGGATGTACCAAATGATATTCGATAGGAGGTTTGATTGAATTTTACGCGTTCTACATCGTGTGGCTCTAGGTGATAGTACAATGTTTTCTTCAAGACAAAGTTTCCACCAGTAGCTTTTTTCAGCTGTTGTTTGTTGACAGTGAACGCTTCAGGTGTGTCACTGTATTGTTAGTTAAAGCATTCTCTAGTAAATACTAGTTTTCGTATTTTATCCGTATTTTATGAAAAGATGTGGGCAAGAATTGTTCAATTATTGTCGTGAATTTCGTTTTGAAGAATTTGTCAGTCATATCAAATGCTTCAGTACGCTACTTAGCTGTTTTTAACGAAGCAAACATTTTCCTATAGGTGTTTTTTCATATTTGCTTCCACGTTCGTGAAGCTGTCCGCCGTCACGAACGTGTGACCGCTCTCAAAAAAATTTAGAACAAGTTCCTACACATAAACTGATTTCTAATTTATCAGTAGTATCAAATGTAAAAACAAAATCTAATTTTATTTTGAGCAGTTGGTACATTGTGTTATGCTTCTCACAAAAAAAACTTGTTTAAGGTGAAACCTCATTGAATCCAAAAATGGCCGACTTCGAGTCACCACTTCGAATTTTCAAAAGCACAAGACTCGGATATACTCATTGCGTTCCCTATGATAATTCTATTTTATGTTTGCTTCACCACAGCAAACATAAAATAGCATTTCCACAGGGAACGCATTAACTATTTCCGAGTTTTGTGCCTTCGAAAATTCGAAGTGGTGACTCGAAGTCGGCCATTTTTGGATTCAATGAGGTTTCACCTTAATGAAGCACGAGAGGAAGTCATTTATGAATTGACCAGCGATGGATTCATTCCAAACGCAAGCTATAGCACCGCTATCGATTTGCAGTAGTTTGTTTTTCATCACCGGTCGTAACTGGCTATGGGACTGACTTGCTATCATTCTGGCTACGTACTCTAAAAGTAATCGAATGTGAGTCCCAGCTTATGATTATCAACAAATTTTTATCAAATTTCGGTGTTTATGCAAGTTTTATGATGCAAAAGTGTTAGATTGTCATTGCAGTACTGAATTCTGTTGATGGTTTTGATTGAAAAAGCATTTGAGTGCAAAATTTCACTTAAAGTGTTACGATTTTTAATTGCTGTTTTCTCATCAGCACCAAAACGCAAATGGGACGGACATGCTATGAGCGGCAGTATTTACAATAAGAGGTTCACAAAACGGTGTTCATACTTGATTTTGTAAAAACAAGGAGTAACAAAAATTATTCAGCTTGCATTAAAAATAGATACTTTTAGGAATGTTTTTATGAAAATTCAAATAATATCTGAATCGAAAAAGTAGAACCAAAGTTGTTATAATTTCAAGTGAATTGCAATTCACAAAAGTGCCAAAAGTGCCTTGGTGTGCCGAAAATTTAATCTAGACCTTAAGCTTGTTCTTCAAAATGCTCCTGTGGCTTGTACGATAACTGGACTCCATTCTAGAGTAAAAAGACTAACTTGCACTTGTGTCGTAAAGAGGGAACTCTAGACAATTAAAACAATTTAAAGTTGTTCGAATGAAACATACCTACGTTCCAAAAGTAACTTTCTTAGTAGAGTATGTTCATCTTTCAAAGTAACGTACGCCATCAGCAATTCACAGTCTTTCTAAGTACCTAGTTCTATTGTCGCTTCTCTACAAAATTTAGCGAATTAGCGATTAGCGTTTCGAAGGCCAAAATTTCAGCGACGCTAACAGTTTCGCTAACCAGCTCAAAAATTAGCGAAATCGCTAAACCGCTAACTGAATATTAGCGTCGCTAATTAGCGATTAGCGAATTAGCGGAATGGTGCCCACCACTGAGTCTCGACTATGTTGGTTATCGTTAGACCATATGGATTATCATCCGTTTATGGTTATCGTTGTTTTCATTGTTGTTAAAGTTTTGTGTTTTTTGGCCCGAGACAATCAGAGTCTCAAAAAAGCCAGTAAACATTTATGGTTATTGGTTATGCGGGAATGCCATTCAGGAATATCAGATGTGTAGATTTCACTGAAAATTATTAATTTTCGCCATTATCCAAACTTTCTGCAGATTTTTGTGTAACCCTTCCTATATTTGGACAGACAGTTCCAAAAATGTTTTCGGGCTTTTGTATAGATATTTTTCTTATTTGAAGCATTTTGTTAAGCTCTTCGAAAAGTTCCAGTTTTTGAATATAATACATCTGGCACCTATGATGCCTACTTTTGCATCCTTGCATTTAGCGTGGAAACACACCAAAAAAATCGATTAACAATAATGTCAGTTTATGATGTTTTGATCGATGAAATGACGCATCCGTCAGTGGAAAGGAGCAAGTAGAAGCAAGTTTTTCCTTTGCTTTGCAAAAAAGTAAAATTTAGAAAATCTTGTAGCGGAAATATTATTAATTAGGTCCCTTTAAAACAGTAGACGTCGCAAAATCTGAAGGTATGTGTTCCTAAGTAAAGTAATGCAGGTCAAGCAGAAAAATCACTAAAAAATATGGGCCTTTGTTCAACAGTTTGAATTATATCCTAAAATCCGATCAGGATGAGCTTCTTCGGTAAACTATTTTCTGGGAAGAAGGGCGAACCTGCTCCGACACCAAGCGAGGCCGTTCAAAAGCTGCGGGATATAGAAAACATGCTTACCAAAAAGCAGGAGTTTTTGGAGAAAAAAATCGAGGTCGAGTTAGATACCGCACGAAAGAATGGAACCAAAAACAGACGAGGTAAGTTAAAGGAAGCAGGAAAAGAAACAGGTGCTAGTTTCTAAATCGAGCAACAGTTAGCAATTTTCAGTGTTCAATCGATTGCGGGCGATTTCATCGCCAATATGCGATACCATCGATTTGGATTCACCGTTCCTGTTGATAAGCCTAGGTGTGACTCATTCAATGTTTTGGTTTTTCAGCTGCAATTCAAGCCCTGAAGAGAAAGAAGCGATACGAGAAACAATTGACTCAGATTGATGGCACACTGTCCACGATTGAAATGCAGCGGGAGGCGCTGGAGAATGCCAACACAAACACGGCAGTCTTGACCACAATGAAGAAGGCTTCCGATGCACTGAAAGCTGCCCATAAGGATATGTACGTTTTACTATCCTCAAAGACTAACACAAAAATTACTGTATTTTTATCTTTGCTTGCAGGAACATCGATGATGTCCAAGAAATGATGGACGATATCGCCGAACAGAACGATATTGCAAACGAAATCTCTAATGCCGTTTCGACGGCCGTTGGTTTTGGCCAAGACATCGACGATGACGAACTGGAAAAGGAGCTGGAAGAACTGGAACAAGAGGAGCTCGACAAAGAATTACTCGGAGTACAGCCAGAAAGCGACCAGCTACCGGATGTGCCAGCCACAGACTTACCAAGCAAGGCCAAAGAGAAGAAAAAAGGTGAGTTGTAAGAACGTCTCTCGGGATTTTTTTTAACAAACAAATCTTATTTCAGCTGTCGCAGCAGAAGACGACGATGATCCAGACATGAAAGAACTCATGTCGTGGGCAAAATAAGATGCAAAGCGTTCCAACAGCGTAGAACGAAGAGCTGCGCTGGCTTGCACACAGGCTTCAGTCTACGCAATTTCCAACAACGCGCGCACGACTCTGTTGATAGGAGGGTCATGCTAGTTTTTTGCAATTGCACTTAATAGAACCTCATATGAAAAAGGCTACCATCAGCTCTACTCCCGCAATCATAAAAAATAAATTTATACTGTCTGATGCGACACTCGGTAGTGAAGCTATTTGGCGTTTCGATTGAATGCTTCTGTTGTAATTATTATTATTATTATTTGCTGCAGGAAATAAAAATCCTATCAGTGCAGGTTTTAACCTACAGTCTAGGGCTTTTCTGTTGTAATATATCCTAAAATATTAACACTATTTTGAGTAAAAAATACTTTCTGCTTGTGAATCGAAACAATATCAGTGAACGTAAATAAATTATCATTTGATAGAGTGTGACAACCACTTATTTACCCAGTCGAACGGCAATGAGTTGGCTGAATAAGTCGAATTTTGGCAGAAGTTCATCAGTTTTGTATTGATGTTTGATGAAGATAAAAGAAAATAGAATTTTGATTATTTACTGCTATTGTACATCAACGAGTTGCACTTTAAAATAAAGCATAGTAGCTTTCTGAACGTGACCTGTTTATTTGACCAATTACATATTTTGTTCTTCGTCTCTATGTGCTTAGAGCGACGACTGGTTTGATCCGATAGCATAAACTGGATGCATCCTTGATTGTCCTCCATGATGCACGTCTTCTCAACCATACCGCCTCTTGGCTGGTCTCTCCGAGCGTGACGTACTCGTAGTGACGTAGTTGAGCGTGATACAGTACTGAATTCTGCTGCCCTGGAAATTGCTTCTCCTGAATAAAGGAATGCGTAGCCTGTTGTGGACCGGTGAGTGTTGCTGTCGCCAGCCCAATCGGCATCTGAGAATCCAATAAGTCCTTGGTCGTTCGTGTACTGCAGCTTAACCCCTTTTTTCGTTGATTTTAGATAACGAAACACTCCCTTCATTCCATCGAGATTCGGATTGGCTTTTGTCAGATCAGCTACAGTTAGAAATGTTCGTGGAATTCCATTTCATGAAACATGCGTAGGGTTACCATTTGGTCGGAGTTAAAAATCAGGACAACTTTTTTTCCGGCACAAATTTGATCTAAGCTTTTTTCATTTTTTGATATATCAATATATAAAACATGTAATCTGAGATTTGCTCTGCAACATCGCCAAAACACTTATTTATTTATTTAACGTATTTCTCGGACGATTCATTTTTGCAACTTTGATTCCTCAGGCATTAATACATACCCAAAAATGTAACAAACGTAAACTGTTTGAAATTATACTTAACAATTGGGTCCTAAAGCTATATCGGTTTTTATATATCATTTGAAAAAGCCGCGTTTTTGGAGTAAAACGTGACCTTTAAAAAACGTTTATCGTTTTTCTTCGTTTTTTAAATGAAGAATAAAAAACTGCTCGAAAGGTCTTAGATGACGTTCCATGTACGGTATATGAAAGAACTGTCAATTAAGGCATTTCGCGCAGTTTGTTATTCTTCATTTAAATATCAAAGGAAAAAGAAAAACATTTTTTAACAATCACGTTTTGCTCAAAAAATTGCACTCTTCTAGCTGATATATATAAGTCAGGAAACCATTTAAAACTTTAGGACCCTATTGTCAGATGTTTAACGGTTTCAACGACTAGACAACTTCTCTCGCCAAGATTCAACCAAGTAAAAAATTCGTTTGAAATCTTCAACATTTCTGAATATCCGGCATCATTCAGAAAAATCAGGACAAATGCTAAAATATGAAAAATAAATCAGGACGCTCCAAACGGGTCTCAAAATCAGGACATGTCCTGCTAAATCAGAACGGATGGTATCCCTAAACATGCGAAATGTTTATTTTGCTACGAGTTTGTAAAATGGAAACTGCATAAAATTTTCTTAGACCATTTGCATTTCTTTTGAGTTGATAAATTAATCCCTGTGAAAATTCAATATTTTTCGCTAGTGGGATGAAACCTAAAATGTGGCCCACATTGGAATTACATTTGACTTGTTGAACTGTTCAGGTTTTAAACTGCTTCCTTATTTTTACTCGTAAAACGTCGTCAATCTGAAAATGTACATTTTTATATAAGCTTTTTTCTTGTGTTGTAATATTTTTTTAACAGCTGAAATTTCGTATCAAAATCATGACAGATAATCTGAATTTTGATCCAATAAACATTTTGCCTGGTTCTCAACAGATAACTTCGTAAAACTCAAATCTTTGGTCAAACAATTAATTTTCGATCATTGTAACACTTTTGGCGAAACTCTTATAAACCGGAATAAAATCGATCAAATTCGTAATTCGGTTCATTAAAAGATAATGATGAACACAGTATTTAGAATATTGTACAACTTATCACACATTTTATTGCACATCATCACTACACAGTCTTTGCTCGTATTATATTACCTTAATAACCAAAGTCTTTCCCTATCGCTCCGTAATACCTCAACTCCTGCGGCGAGTGACCGTTACCGATCAGAGCAATCAAATTTTCGCCCTGATAGCCAAACTGCCGCTGATATGCTGCTCGCAGCTGAAGTCCCCGCTTGGGATCCACCGGGATGTTATAGATATTCCTTTGAATCGGGTGGCCAAGCCAGACATTCCGGAAGTACTCATAGATGGCCTTTACCCGCTGAGCGAATGTGGGATCCGGGTGGATCGGATGCACTCCGTGCGCTGTCAGCCGTCCGGGATATTTGAAGTATTGAAAATTTTTCACATCCAAGCTGTAGAAGTTTGGTTTCTTCAGGCTTCCTTTGACGATCGTTGCCAGTAGAACAACGAAAACCAGGATCTGTGAGTAAATTCAAATGTTGTAATACTAATTTCATATATCCGGTAATCACTCACTCTTAATGATAGCCTCATCTTCGATCGAATATAAACACTTGTACTGCGTGCAAAGAAGCATTCACTTCCAACAACACAAATCAAATGAAGCCATGCTTCCAAATATTCGATAGCGTTACATTTCTTCGCAGGTTCCGATTGCCTTGGGGCATCACATTTGCGCCAAATTTGAGTAGTGACCACCGGTTTCCTATCTTATTGATATTCCGCAGAAATAGTGTTTGCCTCCCACGCATGTTCTCGCGATCGTTATCGGCTGCCTGTCCCGTCCTACCAGTCCGTTGCGACGTTTGGTGTCTCGATGTCTCGTTGCTATTGCGTACAGAGCGTTTAATTCGTGACCGAATGCTCGTGCCTACTTTATTACGCTCTGTGCAATTGCAATTGAACCGATGTCGCCTGACTTTGCCAGGTGGACCTTACGTAATGCGATGACACTATGAGGTTCGGACCCCGCACACGTTGTTGGCTTCTGTGTGTATCGGTGTGTCCTTGAAATGCTTAAACTAGCTAATCACTACACGATAATCGCTAAATATGATTAGCAAAATATTCGCTAATCGCTAACTGTGAATTCGCTGTTCCTAAACATTTTTCTACGAAATTCATATACTGTGAGTTGATCTAAAAGATGAGTGTTAAGAATATATGGTAACTACAGACAGGGTTCCGACAGGCTCGACAATAACACAGGAAAGTGAAGCTAGCATCTTTGACATTCAATATAAAAACTACCCCAATTATTTGGAGAAAATATTTAAACAGGCGTCATTTAAATTAGCATAATTTTACACATTGGAAACAAATGCATCTTGGTATCACCATTACGTGTTCTATTCTACTACTAAATATTGTTCGCTTTCCCGACTATTCGACCCACGGCTTGAATTGATGTTTAATTTAGCGATAGTTCGCGGTGAATAAAACTAGATCTAATTAAGGGATTTCTCAGCTAAAGGACTATTACACTGACCGACAAAAGCGAAAAAAAGTTGCCCTGAAAATTATAGCTTTTTAACCATTCCTGTGAATGTTGGTGTCCCTAGTAAATGCATTAGTGCGTCCAAGTAATTGCTCGCCGGGTTCGTCGTTTCTACGTTGGCTTAGGAAAAAACTCATTTGGGTCTCTGAAAACGTCATTCATTCTGGAATCAACAAAATCCACAGGAATGATTAAAATTATATGATCCGTAATTTTTTCCAGTTGAACTCCAGAGCAAAGCTTGTGTTAACCAGTTCTTTTGATGCGTTTTCAACCAATTTAAACTGAATTTTGATGGAATTCTTTTTATTCGCGGTTTTCTGGTGTGCTCTGAATAATATGGACAAAACCAAGAGAATTAAGGGCAAAATGGCACTGAATCCAAAACTTGTTTTCTCTATCATTTAGATATTTTATTTGTTTTTCTATTATATAATACTCCTGATAACAGTAATCAGCTTGTTATAAAATGGTGTAAAATTGATCACTTTAAACCATATTTTCCAAATAACTCAGATCATGTTGATTTTTTCCGAACTAATGTTTATTTAAAATGAGTACTGGTATGGGTCCAAGAAACCACTATGGCTATGATTATTGTTAATTTAATGAAACAAATCCGAGAATTCTCTATGATACTATGGGGTGATTTAGGGTAAGAAATGTGCTATGTGCTAATACGATAAATAATGATTTTTTTTACTAAAAACTATCAATCAAAGACCTTTGGAAACGAAAAAAATGACACTTCTAACTAGTTGAGTTCTATTCATTGTGGCTAACGAGATGAAATTCACTGAATTTGCTCTCATTCGATTATTGTTAGACTGATTTCAATTAAAATTGTTGCATAAGGTCAAAAATTAGCTTAGAAATTCAGGCATCTGTAATTTTCTGGTAAATGATCAGTACTACATTAACAGTATGTTACTTTCATCTAACTTTACTCAGTTCTCTGAGTTTAACGTGATTTACCCTGAGTTTAGTTTACTTTAAATAAAGTCAATATTTTTTTTGCCTTTTGATCGATCAAATTTAATCGAGTTTTGACGAAGTTTTGACGAAGAAAATATGTGAAATTATCCTGAGAGTTCAAGGGTTAACTTTGACAGGTACGTGATTCTTGTAAAAGTTGTATTTGAGGACACGTAAACATTATGTTGTTCCTTTGAACAGAGTTTATGACAAGCCCAATTCTTCCCTCCTTGAGAGATCCACAGAAGCAAGGAGCATGTAAGACTTCGTAATGACACCTCTCTCCTCCTTCTCTGGACACCTGCCCTCCGTGTGGTACCATCCAATGCAATGGTGTTGGATAATAACTTTG
This sequence comes from Wyeomyia smithii, assembly GCF_029784165.1. Taxonomy (NCBI): domain Eukaryota; kingdom Metazoa; phylum Arthropoda; class Insecta; order Diptera; family Culicidae; genus Wyeomyia; species Wyeomyia smithii. The sequence goes on along the minus strand of NC_073695.1, from coordinate 51,853,670 downwards.
ACAGGCCGTCACCCTACTTCAAACTATCTAACGTCACGAAAGCGTCCGATATATCACTGGCTACCCTGACGCTTAATGTGGAACCATCAACGGTGACACAAATCAGCCTAATTAGCTTTGTCATTTCTCTTAACTGAGTCGTATGTTGCCCTGATGCCTGATGTCTATGAACAAATGATGACAAATTCAAACAAAATTATCGAGAAAATTCATCGCAAGGTAAACATTCGGTACGTAGTGTAATAACCCCATCTAAAACCACATTGGTATTCGCCAACAAAGGTTTTCTGCTACGGCCTCAGCCGATGGAACGGGAGAGAATTATATACAGAGAATTATACACGGTATTGACTGTAGAGTAGGGTGTCTCAAAAAAAAATCGATGTTGAAAAAGTCAAGGTGCTCAGCCCTAAATTGAAAGATAATGTTATTTATAGCATTTTTGTAGAACATTTCGACTTTCTAAAAAATTGTTTTCAGGTTGCCCAAACGTGATTTATGAAAAATGTCTTTTCAGCTACAAACCCACTCTGTTGCACTTTTTTCAATTCTGTTCGATTCCTAAATTTTTCCATATATTTTTTTATTTTTGTGGGGTTGTTTTTGAATATTTTGCATGGTTCAGTTAAGCATTGCATTCAGTTTTTTGACTCCCAGAGCCCATTAATCATCACAAAAAAAATAATTTTTCTAATAATTTTTAGATAAAACCCTACAAAACACAAATAAAAAAAATTGTGATCAAGAACTGAAATTTTCATTGCAAAGCGGGATTTACGACAAAAGTTTACATGCAAAAAGATACTTGATATCTTATCGGGGAGCTGAGATATTGGCATTTTGGCATGTGTTGGAAAACTATGCATTTTAACAAATATGTTGAATAACTGTTTCATTTTGGGAGATAAAAATAACAATGTTCAGAAAACAGATGCATTCTTAGATGGCTTACAACTTATTATAAGATTTAAAAATTCGGAAAAATTTGCGAAAAAAGTTAGAACGGAAATTGTGATTTTTAGTGCCTTCTATTTGAAAACTCAATGTTGCTCTCAATATATAAGAGATAGAAACATGATTTCTTCGGTAAAGTTTCTTGTTTTAATATAACCTAAAACATTGTCGAAGACACCTTGCGTCTATCTTATTCTGATTAAAAAGTAAATTTTTCATCTCACTCATAGGTGGATTGATCACCCATCTTTCTATATTAAAAGAAGCATTTTTGAATAGCCTGAAACTCCTCCGAACATACCTTATGGCTACAATCATCATTTGCACCACTATTTAGGAAATTATACGCACAAACGGTAAAATAAAATACTGTGCAATGGAGGTATTGAGCTTTAGTGGCATTTTTGACAAAATGCATAGTTTTCCATCACATGTAAAAACGCCAATATCTGAGCCCCCCGATAAAATATCAAGGATCTTTTTGCCTTTCTCCTAGAAAGGTATAGCAATCACTGGAAAAACCAAAGGTATAAAAGTGGTCCCAATGGCCGAATGTCATATACCACTCGACCCCTTTCGACGAACTAAGCATTTTCTGTATGTATGTATGTATGTTATGTTATGTTATGTTATATTTACAAATTCCATTTGACAATTTTTGTCTTAATGAATAAAATTAACAGCTAGAGACGATTAACAATAAATAATTAGCGAATCCGCAGGCGACGTAAAAAAGTGTTGATGGGTTCGTTGAAGTCGAACAGTTCTGCAACCTCGTTGAACCTCGTAGACATAAACCTAATTGCATCATGCTGGCCGTACCGACTATACCTTGCCTCCAAGTTCAAAAGCTGACGTCTCCGCAGATTCCCTTCTGGAGCGTAGAGATTTAATTCTGCGAGAATAGCGGGTGAATCGATTTCATTATTCAGGACCTTCGCAACAAAGATAATTTGTGCGTTAGATCTTCTTCTCTCCAACGTCTCCATCCCCAATAACATGCAGCGGTGCTCATAGGGGGGCAACCTCGTAGCGTCATGCCAAGGAAGATGCCTTAGAGCCATACGCACGAATTTTTTCTGAACAGCTTCCATGCGATCGATCCAGACCTTGTTGAACGGACACCAAGCGACAACCGCTGATTCGAGCATCGATCTTACCAGGGCGCAGTACAAAGCTTTCATGCACAGTGGATCGCGGAATCCATCGGCAATTCTAAAAATAAATCCCAGTTGCTTGTTGGCTCTTAAAATGACATCTTCGTAGTGTGCCCGGAATGTAAGCTGACTATCCAAAATTACGCCAAGATCTTTAACTTGGCTTAATGTGTGTATGTGTGTGTGTATGTGCACCTTTTTTTTCTTACTCACTTTTCTCAGAGATGGCTGGACCGATTTTCATGAAATTAATTACAAATGAACGGTCTAGTTGCGCCATAGGTTGCTATTGAATTTCATTGTAATCGGATTTTTAGTTTAGAGGTTATGTATCAAAATATAAAAATCACGAAACATCAATATCTCAGAAACCACAAAACCGATTTTAATAAAACTGGTTTCAAATGATCGGGCTGTCTCCAAAACCCTTAACTTTTAAATTTCGTAATGATTGAACATATAGTTCAAAAGTTATGTAAAGAAAAGTTGTCCTGAGGTTGTTTAAACTCACTCAATGAAAGCTCTAGTTGCCCAATAGGTTGCTATTGAATATCATTGTAATCGGATTGTAATTTTGTTCGTTGTTCATAAAAATGTGAAATCACATAATGAAAGTAAACATGTTGTGATTCTCCTAACAATCACTGGCTAATTAAAAGGTAGAAAAGTGATCCAAATGGTCGAATGTCATATATTACTCGACTCAGTTCGATGAATTGAGCATTCTCTGCATGTATGCATGTATAGGTGTACATGTGTGTGTGGGTGCGTACGTGTGTGAGTGTGTACGTGTGTATGTGCACCTTTTTGCCTTTCTTCTAGAAAGGTATAGCAATCACTTGCAAAACCGAAAGTATAAAAGTGCACCAGCTCGACGAGCTGAGCATTTTCTGTGTGTGTGTGTGTGTGTGTGTATGTGCAGATTTTTATTCTCACTCACTTTTCTCAGAGATGGCTGGACCGATTTTCATGAAATTCAATACAAATAAAAGGTCTCGTTGTCCCATAAGACCCTATTAAATTTCATTGTAATCGGATTTTTAGTTTAGAGGTTATGTATCAAAATGTAAAAATCACGAAACATCATTATCTCGAAAACTACACAACTGATTTGAACATAATTGGTTTCAAATTAACGGGCTACCTAAACTACCCTTAACTTTTGAATTTCATAAAGATTGAACTTGTGGTTCAAAAGTTATGACAAGAAACGTGTTTTGAAGACTACTTAATCTCACTCATGTTTCTCGGAGATTGCCGAACCGGTTTTCATAAAATCAGTGTCAAATAGAAGGTCTATTTGTCCCATAAGACCCTGTTGATTTGTTTTGCAATCGGACTATTACTTTGCCTGTTATGTTTAAAAATGTGAAATCCAGCTATGAAAAGGAACATATTCCGAAGACTACTTGAACTCACTCACTTTTCTCAGAGATGGCTGACCCGATTTCCACAAAATTAGTGTCAACTAATAAGTCTAGAATTTTATTTTTTACTGTAATCGGACTGTAACTTCGTCTGTAAAATACCAAAATGTGAAAATCACGAAACTTTATTATCTCAGAAACTACACAACCGATTCGATCAATATTATTATCAGATTAGCGGGCTAGTTAAGGGTTAACTGATGAATTATGATTGAACACGTGGTTTCAAAGTTTGGCTGCCCTATACGTTCCCATTTCATTTGATTATAATTGAACTTAAGCCACCGTTATGTATTAAATTGTTAATATAACAACGAAAGTCTATTATTTCAAAGATTACATGACTTATTTGAACATAACTAGTGTCATACGAACAAGTCATCTCTCAAACTTACAAATAACAAACTTCATAACAATTTGATATGTGGCTGAAAAGTTATGAAAATAAAAGAATTTCAAAGGTTATTTAAAACTATACCTGCTTTGATTGATTTATGTGGTCTCCACATAATTTAAATGTGGTTTTGTACTATTTGAACGTTCCAAATTCATTAAATCCTTGCGATGTGTTTAAAGTCTACAAATACACGACGAATCAGCCATAAGATGTGATCAAACTCAAAAGACAAATCGTTTGAAATGATTGGTTTTATCGAAATGACAACATCCTCGGCTTTTGGCTTCTGTACATCGCGCTAATTCTGAATATATTCATATTGGGTGGTATTCGGTGGTCGCTTTAAATTCAAAATGGTGTCCAGAGTCAATGTTTGGTTTCTATGCATCATCCCGATTGCGGAAATATCCATATTGAGTATTATTTGGTCATTTTCGACTGTTTCCTATAAGTTGCCATTTAGCAATTCAAAATGGTGCCCCTGAGGTCAATTGTTAGCTCATTGCATCATTCTGGTTCCAGAGTTACTCATATTGGATGGTATTTGGTTATTTTAGGCTGTTTTTCACAAACCGGAAGTCGCCATCTTGGATTTCAAAATTGTATTCAAGATAATTTCTGGCCTCTGAGCGTCATTCTGGTTGAAGAAACACTCATATTGGGTGTAATTCGATCGTTTTCCGCTGTTTCCCAGGAACCGGAAGTCGCCAACCTAGAATCCAAAATGGGGTCTTTGGTCGATTTCAGCTGCTGTATATCATTCTAGATCCGGAGATACTCATGTTAGACGAAAATCGGCCATTTTTGGCTGTTTTCCAGAAACCACAAGTTGCCATCCTACAATTCATAATGGTGTCTGAAGTCGTCTGTTTTTCCGAAACCGGAAGTCGCCATCTTGGAATTCAAAATGGTATCTGTGGTCGAATTTAGCTCCTGTGTATCTTTCTTTATCCGGATATTATTATATTGGGTGGAAATCGTCCATTTTTGGCTGTTTTCCAGAAGCCGGAAGTTGCTATCTTACAATCCAAAATGTTGCCCGAGGTCGATTATGGAACATATTTGTTACCACTAAAAACATTCACCTGCCAAATAAGGTTCCATTTAGTTGATTAGTTCGCGAGATGTGCAGAAATTTGTGCAGACACATGTGCTTCCAGAACAGGGAGGGGCGTCGAATCATTATGGACATATTTATTACCCTTTAAAACATCTACAAGCCAAATTCGGTTTCATTTGCTTGGTTTGTTCTTGAGTTGTGCAGAAATGTATGTTTCATTTGTATTGGACCCCTCCTTTCCAAAAGAGGGAGGGGTCTCAAACTATCATAGGAACCTTTATCGGAACCAAAAACCCCTACATACAAATTTTCACGTCGATCGGTTCGGTAGTTTTCGAGCCTATATGGATCAAGCAGACAGATAGACCGGACTACATTTTTATATGTATAGATTACAACATCAATATTTTAGAACCTAAAGAGTGAATATACATTTATTGGATTAAAGCGTTCATGTAAATCTATTTTTACAAATAAAAGTTTGAATGAGAAAGGCTGGGTCTGAACGCTAGGTGGATTAATTTAGGTTTTTCATGTTAATTTTCGTCTTGAATCCCGCTTTGCAATGAAGATTTCAATTCTTGATCAAAAAAATTTTTTATATGTATTTTGAAGGGCATTATCTGAAAATTATGAGAAAAATTCACTTTTTTGTGATGTTCAATGGGCTCTGTGAGTCAAACAATTGAATGCAATGCTGAACCAAACCATGCAAAATATTCAAAAACAACCCCACAAAAATAAAAAATATATGGAAAAATTTAGGAATCGAACAGAGTTGAAAAAAGTGCAAACGAGTGGGTTTGTAACTGGAAAAAGTCATTTTTTCATAAATCACGCTTGGGCAACCTAAAACTATTTTTTAGAAAGTCGAAATGTTCTACAAAAATGCTATAAATAACATTATCTTTCAATTTAGGGCTGAGCACCTTGACTTTTTCAACATCGATTTTTTTTTGGGACAGCCTACTGTAGAGTCCAGGCGGTGCCTTTTTTTGTGGATCGGGCAATTCTTCATTAGCCTGACTTTGAAATGCTCAACGGGAATGTCGTCCTTCTTGCTGTCTTGCAGTTTTTCAGCTCTTTATCCGTTTTCTTCACCTCGTCCATGGTTGGTGGATCCACAGCTTGTCCACCATTCTCAATGCCAATCCTGCTTCTTTCGACATCTCTGTCTTCCTCTCTTAAATGTGGTTTTCAGCGCTTGGCTACCTCTGATTTATCGGTAATCTGGTACCCCTCCTTGTCGTTACACATGACAGGGGCAGGCACGTTTCGGATCCTGATTCCGTCAATCTTTTCGTAGAAGCTCCTCTAAATTCCCATATGCCTTGTTCACACTATTATTGATATCATGTGATATCGCGTATCTTGATATCAGGATCCATACATCTTGTTTTCACGGGAAATTTGGTGTCATTTGATGCGATATTACATGATATTTGCTGTAATGTGAACGTGAAGAATTTGCCCTTAATCCTCAATACGCATATACGGTCACTGATCGCCCTCCATCTTATGACACGCTTCATATTTTTTTCAATTAGCACGGGAATTCAAGTTCTCCCGTCTTTGGCCACCTCACCTCCTGGATAGCTGCGACCTCTACATTCACTTTCCGCAGTTCCTACGAGATACCTACCTACGAATGCCGGTTCGAGTAGAATCCTTGCATTCTAAGTATCGAATATCCAATTATCGCTGTCCTTTTCCGATGGCCATAGTCCATGCCGATTATTCCGTTCCGTGTTATTATCTGGACTGGATTGTTTGCATGATGAGTAGAATGTGGTGGTAACGGTTTGACCAAAAAGTAAAGTTTTTTCACTTTGGAGGGTTGGAGACGAAGCATCACTATGCAACAGCAAATAACTTTTTCGTGTTAATTGATATATCCTTACTAACCAGGCGTATGAATACCGCAAATTCAGGTATTTTAAGTTGAAAATTGTTTCTCAAATGAATGAATATTGGTAGGAAGGTATGTAGCATTGCCATACTTATAATTTAAATGCATCCAAATGTTATATTATGAGATGCAATAATTTTTATGCATTAGTCTTCTTCTTCTTCTTCTACTATATAAAAATGGAATTCCGTAACGCTTGATCTTATTGATATTATTCCCTCAGTCTCTGAGGTGTACAGAACATTTTGAATCGTTCTAAATCAAAAATAATAAGCGGTGGCATGTAGGTTTTTTAACATGAAAATGTTCGTTGTTGTTCAGGAAAGACATCTGAGAAAAAATAATAGGTATCTAAATACTAAAAATTGAGATTTTATTCACAAAACTACGTAAAACATGCAAAATTATGACTTTCTGTGCTAAATTTGCCTCTAAATCAAAATTCAAAGCGATGACATATGATTCTTTTGTCACTAAAATGTTTGTTAATGTTCAGGAAAGACATTTTAGGAAAAATTATTAGTATCTGATCACTAAACCTTGAGATATTATTCACAAAACTACGTAAAACATGCAAAATAATGACTTTTTATACTTAATTCGTCTCCAAATCAAAATTGAAAGCGATGACATGTGATTCTTTTTTCATTAAAATGTTCGTTGATGTTTAAGAAAGACATTTGAGGAAAAACAATAGGTATCTAATTACTAAAACTTGAGATTTTATTCACGAAACTACGTAAAACATGCAAAATTATGACTTTTTGTGCTAAATTTGCCTCTAAATCAAAATTCAAAGCGATGACATATGATTCTTTTGTCACTAAAATGTTTGTTAATGTTCAGGAAAGACATTTGAGGAAAAATTATTAGTATCTGATCACAATAACTTGAGATATTATTCACAAAACTACGTAAAACATGCAAAATAATGACTTTTTATACTTAATTCGTCTCTAAATCAAAATTCAAAGCGATGACATGTGATTCTTTTTTCATTAAAATATTCGGTGATATTTAAGAAAGACATTTGAGAAAAAATATCAGGTTTCTGATTACTTATACTCGAGATATTATTTACAAAACTACGTGGAACATGCAAAATCATGAATTTTATGCTGAAATTGCCTCTAAATCAAAACTCGAAGCAGTGATCTGTGATTTTTACTATAATAAAATGTTCGTTGTGTTGAGGAGAGATATTTGAGGCAAAAATAATAGGTATCTGATTATTACACAAAACCACATGAAAAATGCAAAACCATATTTTGAAGTAGAATACTTCTCTCAGGAAGTTCGGCTACATAGGGATGTGAAATGAAAATCTAAAACCGAAAAAAGTGAAGAATATGTCCAATTTCAAATGCTAATAAATCGGTTAGTATTCGATGGATTTCCTTCGTTCTTGCAGTAATAGATTGGAAAATCTTCTAAGATTCTTCCCAAATAAAGATAATTGTAATTTTATTGTTCAAACCATTGTACTATTGAAAATAGTCAAGCCTTGTCAAAACGAAAAATTCGACCTCTGATTGGTCGTTATATGATTGCTTCCCAAGCACGGTCGACAGAATCATATACCTTGCAATTTAAAATATGCTATATAAGAGCCTGTTTCAGCCGAAGCCGCTCATTATAGTTCTAAACAGCGACAACAGCAGTCATCCCTTAGTAGCAGCTAGTTGCAGCGGATCTCAGCATCTATAGCTGCTGGGCCAGCTGATGCAGGGGCAGCGGATACCTTTGGTAGCATATAGCGGCCACAACTGTGGCATGGATACGGATAGCGTAGCAGTTGCAGCGGGTATATCTGATCATGAAGCATTTATGCAATAATTGAATGAAAATTGCAATTACAGCATCGGCCTTTTTCAAGGCTACTAAATGTTTTTGGAAGAGCATAATGAATGGTTATTAATAAACTGCAACTGAGGTTTGATGTTGCTGCAAATGCACAGCAATGTGATGTTTATTACGATTTGTTGATACTGTGCTTAACAAGCGGTATATACGAAACAAAGCCGATTTCAAAATGACTGAGCAAGCAGCCGGGTTATCTTTCTTGTAAAAGTATTCTCTTCAAGCTTGCGGTCGTGGCTTTGCACACAACCCTCCTGTGATTTTTTTTAGCTCAATTTGTCTCTAAATCGAAATTCAAAGCGATGACACGTGATTTTTTTTTCAATAAAATGTTCGTTGTTATTCAGGAATGACATTCGAGAAGAAATAATAGTTATCTGATAACTGAAACTAGAGATATTATTCACAAAACTAAGTAAAACATGCAATATCATGAATACTTTGGCTCAATTTGTCTCTAAGTCCAAATTTAAAGCTATGATATATGATTTTTTCTATTGAAACGTTTGTTTATGTTCAAGAAAGGCTTTTGAGTAAAAATAACAGATTTTTGATTACTGAAAATTGAGATATTATTCAGAACACTACGTTAAACAAGCAAAATCATGAATATTTGAACTCAATTTGCCTCTAAATCAAAATTCAAAGCTATAATATGTAATTGTTCTTCATTGAAATGTTTGTTAATGTTCAGGAAAGACATTTGAGGAAAAATAATGGGTATCTTATTGCTAAAAGTTGAGATATTACTTTGAAAACTACGTATGTTTGAAGATGATTTTCTGCATACAGAAAAACACATTAAAATACTCTTTTTGAAATTTATTTTTTATACATATGATACATGCAAAATTTTGACTTTTTAAGCATGAGCTCATTCGTGTGTAATTTTTTTTTTTTTCAATCAAATGTTCGTTGTTCCTTTCAACATCTACAAATATTTTCTAGCAGAAGAATTTATGTTTTAATTTGGTGCGAGTCGAGCAGAAAAAAATTACATTTCTGATGTTTTCGTAGGTTTGTGAATAGTAACACATTACGGGATCCGAAATACTTTTTTACTTTTACCAAAACTAGATTTTGGGACATTTGGCTGGAAGAAAGGCCGCATTCATTGGTTTAATCTTTTTTTTAAATTTCCACGTAGTTATGTGGATTAAAACGTTAACTTCTTCTCAGACGTGATCCTTGGATACCAACAAACATTTTCGTTATAAAAATTCACATGTTATCTCTTTGAATATGATTATAGAAGAGAACTAAGCATGAATGGTCACGCAAAATTCTTCTTACACACTTAACTGCATAATGTTTTCTCGGTAAAGTAAAATACCGAACTACTTGAAAACATTTTCGTTTACCGTTGTTCCGTAACAAAATTACTGAGAAATCGGAAACCGAATGTTTTTACCGGAATACCGTAAATTTGTTTGCCGAAAACAATCAGTAAAACAGCAAATTTCCGAGTTCAGTAAACTAAAATACCGAATCTCGGAAGCTTGACATCATTTAACCGAGATCTCGTTGAACCAAAAAAGCTCTTACCGAGATTCCGAAAAATAGAACTGTCAAAATAACGAAAGCTTCACTATCAGTTATGTTCGTGTTTCGGTTTAGATGTGAAAGGAACCGGTTTCGCGGTTAATTATCATTCAGGAGAAATCTGTGATATTCAGATTAACCTAAAATGTTGAGTAGGTATACAATATTATTTCTCAGATCTTGTTTGTGTTTATTGCAAATATAATACTAAAAGAAAACAATTAATTCTTTCCTTACTCAATTTTGTAGGTTAACGACTAGCTTCACAGGATGGAAGTTGCAGTGATGGATGTTGTTTTATTTCCAGGAAGCAACACAACTCTCCTGTTTCTACCAATGCTGTAATAAGTTGAATCATTTACAAAATAATTAATAAAATTATACGGATAATCAATCGTTTTCATCATTTCCTGGATTTATCAGAGAAATCGCAAAATGCGTACTTCAGTAAATTTTACCGAAATTTTCGTAATAATTCGACAGTTGAAATTTCCGAGTCCCGGTAAAATATTACCTAGAATCACGTTAAAGTTTGATAAGTTGCCAATTGTTGATTTTACAGAAAGTCGGTATTTCGATGTATTACCGAGATTTTTACCGAGATCTCAGCTGTTGAAATCTCGGTAATTCATTTTACCGTACTCGGTGATATTATCTAAGTGTGTACGTTGATTTCTTTCTTCTAAAAGTTACATAAAAAGAGGTTTTACTTTGAACGATTGACGAATATCCGGATATCACCCGAGTGTGGTATATTCGGAACTGGGATGACCCCACATAACATTTTCCAAAATAACGACTTCTGGTTTCAGGAAAATAATCTAAAGTGGTATTTGGCCAACCATTTCAATACTTCCGAAACTTCCGAACTCTATACGTCATTTTGAAATCCGAAATGGCGATTTCCAGTTTCTGTAAAACATCCCCAAATCACAAAATACAATCCAATATGGGTATTTCCGTTCTATGCGTTCTCAGAATGTTAAAGTACTTTGAGGGATGATGGACGTATAAGATGTGAAATATTTTTGATGTAAGTTGTGCTAATAATGCAATGAATTATAAAAAATGATTTCTAATTTTGAAACTTTTGATCCCGAGCATCGCCGGGAACGTTCAACTAATTGTTTATAAACAAACCTAGTCTCTGGCAATTTTTTTTTCCAAAATGGCCCATCCTGCTTTTGATACATCTAGGTTACATCATGGTTTGTAGTAGCTTAGATTCGGCACGGAGTGATATGGCGGAAACTAATATCTTTAGATCAACATTCTATAACATTTTTTAAAAAAAATCAATTTCACCCCTTTGATAAATTTCACTCCATTCCACGGTCCAATTTTTATATTTTACTACGTAGTTTTGTTTCGTTACCATGACAACACTACACAGTGCTATTTATTATTATTCGCTCTACCACCTATCGCAATCAACAGTGGCATCGTAATCATAATTTTACCTTTTGAATTTTTTAGTGCGTGATTTTGATTGTAAAATTTAAAAAAAACGTTTTCACGTATTGAAAGGCAGTGAATCGTTAACCAAAGTGCTGAAAACTCAGGGAACGATTTTTCCTTGATCGATAAATGTTGAGTTAGTCGGGATACTTAAAAATGGTGCAAATGATGAAGAAGTGGTAGTATTAAGCACAATTCTACAAAAATGTTTTGATTAGAGCGATAAAATGATCATATTCATATGAAATGAAGTGTTATAAACTTGCGAACCTGTTTTTTCGTCGATACTGCTAAGGTTAGTGGTAAAAATAGCTTTATTTTTCTTCCTGTATGGACTTATCACTGCGACCAAAAACATTTTGACCTATTGTGTTATTACCCGGGTTTTTTTCTGTACTCCGCACTTCATAATATTGGCAGTATCACTATTGAAGTAAGTGATATGCTCATCATTTATATCCGTGCTTGTGTGGGAGTTTCACCCTTTCGTTTCGAGGTTATTGCTCTACTATACCGAGCCTCTTTCCATCCTACCAATATCGCCTATTAACAATTCCCTGGAGAGAACTTTCATACGTTACTCAGACCAGTTTTATTATAAGAGGGAATTATTTTTGATAGGAGGAGAGTCAACAGGGGTGTTGAAGGAAGGGTATGCACACTTGATTTATCGGGGCAAACTTCCCAATAGCTAATTGAACTCGGGGAATTTTTAGCGGATGTCAGCAATATATTTCGACGAACATTCGGAAAATATATCGATCTACCGTAAACCAGCGAGCATTGACATTTCATTTGCCGATGTTTTCTGAAATTTTGCCGAAAACTTGTAGAATATTTCGCTGAATTTATCAGCTGCCGAGTTCTCGGCAGTAATATCTAAATAAGTGTGGTGAGAAGCCTGAGAATGAACCCATGTTAAAGTCCTTTGACAACCAAATAGCCTGATTCTACTATGTTTTGAACCCACAATCACATGATGGTCAAAATGGACTCTCTAAACTTGCGGCTACGGAGCTCCCATAATAGCTTAGTTTGATTAGTTTGGTGGACTGTGCCGAATTGGAGCATTTACAAGTGTAACAATGCGAGGAGAGGATGGATATCAGGACCGTGCATCCTTACGGGGTTCGAATTCTAGAGCCTAAAACACATAACCTAATTTGTTAACCCCGTTTAAGAAATATTTTTCATTTGAGTTATTGGCTCCTATTACAGAAGACGAGGCAAGCGGCGAGTTACTCGTTTGACCAATTTTGCCGACTGGATTTTGGACGAGTATCTCGTCTGTCACTCACCTGTCACCAGCTAAGTTTCACTTCAACATTTAACTCGCCTCGCCAGTGACTTTTAAACTTTATTCAAAGCTATCTTTCGTTAATGTTTCTTGCAATGTTTGATCTAGAGTATTTTTCATCATTTTATTTCATGTTTTTTTTCTATCATCGTAAATCGCAGTTTTATATAGTGCTTGTTCAGTACATCATTAATTTGCATAGGTAATGTTTGTTTGTTTGTTTGTTTTCAAATAGTGAGCCCCGATTTTGTTTTTATTTTGACTGTTGAATTGTCGTTTCCATAACGTTTTTAAGTTTTCTAATCTCTAGCATCGTTTATTTCATGATTTTATCATGAACCTCACTTTGGTTTCTTCCTTCACAGTCACTATATGGTGATGAGCAATAAAATATTTTGCTTTTTCTGTGTGCAGAAGAATTTTTGACAGTTTTGTATATTACTGGGGATCAACTTCTAGCTTTTGAAAGAGTTTATCTGTAGTTTTCAGTATACTTCAAAATGATATTTTGTTTTACGCACATTCAATAATAAGACACTCTATTCATAATGAAATACAAATGTGTTTCTGTTTATAGCACCGTTTATGGTTAATAGATGATTTAAAAACATTGTTAGTTTTGTAGTCCGTTGTTAGTTACAGTGAAAACGAACCTCCCTTCATTATATTTTTTGTTAAATAATTTCACAAGAAACAGTAGATCCTCAATTGCTTTTGGACAAAATAATCTGTTTGGAATTGCTCTATGAGCTTTCAAAAATTTAAAAGATAAAGGTAAAACTAACTGAGTGACTTTTTGTTTTGTAAAATGTTTATTTTGACTAGTTACCAATTACGTTAACCATGCTATAAAATATTTTAATATCAAAATAGTATCGTATTGTTTTACATATTATCGCAATCATATTGCTTTCAGTTAATTGATGTATAACTTGTAGTTTGGTACATCCCTTCGAATATTCTAACGAGTCTGCAAAGTATAAACAAAAGAACGTCATGTTTTCATAACTAAGAGATAAGTATAAAACTTACATCATCAGGCACAAACAGAAAAAGTACACCGTAGCACTGACGAGATTGAATGCACCCGGAAACCACGGGAGAGTCTTTTTGTATACAAATGTATACACCGGAGCTGATATTAGTGGTGTCAGTGACTCGATTGACGTCGTTAATGAGAATATTTTACCGATGTCGTTCGGAGGAGCAGTGTTGGAAATAACTGCTCTACCCATTGGTCCAGCAATGCCCTTCATCATGGACACGACGATAGCTGAAAGGGCAACGTTAGTATAAACTGAGGATTATTTAATGGGTACGCACCTAAATACAAATGCCATGGTTGATAGGCCACTCCCTTTATTCCATTATCAATGGCATAGCTGCAAAATCCGATCGCCGCTAGAATGCTTTCAGATAATCCGAAAAATTTCTTTACGCCATACATGCCAACAAGATTACCAACGATCATGAACACTATTATGGTGGCATCGTAAAATGAGTATTCCTTTACAGTCCAATTGAATCGTTCTCGAAGAAACAGGAAATTTATCGTACCATTTCCCTCTGAAATTTAAAATCTATCAGTGAAGGTTTGAAAGGATGCTAGCGCAGTTTGCTGTTACCCATAGCAAATATGCTAGCGCCTAGCGCGGTAATCACCAGCCAAATGATGACCCTATCAAAATTTGGCCTTCTTTTGAAACAAGTATTAAACAAATCCGAAACAAGCTCGAAGCGGAAAATTTCCCGTAGTTTGCACGATGAATTATCCATCTCGTTCGGTTGTATGCTTTCGTCAATGTAAAATGTAATGTAGAGAATTGCCCCCAGAATAGCGACTGCGGCAACAACGAAAACCACAGTGGCATTCGACCATCGCAAGATAAAACTGCTACTTAGAGTTCCCAGTAGTAAACCACCAAACAGCGCTGCTTCTAAAACGCCCATTCTAGAAAAAAAGAAATTAATATTAGATTCGTTTTCTTTTTCAATTTGAAAGACTTACTTGACAGCCCGGTTCTCTTCATTAGTTACATCCGTGATGTAACAAAACACACCGGTAATCAGTGCACAGTTACCACCGGACAAGGCCGCAGGAATGAACGCCAAGAGATAGTACCACGGATCGATAGTGTACCATCCAGACAAGAAGCATATCAACGCCACCAGGGAATAGCTGAAGAAAGATCCGGTAATACTCGCAAGTAAAACGGGTTTCCGGCCATATTTATCCGACCATGGACCAATAAACATGCTGCATAGGGCAGGGATAATCGATTCAATGAGAGATTTCACCATCAGTATATTGGTCGTGTAGGGTTGAACTACTTTTTCTAGCTCCTTGGTGGCATCCGTTTCATTCTCCGTGCCCAGTAGGGCACACTCGGACTCTTCAATTCCGAGGGTCACTGTACATGACTGGTAAACGATTTGGTTAGTGAAGACAGCGGCTGAAATATGTAGAAATTATATTTTGAGACTAGGGACATGAGATTTATTGGTAAAATACTAACATGAGACATTCCAAGCATAGAACAGTAGTAGAATTGCTGGTTCCAGGATGAAGTACCGATACTTTCTTGCGAATCTACTATGATGATCATCCAAGCTACAGGAACCCTCTAGCTGCGCACTCTGCTCGGCTTCATCCATTTTTTTTTTCAAATGTTTGCTTACTCACTGCACACCTCAGTAAATAATCACCGTCATCTCCAGTTGGCTCTTAGCATTTTCCACCACGAGGACCGTTGCTACGCAGTTTCTATATAGCTGATAGCATTTAATTCGACTAATTCACTGCACTTGACTATTGCATTTGTATCCAGTGGAGATATACTTTAAGTAAGGAAAAGGGTTATTAACCGAACCATCCTTAATTCACTTCACAGCTGAGACAAACGAGTCACTCAATAAATTGTATTCATTAATAGATGTTAGTAATTTTTCAATTTTGTTTCTAGATGGCCCAACAGATAACCTCGAACAGATGAGTCAGTATTCTGAATGGACACTTTTCTACAAAAATGTTCTACAAGAACACTAATTTCCTATATCAGATGAAGGACAAAAAACATTTTCTTATCAATGTCAACACAATCTAAACACGTACGGTTCAAATATACCGCAAATGTTGCAGAAAAAAGCAACCCGTTTAGTTTAATAGCTTAACTGCACCAACCGTTATCAAGCTCGCGAACCGCGTCGCAATCGTTTCGAAGTTACTCTGACTGCTACTAGAAATAAAATGCTATTGAATGATATGGGTGGAATACGCACGCAGTACAGTCTGTTATCAAACAATAACAAAAGGGTGAACAGTAATGTCGAATTCGTTTTTACGGCAGGACTATCCCGTCCCGGACTACGCTTTGCAGCTGAAAAAAAAAACACTTTCCGAGCAGTTGCAATGGTGTGCGTAATACCGGTAATACCAGAGGTTACTGTTACTTTTGTTTTGGTCATTATCGCCATTGTCTTTTATCGCATTTGTGCTACTGTACGAAAAATTTGCCAATTTACTGAAAATTGACGACATAACAAAATAAAATTCAACCTGATGTTTGACACGCGAAGAACAATAATCAAAGTAAACCGATTTTGACACATTTTTTTTTTGATTTTGACACATACGTGAGAATGTGTTGGTGTCTTCAAAACTGCTGTTTCTTGCGCGGACTGTCCGGGACAGAAAAAGGGTAGTCCGGGATAGTCCGGAAAATGTAAAAAAAAAACAGTGATAGGACAAAGTGTAGTCGGCGGGGTAGCTACACCGCAAAAACGAAAACGACATAAATAAATACGGGCACTTTTGTTGTGTATACATTAGCCGCGATTAGAATGAGTAGCAGATTATTCACTGGTTTGACAGATTAGTGAACAGGATGAACTCAATCTGTGATCCATGCAAAGCAAGGAAGCAACAAACACATATGCGTGTGTGTTCATCGCGTTCATGAAAGATCGGTCATATATTACGTCAATTGGAAATTTGAAATTAGGTTGATTAGGTTTTTTAGACAAAGCTTGTAGACATCTGTAACAGCTTTATATATATAGCGCCAAACGTTACTGGAGTCGAAATTATATTGCCCAGTGTCTAATCGAGGTCGTAAATTCTACTTCTTCATGTCAGTAACTTCGAGACAAGTTTCTTCAGACTTGTCTCGTGTCACGTAAAGCAAAATAAGTTGCTAGATTTGTTTTTTAAAATTGCAGTCTATGTACAAACAGTGAAGTTTTCAAAACACACGTAAATTTACGATTAAATCTGTACTGTATTTAAAATTTGTTTATAGTCACTTATTAAAATCTTTTGTTCACGCTAAAGCAACTCCAGCAAAACTGGTTTGATTTTTACATTTCATCAACATCAAACTGCTTTTTTGTTATTTTAACAATCAGCTCTCCTTACAGTCACTCCTTTTTTTTTGTTTTTTTTTTCGTAGAGTACCTTCCATATTAACTGAAAACGTTAAAATTAGCTTCTTGCTATCATGAGTATTGAAGTTACAATTATTTTTAACAAATTCAAAATTACCTCATGAACTAATTACATTTTTTGTCCTATGACTTTCATACAAGAATCACATACATTGCCTACTTTACAACTTAAAATTCAAAATAACCAGAATTTTGATGTTTTTTGTCGTTTTTGACATCTTATGTACGTGTGCATACTATCAAGGAGGAAAATTATTAGAACGAAACTCAATCGAAAATAATAAAGAGCGACTGAAGAAAAAGTTCGTTAGTAAATCCTATCAACTCCAAGCCTAATGGGTAACAACTCAAATCTTGGTTTTTTTTTTTGAGGTTTGCTTCTCAACAACAAACACACTCAGAGAGAAATAAGAGTATGTATCAGTTCTCTTCTAAAAGGCGTCAAAGTTTTATGACCAGCACAACAATCTGGGCAAAAAGTTCACTGTAAACCATTTTAAAAGCGTCCGGTTACGACTATGTAACAATAATGAACTGAATTGCCGGCCAAAGTAATGGATAAAGCAGGACTTTGTTCTTCTTGCCGCGACTTCAACAACAAGGCTTCAATGATTCAACGGATGCTGCGGTTCAAGCTCAATGTATTCAACATAAAAAAACGCAAAACGTTGACAAGAGTTGAAATAAAGTGCCGAATGAAGCATCATCATATTACACCAAAAACATTTGAACTACAAATACGCAACCCAACGAATCTATTTCAGTGTCAGTTGATTGGTAGAATTAAGAAATGCATTCGAAAAATCGACGTGAAGACCTCTAGAGTAACATAAATACTGCAAGGTATACAGCCCTACAGTTGTATGAAATGGTGACGTGGGACTAAATACTATAATTACAGACACAATAAATTCGTTTGTTCAGTGATTTACGTATTTTAATTCTCATCCTCCCTTCGTTTTTTGAGAAATATACTTGATTACACTCTAAAGAACTTCATTTACACCTGGTGATGTTGTGCCAGTAGTGTTTTTATTTTGTGCAAACAACATTTTTTTGCTTCACAAGTTTGTTACATTTACTAACAATTACATTCACTGTATTACGAAGACAGCTAATAAAAGAATATTAATATCTCCTATAAATTAGGATTTTTAGGAACTTACTCGTTCGATATTATGTCGGTCACGATTATTTGGTGAATATCGAAAATAAAAAATAAATAAAAATAACTTATGACCGTTGCAAAAATGTTCAATTCTTGTTGAGTAATTTATGGTTTTTATGGTAATCATATTCATGAGATAAACTTTCAATCACCATCAGTAGCAGCATCGCAGTTTTGATTGCACGCGAATAGAAGTCGTCGAAGTCGAAGAGAAACTACCGGCGCTCTGCTCCACATATATTCTACTGTACTGTTGGTTTTACCCACGGGGATGGCACCGCTGTCAGCTACCATACATTTGATGCGTTACCAACATCACTGGCACTGGCACCCGAAAAATGGTCAGTTTACCCTTATCTTATGTCGATTCGGGCAAACCGACCAAATGTTGACTGCAGTTATTGACAGCATATCGGATAATTTTGAGCAATTTCTTAAGATTTTTGTATGTAATGTGATATTCTAAGTGATATTACTTACTTTTGTACAATAATTGTGCCCCAAAGCAAATAGAAGCAAATTGTGACGGCATGAAAGGAAGTGTTGTGATGAACGGTACAGAAATAGATGATCGTTACGCTTGAAGGCTACCATACCCAGCGTTGCCAGGTATCCAGATTTAGCTGGATTATCCAGATTTTTGAACATGTATCCAGGTAGACAGCATTGACGTCCAATTATCCAGATTTTTCATGGATGATCCAGATTTTATTTTCTCTGTTCCGCAAAAAGGTCATCACTTCAATTTTGGCGCGAAATTTTGCAATTTTGTCACCTCAAATTTTGCGTACCCCAAGACTTTTATTCGAAAAATTAACCTTTCACCCCACGAAATGACTGCCAGATTTTTATTTTGCCTTTTCCAGATTTTTGAAAAATGACCTGGCAACGCTGACCATACCGATTCATCCGGCTTTGGCTTTCACTAAGTTTTCTTCTACCACAAAAGATCAAAACAATGGCCGCAGTGGTCCAAATCTTACAAAAAAAAGTTCCCTTCGCCGTCGCAAAGTTACGTGTTATGATCAGTGCTGATAAAAGTCATTTTCCCGAGCAAAATTCTTCGAAAATTACAGCCAATCATTTTCAATTTTCACTTCCAATGATCGCAGCTCTCTTTCAGAAACACTAGATTTTCGTCCTAGTAACGTGCTGTTATACTCAGATGAAATAGATCACGCGCATCGTTCACGGTTACGGAATAAAATTTAACGACAAATCCAATGATATTCACTTCAAAGCGGAAAAGAAAAACAAACAGTCCACTCAACCAAAATGAACCTTACCGAAACACTTTTTCACTGACACTGACCGATGCCTTGACAATCTTCGTTAACTGATAAACTGATTTTGTGTTGTCTTGCTTCCATCGCATGAAATATAATGAGGTGTTTTGACAGTTCACTTCCATGCAAAAAGCGGGATGGGAAAACTCTGAAAGGATTGTAAAAAAAAAACGTTTATGGATGCTTTTTTTCACTTTCACTCAAGAGTGTCAACAAATATCAACCCTGGATGATATTAAAGTCATCCGCAAAGCCCAGAAGCTGAACAGGCCTTGGAAAAATCGTGCTTCTCGTGTCGATGCTCGCCCTCCGGATCACACCCTCGAGGACGACGTTAAACAGCAAACAGGAAAGTCTATCATCTTGTCTCAACTCTGCACGATTCAAAGGAACCAAAACACGCACGTAGCTATCATTGATGCTACAGAGCATTTCAAAGTAATGTACTTTTTTCCAAAAAAATGTCAAAAAACGTCAGTATGCAAAGATTTGGATTTCATGATATTGCGTTTAAATTTTGGATTTAGACACTTGAGTATTATAGCAATAAAGGAAAAATATTATGATACAGCTAACGAAAAATCTTTTTTTTTTGCTGATGGTCAGCGATACCCCACTGTGCGCCGGGGAGTTGATGAAGAAGTGATATGTAGCCACGTGGTACTCGCGACATGTGTAACCGTTGGCTACAATTCTTAGTTTTTTTATGTACCTAATTATTTATTTGCATGTTTCGAGCCTTCACGTTTCTCCCTGATACAGAACATTTCAGTTAGGGTAAAATACTGCCGCAACGAAACGAATTGCTGTTTGGTCGATGAGGCTGAATTCAGCATGGCGCAAACTGCTTCAAAAATGAAGATTCAAATGAAGCGCAAAACTATTTGAGGGAATACTACTCTCTGAAGCTATAAAAGGGAGCAGACTGGAAGACTCGGGAGCTTTTATATACACCAGGCGTCCGTGTGCTGTGCAGTGAGTAAGACCTAGAATTGGACAACCCCCTACCCCACCCCTGTGGGGTCATTGGTAGTGCGCTTGCAGATTGACCCGCCGCTACGAAGGAACTGCGCAGTACACGGTTCGGCCCGCGAACCTGGAAAGGTTCCGCGCCTAACCCGTAAAGGAGCATCGACATCCTCGGACATAATCTAATCATTGTGGAGGGTCCCCTCCCGGTTCTGGCCATTGCGGTCAGGCCGATTACGTCAAGGAGGGAAGACGCCTGCAAGATTCGGTTCGAGATATTTAAGCTCCTGGTATCCTGCCATCCGCCTTGTACCGGTACGACATCTGGTTGCGCAGTCGAGAGGACTCCTGCGTCAGCATAAGCAACGTTAAGCAGCAAAGACTAGTGAGTAGACATTACATGCCACACCATCATTTGTGATTACAAACCCACACGCCACAAATACACGAAATAAAGTGTACCAGTAAAGTGAAGGTTCTTGGTTTTTGTTTATAATTCGCGATATCCTTGATTACCCGGCAGCTATCCGACCCTGCGATACTAGCAATAGAGCCTGCTCTACCGCAGAATTTGTCAGCCGTAAGTGTTGGGAATTCAGTCGGTTTCACATTACTGTTAGATCTGTCGGATTGAGAAGATCCGGTCCGTGGCGGCACGGATTTCCATGAAGCCCGCTTGGTACTGGCCCACGAACCTCCTTGTTAAAGATGATAGATGATGGAATAGGGTTTGTGAGAGTATTATGTAGGCGTCATTGATAAGCGAGATACCGGCACTCCAGCTTGTCGTCTTTTTTGTGGATGGGGCAGACGACTCTCTCCATCCACTCGTCTGGCAGTTTGTGCTCCTTCCAAATCCTGTAAATGACCCATTGCAGTGCTCTAGCCAGTGCCTCTCTCCCATGTTTAAAGTGCTCGCTCGACAATCCGTATTTACATGCGGCTTTGTTGATCTTTAGCCTTCCGAACTCACTAAGAACTTCGTGAACATAGAGGGCTGGTACTCGATCATCTGCTACTGGTGCTCCTAGGTCAGTTCCTGCTCCGCTTCTGTTTACTGTATCGCCATTCAGGTGTCCATAGAAGTACTCCTTCCACCTCGCTGGCATCCGTGAGATGGTTCCCATCCACGTCGTTGCATAAGTTGGCATGCGGCACATAGCCTCTGCGAGACTGGCTCACCTTTTCATAGAACATCCGCGTATCGCACTGGCACGGTACAGCTGCTCCAGCTCCCCATGTTCACGATCCTTTTGCTGGCGCTTCTCTTTTTTACCTGTCCTGGTACGATTCTTCTTCTCATTCACCGCTACCTCGCACTCCCTGTCATCCCAGTCGTTTCTGCCACTCGGTGCTTCAACTCCTAGTGTCGCCGTTGTGGTCTCCCCGATAGATGTGCGAATGCTAAACCAGCCGTCCTCGTGAGGCGATGCGCCAAGCTCCTTCGCCGTGGTAGTACCGCTTCGAGCTGTTACGCGTATTTCTTCGCAGTCTGAGAGTTCCGGAGCTGCTTGTTGTTGAGCCTCGAGGTTCGGCAATGTCGCGCTTGGTATACGTTCGACAGTGTTGAGCGCAAAGATCCGAGCCAATATCCGCACTAACCATAAACACAACCTGACTATTCCGTACCTTCTCTCCTTTCCGGCAAAGCTCCTGGAGCGCAACGATGTCGAAGCGATGGGGTTGTAGCTGATCCAGCAGAATCCGGGGCATTCACCGATCTATAGTTCCATGTACCTAACTTCCAGTCCTTATTTCGTCGCCTAGGTCGTAGCCGATACATTTTAGTAGTTTACCCGTTAATAAAAAACAAAGTGAATCCAACAACACGGCACATAGAGCGGGGGCCTAGTGTGGTTGGTGACGTCTCCGCCAACCACGCTCGACGCCTGGGTTCGAATCCCACCGCCGACATAGGTGTCGATGGTTGTGAGGTGGCGTGATCCACTCGCAACCAACCCAACTGGTCTAGATTCAATCCTAGCCGACACCGGGAGATTTTCTGAGGCGAAAAATCTCTGGGATCACGCCTTCCATCGCATGAGGAAGTAAAGCCGTTGGCGCCGGTTCGTTAATAAAAACGGGTCGTGAGTTAGGGTCCTGGGTGTGGAGTCGTCTCCCTGGGCGTCGGTGATTGGCCACAACAGTGGCGGAACTAGACCGACGGAAAATAATCGAGAATAAAAAAAAAAAAAAAAAAAACAACACGGCACATTATACAAGTGTGAGATTACGCGAGAGATTACATGCGAAGCACTTCGTTTTTACTTGGTTTGTTTCAAGGCAATCCACGAGACAGTTGCGAGCAGCTGATTTTAGTTTGTTTTCATCTTTGGACAGTCACTGGTATTATCGATCGGTCGCAACTTGGAAACAGTCCGGATCGAAAAGCGTAAAAATAAATATGACCCGATCGGTTGCTCTAGTATCGCGAGATCTGATCCTTCATACTACAATAAAAAATCATATTCGATATTGTTGCCGACAATAAAAGTTTTTGTTTTTGGTTGTGTTTTGGTTTTGCAGCTTGAAAAACAATAACAATAACAAGCGTACAAGCAATAAAACGTCACCCGTGGATTGCCTCATTGTCCTCACAAATACTATAATGACTTACTCGCAGCCTTAGCATCCTTGTTACCACTGACAATTTATTAAGTAGTGCATATTTTGGAGCAACATCACCGTTATGCAATGAAGTAATAAATATAACTAACTTATCACAAAATTACCCAAAATTGACGTAATCCAACGTCAAAACATCGGATCGCAGACGTATTTTAA
The DNA here is from genome assembly GCF_029784165.1 of Wyeomyia smithii. Taxonomy (NCBI): domain Eukaryota; kingdom Metazoa; phylum Arthropoda; class Insecta; order Diptera; family Culicidae; genus Wyeomyia; species Wyeomyia smithii. The sequence continues at coordinate 51,829,959 of NC_073695.1, read as the reverse complement.
TGCGTATGTTCAATTTCTATATGGATAGTTAATGATAGAATCCATCTTTACTGTTCAATCGTACCGGTTACTGTATAGTTTGAATAACAGTACAGCACTCGTTCGCTAATTGCACCCGATTTAGTTGCACTGCATTTTAATTGCACGTCCGTTAGTTGCACGAAAGTGCAATTAAAAAGCAGTTTTGCGTCAAACTACACGTGGTTTTTGAAGCTAACGTCTCTCTGTCAAGTTTTGCGAGGGGATACTGAATGCGCGAAATATTTAATTACCTGAAAATAAATTCAATATTTGTAATTTTGTTATTTTAGATTCCGGTTGTATGTACTAAATAACAAATATACATAATCAAATTGCACGTTTGCCCAATTTGTTTTCAATTATAGTCGATCTAATTAATTTCAATTTGATCACTTGTGTCGAATCCTCACTGAAATGTCGCATTAAGCTGTCCACACACTGAACAGCTTCTGAAAACGTGGGATTCTCTGAAATACAGTAATGTTCGTTGGTTCGAAATTGGTTCGTAAACGGATACACGAAAACCAAACATTAGCGCACCCCCTAAAAATTTTTTGACAGTTTTGAGTCCATGCAATTAAAAAGCCCATCCGCTAGTTGCACTGCAACTTTCGTGCAATTAGCGCACGAGTGCTGTACTGGGTGACAGAATGCGAATAGGCAGCCTTCAATGAAACATTCGTTTTATTCATACACACTAAACAACGTTAGAGAAATTGGAATTATCATTAGCGCCTTAACATTCGAGAACGTAATATCAGACTTCCTGATCCAATGTGGGTGGCAACTTTGACTGCATTTTTCCAAGAATTCTTTCGAAACCCCGATACTAACGTTACAGTAATATAAACGTACGTAACACTAGCGATACCCGGTTGTTTTTTGCATTGATTGTAGCACGCAAACAGTCCTAAAAGGCGATAAACAAAAATATGTTTTAAATGGAATCTTATAACTCGATCAACCTTACATTGCTAAACTGTAGCAGAAGGCGTAAATCCCGCAGCTAATCCAATTATAAGCTCCTGGATACCACGGCAGCGTTTGCTTGTACACCAAGGTATACAAGGGGGCCGCGGCTAGCGGTACCAGTTCTTCGAATGTGGACGACAGAGCAAAGATCTTGCCGATATCTTCCGGTGGTGCAGCATTAGAGACGAATGCCCTCGACATTGGATCCGAAACACCTTTCAGTAGGCACAGTGTGACGGCTAGAATGATCGATTTTTTTAAAAGAACTAATTTCATCCAGACATGCATTGTTTACCCAAATACAATTGCCACGATTCAGTCGCGACGGCCTTTACAAGACTATCCAAAAAAGCACTGTAGAAACCTATTGCAGCTATTCCAGATTCGGTCAAACCTAATCGCTTTTGTAGTACATACGAGCCGAGCAGATTCCCCACTATCAGGAAAATTGTGTTGGCCGTATTATACATGGTGAACTTCCGCACACCCCAGTTGAACTGCTTTCTCATGAAAAGAAAGAGGATCGTGTAATTCTCCTCTGTGAACGAAAGCGTTGTTTTTTCGTACCTATACAATAAATCTAATCAGAACTACCTACCATAAACAAAAAAGTTGGCTCCTACTGCTACTATTCCCATCAAAATTATAGCTCGGTTGTGTTTTCCTCGACTGCTGAATGTAGTTTTGAAGGTATCTAGCACTAAATCTGGACGGAATAGATAGCGCACTTTGGTGCAGAAGTCCGCCCTGCGTTGCGCTTCCTCTAGGACAACACTCTCCTGAACTCGGCATGCAATGTACAGCACGGCTAGAGAAACCGATCCAGTCGAAACAGCAAATACTGTGGTAGCATTGGTCATTCGTAGCAAATAACTGCTACTGAGATTGCCCAACAGCATTCCGCTGTATTGAACCGCCTCTAGAATAGCCATTCTGTGGCAAAGAGCGGAGAAGGTAAGAACTTTCTTATTACACAGATTATAAGTGTAACTCTTACTTGGTGCTTCGATTTTGCTCGTCAGTTACATCCGCAATGTAACAATAAACCGTTGTCATAAGAGTACAAATGGACCCGGTTAATGCCATCGGAATGCAGGTTATGAAATAGAACCAAGGATTGACCATATACTGACTGGAAAGAAAACATATCACAGTATCCAGCAGGTAGGATAGTAGACACCCGATAAACGTTGCTAGCAGCACTGGCCTGCGGCCGAATCGATCCGACCATGGGCCGATGAATAAGTTCAGCACAGCGGGGAGGATAGAATTAATCATCGATTCCACCATCAGGATATTCGCCGTGTAAGGCTGCACTCGAGCCTCCAGAGCTTGCACATCGGCCGATTCATGTTCTTTCCCCAGCTGGGCACATTCCGATTTATTAACGCCAAACGAAACGGTGCATGCCTGGTATATGAGTTGGTCCGTTAAAACGGCCGCTATTGGAAGTAAAAAAAAAGAATTCCGTAATGTTACACACAAACAAACATTCCAGTCGGTTGTCGACTCTCACATGAAACAAAAAACGCGTAATTTAGTAGAAGCACCGGTGGCTCCAGCAGAATTTTGCCCCTGTATGCTGGTGCAGATACTGATGGCTGCTGATGCTCAGAAATAAGCGAGTTTTGCTCTAGAATAGGCTCCTCACTGGAATCGTCCATTCTATTTCGTTCTCTCTTTATTTGTGTTGTTGGCACTACTATCGATCAGTGCCATGGAACGCATATAGCAGCAAGCTAGTAGTCTAATCACATTACACTGCACTAAATGTACTATTTGATGATAATTTACTCCCGTTTTTTAGTGGTTGCATGGTGAGCACCAATGGTCAGTCACTGATAGTAAAAACTAACCATTAGCCACCTATCGAAGAGTGTCTACCTTTCTCACGCGGTCGCTCATCATCCAAGTATGATGACAGTTCTACAAGGTATGCTATTCACGTCGATGCATCAGTATTAGTGATCGTTATGAACTTTTTCCAATTTTGTATGAAATTTGAAATGATTTTGCATTTTAAATTAAACTTATAAAACATACTTTCCTGAAAAGTTTTAGAAATGATGTTGAAACATGTTTTATTTGTGGGGAATACATAAACATGCTGCGGTTTAGGTAAAATATGCTGTTTTTCCTCAATTTGCCGGTAACCTTTTTGCACTTTTCGTTTTTTTCTTGTACTCTAATAGCGCTTCTAAATAGAGTCGCTTATGTTTCATACAGCAACAAAAGTCATGAACTATGACAATGACTAAGATTATGCTCCAACTATTAGAAATATAGCATTTTTATATATTTTATTTCGACATATTGTCGCAATTTTTCACACTAAATCTAAATGAATATCAATTTCTAGTGTGTTTTAACTGGAGATTCACTCTCCAACCAAAACAATCAGATATAAAACAACATAAAACGAGAAATTTCCAAAAATGTTCTGAATTCCATACAAAACGCGAAATTTTTCATAACGATATTTGTTTGTGTGCGTGGATAGACAAAAATGTAGCATACCTTGTAGAACTGTCATCATACTTGGGCTCATCATGTCTAATCTGACAAGCGAACCTATATATTGTATAGGTTCGCTAAATCTGACTGAGACTACTACATTGAATGACATGAGGAGAGATGAACCACGCTTCTGAGCAGAGTTGCCAATGTTCCAGTTTAAACTGGATTCTTCCAGTTTTTTTCAAGTGATCCAGTCAAACAGTTTATTCCCAAAATCTTCCAGTTTTTTTGTTTATCTGCCAGTTTTATCCAGATTTTCTGAACACTCAAGCTCCGACTGGTTTGGAAATATTTTTACAACGTAAATTTTGTGGATTGATGAGTCATTGTAGCAATTCTCAACAGTATTTTCAGTATTGTATCTTCTCGCACGAAACACGGCCAAAATAAAAATCGTATTGCATGGTTGAGATGAAAAAGGCAAGTAATCTTAGCTTTTTTCTAAACCTAACAAATTGGTTTTATCAGATCTTGAAGAAAAAAAAATTAAGTGCAATGATGGGTTAATGTTATATAAAAATAAAAACAATCCGTCTCATAGATATTATTTAAAGGCGACATTCTCCAAATTTATTTCGGTGGCGTAGCAGTTGAAAATTGTTCGAATAATTAGATACCTAGGGATAGCGATCTCAGAGATAATTGAAATTTAAACTTCACAGATGTAACGTAAGAAAACGTTGCACCCGTTCTTTTGTTCAAAGTTAAAATAAATGAATAAAGCATCATTTTCTTGATTTTGCGATGAACTGGTTGCGCCATTTGTAATTTTGATGCTGTAAATGAAGTTTTTCAGTCTACAATTTCAAACCTTCCAGTTGGTCTCGAGGTACGATGCTGGCCTAACAAGCCAGTCGTCGTAGGTTCGAGTCTCGGCTCGGGAGAGGCTGTTAGTGTCAATATTATCGTAGCGCTAGCCCCGCAATTGTCCTGTACATCCAACAGTTGGCTGCGAAGTCTGTGTATAATAAACAGAAGGTCAAGTTCCGATTCGGAATGTAGCACCAAGGCTTTGCTATTTTTGCAGTCTACAATTTCAACAAAAAGTAATCCCGAAGTTTCTCTATTTGAAACTTATTTTGGATTCAAAAACCATCACAGAAAAGCTCTCGGACAATTTATTTTTTAGGAATTTTGCAAATTTATTTGGAATCCAGTTTTTTCCAGTTTTTTCTTCAGCATTCTTCCAGTTCAATTAAAAATTTTATTGGCAACTCTGCTTCTGAGTGTGAGTGTGTGAGTGTGTTTTGAATTTTTAGAGTGAAATAGTTTTTTTTTTATTCTCGCTTATTTTCCGTCGATCTAGTTCCGCCACTGTTGTTGTGCCAATCACCGACGCCCGGGGAGGCGACTCCACCCAGGACCCTAATTCACGACCCGTTTATTAACGGACCGGCGCCAACGGCTTTACTTCCTCATGCGATGGAAGGCGTGATCCCAGAGATTTTTCGCCTCAGAAAATCTCCCGGTGTCGGCTAGGATTTAATCTAGACCAGTTGGGTTGGTTGTGAGTGGATCACGCCACCTCACAACCATCGACACCTATGTCGACGGTGGGATTCGAACCCAGGCGTCGAGCGTGGTTGGCGGAGACGTTACCAACCACGCTAGGCCCCCGCTCTATAGTGAAATAGTTGTTTTTAGCATTATGTATATACATTGCGAATAACCGGTATAACGCCTTTCTGCAAAGTACAGCAATAATTAAGTGGACAACAGTGGGGCTAGTAATGGTTTCTAGTAAGATGCTGAAGGAGAAAAACAGCAGAAAAACATTAAACAATAAGTTTTTCCATAAACTATATAGAAGTATTAGATTAAGCATTTTATTATTAAAGTCTGTTTCTAAAAATGGGCCGAAAGATTACATTAAACGCATAACCTGCGCAACAAATTAATACTGTTACGATTGAAAAATTGTGTATTCAGCAGACACTGTAATAGTGAACCTATAGATATGAGAAAGTGGTGAGTGTCTTGTCATTTCTCTAATGTATAGGTTCGCTACTACACTGTAAGGTGCATTCTCAGAGGTAATTCTGATGTAGATTAAGTCTGATGTAATGTAATAATCGGCCGCACGCAAACAACTTCGAGTACACTAGAATTTATAATAAATTTAAAAATTATTTTTATTTTATTAAAATGATAGAAAACCAGATCAATCCACTAAGTAATGGGATGAACTTTTGTTGTACCGTTGATTATTTCTCAACATTAAAAATAGGTAAAGCCTTACTGCAACCTTCTACTATCGGAACTTAACCTTTTGTTATTATACACATACCCCACGGCTGGTTGGTAATCTAGAAAATAATTGCGTAGCTAGCGCTAGCAATAAGCCTAAAAATATTATTTTACAATTTTTCATGTACAACTTATACTATGTTAAGGGAGTCTCAAAGCTAGAAACGTGAATTTGAAACATTTTGGGATTAATAATTGACTTGAATTATATGACTTGAATTTTTCTTTGATATGTTGTTAGGTCATACAAGTGTCATTTCATCATTCCGAGAAAAACGAATTAGAAACCTCAAAACTCACAAAATAGTTTTATCTAGAAGAGATCATTTTTTGAAAATCTGGTTTTTTATTTAAACTGCAAAAGATTAGCTAAACACTGATGGCCTTGCAATTAAGGAGTAATGAGAAGCAAAAACGGTTAACATTTTCAAGAAAAATTGAAAAAAAATTGAAGGCAGAACGATTTGTTTGGTTGGACAAAATTGCACTGGTCGAAAAAAATGAAAAAAAGTGCATTCCAGAAGCTCAAACCGGAAAAAAATGAAAGATTATAATCAAACAAACCGTTCCCGTATGCAAGATTTCAACCTAATCAAAAATGACAATTGAAAAAAAAATATTAAAATTGATAGGGAAACGGCTGGGTAATAGTTGGTATAAAATAGACCCCAATGTGGTCCAGAACATAATGTATGATAATGTGTATGACTAGTAGCAAATATCTTAAATACCAATATAGTTCACTTAGGTGAAATTATGAAGACAAATTGAAAATGACAGAAGCGTTTGTCACCTTTTCTACCGCTAGGTGCGCCACTTCTGATTTAGTTCTACACGACATGCGAAAAAGAGTAACTTTTGACAATAATATTACCCTAATGGGTACACTGAAAAAATGCACATATTATTGTGAAGTGGATTCGGCCGAATATTTTATAATAATAAAGTTCGCCTATGTATGAGGCAATCCATGAATGGTGTTCCACGGTTTGTACGTTTGTCGACCTCCCACAACATTTTGAGTTGTAAAATGGCGACTTCCGGTGACTGGAAAACTGCCGAAAATGATCAAATACCACCAAATATGGGTGTTTCTTTAACCAGAATGACGCTCAGAGGCCAGAAATTGTCTCCAAATGCCATTTTAAAATCCAAGATGGCGACTTACGGTTTCTGAAAAATAGCCTGAATTGACCAAATACCACCCAATTTGAGAATCACCGGATCCAGAATGATACAAGAAGCTAAAAATTTAACTCAGACACCAGTTTGAATTGTAAAATGGCAACTTCTGGGAAACAACGGAAATAACCGAATACTACTACATATGGATATGTCCGTAATCGAAATGATGTAACGAAGCCAAGCATTGACCCTGGACACCATTTTGAATTCGAAGATGACCACTTTCAGTTTCTGGGAAACAACGAAAATAACTGAATACCACCCAATATGAGTGTTTCCGGAATAGAGGTGATGTACTAAAGACAAAAGTCGAGTATGCTGTCATTCCGATAAAACCAATAATTTCAAACGATATAAACAAATAGCAAGAAATCAATGAATTTGGAATGTTGAAAATTATTAAATTAAACACAAAAATAGGCGGGACGAAGTTTGCCGGGTCAGCTAGTAAATACATAAATATGCTGGTTAAAGCAAAGCTCCAAGTGATGAATACGAAGATTAGAACTCGAGAGCAAAAAAATCGGAGGGATGAAAAAAACAAAAAAATACTTTCAAAACGAGGAAAACTAAACATTAAATAAAAGTTCTTGCATAACAGTTGTTATCACTTATTATGTTTGTTTTGTTAAATATCTTTTATATATAATAAAATAAAGCTTTTAAACCAATTACAACATTACATGTATCCATACTTAAATTGTTAAATTGATAGAACATTCAAGTGTTATCTGAGCTAATAGTTGCACAACAACCATATACGACTATTGACAACCATTGTGCGGTTTCTCCTTTTATCTTTTCCACGAGGTAATTGAAACATTCATTTGTGGCCTGATTATTGAGCTTGAGCTCAAGGTGCACGTTTCGTAGTTGCTTCCCGTGATGGATCTGAGCTAGTGAAGTTACACAGGGAACCACGTATACAGCAACTTGAGATTAGTTTACCATTTACACGTCGTGGCCTGATTATTTGAATATTTCTTCTTCGTGCCTCGATAAGCTACATCTATTATATTATCAATATTTAACTCTCGGAATGGCGTTAGTTTTACATACAAACAATATACGCACGAAATCTGCAACATATTTTTTATAAACAAACAATATACGTACGAAATCTTCAACAAGTAATTTTTTTCACATGATTTGAGGTTTTTTCTGTGAAAGTATAAAATACTAAACTAAATCTAATTTTGAGTAAATTCAGTTTCGTGTGTGAAATTGTCGGTCACACGCTCACAGAAATTCAACAACAATGCACAGTGGTACAGTGAGGCAATGTAGGCGGACATGAGTTTTTCGATGCGATTTTGTGGTGTAAGAGTAAATTTTTTTTCTAAGAACTTGTTTCTTATATTTAGTCTATTTTTTTATGTGCAAATGAAAATTAGGGTGGTCCTGAAATCGACTAAATAAAAAACTAACTTTTTTATTTGCAGAAATAAATGTATGCATTCATCGGCACAGTTGTAGATCAACTAATTTTAAGCAACTTTCGGTATTTCTTCAAAATATTTATACAATATTTGTTCTTTCAAATGATACCAAAATTAATTATTTTATTTGCCCTAATCGGAGACATCAGTATTTTAAAGGGGCCTATTTTTAAAATAGAAATAGTGAAAACTTTTCATCTGTACAATATATCGACAATGTTTTTTCGTCAAAATTGGCGTATTTTTGATTAAAGTTACCGAAGAAAATTTTGTTTATAAATTTGAATTGAAGAAATAGAGCGAAAAGATTGTTTTTGGAAACCAAATTTAATGTCTACAAAAAAGTTTTTTTACAAAGTTACTTAGAATTAGTTGATCTACAAGTTTGCCAAAGAATGTTTACAATTATTTATGCAAATTAAAAAGAGTTAGTTTGTTTTTATTTCGTTGATTTTAGGACCACCCTATATTTTATTTGCACATAAATAGAGGACTATGTATAAGAAACAACTTTTTACAAAAACTATGGCTTTAAACCGCAAACCAAAATCGCAACGAAAAGCTCATGTCCGCCTAAATTACCTTACTGTACCACTGTGCAATGAGTTTAGTTACCTTTCTCACCACAAGAGGGGGTGTTCCCTGTCTGTCTTCACGGAAATATATGGGAAATTCGAGAGTGAACTATATTGTTATTTTAAGATATTTGCTAGTAGTTAGCTACCACTGGTGTGTTGGTGGTTGACCCGTCACACACGTTACAGCTCCAGGACGATCTGGGAGGCGGCCGCACAAGTCGCACTCCAGATATCCGCACATCCTCTGGACTAGGTTGTCTAGAGTAATGCCAGGCCCACTCACAGCCATCAGTCATTCCTCGCCCTTACGAAACGGGGGCATACGAAGAAGACATGCTCAGCAGTCTCCTCCGCCTCTACGTACTCGGGACACATGGGGGACCCCGCGTTTCTGAACCTATACATATGAAACCATGGCCTGACAGAATCTGCGTCAGGTGGAAGTTCATATCGCCATTGCGCCTTTCGACCCAATCCGTAATGTGTCGGTGCTTCAATCTGGAGCATTCCCGCTGCCAGCGGAGCATCGAGAATTACCTTCTGGTACCTCGTATGCCCCTTGGGTCACGTTGGTCGAAGCATTCTCTGTCCTTTTTGATGGCGATGCTGTTACGCATCACGCCGGATAAGACACAGATTACATAGTATGACACCATACGATACCACTCGTAACTCTCAGGCACATGAGTAATTGTTGTTAGTAATTGTTAGTTCCTATTTCGAACGTAAGTTTGTCGTCAACCATAACCCCCTAAAGCACCTCAAAGCGATCTCTGAAGGTAATGGTGTAGTCTCCGACTCTGAACACCGCTTATCCCTTCGATTTATGGATGTTCACAACCGTGACCTCCGTCTTATGATACACTATCTCCAGTTTCCTGGAGCGCATCCAGTCCTCGACCTTGCGTATACAGTGCGCGGCCATCAACTCGACCTCCTCGATTGACTCGCCATAAACCTCTAACATTATGTCGCCTCTAACATTATGTAACCCGACGATGGCAATCCCCTACAGGAAACTTGAGTTTCAACACCCCGTCATACATGACTTTCCACAACATCATCGGGCCCAGGATGAAACCTTGCAAAACTCTTGCGGTGACTGGGACGCACTTTTGACCCTCCTTCGTGTTGTAAACAAATACAAAAACAGCCCGGGGCCCTTTTGATCGCCAGCCTGATTGCCAGATTAGTGATACCTTTAGAAGCTGGTGCCTTGCTCACCTTTAGGGAGTTGTCGATCATGTTGAGTTCCTGATTCGTAACCCTCGTCTTCTCCTCAACCTCGACATGGCTGTTGTCATTTACGGTCTATGCCTGAGATACTAGTACGTCGGACGTGAGACTCGACCGCCGGGGGCCAAGGACTTGGTTCGTAGCGTGGAAAGAGTCCCTCGAAGATACGCTCCAGCATCGCTGGTGATCACTCTGCAGGCGCCAGCGTGTCTTTGGTTTTGGTCATTACGTCATTCCACCGATTCGTATTGGCACTTGTACATAGTCTATTTGAACAGGCCTTCTTGCTTGCCTATATCGCACTCTTTAGCATCGATCTTGCAGAACCGAATTCTGCACGGCGCTCTGTCCTCTGTTCTTTGTTTCACGCACGCTGCATCCTTCATATTGCACGGAGGCACGCATTGCGAAAGAATTCTACGAGCTCCTTGAGAAAACGTAAGGGGAGTGCGCACAACAGGACATAAAGATCGTCATCGGAGATATAATCACACAAGTCGGACGAGAGGAATTCTTTCGTCCCGTTATTGGTAGGGAAAGCCTTCATTCTACCACCAACGACAACGACTTGAAGTTTACCCTCAGGGCCCGAGGAATGCAGCCCTTTGTGCCAGTTCGTGATATTCTCGCTCAGCGAAACTTGCCATACATGCTACTTGTTTATAGCTATTTGAAGAGCATCAAAGTGCCCATTTAACAGCGAAACGAATCTACTATATAAAAATGGAATTCCGTAACGCTTGATCTTATTGATATTATTCCCTCAGTCTCTGTGGTGTTCAGTAATCATCATCATTGTGAATCGTTCTAAATCAAAAATAATAAGCGGTGACATGTAGGTTTTTAAACATGAAAATGTTCGCTGATATTCAGGAAAGACATTAGTTATAAAAAAAAAGTTATCTAATTACTAAAACTTGAGAAATTATTCACAAAACTACGTAAAACATGCAAAATTCTGAATATCTGTGCTAAATTTGCCTCTAAATCAAAATTCAAAGCGATGACATATGATTCTTTTTTCACTAAAATGTTTGCTAATGTTCAGGGAAGACATTCGAGGAAAAATAAGTAGTATCTGGTTACTAAAACTTGAGATATTATTCACAAAACTACGTAAAACATGCAAAATTATGATTTTTCATACTTAATTCGTCTCCAAATCAAAATTCGAAGCGATGACATGTGATTCTTTTTTCACTAAAAAGTTCGTTAATGTTTAAGAAAGATATTTGAGAAAAAATAATAGGTATCTAATTACTAGAACTTGAGATATTATTCACGAAACTACGTAAAACACGCAAAATTATGACTTTCTGTGCTAAATTTGCCTCTAAATCAAAATTCAAAGCGTTGACATATGATTTTTTACTCTAAAATGTTTGTTAATATTCAGGGAAGACATTCGAGGAAAAATAATTAGTATCTGATAACTAAAACTTGAGATTTTATTCACAAAACTACGTAAAACAAGCAAAAATATGCTGAATTTGCCTCTAAATCAAAATTTCAAGCGATGACATGTGATTTTTTTTACGTTAAAATGTTTGTAAACGTTTTGGAAAGACATTTGAAGGAAAGTAACGAGTATCTGTTTACTAAATCTTGAGATTTTATTCACAAAACTACGTAAAACTTGCAAAATTATGACTTTTTATGCTGAATTTGCCTCTAAAACTAAATTTAAAGCCATGACATGTGATTCTTTTTTCATTAAATGTTTGTCAGCGTTCAGGAAAGATATGTAAGGAAAAATAATTAGTATCTGATTACTAAAACTTGAGTATTATTCGCGAAACTACCGAAAACACGCAAAATTATGGCTTTCTGTGCTAAATTTGCCTCTAAATCAAAATTCAAAGCGTTGACATATGATTTTTTTTCACTAAAATGTTTGTTAACGTTCAGGAAAGACATTTGAGGAAAAATAAATAGTATATGATTACTAAAACTTGAGATATTATTCACAAAACTACGTGAAACATGCAACTTTATGACTTTTTATGCTGAATTTGCCTCTAATCAAAATTTAAAGCGATGACATGTGATTTTTTTACATTAAAATGTTTGTGAACGTTCAGGAAAGACATTTAAAGGAAAGTAACAAGTATCTGATTACTAAAACTTGAGATTTTATTCACAAAACTACGTAAAACTTGCAAAATTATGACTTTTTATGCTGAATTTGCCTCTAAAACAAAATTTAGAGCCATGACATGTGATTCTTTTTTCATTAAAACGTTTGTCGTTTGTGATTGTGATTTTTTATGCATTAAAATGTTTGTTAACGTTCAGGAAAGACATTTGAAGAAAAGTAACAAGTATCTGTTTACTAAAACTTGAGATTTTATTCACAAAACTACGTAAAACAAGCAAAGTATGACTTTTTATGCTGAATTCGCCTCTAAATCTAATTTCAAAGCGATAACATGTGATTCTTTTTTCATTAAATGTTTGTCAGCGTTCAGGAAAGATATGTAAGGAAAAATAATTAGTATCTGATTACTAAAACTTGAGTATTATTCGCGAAACTACCGAAAACACGCAAAATTATGGCTTTCTGTGCTAAATTTGCCTCTAAATCAAAATTCAAAGCGTTGACATATGATTTTTTTTTTTCACTAAAATGTTTGTTAACGTTCAGGAAAGACATTTGAGGAAAAATAAAATGTATATGATTACTAAAACTTGAGATATTATTCACAAAACTGCATGAAACATGCAAAATTATGACTTTTTATGCTGGATTTTCTCTAGATAAAAATTTAAAGCGATGACATGTGATTATTTTTTCATTAAAATGTTTGTTTATGTTAAAATATAAAATGTATGTTTGAAGATGATTTTCTGTATGCAGCAAAACAATATTGCAACCTTCTAATAGCGCTCTCGATCAACCAGATTAGTTGAGAAAATTCGTTATCGATATTGTTTTAGCACATTTTGCATGTTGTAGGATAAGAACAACGATACACCGTGCCCCAGAGCTGAGTCGAGAAAAATTGCAGTTCGAAAAGATTCTCGACCTGATCGGGGATTGAACCCGATATCACAACCGTGTGGGAGCCAATCGACATCGCTAACCTCAGAGCCACGAGGACCACATACAGCAATCAGAATACAGAAAATCACCGAAAAATATTTTATTTTAATTTATACGTTTTTATACGATTACATGCGAAACTTTGACTTTTTATGCGCAATTAGCTTCTGAATCAAAATTCAATGATTTGCTTTTTTTTTTGCAATAAAATGTTCGTTGTTCTTTCATCTACAATTTTTTTTGATGAATAATCCATGTCTCGAGCATGAACATTTTACATTTCTGATGTTTTCGTAGTTTTGTGAATAGTTACATTTTACGGCATTCGATTTACTTTTGTACTTTTGAATTTGAATTTGATTTTTATTAGAGAGCTTTTAACCAGAAGGTCATTCAGCTCTTAATCTTACTGTTTTACTTCTTTTGCGTTAATCCAAACTAGAACTCACATTTAGCTGCAGGAAAGGTTACGATTTATTTGTTTGAATATCGATTGAGAGGCAGCTTAACCATTAAAAAACTTTTATTTTCTTATTTTCTACAAAGTTTTGTGGATTAAAAAATGGCGACCTCCGGTTTCAGGAAAATAACCTAAATTGATATATGGCCAACAATTTCAATACTTCCGAAAGTGGACCGCCATACGTCATTTTATAGCGATAACACAATTTTTTTTTCATTAAAATGTTTGTTAACGTTCAGAAAAGACATTTGAAGAAAAATAACAAGTATCAGATTACTAAATTTGATATATTATTCACAAAACTACATGAAACATGCACATTTATGACTTCTAAAGTGATATTTGGCCAACAATTTCAATACTTTCGAAAGTGGAACTCCATACGTCATTTGGAAATCCAAAATGGTGACTTCCAGTTTCTGTAAATCAGCCCAAAATCACAAAAAACAATCCAATATGGGTGTTTCCGTTCTGCGCGTTCTCAGAATATTAAAGTAGGGTATCGAACGTCTTCGTCAGTGGTTTTCTTTGGCAGTTTTGCTGGCGCAATCTTATGCAAAAAAGGTCCGAAGAAAACCACTGACGAAGACGTTCGACACCCTACTTAAAGTGATGATGGAAGTATAAGATGTAAATTATATTTTTGAAGTGAGTTGAGCTAATGCAGCAATGAAATATAAAAAAAATCTATCTTTGAAACCTTTGATCCCGAGCATCGCCGGGAATGTTCAACTAGTCTAGGATAAAAAAAAACACATGTTAGTTTTAGTATTAGATATTAGGGTGGGGAAAAATGATCGATTTTCCAGAACCAAGCTTTTTTGGTTTCCTTTGGGGCCCCAAACAACCCTTAACTTACCGGAAGTCGATTGGTTTTGTCTCCGCTTGGCGCATTGCATTTCAAATTTGTATGAAAATTTATATGGGAAAACCTACTTTTTTGCATTTACCTGTCTAAAGAGCTCAATAATAGTCCAATAATGCACTACATTATGTTAGAGTACACTAGAGTCGCTTTTTACGCGGGGAATACCTGCCGCGTAAAAAAAACCGCGTTAAAAAACGCGTAAATTCCGGAATCCGCGTAAAAAACCGCGTAAATTCCGGAATCCGCATAAAAAAACCATCGTTAATTTTGCATTCGAGTGAAGGGAAACCGAAATCCGGGCAATGAAAAAATACCGCGTAAATTCCGGAATCCGTGCAAAAAACCGCGTAAATTCCGGAGTCCGCGTAAAAAAACGCGTAAATTCCGGAATCCGCGTAAAAAAGCCGCGTTAAAAAACCGCGTAAAAAGCGACCTTAGTATTTTAGATGCCTAACAACTTTGCCGAAGACACTGAAGAGCTAGGATGTCCATAAAAAGAGCTATAGCTGTTCAAAGTTGAGTATGTCGATTTAAATGCAGAAAATCTTGTTTCCTGCCAACATTACCAATGTACCGGTGTCAGCAGGATTCCCATCAGAAGTAACCTGTTGTAACGAGTTTATACACTCAGCTGGATCAAGCAAACAAATTTAGGTCAACATTCTAGGCGTAGGTAGAATCTACAACGTGTTTCTGAGGTCACTTCTGATGGAAATCTGACTGACGCCGGTACACTGGCAGTGTTGGCAGAAAAAATGATTTGCAACATAAATTTTGACATACTCAACTTTGAACAGCTCTAGTATTTTTTTTGGGACACCCTAGCTTTTTAGTGTCTTCAGCCAAGTTGTTAGGCATCAAAAAACCTACCATTTGAAGTCATAAAAACTTTGGTTAAAAAAAAAAACCTATCATTTGAAGTTGGGTTTTCCATACAAATCTCCATATAAATTTGAAATGCAATGCGCCAAGCGGAGACAAAACCAATCGACTTCCGATAAATTTAGGATTGTTAGGGGCCCCAAAAAGAACAAAAAAAAAACTTGGTTCTGGCCTTCTGCTATCAAGTTTCGTTTTTTTCCATATAACGATTCCCCACCCTATTAGATATAGTTTCAGCTCGTAGTCGGCAGCGAGGATTAAAAATTTATCTTTAGCTTATAAGATATTTTAGACCATAAGGCATTAGATATAGTTGGCTCCGTAAAACATTAATTTGTATTGTGCCGTGTCAAATAAATGTTATGTGAACAAAAAAAAACGACTTGAAGTTAGTGAACTTCACCGTGATCAGGACAATGGCCATCTGTAGTAACCATTTTGCACGGGTGAACATTCGAAAGCACACCTGGAGACACCCCAAGGGAGAGGCTTCCAGATCGACCACATCCTGATCGCCGGCCGGTACTTTTCAGACGTCATAGATGTGCGGTCCTTTCGGGGGCCAAACATCGACTCGGATCACTATCTCGTGGTAGGCAACATTCGCGCCCGGCTGTCCAACGTATTTAAATCGATATCGGCGAGGAAGATATGTCTGGACATCCTGAGGTTATTACCGGAAGGAGTTGCTACACAGTATACTTAGAAAGCTGATATACGGATCGATGAACCATCTGGAATGGACTGAACGAGTAGTGGAAGCGTGTGAAACAGCACGGAGTGGTGCAATGTTGAGTGTCTAGAGGTGACGGAAGAGAGGAACCGGCCCTACGCCAACACGTTAGTAGCAGTTGTCGTGTGACTCTGGAAAGAGGCTTTACTGCCATAAAAAACGTGAGCACTACGATCGCGTCCTCGCGGAGGCGGAGAATTGTTTCACCAGGCACGACACGAAGAGCTTCTATAGAACGATTAATGGAATCAGGAACCGGACAGTGCCAATACCTGCCTGGTTGGGGAACCTGATTACCGCTAAATTGCAGGTGGCCAGGCGTTGTAGGCGACATTTTGAAGTGGTGTTGAACGGTGAGGAATGTAGAAGAGTCGTCGTGAGGCACAGGATAGAAATTGGGGAGGACTGACAAGCTGTGGACCCACCAACATTGGACGAGGTGAAAAATGCTTGCAAAGAGCTGAAGAACCACAAAACCGTTGGAAAGGACAGCTTACCGGCCTAACTTTTCAAAGTCGGGAGCGAGCGGCTGTGTAGTGCAATTCACCAGATTATCCTAAGGGTATGGTCTGAGGAATAACTACCTACGGACTGGTTGGAAGAACTATTTACAAGAAGGGACATAGAGTCGACTGTAGTAATTATCGAGGCATAATCCTCTGAATTCTCCCAATCCCTCTCCTCTATCCTGTTTCAGAGACTGAGACTGTTGCAGGAAGCCTTTGTTTTAGAATACCAATGCGGTTTTCGAGCGGTGCGAATTACAGCGGACCAGATGTTCACCTCGAGACAGATCCTCGACACGTTTCGAGAACACAACTTGCAGACACACCATCTAACTATAGACTTTGAGGCGGCGTACGATACAGTGAAACGCAACAAGCTGTGGCAAATAATGCTTGAGCATGGTTTTCAAATAGTTTTCAATAGTTGTCTATACAAGAAAAGGCTTAAAGCAAAGAGGACACACCACAATAGATCTAAGTACAGGTCGCAGTGATATAATGTCCCCAACAAGGAAAAAATGATTTTCAAAAAAAACTAATTAAACTGATACGCGCGACTCTTGACGGTTTCACATCAAGCGTCAGGCAGCGGGCGAATTTTTGGACGCGTTTGTGACGTTAGAAGGTCTGATGTAAGGTGACGGGCTCTTGAACTTGCTGTTCAACATAGCTTCAGAAGGTACAATACGAAGGGCTCGCATGCTTCTGTGCTGCGCGGACAACATTGATATAATTGGTGTTTATCGTAGAGCTGTTGAGGAGGCCTTTACGGTTATCAGAAGGGATGCTGCGAGATTTGGACTCGCCATAAACACTGCCAAAACGATGTTCATGGTGGCTGACAGCGAACGTGGTAGTTCTGCGTGTGTTGGTGCTGCGGTGGAGGTGGATTAGGATACTTTCCAAGTAGTCGACGAATTTGTTAATCTTGGTACTCTTGTGACATGTGAAAACGAGGTGAGCCGCGAGGTGAAGAGACGGAATGCGGCAGCGAATAGGGCCTATTACGGATTGCATAGCCAGCTTAGGTACAGATCCATACGATCCATACAGCCTACAGATCCATACGAAATTTGCGCTCTGCAGGACTCTGATCCTAGCGGTGGCGCTCTACGGACATGAGTAGTGAACGTGAAAGGAGGCCGATTAACGAGCGTTTAGGATGTTCGAGCGTAGAATCCTGCGATCAATACTGGGAGACAAACTAGAAAATGGGATGCGGCGCAGGCGCATGAATCACGAGCTTTACGAAGTATACAAACTCGCAGGTTACAGTGGGCTGGCCACGTAGCACGAATGGCGGATGAGCGACCGGCAAAGATAATATTTTACAGAGAACCGGATAGAGGTTAACGATTTCGAGACAGACATTGCACGAGTTGGATGTGAGCTGTCGACGAGGATGCCAGAGTAGCGGGTGTAAG
Organism: Wyeomyia smithii; assembly: GCF_029784165.1. Lineage (NCBI taxonomy): Eukaryota > Metazoa > Arthropoda > Insecta > Diptera > Culicidae > Wyeomyia > Wyeomyia smithii. The sequence goes on along the minus strand of NC_073695.1, from coordinate 51,811,845 downwards.
GGAAGATTGGAGAGGAGCAGTCCAAGACCAAATTTATTGAAGGCGTATTCTGGATTCGGCATAGGATCTCAACGATCTGTCGCCATAAAAGTAAAAGTTAGTAAGTATCGCGATTCTAATTCTATCGATTGCGAGAGAGTGATGACGACGGTGACGCGTCCGTCCACCCTACCCAACACAAGAGATGTACAAATGTTCACGCAAGTTATTTCATTACGAAAACCGAGCGAAGAGTATGTGTATCGCGGTTCTATCGATGCGAGAGTGATGTTGTTTTCAGAAGCATATGAATGCCTCTAGGTGAGAAAGCAAACGGATTCGAACCAATTGAAAAGGTGGTGGTGATTATGATGAGGAGCCTGAGAATAAACCCATGCTCAAGTCCTTTGATGATCAAAAATGACCTGCTTTTAACAAGATTCGATCTCACGACTATATGCTTACCAAAGCAGACTCTGTAACTTTGTGGTTTCCAGCTCCCCTCGTGTACGACAAAAAAAAAGGGAAAGGGAAAGAATACATTTATTTTCAATTTCAACCAATCAGAAGCTTCTAAGCTAAGATCGTGTTCACAACTAGTTTTTAATAATTTATGGTTGCAGTGAGCCAGAAAATAAAGCTCTCCAATCTACTATGCATTCAGGCAGTGCGCATCTGTTGGATGGAATGTCATTTCTAAACATGCATCAAATCTATCACGTACTGAATAGTGATGTTATGAGATCTCGTTTCGACAATCAGTAAGCTATGAAACACTGTCCTTTTAAAACTTGTGGAGTAGCCTCCTCTAGAATTGATGAAAGATATCATGCACCCATTCTGCTTTCCTTTCATTATACTGCGGACGTTTTATTCGTAGAAGAGTATAATCTTACAGCACGAGATTTTCGAAAAGCTCACTATGGCATTTTTGAAAAACAGTAGAGTAGTGCAACCACGACGTGAATCAGCTTGGAGTAATGTTGAGCTCAAAATGCTGAAACGTCATTGTTCATGGACCTCTGGAGCGTATCAAAACAGTCGTTGAGTGTGCCATTCGTGATTTACTTTAGCCAGTCATATGGAAAATAAAACAAGAAACTGTGCAAACATGCGGAACAAAATCCCGAAAATAATCCAAAGGATAGGGCTCATAAGTTTCGTCTTCACAAATCAAGAATGTAAATTGTACTGTACTCCGCACTTAGTATTGATTTCTGTTAACTCAAAAATGTTATTGGTTCGATTGATCAGAGGAACTTTTCAACTCCTATGACTGGTGATAACCTCCTGTGCCGTGATGCCTATACAAAGGATCCGTCATACTGGTCCATCGAGCAGTACGCCCGTGATCGCGATGGATGAAACAACGTTTAGCTCGAGCAGCATGTACTCCAGTGGCGAGGAAGAGATTTTGGCCAGCGAAGGATTGCGGCTCAGTCGTTCAACCCGGTGGCGGGAACGAAGTCGTCACGTGAGCTACGAACCGGCGGTGTTATTGTTTTGCTTTGCGCTGAGCTTATCGGGTAAGTCACGTGAATCCCCAAACAACTTTGTGTGAATGATACCTGAAAGCATTTTCTGGGGGTTCCAATAGAAATTGAGTTGACCCATCAAATCATCTACCAGACCTGCCAGGTGCAGGGATTTGAACTGCACGATTGCCTTCTGGTTGGAACAGGTGTCAGCACTCCTGGCGTCGCAGAAATCGAAGCGCAGGTTAAACCAGCGGCTGCAACCGTTACGACAACGATAGTGGTTATCAAAGCGGTGATACCCGCCTTCAGTGCGATAGTGTTTGGCGCGTGGTCCGACCGATACGGAAGAAAGCCGGTCGTTGTGATAGCGTCATTCGGTAATAAATTGCAAAACAAACAATTGCTCTTCGATGCTCATGTACACTGATAACTTTTTCTTGTCAAAGGTTTGCTTTTTTCGTACGTCGGCCTCGCCGGGCTGCACTATTTGTCCTCGTTCATGCAGCTGAATTCTTGGTATTATGTGGCGGCCTATATTCCATTTTCCGTGGTAGGTGGAATGGCGACTCTGGGAGCAGCCCTGTTTGCTTTCATTGCCGACGTGACAAACGATCAAAACCGTACAGTCAGGATGGGTTGGATGAATGCTTTCATGTTGGCCGGAACACTTGCTGGTTTTTGTTCTAGTAAATATATTTTGGACTGGACTAGTACGACAACTTTTTTTGTGATTGCAACCATTTGTGTGCTGCTTGGGCTACTGTACACTGCGCTACTGGTTGAGGATAGTATCATTCCGAGTTCCGACGGAGAACTTGGGCCAAGTCTAGGGGAGTTTTTCTCTATCAGTCTAGTACGAGACATTGCAAAAGCCGCGAGTCGAAAGAGAACACGCTTCGTGTGGTGGATTCTGTGGTTGATCATCTTTTGTAACGCGCTGATTGAGCTTGCTGCCGGTGGCAGCTTAGTGGAGTTTTCGTTCATCCATCATAAGTTTGACTGGAGTTTGATGCAATACAACCACTTTGTGCTTATCGAGAGAGGACTTGCTGTGCTGGCAAATGTTGTAGGAATATTGGTGTTGAAAAGGGTAATAGTAACTATTTGCTTCATATGTTGTACAACAAACAAACAAATTCAAATAATAGCATGACACCCTTATTATAAACCTTGAAAACGAAACTAGATCAGATCTAAAAAATCGGAATAGAAAATTCCTAATCCAGAATCTCAAGCTTATTTGTTACAAACTATAGAATGAATTTTCAATTCTAGACTTTAGAACTCGAAATTAGATTTTAGATTACCTTAACGACTTTTAAAATTAAAATTATCAATAGCTTTTCGAGTGGACCGACACCGTTGTCGCGCTAGTATCGATCATAAGCTATATCGCTGGCTCTACAACAAAAGGATTTGCCGCCGAAGGATGGCAATTCTATCTTGCCTGTGGGCTGTCATCGCTCAAGGGAATGGAATGGATCGCTCTGCTTTCCGTGTCCACTTACTTTCTGCCATCGAATGAAATAGCCAAGTTCTACGCGCTGGCATTCTCCTTGATTGGACTGATTCCACTGGCCTCCCCGTACTTGTTTGGGTACGTCTATGAAGCAACCGAAAGTAGTGGACCAGAGATGTACAATTTTGTGGCGGCTGGTATATACAGTTTAGGTTTTTTGATTCTAGGGTGAGTGTGCATTTTTATATGAGTGAAAATTGTAACTGGAAAATGTTTTTATTCAGGTTGATACAATGGCTTGTTAACAGACGCAACCAACCGGAGCTGTTGCTGTAAAAAATCACATGGAATTAATAATGCTGGTAATATTTAAGTGATTACCGAACTGAAATAAGAGCTGTTTATTCTGACAAGATTAAAAATCAAATTGACGCTACTACAAAAACATTTTATTTCATCATTTTCCTGGACACTGCGAAGCGCATGTTTTTAGTCCTATTTCTCAAACCAGCTGATTGTAGAATTTTTTTAGCGTGGTTTATCGTGATTCTTATATGAACTGCCGGAGAGGACGCTAGCAATTTGTCTCTCAGGAAAAAAACTAAAACCTTCAACAATTTTCTGAGCTTTGAATTTTTTAGATCGATTTGATTGACTTTTTGAGAATAAATTTATATCTGACCGGTGAATCTCCTATATGTTTTTTTTTATATCCGGAGAACCGTCATTGTTTTTTCACTCTGAGTTCACCGTGAAGTGACTTCCGTAATAAGCAGCAATATAAAACGACACGACAAAGTGAATTTTTTTGCACGACAACACTCGATTACATGTTGCTCACGTTGTCAAAATCTATCTGGAAACGCTGAAATGGTACGTTCTACATCACTTTTCGTACTCTCTTGACATCGCTCCATCCCGAGCAATGACTCATGACCTGGCTGACCAACATTTCCGCTCCATAGACTATGTTTTTGAATTGTTGAAAAAAATCGATTGTTGAATTTTGACCGCAAAAAACGATGGTTTTCAATTTTTACACCTGATAGATTTGCTTTATTTTTAAATAAATCTTACGAAACTATCACCGTGAATAGAAAAACATTCCAAAACAATTTTTTTGAACGAAATGAGAATATGAGTTTCTTATACTGTCGTACGAATGAGATACGACTGTAAATAAGAATAAGAGCGACCCAAAACAATTGTTTGATTTCTCTAATTTAATAATTGGACATTTCAATGTGGGTGCCAAACAAATTTCACAGCAAATGTACATGCTACCGTTGATATTATAATAACATCCGTGAATTTTGAGACTAGCTGATATTCGAGTAAGGAATTTCCCGATATCTGTTAACAAGTATGGGAACCTGGTTACTGCTAAACTAACAGGTGCAGCAAGTTGGAAGGAAAACTTCCAGACATTGTTAAGCAGTAAGCAGCAAAGGTTACAAAACGGAAGAAATTTGGAAATTGTACGTCAAGCTGTGAAACTACAAGTAAAAGGAGGTTGAAAATAGCTTTTTGGGATTCGAAGAACGGTAAGACCGCTGGGAATTAGACTTGTAAATGGTCACGGTAGATCAATTATTCACTGCGATAAAAGTTTTCTTTTGCCGCTGACGTTGGCAAGGCTCACTGTCTAAATACATTCCTGAACAAACGTACTTGCCACCAGGACGTTTCTTTTCTTTCAACATATTTTGAGATTTTTTCTAGGAAAATTACGTTGTGCGCGGAGATTTTGGAAATTACTTATATCTCTGTTATTGTAATAATGTTTTCTAACGAAAATACAATTTAGTAGACAACACTAAATCAGAACAACATCTCCAAACGAATAAAAAGTGCATCTCTTAGATGCGCGAATGTTATTCCTTCATTTGTTCTGTGTGCGAAAGCCTGGGTGGAGTCGCCTCCCCAGGCGTCAGTTATTGGCACAGCAACAGTGGCGGAGCTAGACCGACGGAAAAATAAGCGAGAATAACGGCAGCGTACGACGTAATGAGCTATAACAGATAATGTCTGAACTCGTATCCCTACCTCTACGTGGTACCGACTGTAATACGAGCAACCAAGGGAAGGTCGGTGAGCCGGTGGGAACTTGGTTATATGCTGACAGCAAACGGGGAGCTGTTCTCATAGAAAGGCATAGGTAAGCGTCGACAGTCTCATAGGAAGGCATAGGTAAGCGACAGCCGACAAAATTTGGAAACTCGTTACATGGAACTGTAGATCGCTGAACGCCCCGGATGGCGACCTAATTCAGCTGGAATAGCTAGAACTCCGCCACTTCGACATCGTTGCGCTCCAGGAGCTTTGCTGGAAAGAAGAGAAGTGGCAGGCGATCAGCCGCAGGTTATGTTTGTTGAGAATAAAAGACCGGTTCTACAACTACACAATCCTCAATGTGCACTGTCCTTACGAACGAAGACCCGATGTAGAGAATGAAGCGTTCTACGCACAGCTGGAAAAACTTTACGATAGCCGCTCGCGTAGAACCATCAAGATCGTCATCGGGGACATGAACGCTCAGATCGGTAGGGAAGACATATATAAGCCAGTGATCGGCCTGCACAGCTCCGTGACGAACGTCAACGGCCAGCGATGCGTCAACTACGCAGCTTCTCGAAGACTGGCAGTCCGAAGTACCTTCTTCCCCTGGAAGGAAATCCACAATAACCACCTGAAGGGAGAGCACCTGAAATTGACCATACTCTTATCGATATGGCCGGTTCATCTCAGACATGACGAATGTACGCACAAATCGCGGAGCGGTATCTTTGCACTCAAAACTATCGACCGTATAGCGCGACATCGCTGAGCCCCGCGGCTCAACTGCAAGCAGCTCCGGGACTCCCAGACAGCGGAGGAATACGCGCAACAGCTCGAAGCGGTAGTACCTGTGGCGGAGGGACTTAGTGCATCGCCATCCGAGGACGGCTGGTGTAGCATCCGCACAGCTATCGGGAAGACTGCAACGGCGACACTAGGAGTGGTAGCACTGAGTGGCAGTGAATGAGAAGAACCGGACCTGGGAAGAGGAAAAGCTGCCAGACATGTGGATGGAGGGAGTGGTCTGCTCCATCTACGAGAAAGGCGACAAGCTGGAGTGCCGCAACTCGGTATCACGCTTATCAATGTCACCTACGAAATACTCTCACAGATCCTGTTCCGTCGTCTATTACCTTTGACAAGAAGGTTCGTGGGCCAGCACCAAGCGGGCTACGTGGGAGCCCGTGCCGCCATGGACCAGATCTATACAGACAGACGACGGAGAATGGCGACGGCGCATGAGCCATGAAGTGAACCCCATTGCACACCTGGCGAAAGTCAATAGATTGCGGTGAGCCGGTCACACCGTAAGAATACCGAACGACAACCCTGTGAAATCAATTCTCTTCAGAAACCCTGCCGACACCAGAAAAAGAGGAGCGCAGCACGCACGATGGTTCGATCAAATCGAATGAGACTTGCGGGTGATGAGCCGCTTGGGGAACTGGCGAAACACAGCCCTAAAGCGAGCAAAATGGCGACAACTTCTTGATACAGTACGAGCCACCACGGCTCTCGTCTGATTGATAAGGTAAGTTCCATGTTTCGTGGAAGACATTCGTCTCATCGGGATTGACCGTAGGGCTGTAAAAGAGGCGCTCAGACCTTTTAAGAGACAAGCGGCGAGGTCGGAGCTTATAACAAATACGATATAACTAATATAACAATCTATGATTAAAGTTTTCATCTGAAGACTCGTACAAAACTAGTTCATCCCGGTGACGCTTCATGGACATGAGTCATCGGAGCAAATAGAAGCCGATTGACAAGCGCTCGGACTGATAATGATAGACATTTATAAGTAGTTCGACGCTAGACCGTCCATCACGGGCTGTTGCCACAGATATCCAAGGAATTCAAAAAATTTATGTTGTTTTTTCGAAAAAACAGGAGTCCTGTTTTTTATATATTTTGTAATACTTCACAAATCTGATGTTCAGGTAGTCTTGATAAATTAAAAGTAATATTATGTTCTCCTATGTTCTTTTCAGGATTTTTTAGAGTTTTTCTTCGAAGCGACACATTTGTTTATCTGTGGCGTTGATATATGAGGCACAATTGAGTAAGTCAGCTCAACGCAATCAAAAATTTTAAGTTACAGAGGCATGAACTCAACACTTATGAATTTAGTGTTTCAATTTGCCCCAGCTAAAAGGCAAGTTGAAATGAATCGCATTTGAAAAAAAGTTGAAATGAATCGCATTTAAAAAAAGGCAAAAAAGGAAAAATATTGAGCAAGATCGCGCCAAATGACCTATGGTCGAATATCGACCATTTTTGATTTGAATGAAACTTTGCACACATATTTGGCCTAGCAAACTGAGCATTTTTCACAGATTTTTTACACCCATGAGTTACATTCTGAAAGGGCGTATGCCTTTTGGCATAGGTTTTATTCGAAGCATTGTAGCCCAGAAACCGTTGGTTGTTTAGAAAAATTGTCTGAAAATGAGTTGTAGAGAATTAAAAATGCACCATAAAAAAATATACACTGTACAAAAAAAAATTTTTTTGACCAAATAAAATTAAAAATAAACAATAAATTTCAATTAAAAAAAAGGGTTGATTTTTTTTTTTTTTTAAAGAAACTTGACGTTAATACGCAACTTTTTAAAAAAAAGTCCAGGATGGAGAAATTAAAAATAATTTTTTTATGGTAGATTAATTTTTTTATAAAAATTCTAATTTAAACATTTTTCAGAATATTTGTATTCTGATGATTTCAAAAGATGCAGAGAGTCATTTTGAATCAAAAAGCTCTTGGTAGTAAACATTCTAATCGGTTTCCAATTTTTTTTAAATTTAAAGCCCTATTTAGAGTTCCAAGCGAAGTGAAAATCTCATACAAAATGTTCATTTTTTCACGCCCGTGAAAAATGTAACCTGCAAAAATTTCACTTCGCTTGGAACTGTAAACAAATTCGATTCAGCGAAATCGAAGGTTGTGGATCTCATCTTTTTCACTTGGGTTTACTTTTCTCACGCATGCAAACGCTAGTGGAAAAAGCAGCAGCAAGCGAAAACTTGATTTGAAGTGCGTTTATATTCTGTCAGTTGCAACCAATTTTCACTTCGCGCGGAGTGTAAACTCGAGAATTTCGCTGCACTTGAACCACCCCTTTGGCATCACGCCATGTTTCAAGGGCTAACATCTCAACATATGTGTAAACGAGATAGCATATCACCGCTTCTTTTCATACATCTTTATCTTACTGCTGACAGCGGGCACAAATTAATTTGATCACAGGACATGAGTTCATTGTCATTCACTGTTACTCGGTATAGGGATGCCAAAGGCTCGACTTAAACTGTAAACTGACGGCTGGTGAAATACCTGCGTGATCCACGAAAGGGTTTTCACGTCAGTTTTCGCTAGCGAAAATTTACGTTTTTTCACTTGTCAAAGTTTTCACTTCGCTTGGAACTGTAAACTATGCTTAAGCTCGCAAAATTAATAATATTTCGGAAAATACACGTTTTTCTTAATTTGTCCATGGTTTTCCAGCAAAAACCCTACGTTCATCGGAATGCTTGATCAAAAATATACAATTCATTTTTTGACAACAAAACGATTGGGTAAATAACTCAAGCGCTAAACCTTAGCCTACCTACACGTTCCCCCTTGCCGAATGTTTTTTAAAAAAAATATGTTTGTCGTGCAACACTTCCTACTTGTTTACTAATAATAACTGTTTGTAAAGTACGCAACCAATAACTACTGGGTTACCTATAATATCTGTCTTCGTTTATAAATACGATTGCACTACACCATATGTGTTAGTAACAGTTTGCATTTTGTGAAGATGAATAAAGTTAAAATGGAGTACACCTAGCCCAAATGCTGTAAACCCTTTCCTGATCATCGGTGCTCATCAAGCTTACGCAAATTAAACGAAAACGTAATTACAAAATAAAAAATATTGAACAGTCAAGCTCATTTTAATACGTCTTTATCAATTTGTGATTCGTGTAGTTATTGAGATGATAGTCAAGCCACCATTCATCCCTTCGTTGTTTACTATTCAGAATCTGGAACACATAAGAATACCAGCTTCATCATAATATCGGAAGTGCTCCATCATGATACTGTTGCGGTTCAGGTGTTCATTGCCAAATTGATGAGTTTTTTGAAAACAACAATAGAGTTGAAAAAGCGATATTAATGTCTTATGGAGCTGCTTCACAATATAAAAATAGAAAAAACTTTGCAAGTCTTTGCAAGTTTAAAACAAAATATAACGTCGATGCAGAATGGCATTTTTTTGTGACTTCTCATGGTAAAGGCCCATGCGATGCAATTGGTGGCATATTAAAACGAATGGCAGGAAATGCAAATTTAGCTAAAGAACATGAACATCCCATTACAAGCGCAAAAGAATTGTATGATTGGTCTAATCAGAAAAGTAATAAAAATTCATCTAAAATGTCATTTAGTTGGGTATCATATAAAGAATATGAACAAGGAGTAACAGAATGGAGCAATATTTTCAAAAAAAACTGTAATAATAGCTGCCACACAAAAGTATTACTCTTTTGTTCCGATTTCAGAAAATAAGATACAAACGAAGCTGTTTTCAAAAGATAACGAATCATTTACTTATGATATATATAAAATATAAGGTGAAACTAGTTCTGTAAAGTATCTATGTCCTAAAAAAATATGTTCCTAAGATAATAAAACTCGAAAATAAATATTTGATTCTTATATATATTTATATCACTTAGAACATTTAACTCTTTCCAATGAACGTATGGTTTTTGCAGGAGAACCATGGACAAATTAAAAAAAAACCTGTATTTTCCTAAATAATTATAATTTTTCGAGCTCAAATTAGAAATAACTCGAAAACCAATGCCTTTAGATTGTTTACTATCAAGAGCTTTTTGATTCAAAATGACTCTCTGCATCTTTTAAAATCATCAGAATACAAATATTTTGAAAAATGTTTGAATTAGAATTAAAAAAAAAAATCAACTCTTTTTTTTAATTGAAATTTAATGTTTATTTTTAATTTTTGTTGGTCAAAAAAATTTTTTTTTGTACAGTGGATAATTTTTTATGATGCATTTTTGATTCGGTACAACTCATTTTCAGACAGTTTTTCTATACAACCAACGGTTTCTGGGCTACAATGCTTCGAATAAAACCTATGCCAAAAGGCATACGCCCTTTTAGAATGTAACTCATGGGTGTAAAAAATCTCTCCACCTGTGAAAAATGCTCAGTTTGCTAAGCCAAATACGTGTGCAAAGTTTCATTCAAATCAAAAATGGTCGATTAAATTTTCGCGTATTTCCAGGCGATTTGAAATGATTTTGCTCTATTATAAAATATCTAACGAAAAAAAATGTTTTTGGCTGAGGGCCAGCGATTCCCCACTGTGCATAGGGGTGTAGTCGGTTAGTTTTGAATGGATTTCCTTCGTTTTTGCAGCAATCAATTGGAAAAGCATCTGTGCATCCGCCCAAATGCAGAAAATTGTAATTTAATTATTCGAGCTATTGTACTATTGAAAATTGTCAAACATTTTCCCCACCCAAATTTCAACCTCTGATTGGTCGTCTAATGCCTACTTTTCCAAACACGGTCGACAAAATATTATACCTAGTTAACTGGGAATGCACTCTTTGGGCTTGCTTCTGCTCGAATAATTCATTTTACTTGGATGCAAGTGTGCAAGTGTCAGACATATTTCAGCAGTGGCGAGCAGCAACAGCTGTAGCAGCAGCGGTAACCAGCAGTGGCATCAGAGGCAGCAGCGCTAATTCCTTATTTTTGCGACACAAGTTCTGATTCGGAAATCCTGGCAACTATAATCTGCCGGCCGTGTTTTACTATGTACTGTGTTGTCAGAGTGCCCTAATTCCCACGGAGTAGCACATCCGATATTATTTTAAACAACAATTGTCTATATAAGGACAACTAACAATTGATTGAAGATTCAATATTGTCTCGTTTTTGCACTAGAATTTAAAATGACATGTTATTTAAATCTGCATGCACTCTAGCTAGTGTTTGTTTCTTTCTGTTCAGTCAGTAATGCCGTATTTTATGTGTAAATTGAAATTCGGCAAAACTTCAAAAACTCGTTTGCGCAAAATTTCAAGATATAGCATCGCTGCAATAGAGATGGTCGGGTATGGTGTTTTCCAAAACCGTACTCGGCGCGAACCCGAAAATGTGAACCTCGAACGCAAGTTTTTTGGGTGGATTTTGAAGTAGAATACTTCTCTCAGGAAGTTCGGCTACATAGGGATGTGAAATGAAAATCTAAAACCGAAAAAAGTGAAAAATATGTCCAATTTCAAATGCTAATAAATTGGTTAGTGTTCGATGGATTTCCTTCGTTCTTGCAGCAATAGATTGAAAAATCTTCTAAGATTCTTCCCAAAAAAAGATAATTGCAATTTTATTATTCACACTATTGTACTATTGAAAATAGTCAAGCCTTGTCAAAACGAAAAATTCGACCTCTGATTGGTCGTTATATGCTTGCTTCCCAAGCACGGTCGACAGGATCATATACCTTGCAATTGATAACATGCTATTTGGCTTATATAAGAGCCTGTTTCAGCCGAAGCCGCTCATAGGGACGAATGACCGTTTGGGAATAAAGTCCCTTAAAAAGAAATCAATCAATCAAGAAGCCGCCCATAATAGTTCTAGACAGCGACAACAGCAGTCGTCCTTCCTTAGCAGCAGCACTAGCCCTGTGATTGGTCACCGAGTGTCAGGAGCAGCGCGGTTCTTCTCAGCGTGTGTCGTCAGACTGCCATTATTCCCCCCGTGTTGGGGCAGCATAAAGATCGCCATTAGGAAATCAAATTTTGAACATCAAAATGCCTTTTTCAAGGCGAATAAACAAGTCATTGAAAGTTAATAATTTTTGACAACGCAAGCAAGCGTTCTGTGTTAGATCCTAGCAATTTAAATCGGTCGCGCCCGTCTGATTTACTGAATGTGAAATAGCTTCCACAGTGCATGTTGTCCGTGTATCTTAATTCCCCCACTGTTAGAGCAGCTCAAAGGTTGCGATCAGCAACCGATTTTGAACCACAGCAGATATCAGCACTCAGCAGTAACAGAGGATAGCAGTGGGTTGCGCCTGTGGCTGCCTTCAAATCAAACAAATCACTTGCCCTGTGGTTGGTCACCACGTCTCAGGCCTCTGCCAGGCTAAACACCAACGCGAGCGATCGGGCGAAATTTTTGCCGTACATCAGCCGGCACTTCCTCTAATGGAAAAGTTGGATCATTTTGTTCAGAAGAATTTTACTGTCGGTAATATTACAGAGAAGCTAGGTTTCAGTGTTACGTCTGTTAGTCTGTGCTGGCTCCATCGCCACAAAAAACGTTCATTTCAAATTTTCAATCGAATAACAGTCGTCGCGCGAAAACGTCGTCTGGGGCGCTGTCATGCAATCTCATACATATTTTGTAGTTCCCCATTTGACACATGCAGTAACGCCGGCGCTGATGTCGAAATACATGCCGCAACGCGAACACGACAGCAGATGGTGCTAGTGTTACTAACGTAATGTACTGAAATCATCCAAACGATGATTTTATTGAAAATTTGTTCGACGTGTTATGTCTGTTAGTCTGTGGCCGAGTCTAATTTTCAATGTGAAAACACCTTTCTATTGAGTTGGCCGTGCGCATTAGGCCTCTGCCAGGCTAAACGCGAAAAGCGGCGCGAACCGATTCGCCCGGCCGAACGTTAATGTACAGCCGTAAGTAGAGCTGTACATTAACCTACGGCCGGGTGAATAGAATAGAATTCCTAACTACGATGCCGTTCCTGAATGCGAAACCACTATTTTCCTGCTATCGGAGCATCCTTGCCGGTTGAGGGTTTCGGCCTTCCTCCGGTGAAGCTCTGCCTTATTTCGGCAACTACACAAGCATTCTGGATTTTGGCAATCAAAACTTCTGCTGGCTGTCTGATTTTCAGTGTGAAAACAGCCTTTTACTTTGTTATCAGAGTGCCTGATTACGATTTGGTAGTATTGTTTGAATTAAATGTTTACAAAGTTTTACAATATTCCTCTTTCTCCCATTCAATAAAACAGGTAATACGATGCCTTCGTCATACGCAAGTTCACCACTCCCGCTATCGGCGTAACACAAAGATGCAATCAGCGTCATATCCGATTTTTTTTTTTCAACAACAAACTGTCCTTTTTAGGACAACCAAACAAATGAATTGAAGATTTAAAATTTTCTCGTTCTGAGCTTTAACCAAAAGTTAATTATCTTAATTTGAATTCACATGTACATATACTCTGACTGTTGAAACTTGTTTGCGCCGCAAAGGGTTTGTACTTTTCCTGTTCAGTGAGGTCGTATTTATATGTGCAAACTGAAATTGAGTAGTACTTCAACTTCATTTGCACAGAATTTTCAATACTGCCAATGAGCGGTCAACATTTATTTACTAGAAAAAATGACTGGCACGCAAGCAGCCGGGTTAACTCTCTTGTAAAAGTATTCTACTTCAACCTTGCGGTCGTGGCTTTGCACACAACCCTCCTGTGATTTTTTATACCAATTCGAGCCTGTCCTGAAGCTTTGAATGATTTTCACAGTTGCAAAACATCAATAACTTATTATTATGCTTATTTGATACAGTCGGGTTTCAAGTTTTCAAACTCAAACCCAATCTCAATCCCCAGGGTTTGAAAATACCCGAACCCGATTTTTTTTTTACTAAAACCAATCCCAACCCGTACTCGACACTTTCAATAATTTTCAAACCCGAATCCGATCATGTTTTAAATTCTCACCTCTTATCTCATATATAAACGAAAGTCGGAACATTTTCAATCACGAGTTTAGTTTCGTTCGTCCAACCAACGACGAGCGTGCTTGAATATTTAGAGCAGCAGCAACAGTAAACAGCTCAATAGTTGAACAAAGCAACAGACGTTTACGATTTGCTGCGATAGGAGAAACAGAAAAGATCAAATTGAGAATCCGGTACATTGGATAAAACCCATACCATAAACATTTTTTTCAGCACCTTAAATTTTTTGTTGAATTTATTATATCTAATGAATTTTATTTTATTATTTCTGTGAAGAGGTAGTCATTAACTTGGAGGAGGTGTTAGCGGGAAGCCTCAAAGTAAAACTTTGACTTTCGATGGAGTTTGGGCGGGATTAGAGATGTTTAACACCAAGCGCTTCTCCCTTGAACGTCACTCTAACATCTAAGGTTAAAGTAAATTCATACTCCATCCAACGGCAAATATCTATGTAACGACGTTAACACAGACACGCTAAGGTAAGTAACTTCTCAGAAATTCATCTCATTAAAAGTAATTATTTTTCAATCCTTTAGTTAGAAAACAGATCCACGTCGCGCTGCGCTGGTTCAACATTTCCTTTGTTGCTCATACAAGTGATACTTTACTCCACCATAAAGTTCGAGATACGATGTTCGCTCACATTTCATTTCAAGCTGCAAATATTGTAACAAACGCAAACTTTGAGTGCATCCTGTTTTTCCTTTTCACGTAAACTCTTCGACTGACCAGCTGAGCTCGATCGGGGTAGTTAAGCGGCCAGCTGGGTTTGCTACCAGCAGTACCCATCCGTATCGCGATAAGTGCGCAAGGTTTTTCTTTTCCGCACGTCATTCCGCGTGCTAATCATGATTATGGTGGTGTTTGCTGACATTGAAACGAAGATCGTGCCGTGCCTCCGAACGGCGCACGACTACTGCTGCTGTCGTTTTGTATAGAATAATGATCTGTTGATTATGATTTAATCTGTAGCGCGTCTGTTTTGAGTTGCGATAACGCCGCCGTGTTTGTATACAAATGCGTGAGAATTTTGCTTCCGATATCGATAATGTGGCTAGTAGTGGCGACAATCTTGCGTGAAAGTACGATTAGCCTCTAACGCCGCCAGTTGAAGCGTAAGCTTATTACTGAATGGTAGCGTTCGCGAAGTCTTTGTCTTAGTCGACGAATTGGACCATCTTAGTTTTTCTCTCTCTCTATTCTATTAAGACGGTGATTTACCAAGTGATTCAGTCAAAATGTCCCAAAAAAGGCGAGTGATTCACGATTAGATTTCGAATTTGTTATCATCGATACGGTTCGAGTGGGACCAGCAACAATGCACAGAGAACACTCTCAGATAACCCAGTCCTTTATCCGAGCAATTAGTGCAGCGTCAGACCCGAAGTGACCATGAACGAGAGCACATCGAACGAAAGTATTCGCTGTGATGAGAACTCGCCTTTGTTGCGACAACAGAGTAGCAGCGCAGATACTTCTACCAGTAGTGAATCGACGGAGATCTCGAAAAATTCGCAATGCCTCTCGCTGGAACTCGTTGCCGTGACGCTGTGCTTCGGTTGGGCCGTATCAGGTTAGCGTCCGAATCAGGGAGCATTTGTGTTTGTGTTCTTCTAATCGACGCTATTTCTTTGTTCGTTTTGTTCCGTTCCGTTTCGCAGGTATCGTTCTGGCCAATCAAATCATTTATCAAACATGTGTATACTTGGGATACGACAAGCAACAATGCAAACTGCTGGGAACTAGTGATGCTGTTAATTTGACAGATCTCGAGACGGCGGTACAGCCAACAGCGGCAGAGATTTCGATGGTGTCCAACATTATCACTTCGGTGGTTCCGGCTTTGTGCGGACTCTTCATGGGTCCATGGTCGGACCGATTTGGTCGTAAGCCAGTCATCATGATACCATGCATTGGTCAGTATTTTTATAGGATATAAAAGAGATGAGTAAACTTAATTTTAAAAATTGTTCATTTCGAGAACAATTGATATTTCACTAATAATCTTTTCGAATGGTTCGTGGTAATTCTGAGTAGAAAGTTTTTATGCGTATTTTTTTATGCGAAACGCCAGTAATTTTAGAAACTAATATTGCCTGAGAGCCTTATACTTCTCGCTTGTGCGTTCTGTACTGTTATTGTTTGGAGTCCGTACGCAAAAGTTTGGATCAGCAGAATTGAGTCTGTGCAATCAAGAACACCCAAGAAAAAACCATTATGACCTTAATAGTTAGATGGTACAATATATGACATTTAAGTTTGGAAAGTTTTAGTTTTTATGGAAACACACCTCTTTTATAAGATTATCGTGGTTCTCCAGCAACAAGTACACATGAAAACAGCAACGCTTGCAGCAACGTTTGCATAAAAACACAATAATTTTTGTAACAAATCAGATGCGGATGATGCGGAAATTTTGCTCGTATGCAGCCTAATTCTGAACTAGAATTTTTTTTTGTACTGCGCGTGAATCAATAATTTTTTGCTCGAAATGTATGTCGAAAGGGCCGTGAGAATTGTTCAACTTTATTATTGAGGAACTCGTAAATGAACATCGTTCAAGGGAAAATGCACTCTCACACGGACAGGAAAGCATAACAAAATCTTAACTCATCAATAACATATTTAGCTA
Source organism: Wyeomyia smithii (assembly GCF_029784165.1). Taxonomy (NCBI): domain Eukaryota; kingdom Metazoa; phylum Arthropoda; class Insecta; order Diptera; family Culicidae; genus Wyeomyia; species Wyeomyia smithii. The sequence goes on along the minus strand of NC_073695.1, from coordinate 51,795,432 downwards.
TGAGAACTTATCGTGTTAGGCGTCGTACACAAATTACGTAACGCCTGAAGGGGGGTTAAGTCTGCGTTACTTATTGTTACATAGGGGGGAGGGGGGGTAGTTGAGATCGTTACGTAACTGTGATGTTTGCTCAAAATTGCAAATTTGGATGGGGGACAGGTTGTCCAGTGTTACGTAATTTTAGGGGGGAGGGGAGTCATATCGAACGTTACTTATCGTTACATAGGGGGGGGGGGGTCTGAAATCTAGGTTTTTAGTATTGCGCAATTTGTGTACGACGCCTTATTCGAAAGATATTCACGTTTTATACATGGATATGAAAATAATATAAAATTTTGATATTATGTCTCGCTATGCTTTTAATAAGATACTCGAGTTGCTTTTAAAATATCTCATTAAAAGTATGTTTTTAAGTGAACATTGTTCGTTTTTGATTATATATTCAGTTATGCATTTAGTGTTCAATAACTTGAAAATATCTGCATCGGTCATTTTTGTGATTTTTAATGCAAATTATTGGTTTGTTATTGATATTGGTTTGATCATATGGTCGGCGTGCGACCAGACCGAACCAAGCGCCATTTTTTTAAAAATTGAGTTTTTAACACCAGTGGATGTTAAATTTGATAATCTATCTTTCATGATAAAACGAAATCATTTGAACAGTTTATAATGGTATTATAACAAAATTTCTTTGCAGCAGTTTGCAGGAAACATACGGGGTGGTTAAACTTTGATCGCCGATTACTCGAAATAAAGTTTTTGGCGCTTGGTTCGGTCTGGTCGCACGCCGACCACATAGTCTTGGAGGAACAATATTTTGGTATTACATATTTTTTGTTATTTTACCAACTATGTAAACCATATTAAGATCAAAATGAGGTGTATTTCCAATATCTGGTTGCAATATTATAATGATATTCTCTTCTGCTCGGTTACTCCTGTGGATTTGCAATTACCAAGCGTCTCCATTGAACAAGACTATTGCAACTCCTCAATGGAGGCGCTTGGTTGCTGTAATGATTGATGGAAACGCATCTTGAACATTGAAAATTCAATAAAATCTCTTTTTAAAATAAATAATACATCTCCGTAAAAATTTGATACTGTGCGTAAAATGAAATGAGGAAAGTCCAACAAAAAATCAAACGATGGGGTCTCCCGGGTTTCGAACCCTCTAAAAGGGTATACACTAAAGTCGCTTTTTACGCGGGGGCTACGTGCCGCGTAAAAAATAACCGCGTAAATTCCGGAATCCGCGTAAAAAAAACCGCGTATATTGCGGAATCTGCGTAAAAAAAAAACCTACATTCCGGAATCCGCGTAAAAAAAACCGCGTAAATTCCGGAATCCGCGTAAAAAAGCCGCGTAAAAAAACCGCGTAAAAAGCGACCTTAGTGTATCGCGGTTTGTATCATTCTTTTGGCAAAGTTATCAATATTTGAGGTAAAGTTTGATATTTTTCATTGAAATTGCCCTCCATTTGATGGCAAAAAATTGAAAGTCGATTAAGCGGTTCAAAAGTACCGAAGTTTTGATAATTGAAAATGTGTCATCCAAAAATAAAATACCCACCTAAAAATAAAATACTGGTCTTAAGTTATTCGATAAAGAACAATTATACCGAATGTAAGCATGACCGGAGCAAATCGGATAGGATTGACCCTTTATTTAATTTTTCAAATATATGAGCAATAATGCATGACAAATTTATAAGTTATATTTTCAGGAAAAAAAACCAATAGATGAATAAAAAGTTAAATTTGGATAACATTTCATAACTTTTACCAAAAATAGTATTACTAGTTCTACATGCAAAATACCGTAGTATGAAGTATATTGATAGCATTTTTAATAAATTTGGGAATTAAGATATGAGAATTTGTTTAAAAAATTTGAATATCCATGCAACACTTTTCGCTTATATTTTTTTTTAGCTAAAGAAATCAATCGTTTGTGTCAATTTTGAAATATTAAACCAAGTGAGTCCTTACTTTGATTCAGGTTTGTCATTATTTCTTCAGAGAATCCCCAGCAGAATATCTTTCATTGCGAAAACAACTGCTCTCACACTGGTGAGCAAAGCGACGCACTTGCTTGAAAGAGCAGCGAATCATGTGTATCTGATCTTGCAGAAACCACCGCGATGGAATCAGAAATATCTCACTGTAGAGTTAATAAACTGTAGAGTTAATAAACACGAAAGGACATTATGCACAATAACTGCACAACAGAGCTGACTGCAGTGTTTTTATTGTGTTTTTTTGTGTGTGGCATAAATTAAGTAAGGGAAGTATCTAAGTAGGAAAGTAGATTGCGTTTTTTGCTTTGCATCTCGAAACTGAAAAAAAAAATTAAAATAAATCTGGCCGCCCGATGCTCGCATGTTTGCGCGGTGTAAGCAAAGCAAACCTTTGGTGCTACATTCGGATTCGGAACTTGACCTTCTGTTAATTTATACACAGACTTCGCAGCCGACTGTTTAGTTTACAGGACAATTGAGGGGCTAGCGCTACGATCCTACTGACACTAACAGTCTCGTCCGAGCCGAGACTCGAACCTACGACGACTGGCTTGTTAGGCCAGCATCGTACCTTGGAGACCATCTGGCACCGCGGTGTACTTCTAACTGGAGTGATTCACCACTCTTGCTTTGCTCAGCTGTGGTGTAAGCAGCAAGTGTATTATTTCTCTGCGAGCGGCAGATACACAGCACAAAACAGAAGTGTAATGCAAAAAATTACTACACGCAGCGCTTATGCTGGGTAAGAAGTGAGCGGTGAATATTGGCTTTGTTTTTTCCACATATTAATAACAAAGCCTGCTTTGATTATTTTTAATGAGAATATTTATATATCTGCGATTGTGTTTTTTATCGAACGGAGTTATAACTTTTATTTAAATAATTTCAAAGGTTTTTTTAAAAGTCGATTATAAATAACGGTTTTCTGAACGTTATGAACTAAAAATGTTCCAAATGATTGAAGAGCTGGTTTAAGCTACGATAATAAAGCGATTAAATGACATGGCAAAAAGCATGATGAAATTTTCATTGAATATTAGTAAGGTTCCAGACTCCGTTTTTTCAAGTTGAATCAGGCCATTAGAAGTCAAAAAGAACTTTAGCATGGGTTTATTTTCAAGCTCTCCCTTCCACCCTTCCATTACGGTGAATTCTTCGATATCTTGCTGTGACATTCACTTAACAAAAACATAAGATCTTCTAATAAATAAAACTCGGAAGGCCAGAAGGACGCACATAAAAACTTCTCCATAGAATTATCAGTAGCGATATTTGGCAGGAGGAACAAGGCTCGGTTTAGTAAAACACTAAGCACGGATTAACAATAACTATACCACTTGTAAATAGTGATATTGCTAATAATAGAAGTGCGAGACACAGCAGACACCTGGGCACAATAGATCAACAAGTCTGGTCGCAGTGAGGAAGTCAACTCAGGAAAAAAAAAACTTCCTGTATTAATGTCACAGATCTCGACGCACTAAAAAATACAATTATTATTTCTCAGAGGCGAATGCTACATTGAGTACAGCCTCTTAAAACCTCAAAAATTTGTTTTTTCTAATGCCGTCCTGATAAATTTTAATATTTTCAATAATTAGTGTGGCTTCAAAAATTTGTTAACAATGGCTAACCGCTAAAAAGCGTAAACTTTCCATGAAAATAATAAATATTATTATATTTCACCTACCCCGGGGCTATCTTGAATGCCAAACGGGTTAGGCTCGATGGGTTTGTAAAGTTTAATCCTAATTCTACAACCGTCTGCTTTAGTTGGATGTGTTGGGGTGGTTTAGAAACCTTCGTACTGTGTTGCAGGTTCCAAGAACCAGGGTGGCCACTCAATATCAATTTTCGATTTCCCGCCAGTGCGTCTTGAACTGTCCTACAGGTCAGACGTTTTTTCGGTTGCTTGTGGACTGGTCTTTGACTGCCTATAGCTTCAAAGTTTGTGTTTTGTCAGTGTGTCTTTTAAAGATTACCTGAAAGTTATTTCCCATCAGTCTTTCTCAAGACTACCTACTTTTGAATTTAACATTTGTTTTAACTTTTTTCGTATCACCTGAAATGGCTGGACGGAAAAAGAAACCTCGCATCGCTGCGGGGAGGAAAAGAGAGGCATCTCTTTCTGACACATCGAGTGTCTGTAGTGACAATCCTTTTGATATTTTGCCTGAGCAAGAAGCTGGTGAAATGGAAGTTACCAATAATGAAACTATACAAAATATAAAATCTTTAAAAAAGGAGAAAGTTCCACCTATTGTGGTAACTATTTTTTCTGAATTTAATATATTCAAAAAGGAACTTTCAACGTTTGTTTCTGACGTTAAAGTTACCTATCAAATTGGCCGTAGAGGTGAATGCCGCTTATTAGCCGACTCAGTAAAGGGTCGTGATCGTCTTGTTCAGTATTTAACTGACAAGATGTACAAATTTTTTACATATGACACCAAGAACGCCAAGCCGTTCAAGGTTGTCTTGAAAGGTCTCACCAACGATCAAACCGTTGATGAGATCAAACTTACTTTAACAGAATTACTTGGCATAGCCCCTACCCAAGTAATTCTAATGAAACAAAAATCACGAGGCGAAAACAGTCAGAGAACTGGAATTTCCCTTGTTAATTATTTAATTCATTTTAACCGCAATGAGGTTAACAACTTAAAATTTTTTGAAAAAGCACATGCTTTGTATAATGTGCGTGTAAAGTGGAAAATTTATAGGAAGTATGGCGGAGGTGAAAAGCATATCACCCAATGCCGTACTTGCCAACGTTATGGCCATGGTTCCAAATTCTGTAACATGGACCCAAAATGTCTTAATTGTGGAGACTCTTCTCACAAAAAGGACACATGTCCTGTGAAAGAGAGTAAAAATTTTCGCTGTGCGAATTGTAACGGCAACCATATGTCAAATTTTTACCAATGCCCAGTCCGTTTAGCAATTGTTAAGGCAAGGCAAGGTAAACAAAATTCAATTTCTCAATTAAAACCAACTTCAAAACAAAATTCTCCAAGCGTACCCGTGATGCATAGTTTACCTACTCCTTTGCATACCCGTTTAACTTATGCACAGGTTACAGGTAGTTCGAACATTATACCGCCTAGTGTTGGTAGTTCGAAAATGACCGTTAATATGGGTAAGCAAAACACGGTGGAAAATAATTGTACACCTGTAACTCCAGCTAATATTGCTGCCGAAAATATTTTTTCTAATGTCAACTGCCTGGGGCCTATTACGGCAGGTAAACTTTCTTTTTTGCAACAGGCAATGTTCGATCTTATGAACGCCATGTTGCAGGCAAAATCAATGTTTGAAGCCATTCAAATAGGCACAAATTTTACTATTAAAATTGTTTCTAATTTAAAATTTAGCAATGATTTTAAATAAAACAATTAAAATATTAAATTGGAATGCTCGCTCATTGAAGGCCAATGAGAATGAGCTTTTTAATTTTTTAACAGTAAATAATGTGCATATTGCAATTATTACTGAAACATTTTTGAAACCTAACATAAAATTAAAATATGATCCCAATTACGTGGTTCATAGATATGATAGGATTCAGGGTTCCGGCGGTGGAGTTGCAATTGTAATTCATCGCCGAATCAAACATCGGGCTCTTCCCCATCTTGAGACGAAAGTTATTGAAACTTTGGGAATTGAAGTTCAAACTGAACTTGGGATTTTATTTATTGCCGCAGCATATTTACCATTTCAATGCACACGCGAGCTCAAAAATTATTTTAAAGGTGATTTACAAAAACTCACCAGAAATCGTTCGAAATTTTTCATAATCGGCGATTTAAACGCTAAACATCGTTCATGGAATAATTCTCAAAGTAATTCCAATGGCAAAATTTTATTCAATGATTGTTCTTCAGGATACTATTCTATTTTGTCTCCGAATAGTCCTACATGCTTTTCTTCTGTAAGAAACCCTTCAACAATTGATTTGGTGCTAACAGATCAAAGTCATGTATGTAGTGATTTGATCACACATGCTGACTTTGATTCTGACCATCTTCCAATAACTTTTTCTTTATCACATGAATCAGTTTTAAACCCTATGAGCTTTGTTTTTAATTATAACAAGGCTAATTGGGAAAGATACAAAACTCATATTGAGAGAAATTTCAATAATGAGCTTGATTTGCAAAACGAAGTGAATATTGATTCCGCTTTGGAAGCAATAAAATGTGCGATTGTTGATGCCAGGAATTATTCTGTTCCAAAGGCTCAGGTGAAATTTGATTCATCAATAATTGACGAAAATCTTCAACTTCTAATTCGTTTGAAAAATGTCCGCAGACGTCAATATCAACGTTCTCGTGACCCTGTTTTTAAAACTATTTATAAAGATTTACAGAAAGAGATTAAACATAGATTTACTCTTCTGAGAAATCAAAATTTTGAGACTAAAGTTGAAAAATTGAAACCATATTCAAAACCATTTTGGAAGCTGTCGAAGATTCTTAAGAAACCTTCAAAGCCTATTCCAGTTTTAAAAGATGGTGAACGTTTTCTTGTATCCAATGAACAAAAGGCTCAAAGACTTGCTCAGCAGTTTGAGAGTGTTCATAACTCAAATTTGAATTTTGTGAGTCCAATTGAAAATGAAGTCACACGTCAATTTGATTTAATTTCTTCCCAGAATTTTTTACCTGCAGAAATAATTGCAACTAACTTGAATGAGATTAAATCAATTATTAAAAATTTCAAAAATATGAAAGCACCTGGCGACGATGGAATCTTTAATATACTAATCAAACATCTCCCTGAGAGCACAATGGAATTTTTAGTGAAAATTTTCAATTGCTGCTTCAAAATTGCATATTTTCCCAAATTATGGAAAAATGCAAAAATTACTCCCATTTTAAAACCGGATAAGAACCCAGCTGAAGTTTCAAGTTATCGACCAATCAGTTTGCTTTCTTCAATAAGTAAACTGTTTGAGAGAATTATTCTTAACAGAATGATGTCACACATCAACGAAAATTCAATTTTTGCAAATGAACACTTTGGATTTCGCCATGGGCATTCCACAACTCATCAATTGCTCAGAGTTACTAATATGATACGAGCTAACAAATCTGAAGGTTATTCCACTGGAGCTGCTCTTTTAGACATAGAAAAAGCATTCGACAGTGTTTGGCATAAAGGTTTGATTGCGAAATTGCAAACTTTTAGTTTTCCAATTTTCCTAATCAAAATTTTAAAAAATTATCTTACTGATCGAACTCTGCAGGTTGTCTATCAGAATTCAAAATCTGATAGATTTCCTGTCAAAGCAGGTGTACCTCAAGGTTCAGTCTTGGGTCCAGTCCTGTACAACATATTCACTTCAGATCTTCCTGATTTGCCTCCAGGATGCACAAAGTCATTGTTCTGCGATGACACAAGCATTTCCGTAAAAGGAAAAAGTCTTCGTGTCATATGCAGTCGATTGCAGAAAAGTTTAGATATTTTTTCTTCCTACTTGCAAAAGTGGAAAATCTCTCCCAATGCTTCTAAAACTCAAATGATAATTTTTCCGCATAAGCCTAGGGCTTCTTTCCTCAAGCCAAACAGTAATCACGTTGTCAAGATGAATGGGGTTATTTTAAGTTGGTCCGACAAGGTTAAGTACTTGGGACTAATTTATGATAAAAAACTTATTTTCAAAGAGCACATTGAGAGTATACAAGCCAAGTGCATCAAATATACGAGATGTTTATATCCTCTCATTAACAGGAATTCTAAACTTTGTTTAAAGAACAAACTTTTGATTTACAAACAAATTTTTAGACCAGCAATGCTTTATGCTGTACCGATCTGGTCAAGTTGCTGTTCAACAAGGAAGAAAACGCTCCAAAGGATTCAGAATAAAATTCTGAAAATGATTTTGAAGCGTCCTCCTTGGTTTGGTACACTCGAATTACATAGACTTACTGGTGTTGAACCATTAGAAGCTATGTCAAATAAAATTATTAAAAATTTTCGACAAAAATCGTTGCAATCCTCAATTGCTACGATAAGCTCTCTTTATAGCCAATAAGTTAGCAATTAAGTTAGTTGTAAGTTTACTTCCCTTTTCTGACAAGTAGGTTTAAATCCCTACGAATGATAAGTCCTAATTGCGAAAGCAAACAAATCCTAACAATTAAAATTACAAATTTCTAACAGTGTTGAGAAGTCACCATTTGTGATTGGACACACATACTCATTATTTCCTAATATTTATCATAAATACTTAAGCTACTAACAAATCCCCCCTTAATATATATATATATAGATTTCCCGGTTTTTTCCCGATGATATTTAATAAAATTTTCCGATGTTTTATTTTTAAAACATATGAGAAAAAAATTAATTTTCACATGCTTAGTTGTGCCTTGCAGAAATAGTGTTACAAAACTATGAAAAACATTTCTCCTTCATCGTTTTTAGTTGTTCATCGACGTTAGCAAGTACCTTCATAGTGATCTGCTGCACAATTCCCGCCGTCTTTATCTCCAAATCGTTGACAATCTTCGTCTTCTCGCGCTTTCGTGCTTCCTTCTGATCATTCTCAGTCAACCTACTCTCGAGCCTGCAGTGCTTCTGTATCTGCTGACACAACATCAAACAAAAGAACTGCCGACCTCACATCATACCTGCTACCATGCTGCGGCCCATGCCAAACTTATGTAACGATGACGTTTGAGTTGAAAGAGCTGACCGAACAGCAAAAGCAACTGGTGAAACAAATAGATGCAAACACACAGGTGGTGCATAAATTCAAACTCCAATATTCAAACCAGCCGGACCAATCGCAACGGAGGATATAAATAATCTTGAAACGCTGCTCAATAATCTAAAGCATGAGTTAGCCACCATCAACAAGAACCTTAGCATATCGGGGGCACTTTCTTCACTAAAGAATCATTTAACGTCGCTGGTTGACCTTACTTCGATTAAATTGCAACAAGAATTAAAAAACGAAATAAGTCAGCTTGGCAAACAAAGCCCTCAGGAAGATCCAAATATCAAGCTCAATATTTTGGACGAGCTGAAATCGTTATCTACCAAATTTGACACAATACAGAAAAAAGCTCAGCTTTCCACCTCGCCAGTTTCACAGAATGAGTGTGATCACTCGGGATGGCGTTTAATTGGATCAACAAAACGTTGGAAAGCTGACTGGCGATCCTTTGACGAAAAGACGAAGCGTCGTGAAGAACAGGACAGAATACGATTCAGAGCATGGCGAAATAGGCAAAAACGTTCACGACAACGAAATCGAGCATCTGGAAGCAGCAATTTACCGAACAGAAATCACGACTATGGCAACAATAACAACAACAACAGTAACAACAACAACAACTATCATAGAGGACAGAACAACAACTTCAACACCAATAGTAACCGTAGATTTACCAACCCCAACCGTCACGTCAACAACAGTTTTTTGAATAATCCCAACTATAACATGGTCAATAGACAACAGAATAACGGCACCAACTCTCACAATGATCGACAACACACCAACTCTAATCGTTTCCATGCAAATCAACTGCTACCACCTGACAGAGCGCTTCTTGCAGCAGCGAAAGACCGTTTCTCCAGACCTCAAGCTAACTTCATTCCTACGATTCAATTTCAAAGAGGCGAAACTCTGAACCCATACCCGGCGAACGAGGCGTTTCCACTTTCTCAACCCCAGATGATCAGCGAACATGGACACCTTCCTACTTCACAGTGCATTGCGTGCTCATCTAGGCACTCGTGTCTTCAACGCAATTGACTCACTCATCGGAGGACCGTTGCTGGCGATAATTTTGTTCAACTTGAAGAGGTAGGAAATGACGCGACCTCCTCTGCTCTGGTAAACACTTCTGTTACTAATGTCTCTCATTCTTTAGCTTCTACACTCGAACACCCCACCACTACCGAGATCTCTGTATATTGTCAAAATTTTAACCGCATGCGAGGCGCTCACAAAATTAACGAAATTCAAAAAAATTTACTATCCTGTTCATTTTCTGTTATTTTAGCAACCGAAACCAGCTGGGATGAGGGTGTTCGCAGCAAAGAAGTCTTCGGTTGCCGATATAATGTCTATAGAAATGATCGTAACTATCAACTATCTGAAATGAAATCCGGTGGTGGTGTTTTAATTGCGGTGTCAATAGACTTTAATTCAGTGCTTATCGACACCATTCAGTTTAAAGAGTTCGAACATGTTTGGGTTAAAGCAGAACTAGCAGGAGAGACACACGTATTTGTCTCTGGCTTTTTTCCTCCAAATAATGCGCGGAAAGAAATTTTTGAAAAGTTTTTTCATGTTGTTGAAAATATAGCATCTAACCTATTACCTGAAGTAAAACTCCACATATATGGTGATTTCAATCAACGCAACATTGATTTTATTCCGGACATCGATAACCATAGTACATATTTTACTTCCAATTACTGGCGAAAATGAAACGCTGCAACTTCTTTTTGATAAAACTTCTAGTCTTAGCCTTAATCATATAAATCACGTGAAAAATGGACAAAATTGTTATCTTGATCTGTTAATGTCCAACATTAGTGAAGACTTTTGTGTGACGAATTCGTTACAACCATTATGGAAAAACGAAGTTTATCATTCAGCAATTGAGTTTTCTTTATTTGTGCATGTGAATAAAAGGCCTGATGAATACGAATTCGAAGATGTTTTTGACTTTCAGTCAGCAAACTATGATAAATTAAAACATAAACTAAATGGTATCAACTGGCAAGATGTATTGTGTGAAGATGGAAACGTCGATTCGGCTATAGAAAATTTTTATAAAATATTATCTGATTTATTTATTAGCGACATTCCATTGAAAAGAATAAGACGTCATGGCAATTCCAAATACCCAGTTTGGTACAATAGACAAATTAAAAACTTAAAAAATCGCAAACAAAAAGCATACAAAAAGCATACAAAAAATACAAAACTCATAATAATCGTGATGCTTTAACAACTTATCTTAACATTTGCGGCGAATTAAACGATGCCATTAGTAACGCGTTGGAAGAGTTCACACTAAAAACTGAGCTTGAAATCAAATCTTGTCCAAAAAATTTTTTCAAATATGTTAAATCAAAGTTAAAATCTAAAAATTTTCCTTCAAAAATGCAACTACATGACAAAGTTGAAGAGAACCCGGCAGACATCTCTGATCTATTTGCTGATTTTTTTCAACAAAATTATACAACTTTCTCAGAATCTGATCGTGATTACCCGATCAGAAAGCCAAAACAAAAATGTAACAGAGGCTGTTAGTTTGTTATGTGAAAAACCTTTCAGGTTGTGTTATAATTTTGATACCGTTAGGTGTTAAAATAACAGAAATTATAACAAAAAATATTCTAATAATATCAAACCCATATCAAACTTTGTTACTAACGTATCAGTTTTCTAACAAAATGAGATAGCAAATAGAACATTATAATAACAATCATTGTTATAAACAACTGGTTTTGATAGAGACGAAAAAATTTTTAGATTTGTTTCAGAACAACTCCATTTCATGATTTGTTATTATAACTCATTCAGATTCAACTTTGTTATCCAAAGCAAATGGGAAAATACTAAATCGTATCAAAATATGTTATTTGTATCTCCCGTTGATAGAATTTTGTAATTTTTTAGTTATGCTCTTCTGATCGGGTATACATTCTTCATCAACTTTCCTGAGTTTTCCAACTATTTCAATATTGAACATGTCAGCGCACGCAAAATTGAAGATACTTTAAAAGCTCTGGATGCATCTAAAGGTCCGGGACCTGACGGAATTCCGCCAGCATTTATGAAACATTTAGCTAAAGAGCTAACTTCCCCACTGTTTTTGATTTTCAATATGTCGCTGCAATCCGGTTGCTTCCCGAAATTCTGGAAAAACTCATATCTAGTGCCTGTGTTCAAATCTGGTTAAAAATCCGACATTAACAACTATCGAGGCATAGCCATTCTTTCTTGCATACCTAAGCTTTTTGAAGCAATAATAAACAAAAAGTTATTCCACCAAATAAAAAATAGAATTACTCCAACGCAACACGGTTTTTTCAAAGGTCGCTCAACAACAACTAACTTAATCGAGTTTATTAACTTCTCTCTGAACGCAATGGATAAAGGAAATTATGTTGAAACCTTATATACTGATTTCAGTAAAGCTTTCGATCGCATTGATATACCCCTGCTTCTCTTCAAGTTACGAAAAATTGGAATTAATCCACAATTACTCAAATGGATTGAATCGTATCTGACAGATCGTCAACAAGCAGTCAAATTTAAAGGCGTACTATCGAAACCTATTCAGGTAACCTCGGGAGTTCCTCAAGGCTCTCACTTGGGCCCTCTACTATTTATATTATTTGTAAACGACATTTCCTTTATTATAAAACATGTAAAAACTCTTATTTATGCCGACGACATAAAACTTTTCATTGAAATTAAAAACGCTTATGATGTAAACATTTATCGTAACGAGATAAAATATTTTTATATTTGGTGTAAAAAAAGCCTTCTTCAGCTAAACGTAAAAAAATGTAGTTCGATGGCTTTTGGCAGGAAAAGAAACATACCAAGCAGAGAAATGTGAACGAGTTAGGGACTTAGGAGTCATACTCGACTCAAAATTAACATTCACTGATCATTACAATACAATTATCAATAAGGCTAATAACATGCTCAGTTTTATAAAACGTTTCTGCTATAATTTCCAAGATCCATACACAATAAAAACACTTTATAATTCCTATGTCAGGTCACTTTTAGAATACTGTAGCATTGTATGGTCTCCGTTTTCTGCAACACATGTAGACAGAATAGAATCAGTACAAAAACAATTCCTGTTATATGCACTTCGTAATCTACGATGGACGTCGTTTCCCCTACCATCATATGACGAACGCTGCAGACTTATTGACATCCAATCATTAAAAGCCCGTCGTGAATTTGCAATGATGTCATTTGTTAACGATATCGTATCTCAGCGTGTCGACTCACCCGAAATATTATCAAAACTCAATTTTTATGTACCTTCTAGAAATTTACGATCGCGGACTTTGTTTTCTTTGAATCATCAACGAAACAATTATGCTAAATACGGGCCTATTAATCAAATGATGTTAGTGTATAACCAACACTGTGAAGCAATTGACTTTTCTTTGTCGAGAACTAAATTAAAACAATATTTCAATTCAACGCGCAATTTAAATCGGTAGAATACATTCATTGTAATAATCCGTCAAGTAAAGAAACCATTATTCAATTATGTATAAACTCTTTTTTTTCCTCTTTCACGAGTATAAATAACATATAGCATGTATGTTTGTTATAAGCATATGTAGTCTACTTTTGTTTGACGAAATAAATAAATAAATAAATAAATAAATATCAGGATGCCAATGAAATGCATGGGATAAATTAAAGAGTTGGGGCATAGAGGTTTTGTCTTTTCGAAAAATGTCCTCAAGCTAAATTTCAAGCGGACTTTGGGAAGAAGAGCCTCAGAGTGACCAATGAAAAAAAAGCACATGAAACTGTCAAGATGCATTTTGCAAAATGCATGAAACGTTGAGATATGTTCTTTCAAAACAATTTTTTTTCGAAAAACTATGATCCTGGGACTTACAAAATTTTCGAGCTGGGGCCAATGGAATGTATAATAAATTTTCTCATGGTCCGTAAAATAAATACTACTGACACTCTGAATAAATAATTTGAAAAAATAGTATTAGCTACTATTTGTTTTTGATATAGAAAAAATCTGAGATTTGAGAAAAAGCTCTTCAAGGTGGCGACTTTCCCCAACAAAATTCAGTAGTGAAAAGGTCGAACACAGAATAAAAAAACTACTTTTTTTCTGCGAAACACTTAATGTGGAGAATGTTGAAAATAACAGAGTCTTGATTATTTATATTATTAACGAAATTTCAGCAGATATTGGCGATAGTTTCTGAAACATGACAGACGAACACAGTTTGTTAAAAATATTTGATATATATTCTCTCTAAAGTATGTCACTTGCAAATGCAACTAAATGTGCTGCTTGTGATTAAAATCATATCAAAAATCAAGAAGTGCAAACCGGGTAGCTCCGTTCCGGTCCAGTTCGAAATAAAATCGAGACTCGAAGTTTCCGGTCCTGTCAGATATTTTGACCGTATTCTACCCGATGCGATGTCGAACACTATTCACAAGAAGTTTCAATACGCCTCCCGCGACGCTGACTACATTTTGACTTCTTTAAAAATCTGACAATATATGTTACGAAACAGTAAATTTATTCACCTGACCAAGATTTTTTTTGACGCAGATCTTGCTGCGAAGCCGCTGTCGACTTTGGCTGAAACCAACAACCAGCTTTCCCCTAACCGGCAGAAGCATGACAGTTAGGTCATCGTGCAAAAAAAACAGGTTTTCACGTTGACATTTCCTGAGAAACTGTTGAACAAATGAAACGGCAGACATGAAGAAGGATGATTCTCCCGGCGTGAAGCCTAATTTCCCGGTTTTCCCGTATTTTTTCCCCGGTGATTTGAAATTCCCGGCTTTTTCCCGCTTTTCCTGTTTTTCCGGTAGAGTGGCCACCCTAAAGAACCACCGCTTTGCTGTGTACGCTGTGTAGTTCATTTCTCAGCTCCGACTCTTTCAAAGAGATTACTACCGAAACTAAACGTACACCCTCAAGGTCCTCAACTCCTCAGCCAAATCGTGGTACTTCGTAATCTTGGTCCAGAATTGTGATTGGACATTACGATCTAACGGTACAGCGATGTCGATGAAAGTTACCCGCTTCATCCTTTTGTTGTAGACCACAGTGTCGGAGCGATTGGCACGTATGAGTACGTTCGTAATAATCTCGCGATCCCAGTACAATGTTTCCATGCAGCTCTTCTAGCTTCCCCGTTGCGATCTTTTCGTCAGTTGTTTTCACATCCCAGTACAGCTGGTAGTCCTCCTGCGCAAGATATAGGGCGCTGAACCCATGGTCTGCTCCGCAAACAGTGCGGTAGATTTCGTGACTGTTCTGGCTTTCTACGAAGCATCTCCGCCACTGCTGTATCTGAGAAGCGCAGAGCGCTTAAATATCGGTGACACCTTTTCCTCCTTCAATACGTGGCAAGGCCAACAAGGACACGAGAGGAAAGACTTCAAAATACGGTTGACACGATACAAGAACTTTCCCTGCAGCTATTTCTTGATCATGGTGTGATGAATTTCTTTGAGTTGCAGAAAACCCAAGTTATCTGTCATTTACCTTCAACCATACTCTGAATCTCCTCTCGTTCGTTGATGCGGAAACTATCGGCGTCCACTAATTTGCCTCGAGAAAGGTTGACAAGTCGACACCAAACTCCATCCAGATGTTATTACTGAACGTTGTCACCACATGTAAGAGATGGCGCAGCTTCTCTTTTGATTCCATTCATGGAGAAGGTGTGGGTTACTTTTGTACTTGTACTCCCACTTTTAAATTGGTAGCCATTGCAAGGTAAAAATATAGCGGACTGAAAGTATCGCTTTGAAAAATCCCCTTCTCATGCTGAGAGTTTTAGACCGTAACACTGTTTCTCCGTCGGTAACGTGGAGTGACGTGGTCCACATTCCCGCTGCGTGCAGCATCTACCTGATGACGCCAAAGCAATGCAAAGCCTTGGTGCTACATCTCGATTCGGAACTCGAACTTTTGTTTATATACATAGACTTTGCAGCCAACTGTTTAAGTGTACAAGACACTTGCGTGGCTAGCGCTGCGATCCTACTGAAACTAATAGTCTCTCTCGAGCCGGAGTCGAACCTACGACGACTGGCTTGTTAGGCCAGCATCGTACCTCAAGACCAGCTGGAAGGGTTATGATGGATAGGAAGGGGCCTGATGACGCCATCGCCTATTTCATACAGCTTTGGTACCTTATGAGGTACGAGTGAGTATCTTTCTTTCGGTTTTCTTTCTTCTGCCTCGAACATTTTCAAAAGTTTTCAACCGTTGTACATGGGTATTGAGGATCTCCGTGATTTTGAGTTCACTAAGATCTCGGAGCTCTGCGGGCTTAACGATTTCTGCTATTTGACGAACCAGCCTCCTTGATCGGTTTCCCATCGTTCCTCTGTTAACCGACCGATATTTTACCCGCAAAGCTTCAATCGTCGATACCCCGCTCTGTCCCCACCAGCTCCAGGAAGGGCGCTTCTCAATTGGTCGACTTATTCTCAAAAAAGTGTATTAGCCTAAATATTTCTTAAGGATAGATCGACCATGTGTAGCAATTATCATAATGCTTGACTTGGTGGCAAAAGTCAGATAAAAAACACTTGTTGTATAACTCTCGAGCGCATCTTTCTGTCACTAGTTTTTGTACTAACGTCCTGTTTGAATGCTTGCAGGTATAGAAATAACGATACCAAATCCATGATATGATCTTTTGCAAAGTCCTTTGTAATCTAAAAATAACTAGGATTCACACATTTGAACCCAAGCTCCCCAGTCAAACTTCCAGATTTCATTGCTATATTCATTATATCATGTCTTAAGTATGAAAATTTTTGACTATTTTTTCAAAACTTACCAGCTTTACTTGACACCTTGGTTAGATTTGTGTTTTTCTATGATCTCGTAGCCCGAGAGTCCTCAATTTGCCTCATTTGTTCCGATCGAAAACTCCACTACGACGCGACCTGTAATCCGTTCGAACAACAGTTGTACAGTGCGTCTTGAACTGTCCTACAGATCAGACGTGTTTTCGGTTGCTTGTGGACTGGTCTTTGACTGCCTATAGCTTCAAAGTTTGTGTTTTGTCAGTGTGTCTTTTAAAGACTACCTGAAAGTTATTTCCCATCAGTCTTTCTCAAGACTACCTACTTTTGAATTTAACATTTGTTTTAACTTTTTTCGTATCACCTGAAATGGCTGGACGGAAAAAGAAACCTCGCATCGCTGCGGGGAGGAAAAGAGAGGCATCTCTTTCTGACACATCGAGTGTCTGTAGTGACAATCCTTTTGATATTTTGCCTGAGCAAGAAGCTGGTGAAATGGAAGTTACCAATAATGAAACTATACAAAATATAAAATCCTTAAAAAAGTAGAAAGTTCCACCTATTGTGGTAACTATTTCTTCTGAATTTAATATATTCAAAAAGGAACTTTCAACGTTTGTTTCTGACGTTAAAGTTACCTATCAAATTGGCCGTAGAGGTGAATGCCGCTTATTAGCCGACTCAGTA
The DNA here is from genome assembly GCF_029784165.1 of Wyeomyia smithii. Taxonomy (NCBI): domain Eukaryota; kingdom Metazoa; phylum Arthropoda; class Insecta; order Diptera; family Culicidae; genus Wyeomyia; species Wyeomyia smithii. The sequence continues at coordinate 51,778,186 of NC_073695.1, read as the reverse complement.
AAGGGTCGTGATCGTCTTGTTCAGTATTTAACTGACAAGATGTACAAATTTTTTACATATGACACCAAGAACGCCAAGCCGTTCAAGGTTGTCTTGAAAGGTCTCACCAACGATCAAACCGTTGATGAGATCAAACTTACTTTAACAGAATTACTTGGCATAGCCCCTACCCAAGTAATTCTAATGAAACAAAAATCACGAGGCGAAAACAGTCAGAGAACTGGAATTTCCCTTGTTAATTATTTAATTCATTTTAACCGCAATGAGGTTAACAACTTAAAATTTTTTGAAAAGGAACTTGCTTTGTATAATGTGCGTGTAAAGTGGGAAACTTATAGGAAGTATGGCGGAGGTGAAAAGCATATCACCCAATGCCGTACTTGCCAACGTTATGGCCATGGTTCCAAATTCTGTAACATGGACCAAAAATGTCTTAATTGTGGAGACTCTTCTCACAAAAAGGACACATGTCCTGTGAAAGAGAGTAAAAATTTTCGCTGTGCGAATTGTAACGACAACCATATGTCAAATTTTTATCAATGCCCAGTCCGTTTAGCAATTGTTAAGGCAAGGCAAGGTAAACAAAATTCAATTTCTCAATTAAAACCAACTTCAAAACAAAATTCTCCAAGCGTACCAGTGACGCATAGTTTACCTACTCCTTTGCATACCCGTTTAACTTATGCACAGGTTACAGGTAGTTCGAACATTATACCGCCTAGTGTTGGTAGTTCGAAAATGACCGTTAATATGGGTAAGCAAAACACGCTAGAAAATAATTGTACACCTATCACTCCAGCTAATATTGCTACCGAAAATATTTTTTCTAATGTCAACTGCCTGGGGCCTATTACGGCAGGTAAACTTTCTTTTTTGCAACAGGCAATGTTCGATCTTATGAACGCCATGTTGCAGGCAAAATCAATGTTTGAAGCCATTCAAATAGGCACAAATTTTACTATTAAAATTGTTTCTAATTTAAAATTTAGCAATGATTTTAAATAAAACAATTAAAATATTAAATTGGAATGCTCGCTCATTGAAGGCCAATGAGAATGAGCTTTTTAATTTTTTAACAGTAAATAATGTGCATATTGCAATTATTACTGAAACATTTTTGAAACCTAACATAAAATTAAAATATGATCCCAATTACGTGGTTCATAGATATGATAGGATTCAGGGTTCCGGCGGTGGAGTTGCAATTGTTATTCATCGCCGAATCAAACATCGTGCTCTTCCCCATCTTGAGACGAAAGTTATTGAAACTTTGGGAATTGAAGTTCAAACTGAACTTGGGATTTTATTTATTGCCGCAGCATATTTACCATTTCAATGCACACGCGAGCTCAAAAATTATTTTAAAGGTGATTTACAAAAACTCACCAGAAATCGTTCGAAATTTTTCATAATCGGCGATTTTAACGCGTAACATCGTTCATGGAATAATTCTCAAAGTAATTCCAATGGCAAAATTTTATTCAATGATTGTTCTTCAGGATACTATTCTATTTTGTCTCCGAATAGTCCTACATGCTTTTCTTCTGTAAGAAACCCTTCAACAATTGATTTGGTGCTTACAGATCAAAGTCATATATGTAGTGATTTGATCACACATGCTGACTTTGATTCTGACCATCTTCCAATAACTTTTTCTTTATCACATGAATCAGTTTTAAACCCTATGAGCTCTGTTTTTAATTATAACAAGGCTAATTGTGAGAGATACAAAACTCATATTGAGAGAAATTTCAATAATGAGCTTGATTTGCAAAACGAAGTGAATATTGATTCCGCTTTGGAAGCAATAAAATGTGCGATTGTTGATGCCAGGAATTATTCTGTTCCAAAGGCTCAAGTGAAATTTGATTCACCAATAATTGACGAAAATCTTCGACTTCTAATTCGTTTGAAAAATGTCCGCAGACGTCAATATCAACGTTCTCGTGACCCTGTTTTTAAAACTATTTATAAAGATTTACAGAAAGAGATTAAACATAGATTTACTCTTCTGAGAAATCAAAATTTTGAGACTAAAGTTGAAAAATTGAAACCATATTCAAAACCATTTTAGAAGCTGTCGAAGATTCTTAAGAAACCTTCAAAGCCTATTCCAGTTTTAAAAGATGGTGAACGTTTTCTTGTATCCAATGAACAAAAGGCTCAAAGACTTGCTCAGCAGTTTGAGAGTGTTCATAACTCAAATTTGAATTTTGTGAGTCCAATTGAAAATGAAGTTAACGTCAATTTGATTTAATTTCTTCCCAGAATTTTTTACCTGCAGAAATAATTGAAACTAACTTGAATGAGATTAAATCAATTATTAAAAATTTCAAAAATATGAAAGCACCTGGTGACAATGGAATCTTTAATATACTAATCAAACATCTCCCTGAGAGCACAATGGATTTTTTAAAAAATCGCAAACAAAAAGCATACAAAAAGCATACAAAAAATACAAAACTCATAATAATCGTGATGCTTTAACAACTTATCTTAACATTTGCGGCGAATTAAACGATGCCATTAGTAACGCGTTGGAAGAGTTCACACTAAAAACTGAGCTTGAAATCAAATCTTGTCCAAAAAATTTTTTCAAATATGTTAAATCAAAGTTAAAATCTAAAAGTTTTCCTTCAAAAATGCAACTACATGACAAAGTTGAAGAGAACCCGGCAGACATCTCTGATCTATTTGCTGATTTTTTTCAACAAAATTATACAACTTTCTCAGAATCTGATCGTGATTATACATTTTTCATCAACTTTCCTGAGTTTTCCAACTATTTCAATATTGAACATGTCAGCGCACGCGAAATTGAAGATACTTTAAAAGCTCTGGATGCATCTAAAGGTCCGGGACCTGACGGAATTCCGCCAGCATTTATGAAACATTTAGCTAAAGAGCTAACTTCCCCACTGTTCTTGATTTTCAATATGTCGCTGCAATCCGGTTGCTTCCCGAAATTCTGGAAAAACTCATATCTAGTGCCTGTGTTCAAATCTGGTAAAAAATCCGACATTAACAACTATCGAGGCATAGCCATTCTTTCTTGCATACCTAAGCTTTTTGAAGCAATAATAAACAAAAAGTTATTCCACCAAATAAAAAATAGAATTACTCCAACGCAACACGGTTTTTTCAAAGGTCGCTCAACAACAACTAACTTAATCGAGGTTATTAACTTCTCTCTGAACGCAATGGATAAAGGAAATTATGTTGAAACCTTATATACTGATTTCAGTAAAGCTTTCGATCGCATTGATATACCCCTGCTTCTCTTCAAGTTACGAAAAATTGGAATTCATCCACAATTACTCAAATGGATTGAATCGTATCTGACAGATCGTCAACAAACAGTCAAATTTAAAGGCGTACTATCGAAACCTATTCAGGTAACCTCGGGAGTTCCTCAAGGCTCTCACTTGGGCCCTCTACTATTTATATTATTTGTAAACGACATTTCCTTTATTATAAAACATGTAAAAACTCTTATTTATGCCGACGACATAAAACTTTTCATTGAAATTAAAAACGCTTATGATGTAAACATTTATCGTAACGAGATAAAATATTTTTATATTTGGTGTAAAAAAAGCCTTCTTCAGCTAAACGTAAAAAAATGTAGTTCGATGGCTTTTGGCAGAAAAAGAAACATACCAAGCAGAGAAATGTGAACGAGTTAGGGACTTAGGAGTCATACTCGACTCAAAATTAACATTCACTGATCATTACAATACAATTATCAATAAGGCTAATAACATGCTCAGTTTTATAAAACGTTTCTGCTATAATTTCCAAGATCCATACACAATAGAAACACTTTATAATTCCTATGTCAGGTCACTTTTAGAATACTGTAGCATTGTATGGTCTCCGTTTTTCGCAACACATGTAGACAGAATAGAATCAGTACAAAAACAATTCCTGTTATATGCACTTCGTAATCTACGATGGACGTCGTTTCCCCTACCATCATATGACGAACGCTGCAGACTTATTGACATCCAATCATTAAAAGCCCGTCGTGAATTCGCAATGATGTCATTTGTTAACGATATCGTATCTCAGCGTGTCGACTCACCCGAAATATTATCAAAACGCAATTTGTATGTACCTTCTAGAAATTTACGATCGCGGACTTTGTTTTCTTTAAATCATCAACGAAACAATTATGCTAAATACGGGCCTATTAATCAAATGATGTTAGTGTATAACCAACACTGTGAAGCAATTGACTTTTCTATGTCGAGAACTAAATTAAAACAATATTTCAATTCAACGCGCAATTTAAATCGGTAGAATACATTCATTGTAATAATCCGTCAAGTAAAGAAACCATTATTCAATTATGTATAAACTCTTTTTTTCCTCTTTCACTAGTATAAATAACATATAGCATGTAAGTTTGTTATAAGCATATGTAGTCTACTTTTGTTTGACGAAATAAATAAATAAATAAATAAATATCAGGATGCCAATGAAATGCATGGGATAAATTAAAGAGTTGGGGCATAGAGGTTTTGTCTTCTCGAAAAATGTCCTCAAGCGAAATTTCAAGCGGACTTTGGGAAGAAGAGCCTCAGAGTGACCAATGAAAAAAAGCACATGAAACTGTCAAGATGCATTTTGCAAAATGCATGAAACGTTGAGATATGTTCTTTCAAAACAATTTTTTTCGAAAAACTTTGATCCTGGGACTTACAAAATTTTCGAGCTGGGGCCAATGGAATGTATAATAAATTTTCTCATGGTCCGTAAAATAAATACTACTGACACTCTGAATAAATAATTTGAAAAAAATATTATTAGCTACTATTTGTTTTTGATATAGAAAAAATCTGAGATTTGAGAAAAAGCTCTTCAAGGTGGCGACTTTCCCCAACAAAATTCAGTAGTGAAAAGGTCGAACACAGAATAAAAAAACTACTTTTTTTCAGCGAAACACTTAATGTGGAGAATGTTGAAAATAACAGAGTCTTGATTATTTATATTATTAACGAAATTTTAGCAGATATCGACCTAGTTTCTGAAACATGACAGACGAACACAGTTTGGTAAAAATATTTGATATATATTCTTCCTAAAGTATGTCACTTGCAAATGCAACTAAATGTGCTGCTTGTGATTAAAATCATATCAAAAATCAAGAAGTGCAAACCGGGTAGCTCCGTTCCGGTCCAGTTCGAAATAAAATCGAGACTCGAAGTTTCCGGTCCTGTCAGATATTTTGACCGTATTCTACCCGATGCGATGTCGAACACTATTCACAAGAAGTTTCAATACGCCTCCCGCTGACTACATTTTGACTTCTTTAAAAATCTGACAATATATGTTACGAAGCAGTAAATTTATTCACCTGACCAAGATTTTATTTGACGCAGATCTTGCTGCGAAGTCGCTGTCGACTTTGGCTGAAACCAACCTCCAGCTTTCCCCTAACCGGCAGAATCATGACAGTTAGGTCATCGTGCAAAAAAAAACAGGTTTTCACGTTGACATTTCCTCAGAAACTGTTGAACAAATGAAACGGCAGACATGAAGAAGGATGATTCTCCCGGCGTGAAGCCTAATTTCCCGGTTTTCCCGTATTTTTTCCCCGGTGATTTGAAATTCCCGGCTTTTTCCCGCTTTTCCTGTTTTTCCCGGTAGAGTGGCCACCCTGAAGAACCACCGCTTTGCTGTGTATGCTGTGTAGTTCATTTCTCAGCTCCGACTCTTTCAAAGAGATTACTACCGAAACTAAACGTACACCCTCAAGGTCCTCAACTCCTCAGCCAAATCGTGGTACTTCGTAATCTTGGTCCAGAATTGTGATTGGACATTACGATCTAACGGTACAGCGATGTCGATGAAGGTTACCCGTTTCATCCTTTTGTTGTAGACCACAGTGTCGGAGCGATTGGCACGTATGAGTACGTTCGTAATAATCTCGCGATCCCAGTACAATGTTTCCATGCAGCTCTTCTAGCTTCCCCGTTGCGATCTTTTCGTCAGTTGTTTTCACATCCCAGTACAGCTGGTAGTCCTCCTGCGCAAGATATAGGGCGCTGAACCCATGGTCTGCTCCGCAAACAGTGCGGTAGATTTCGTGACTGTTCTGGCTTTCTACGAAGCATCTCCGCCACTGCTGTATCTGAGAAGCGCAGAGCGCTTAAATATCGGTGACACCTTTTCCTCCTTCAATACGTGGCAAGGCCAACAAGGACACGAGAGGAAAGACTTCAAAATACGGTTGACACGATACAAGAACTTTCCCTGCAGCTATTTCTTGATCATGGTGTGATGAATTTCTTTGAGTTGCAGAAAACCCAAGTTATCTGTCATTTACCTTCAACCATACTCTGAATCTCCTCTCGTTCGTTGATGCGGAAACTATCGGCGTCCACTAATTTGCCTCGAGAAAGGTTGACAAGTCGACACCAAACTCCATCCAGATGTTATTACTGAACGTTGTCACCACCTGTAAGAGATGGCGCAGCTTCTCTTTTGATTCCATTCATGGAGAAGGTGTGGGTTACTTTTGTACTTGTACTCCCACTTTTAAATTGGTAGCCATTGCAAGGTAAAAATATAGCGGACTGAAAGTATCGCTTTGAAAAATCCCCTTCTCATGCTGAGAGTTTTAGACCGTAACACTGTTTCTCCGTCGGTAACGTGGAGTGACGTGGTCCACATTCCCGCTGCGTGCAGCATCTACCTGATGACGCCAAAGCAATGCAAAGCCTTGGTGCTACATCTCGATTCGGAACTCGAACTTTTGTTTATATACATAGACTTTGCAGCCAACTGTTTAAGTGTACAAGACACTTGCGTGGCTAGCGCTGCGATCCTACTGAAACTAATAGTCTCTCTCGAGCCGGAGTCGAACCTACGACGACTGGCTTGTTAGGCCAGCATCGTACCTCAAGACCAGCTGGAAGGGTTATGATGGATAGGAAGGGGCCTGATGACGCCATCGCCTATTTCATACAGCTTTGGTACCTTATGAGGTACGAGTGAGTATCTTTCTTTCGGTTTTCTTTCTTCTGCCTCGAACATTTTCAAAAGTTTTCAACCGTTGTACATGGGTATTGAGGATCTCCGTGATTTTGAGTTCACTAAGATCTCGGAGCTCTGCGGGCTTAACGATTTCTGCTATTTGACGAACCAGCCTCCTTGATCGGTTTCCCATCGTTCCTCTGTTAACCGACCGATATTTTACCCGCAAAGCTTCAATCGTCGATACCCCGCTCTGTCCCCACCAGCTCCAGGAAGGGCGCTTCTCAATTGGTCGACTTATTCTCAAAAAAGTGTATTAGCCTAAATATTTCTTAAGGATAGATCGACCATGTGTAGCAATTATCATAATGCTTGACTTGGTGGCAAAACTCAGATAAAAAACACTTGTTGTATAACTCTCGAGCGCATCTTTCTGTCACTAGTTTTTGTATTAACGTCCTGTTTGAATGCTTGCAGGTATAGAAATAACGATACCAAATCCATGATATGATCTTTTGCAAAAGTCCTTTGTAATCTAAAAATAACTAGGATTCACCCATTTGAACCCAAGCTCCCCAGTCAAACTTCCAGATTTCATTGCTATATTCATTATATCATGTCTTAAGTATGAAAATTTTTGACTATTTTTTCAAAACTAACCAGCTTTACTTGACACCTTGGTTAGATTTGTGTTTTTCGATGATCTCGTAGCCCGAGAGTCCTCAATTTGCCTCATTTGTTCCGATCGAAAACTCCACTACGACGCGACCTGTAATCCGTTCGAACAACAGTTGTACGTTCACAAAAATATTTCAGCACACCATACACGGCCAGTTTAGTCAGTTTCAGCGATTTCGTGATTTTATTACTAGACCACGCCGAATGTGGGTGTCCAAAATCAAATTTCTTCTGTCGGCTTCCTTTACGCACAACTTTATTAATGTCGAATTCGTTTTTACGGCAGGACTATCCCGTCCCGGACTACGCTTTGCAGCTGAAAAAAAAACACTTTCAGAGCAGTTGCAATGTGGTCATTATCGCCATTGTCTTTTATCGCATTTGTGCAACTGTACGAAATATTTGCCAATTTACTGAAAAATGACAAAATAACAAAAAAAAAATAAATAAAATTCAACCTGATGTTTGACACACGAAGAACGATAATCAAAGCAAACTGATTTTGACACATTTTTTTTTATTTTGACACATACGTGTGAATGTGTTGGTGTCTTCAAAACTGCACTCTTTTTCTTGCGCGGACTGTCCGGGACAGAAAAAGGGTAGTCCGGGATAGTCCGGAAAATGTAAAAAAACAGTGATAGGACAAAGTATAGTCCGCGGGGTAGCTACACCGCAAAAACGAAAACGACATAAAACAAAACGGATCAACGAAAAAAAATTTCCGTTCGAAGCTTTCCAAATAATTCGCTTTCGAAGGAATTCGGATGCGCTTACTATGATCAAACCTAAATATTTTTTATTAACTTCTGCAGTCAAGTTTTTTTTAAATTTCATCGATTAAAAAACCAACATGCCTACCTACCTATTACTCATAATGAACACACGCAATTAGTTTCTAATATTTACCCTATCCATTTTCCAGGATACTTCATAACGTACGTTTCGAAGGCCACCATCTGCCACCTTTCGGACAGCGTAAATCTAAGCCCATGGTTGTACGTGGCAGCCTACGTTCCGGCTGCAATCTGCGGCGGTACGACTGTAGTATGTGCTGGCCTGTTTAGCTTTCTTACGGACATAACGACGGAAAAAAATCGAACCGTCCGGATGGGAATCCTGCAGGCATGTACACTGGCGGGAGCATTTCTCGGGATGATGTCCAGCAGTTTCATTCTGGCTTGGGCCAACGCTACCACGGCGTTTCTCATTTCCGCCGGGATGATGCTGTTTTCCGTTGGTTACGTGAATTTTGTCATTGTGGACAGCGTTAGTCTGCGGACAGCGGCAAGTGGCAGTTGCGCGAAGCTGCGGGAAATATTTCGGTTGGATTTATTGCGCGACATGTTTAACACTTTCTTCAAGGCAAGGTTCGGGTATGATCGAGGGATAATTTGGCTAACTGTAGCCATTGCAGGGTTCACAGTGCTCGGCTCACGGGGAGGTGACATCATGTATCTTTACACGAGGAAAGAGTTCAACTGGACGCTGGAGGATTACACGCTATGGCAGTCGATCGACTTGTTATCGTTTATTGTCGGTAATTTTGTGGGTATTATGATTTTGAAGAAACTTTTTAACCTGCCGGATATTGCGATTGCTTTCCTATCGGTGCTTTGTCTCATGAGTGATAGTTTCATCAAGGGCATGGCCACCCATGGGTGGCAGTTTTACATGGCTACCGGGATAACACCACTGAAGGGAACCGAGGGGGCCGCATTGATGGCCATATCGTCGAGTATTTTACCTTCGCATGATATTGCGAAAATTTACTCGATGGCGATGTCGCTCTCGGCCATGGTGCCACTGGCAGGTTCTCCACTGTTCACTTACATCTATAGCCAAACGCTAACCACGAAGCCGGCTGTGTTTAACTTTGTCGCATCGGCCATTTTTTCGGTGAATCTACTGCTGGTAGGGTAAGTTTCAACTATTTAAACTTATTCCGGCATTTGTTTTATAAGTCAAACTAACTTTGTTTACAGAATCATACACCGTCTGCTGAAAAAACGGCAAAAACATCGACGGTTATCGGATGACTCAACGCAATCGGAAACAGCAGGTGATTTTGCGGCTACCGACGATGATTACCATGATGATGATGAAGTAATAGCTTAGAATTGAATGTGATAATAGAGTGTAGTTATATAAGCAGGTGCTTCACACACATCGGATGTGTAGTATGTACATTATCGATAATAAATGTCATCAATTGTTTTTCGTTTCACTATCGATGCCTTTCGGATCATGAATGCCGCTGCTGCTGTTTTACTTTTTCATCTTCTCTTTTATGTATAGGTTTTATTTTTCTTTTGTATTGTTTCACTTACATTTAAATACATTTGACATTATCGTTACATTTCCATCTTTACCTATTCTCTCATTTCATAATTATTTTTAGAGATGCTTTTTTTTTTATTTTACTTATTTCTTACCTCAATAGCCATTTTCATAGTGTGTGTGTGTGGTTTTCTGCCTTAAGTTACTTCTGTTCAAATGATTTTCTTCTATCTTCTGTCGATCATCAGATACAATCTAAGAATTATATTTATTGTTTTATTCTTTTTTTATATGTTTTATTCGCTTTCTCGCCATCTTCTTAAAATTACAGCCTTTTTCATGTGTGAATTATGTGTAGGTTTTTTTTTTTATTTTATCCATTCACTACGAAATGGGACATAAAATTTGATTCTGGTCATCTCAATAACAGAATATAGCCGGGTCTTTTCTTTTTTGCAGCGTGAGAAAGGTGTAGGATTTTTCTCGACTTTTTTTCTTCTTCACAAACTTAACGACGTACCTTCAGTGACTGTCTGGCTGTTACTCTATTGGTTTACTTTTAGGGTTATGAGGTAATGAGTCTAAAAAATAAATAATAAATACAAATTAAATAAAAATGAGACGCTTTTGCGGCACGATTAAGCAGGACGCGAAGAAGCGGTTGAAGTTTAACAACAAACCAAAGCAAGGGGGAACCGACCGTTTTACGATCGTCTGCAACTTCGATTGAACAGAACTCTAGGTTTGTTTCGTCTTGGTTAGCGTAAGGATAATTAATTATCAAAGTGTTTAAGGTTTGCTGATTATTTTCTCTTTCACTAGTGATCATTACACCTGCTAACAGGTTTTTTCGTTTTCAATGGCTAAAAGTGATTCGTTCTCTTATTTTGCGCATTCGCAGGTTAGATAAATAAGATGCATTTGCTTTTGATTATTTTTCTTCGTTTGTTTGTGTTTAGTAGGTATATGTAAGAGTTGTTTCACTGTCTACGCTGTGTTTTTTTTTAATCCCGTTAAAAGTAGCTAAAAGAGACCACCCGTGTGTGAGCACTAGGCGTTTTGTTCATGCTTGTAGTAATAGAACTATTTTTTTGTTTTGTTTTAATCCGTACCATTGTATGATGTTCTTCTGTAGTCATAAGTATTGCAAAAGGCTGTGCCATTGTTAATTTATTTAATATTTCCTTCGTCACTTTGTCTAAAATTTGTCAAACTTGAAAGAAGAGCTAACGAGATTTGTTAGACCGCTCTGTGTGTGTATGTTTTTTTTATACTATTTTCGTTAAAGTAAGGGATTACACCTCGATCGGTAGATTATCAGTGGATTATTTTAGCAACTAAGATAGCTTTTAGCGAGTGGTTGTTCTGCTATGTCCCCCGCTGTTACAGTCGGGGGAACTTCGGTATGATAAAGATAATTGAAATGGATTAATTGCTCTGAAGTTTCCAAGTTTATTGATTCCTCAGATTGGATCAGTGTTATTTGACTTCTTTTGATTAATTGATATCGTAAGTAATTGCTTTTAGATTGGATTCATACGACTACTTAGTATAATGGTTTTTGCTTTTTTTTAATGTTCAAAACATTACATTTAGGCTTATTGACACTCAATTCAATGTTCTAGTTGATTGACTCAATTGTTTAGTTTTTTTAATTGAAGAATTGACAGATTTTCATTAATTGATTCAAAGGGTAGTTCGAACTTAAAACTCAAGTGGAAGAGAGGAGAAAAGACTCGCGTTTAGCACGAAATTGACCGAAAGTATAAGCTTTTGCTAGACAAATTTTCTCCGTAAGTTTTGCTCTAGTAGAAAAATATGCGATTAGAGTGACAAAATTGTTGTTTGATTTCGTTAGACAGGATTGGTTATTGTATTCTTTTACCACCTTAACGTGTCATTTCGCTATATATAGTTTTAGCGTTGGATTTGTTTTTTTTTGTTTGTTTTTGTTTGTATTTCTGATTCTGCGATACTACACTGAAGAATCGTACCTTCTTTTTATCTTTGCTAGTAATATTTTATATAGGGGTATAAAGATTTCTTTGAAGTAAAATATTCCACCGCTTCGGATATATTTTTTTTTGTTACTATATTTGCTTCATTCTCGACTTAATATATTTTTTGTGTATATATACCAGTTTTAGATTTGTTTTTTTTATAGTACAATAGTATATATATATAATTTAATTCTATCACATTATGTTTTCATATATAAAATTTATAGCTTATTAATATATAAAAGATTTTAGTGGAAATTGTTCAAGTATCATTAGCCAACCTAGGAGAAAACTAAGAAGGGCTCACCGAATTTTGATTGTGGGATGTTTCAAAAGTCAACTGAGATTTGAGAAAGTAAAACCGAAACTCAACGATTAGGACCGATACCGGAAGGAGTCGTTTGCGTCGTGCCGTTTACCATACAATTTGAATCACAGAAGGCTGGCGAAAAAACTGAACGCAAAACTTTCGATGACACGTGCATTCAAAACAAGACACTTCACCGGAGAGTTGCCGAATCACATTCAGCCCTAGGCGGCTGTCACCTGCTGATAGCTTTCGCTTCCGGTATCATTTCGCCTGGTTGAAGGGGGAAGGGGTGGGAGTTAGGGAATAGAAACTTTACGCAGACTGGTCAAGCCAATCGAACCAATTTCAGAGACAATAATAATTATCCGCAAGTGTATAAATAATCTAGTTGGTTTTTTTTTATTTGTATTTATCTTCTTTTTTATGTTTATTCGATTCTCCTTGCTATATAGTTTAGTTTATTGATTTTACTTACTCATATGTGTAGTATATTTAGTTGTATTTTAATGTGTATTATTTCATGTGTTTTAATCGCATGCTTCATCATGTATATTTTTTTTTCTTTTTGACACAACCATATGTACTCATTTTTATTCTGCTTAAAGATGTTTGCTTCATTTTACACGTACTCTTAGCTAGTATTTTAGTCGTAAAATTTCATCCATCGCATTCGACACGATCGGACGCTAGAGTGCCCTTTTTGCTGTTATGTGTATTCACTACAGTATTAAGGTATCAGTTTTTTTTTTCCTTCAAATAGTAAATATAACAAGTTTTTTTTATACTTTATTACTAGCAAATGTAAGTATTTTCTTTTCAGTTTACTTCGATGGAAAAAATCAGGTTGTTCAAATTTTGTGTATTTTTTTTTCAAGAGTTTCACTGCTATTATTGCTTTTGGGATTAAAATAATTTCGTTTCTTGTCTGGGTTTGTCGTTATTGTTCTCATTTTAGTTCAGTTTGTCTAACATGCGTTGCGCTAAAAGATCAAAAATACCAAACTGAAACGCAATGCCGAGGGGGGATCAAAGCATGCTTTGAACAGTATACACAGGTAAGAGCTACTCGTGATTGAAGATAAACAATCGTAGGTATACTAACAAGCCAATGGTCTTTACATAATGCATCCGATTTAGTTTCGTAATTTGGCAGTTCAGTTGTTTGTTCATTCAATGCAAATTATACTTCTATTTATAGGAAACTAAGGATCTCGATGCGTTCCGTAACGAATTAGTCTAAGCGATATAAATAGGTTAAAATAAATAAATAACTTAGACAAGCATGATGAGCCAGCGTAACCATAACCTCACTTAGCCCATCGCAGATATACTAGATCATCAACATAATCGCGACTAAAGCGTGCAGCTATCACTTTATGCTAATCTCAGTTAAAATTTTCTAACGTGTCGCGCACACCCACCTTGCTTAGGTGGTGCTCACTAAATCCCCTAAATTCTTTCCTCCCAATAAGTACCAACTATGTATAGCTTATATTTTGGCAAGAGAATCTACTAAGACCGATAATTTCTTTGCTTCTGAGAGAGAGAAAAAGAGAGAGAGAGAGAGAGAGAGAGAAGTCTCGTATTTCCGATGTAAAAATTCAATAATCTTACCGTTTGCTAGTATTTGATTATTGGGAAATAATAGTAACTGATAACAGCGTGCGTCGCCTTCAAAAGGAAACTATTTATCGCCAGCGATTTTTTTTTTTGGTTTTAAGACCCTATTCTCACACTCACACCTTAAGCATCGAGTGATTCTCACGTGATTGTGAGAGACTATAGGGCCTTCGATTTTCCGGGAATATGGGCGACTAATTTCTTGTTTTCATTTTACATATTTGCATTTGCGCTTCTTGCTTAAGATATTCACCAAAAAAATGCTCATCTAAAATCATGTCTTCTGCTCAAGTTCACATTTAAATTTTGGTTTTCGATTTTAATTATTGTCTAGCTTTATAAGAGAGGTATGTTTTGCACGGGATCCACCAGGAATGGAATGATTTTTGTGGTGATATATAGGTATTCATCTGGATGAACAAAGCGTCAAAGAGAGTAGAATTATTTTCGTTCTTTAAGCAACTTTCTTGAAAATTCGATAAATAGGATCTTAAACAAACGAAAATTTTAATGATGTGAGTAAGAATTGGAACTCGGTTTCCGAAAAAAGAGATAATGATCCCGTAACATTCCTCTAATACAACAGCTTTGTTTTTTGCCATGATTTGGATCAAATTGGTTTGAAAATAATTTAAAAAAAACTACTATCTTGACATGCTTTCGTTGTTTCACTTGTAATTTTTTCGGTACGCTGAAACTTTACCTAGAATACATTATCCCATAGAAGGAGAAGTATTTGAATGTTTCTGAAGAACAAATTGAGCCTTGAATATCATAGTTAAGAGTATTGCTATCATACCATAGGACAGCGGTTCTCAACCTTTTTTTGTCCGCGCACCCCTTGGCGATATTTTTCATATCAATTGTACCTCCTGGCTTGGAATGTTCTTGCAGAGTGGGAGAGAGTAATGGTAATTCATGTTGTGGTAGTCTAGTTAAGGTTCCAAATTAAACTGTAGCTTGTTTGATTGCAACAGTCATGTATTAGGGGCTAGATTGACCAACAAATGAAGTATTATAGAGAATAATTGCTTTGTCCGCCATTACTGATTTTTCTTTCGCGTACCCCCTGAAGGCTTTCGAGTACCCCCAGGGGTACGCGTACCCCAGGTTGAGAACCGCTGCCATAGGAGTTCAAGAAGCTTGAAGCTTGAAAAAAATCTGAGATCCAGAACGATTAGACTGATATCATCAACGATTTAACACTTTTAATTGTGTGAAACACAAATACATCAAATATATCCAGTACGGGAGCGTCAGATCAAACTTGTCAGTCGATGAGTATTTTTATAATATTCATTTTGTTCCATACTAATCTATTCTAAGACTGAAGATTTTGAATTTCACACACGTTGACATCTTCATTCAATTTATCGTAAATGTTTCTATTCTACTGATTCGTGAAATTCGCGCGAAGAATCAAACGCCTTCACAGAGAAAACGCCCTTTCGGCTGCCACATCCGGATCACCGTCGAATATCCGTGAAAATCCTAAGCCCGTTATCGGTGTTGCCACCCGCGAAACTCTCACTCGCTATATAACCAAATTCGCTGTGATGCCGAAAAAATTCTACACGCTACAAATCAAATTTGAACGAATCCGGTTCAACAACAATCAGCAATACGTAACAACTCTAACGCAACTCGTAAAGATTTTCATTTTGGAAGACATCTGATATCATGATACATACGGGGGGCTGGCTGGTAGGTTGGTTGGCTTATGCTTCCGGGCCGTTTCATTCGGAATGTGGCATGTCGTCCTGGGCAAACGCACCATCCCCCCACAAGTGAAACAACTAGCTGTCAACCTATCTCGCAAGGACGCGCGACCTTGAACGGACTGCTTTGGGGGGCTAGCTACGCACAATCTCTCTGCTTCTGCTCTCACCAATTCCAAACCAACGTACGATAGAATTGTGTGCTGACTTTTCCTCTGTTACTTATCGTGTTGTTCTCGCTATACGTTTTTGCTCGTGTTTCGCTATGCTCGCGGTCTGTCAGTTTAAAAAAACCCAAACATTTTTTGATCAATATAATGTAAATGTATAATTTCCTTACTCGTTTAATATATTCTAAAAATATCACCGACTTGTTTTTAGTAGATTATATTTTTTCTTTTTTGCATCTTTTTTAGACATGAAAATGGGTGTATATATCTTCCTTTGTTTTTCTTCTTTATAATTTCCTATTTATAAATTAATATCCATTCTACTAATAGATTTATGCTTGCATCTTCTTTCTCTGCCTGTCCCACATGTTCTCTTTTTTGCTTGTTTTGTGGTTATAGTGCAACCTGGAATTGCATTCTCGTTATTTCGGTAAAAATATTATTACTACTATTATTTTTTTAATATATTTTGCAGTGAATCTCTTGCGCTCCTTTTTCTTCATCTTAAGAAATGGGATAAATGTCAATAGTGTGATGTATAGTGTATATAATGATCATTTATGTTATGTTAATGTATTTTTATCTTCGTTTTTTTTTGCTGCTACGTTTATGCGCATCCTACGCCGGTTTCCTTACTCTGTCTATATATTTTATTGCTTACTTGTTATGCATAAATAAATTACATTCTCGTTTCGTCATTTACTCCACACTACCATTCTGCTTACGGCTGCATCTGCTTCTCTGTTTTAAATACATATATTTGAATCTCAATAGAGACAATATTTCTTTTGTTAATTCTACGGTTTTTATTTATATTTTCTTTATATTTATTCTACTTTTTTTTGTTAAAAGAGTTTGCCACGGTCACAATGATCGCCTTTTCTTGTCGTCTTGCTGACTTCTTCTTACACGTAGAGATATAGAGATTATCACTAAAAAGAGTTTTTCTTTATTTACCATCTTTCTAATATTAGTGAGTCTATGTATGTATGTTTGTGTGTGTGAAAGTCTGTGTGTGAATCGGTATCTGCATCTGGATAGATATACGTAGAGAGAGAAGAGAGGAGTAGTTTCTGACGGCATGCGAAATATCTCACTTTCAATTGTTTATAGTTTTCATGCTTGTTCGCGCGTTAAGTGTTAGAATTGGAGTGAGTGCTATTCCTATTACATGTTATTAGAATCACTGCTTCGATTTTGGTTTGCATGAGTAGTAGAAGTTTTTACGTCGTTAAATCAAAAGGTACTATATTACCCATCCTTTACATTTCATCGACCATTTTGTCTGTGGATGACAGTTACAGCACATAAATAATGGGCAATCTCAGTTCTATGCTTTGCGCATCGATTGGATTTAAAATCTAACGAATCACTTCGTACTTATTAGTTAGCACAATTGGCTCTCGATCGCTAATGGCATTCGTGCAAGACTTTTTGTTTTCTGTTTTCGTCTGAGATCTAGCTGTCTTGGGTTATTAGCTTTTAGAGGGATATAAATATGCGTTTTGATTTCCTGTTTGCATTTGTCTTATCGCTATAATTTCAAGTGTTATTATCTGCTAGAAATGTCGTAATATAATATATGTGTAATTGTTAGTTTCATTTATAGAGGACTGTTCTTGCTGCTGATGGTTGTTACTCTAGGGCCTACATGTTTTAGCTTATTTACTAGTGTGGTGATTTCTGCACGTCAAGATGAGTCATTTTTTTCTCTCGGTTTCGATTCAAACTTCAAAGTGCAATGGAAGAGTTGAAGTGTAAAGGAAATGATCAACGGGTTTATTCAAGAGTTCTCTCGGGCGCCAAATACTAAGTCAACTGCAGTTGTTTATCAAATGTAAAAAGTTTGCACATTACGCAAAATTTCATGAACTTTCCAAGTTAAATTGGAAATAATAATCCAAGCTCAAGCGAGCAGTTTACAGTCTTAACTCAAACGGTTATTGAGAATATTACAAGCTTGAGTTGATAAGAACTCAATAATTTTTCTCCCGATTACTCCTAAAAAGGAAGCGTCAACCCACGTTACAGTGACTTGTCCCCACTGCCATTGTCATTTTCGATTGCTGAAACAGTTCTATAGCTATACTGTCGATAAACAGAGCTATAGTAAGTGACAGAAAAATAGCTATACTGGCTATACTTTCGTAGACGAATCCGGGAAAACAATTACGTCCAATGGAATATATTTTTCGTAGTTTAAAAATCCGTCTCTAACTCACAATTGGATTGATTGTAGGTTTAAATTATGCGAATGACTCTAAAAAGCGAAAACAAAATTGTTTTTGCATTCAAATTTAGTACAACTGAAATTTTTTTAGAACATTTTATTTAAATTGAAGAATTTGAAAAAAAATTCAAGTATTAACCCTTAAATGCGCAATGTCATTTTAAAACAATACTACTAAAAACGTTTTAAAGTATACGTATTTAGTAATATAATTCATTGGAACAGCTCTCTAGACTCTAACGAAGAAAACTTAACAGCTGGAAGTACTCTATTTCAATATTTTGTTTTTATTTTTGCTATCAAAATCTTGGAAACGAAAAAAAAACATGGCGAAACTCCCGACTGGTGTTGACTGTCTTTGAAAATAAGTTTCAAAATGAGGTTAGTGGTTAGTGAAAATGTCTGGATTATTAGAAATTATACTAACAAAAGGTAAATTTTAAAGTTACTGTTAACAAAAGTAATTGTTTAGACTTTATTCTGCGATAAAGTCACAGTGTTGTTGAAAAACAAACATGGTAATATTTGCACATTAAAAAGTAAATCTTTAATTTTTTTTATGCATATTGGTTAGTTTTAGAGCAGTAACCTGTTAAACAAAGATTTTGTTTTTACATGATTTTTTAACGTCGTGCGCCTTTAAGGGTTAATAGTTAATATAAATCAACATTTTCCTGACAAATTTCAAATACCGCAAACTGGGGTGACTTTGATTAGCGGGGCGACTTTGATCACTCTACATCTTTTTTGTATTTGTGATAAAATCGCTCGTAGAACTTGGGATTTCTTGTAGTCTTTACTAATTGTGTTTATATGTGTCTACATTGGTACTATTCATGCATTTCCTGCTATTTGAAGAGTGTTTTTTAAGCGAAAATACGAATTGAAAAAAAAACTGGATTTTGAGCGATTTTAATTGCATAAAAACAATCGGTTCAGAACAACAAGCTGCAAACTTATTACATGTTTTCTTTTTAACGACAACCCAAGGCGTCACGTAATATGCAACTTTGGACCTTCTTTACTCTCTATGGGCAATCGTTCATATATATTCTAATTTTTTTTATGAATCGTAGACATACGCCAACATAAACTTTTCACGTAGAATGTGAATGGCCCTCAAAATTGCTTTTCATATTTATAAACACTAAGTCGGTTTAGACTGTTCAAATTTGTTAAAGTAGCAAAGTTCACTCCAAATGCATCAAAACAATGAAGAGATCAAAGTCCCTCGGAGAGATGAAGGATGTAAAAATTTTAGACCATATTTAAAAACGGCAGAATTGTGGCTAAACTTTAGAAACAGTAACTGGATCTTTCTCAATACATGCCTGTGCTCATTTTAATACTATTAAAAAAAATTTGTACTCAATATATTCTTAAAATATTTAAGATATATTCAAAAAAGTGATCAAACTCACCGCAGTTTACGGTACTCTATTCAAAATTGCTTTTACCCCCAAGGCTTCAGTTTAAAGTATATTTTAATAGCATTCTAAGCACAAGCTTTACAAGCTTTACCTTCGGGACATCAAATTGGTCTAACCTCATAAAAGCAAATATGAAACAATCGATTCAAACGAAGATATCCTTTCTCGTTTTATACGCAATAAAAAGCGTGAAAAAAGACTTTTTTGTGCTCAAGCAATCATTAAAGCAAAAATGATTCTGTTGATTTTGATGTTGATATTATAAAAACCTAAATACTGCATCTGAGAACGTTATTTAGTGAAAGGACAAACCAATTAAAAATAATTCCACTGCAGTTGACCTAGTATCTCAATTCCTTTCCGAACACCTCTCAATGTATGTTACGTAACATGTACCAGCGACAGAAACAACTTCTCGTATTTCTTGCAATGTGCCTGCTATTCAAATTTCTTGCTTTCGTTTTGTTTAGTTTTTCACGCGCATCTCTTCTTTTTAAGCAGATGCAGACAGTACGCAGATAATGAAATTCATCCTAATGGGCATAGAATCAAATTTGGCAAATTTTTCTTATTTCTTCAGCATCACAATGAGGAAAGCAGCTTCTTGACGGCACTGCGCACTCAAAATTTATTTTCCAAGCAGTTTCACAATTCACTGCAAATGATCAGTTGTACTAATCAATGAGTAATTTTGGAGGAGCAGATCGCTTTTTCCATGCTGCTTTTTCGTATTCTCGCACATTTTTGTCCTGATGTTAGTCGTTTAGGGGTTGTTGGAAGCAGAGGGGCATGGGGTTATCCGTTTTGGGGGAGGGTTGTTTCGATAACAATAACAATAAATTTCATATCAAAACATTTCGATTTTTTGTTTGCAACAGCTATGCTTCTGCGCGCACGGCTTGAAACCTTCGATTTAAAATGTGTTGTTGTTGTTCTTGTTGCTGCTGCTTTTGTCTGCTTAGTTCTGTTTTAGGTGTTGTGTTCTCGTCTGTGTGCTGGTGTGAGAAAGTGAACTCCATGTGTCTGTCCTACGTTAGTGCGACAAGATTTCAATTGCTTGTTTCTTGTATAAATATCTGTTTGTCTAGAGTATGTGATCATTTTGGATGAGAATTTTTAGTTCACAATTAATGTGTGTCTCAGTAATGTTTTCCTGTTAATTTCGACATTGTTTACTAATCGCCTGTTCTTTGTCCGACATTCTTCTTGCTAGAGTACTTATGTATACATTTGAGTTTATGTACGTGTAAGTGTATTACTGGTATAGTGGGCTACATAAATTATTATTGTTTTATTTGATCGTGTTTTTTTGATTGCTCTTACAATCCTAAGGAGGTTGCATCCCTCCGTGTTACTTAGTGCTAATGTTTTATTTTAAGTGATTTATACAGCTGCCCTTTCAGGTGACAGGGTAATATCTCGATATCTACCTGTTTTCGTGTTGAATAATTTCAGATTTCGTCATTTGCACGGAATAAACAACAGAGGAGTGGATTGAGCAACCGATTTGTTGTATGAAAAATTACCAAATGTATACCCTACATATGTACGTCTTGTCGTGTGCATTTTTCTAACAAAAAAAAGATAATAATAATGAGAATACTCGTGAGACTTTGTCTTCAGAAAAGTATTGTAGCTCTCACTTATACACAAAATGGCGCCAAAACCTTTGGAAACTAGCATTGAATAACAAAACAATATCGCTAGTAACAATAATAAAATTATCATTATAAAAAGAAAAAAAAACATTTTTGCAATGGTTGTGGACTAATGCATATTTAACAATGTCGTTTGTATTTTCAATATTCGGCCCAACAAGTTATTTGCTATATGCTATCTTTAAACCTATGCTTTCGCTGACTATGGCTAGAGCTGACTTTGATGTCAGCTGAGGCTGCTGCTGTTGTCGGCTGCACAAGATGTATTCAACAATTCATTAGGAAACAAAAAATCTGTCGAATATAAGCACAAGTAATAAAAAAGATTGATGGCAAATGAAAGGAACTTCGTCTGGCGGCTCTTCTAGCTAAATTCTTCTACGTCCGACTCCAGTTTTACTTTATTGCGAAATACTTTGCATGAGCTTTCGTGCAATATATGGAATATGTGACATGGCCAAGATCACAAAAAAAAACATTTTGACCAACCCGTTTCACTCGCTGTTCTCCGCCAACTAAACCGATGTAACAATTAGCTCATGGTGGCATTAGGCGACATTCAAAAAAGCTTTAGCTTAGTCGGATTTTCTAGAGAGTTACACTAGCAATGCTGGAGTTTTCTTTTTTCTTCAACAACTGGAGAGCAATTGAACGCTAACTTCACTGAACTATTACCAGCCAAAATGCAGAAAAAAAACTTTACTCTGACTACCACCGGAAGGCAAACTGTACAAAAAACCACGACCGCACTCTGACAACCGCGAAAGACACAGTGCAATTTCATGATCATAATATTACGATATGATGAATACTACATGCATTCAAAATACATTTCAACAACCAATAGCTTGAAAACACGCGCTTTTATTCACAATGGTTCCAAGTGTCCTTGTGTGTACGTGTAAACCGCCTGTCAACAATCGTTCTTTTATAAAGTTTTCTGGTCGTGGTCTCCTAGGCAGCAATGTTGGTACATTATCCAATCTGGCAATTGTGGGACAAACAAAAGACTGACGATGTTCATGATTCCTAAGTTTAGCGTCAATCTCAAGCGAATTTCGAAGTTTTTGGAATTACTCCACTCGTCAAAGCATCTAGCAAATGCTAGGTTGAAAATGAAGTTTGCTGCATCCGGAGAAATCGAAAAGTACAACGGTTGCGCACTAAGCAGTTTGTTCGAATACTATTCGTCCGAAAATGTGTTAAGTACAAGCTTATAACACATCCATAGTCCTCTGTGTCACGGTGAGAGCTATGAACAAATTATACCGTGTAACAAGGTATGTGTGCTCGTGATGTTCAGTGAATGCTGTTTTTCTGCTTGTATATATAATATCCTTTATGTATAAGTATATATATTTTTACTTTGTTTGTATCATAAATATGCAAATATGCGTATTTCTTATTCCAATGTACGGCTCAACCGGCTAGCTTGCGTTAGATCTACAACTACCTACTGTCTGACTCCGGTTTTCTCCCAAAGGTTTTTTTTTGTTCTTTTTTACAGTTACAATAATCGCTAGTAATAAGTTAATAGTAATATGGTTCAACAATGCTTTACTTCGAAAAGTAAAAAAAAAGATTCAACATTTCGCCAAGGGATTATATCCTCCCATGCGATTTCACGGTTTAACACTCTCTCATTCACAAGTTGTCTTGCCCACCGAGTGGGATCTGTCTTTTCTGAGTTTGTTCTTTACTGTCGTTTTTTTTCGGATGAAACAACAGCCGTGTAATAATTAAATACCCTTCGTTCGCTAGAAAATCGGAACGCTTTTCTTGTCCCACAGCTTATACCTTATCCCATTCTCTAATTGTTAGGTCAGTTTCTCTGAAGCAGTTATTTTTAGTTATTCGCATCATCCGTGCCGAATCGGACAGAGACGCGAAGAATTAAAAAAACGCAGCAAATCATTCAGGACAGGAACTGAATATGATAGAACCATTTTCGAAAATAAGTTTTTTTTCTTACATTGATCTCTTTTCGTGTGCCCCCGCTTTTCGTCGGGTAGCGTTTCTTTGCCTATTTTTACCTCCATGTGCATATGAGGAGCCGCGCGCGTTAATTCTATCTCTAATTGTCCGAGATGATTGTGTATAGGTCTTCCATTTCGAATTTATATCTGTGTATAAATCACGTAATAATATAGACTAAATTATTCGATGTTGGTAGACTCTGATGAGTGCCTGCCCGTCTGTCTGTCTGCGCGAGTGCGTCCACAATCCTCGTTAAGTGTTGTGCTGTGCCGGTTCCGGATCTGCCGTTCAGTGTGCCGGGGTAGCTAGAAGCAATACAATGCGCGGGCGAATGATTGTTACTAAACAATACGACCGAAAGAAAAACAGACCATTCCGCATTGCGCTCCCAGTACGGTAGTGGTAGTGTGCGCTGCACACTGAAAGTCTCGCGCTCCGATTCACTAATTACATTTTCTTCGCTCTGTGGCTTCTTGCTTTGCTACTTATTGCATTTTTGTTCTGTATTAATAGGTTCTTCATTTATGCTAATGGATTTTTATCTAGTTAGTTTATTTATATATAGATGTTTTTTTTTGTATAAATATTACTCATGATAATAAATAAGTTTCTGTTTGTCTAGTTTGTTCTCTTTGTTTTAACAAGGGTAGATTCCTGTAGGAGAGAACGACAATAACAGGAAAAAGACAGAGAAAAAAAAACATGTAAATCAAATTCTGATGATCAAGTCTGGCTTCGATTCAGACAATGCTTATGTAGTAAGCTGTCAAGCATGGCGAAAAAGATACTGTTTCAGGATAGAGATTTGCATGAGTAAGGGAAAACTAAACAGGTTTTGACAGGTATCCTTCCTTTAAAAAGCATCTTTTTCTCTTAAAGCTAAATTCTCGTCAACTGTGCAATCCACAAAAAACGCTGTCGCAACTGGCTGAAAGTGGTCCGCGTGTCAACAAAAGAAATCAAACTTATTGCTCAATAGTACTCGTTGCCGTCTGCAAAAAAATAAATAAGTGAAAATAATAGACCATTAAATGATGAAAATAGATTCAAATCGGTACGAGTGCAAAACAATTAGGTATTATTAGCAACCAACTTCACAGTTCTCCAATATTAGTCAATCTCACCTCAATAAGCGCAAATTTATTCCTCATTAAGCTTAACAAATAATTCTGAATCAGAGCTCAAGGCTAATTACTGATATGCGAACGCCACTCTTAGCCAGTTGGACGAAAAACTATTTGCAAACTATATTCACATATACACACTCAGTGGGACAATTAGCTAAACGATGCTTGCTACACATAAATGCATCAAATAAATAGCATTTGGCCGATAGTGAGGATAGAATGTCTTCTTTTCTATTCGATCGTATCATTACTAGAAACAAAAGTTTGTGAACATTTGCGAAAACGCGTTTTCCACTAACGCCAAACACAAGTCAATTAATTATGAATAAATGAACTACTAATTTTTAAGCCAGGGGATTGCTGCTAACTGAATAAAACAATAACTAGTTGCAATCGGTACTGGCGGGACTTCTTTCAATCTGCTGCTGCTGGTGATGCTCTATCGATTGGATCAAACGTCTCAATGCTTTTTTTTCTCGCTCTCGCTCGCTATTCTTCAACTTCCTTTTTAAGCAACGTGCATTTTGTATATCTTTTTTTCCTATTGCTTGCAGAACATCAGACTTACATACCTTGGTAGTTCTGAGGCCAAATAGTCGGAACATTCTGAAATAGAGATGGAAGATTATTAGTGGCCTAGTTGAAAAGAAAATTAACGAAAACTAAAAATGAAAGCTGATGAACATAATACAATTATATCAAATTTTGCTGTCAATTTCAAATGATCAGAATTTGTTTCCATGTCAACACGAAACGGAGTTAAACGATAAAATTTTAATTGAAAAGTAACAATTCTTCTCAAACGAATTCTGCATTTCTAGCAAATTACGCTAATCTTGATTGACGTTAGATTACCTCTACCTCTGAAAGGGTAGGAGAAGGTGTAACAGTTGTTCTTGTCGAAGACCGAGTTTATCTTTGCATCTCCACGACTACGACGGAAAGGGGAGGTTTGTGTCACCGTGGTAAGTGGCGGAATCGAACAATCACGCGTAGTTTATTTATTACGAGTATCAATCTCCGCGAGCCTATGCGATCGGCGCGTGTTATTGATCGAAGGACATGCGAATGCAAAGCCTTGGTGCTACATTCCGTATCGGAACTCGACCTTCCGTTTATTATACACAGACTTCGCAACCAACTGTTGAGTGTACAGGACAATTGCGGGGCTAGCACTACGATCCTACTGACACTAACAGTTTCTCCCGAGCCGAGACTCGAAACTACGACGACTGGTTTGTTAGGTCAGCATCGTACCTCGAGACCAGCTGGGAGAGCGAATGGGGAACATTAAAAGAAGATGCTTTTCCCAGAAGTCAAAATCCTTCTCGACTAAGAAGTGTTCTTCACACAGTAGCGAACAGTTACTGTATTTAACACCCAGTTTGAATATTGCAGACTACCCCCCCCCCCCCTCAAGTTTAGCATCACCTTGTATAGCTAGATAACTCGTGTTGACAACCTGAAAGTTGCGGTCTTCATCAAACTTGTTCAGAAGGTCTAGGGCTGCTGGATTATTTGACAGTTCAGTACAAAATATTGCTATTACGTGGTGCTAGTGTGCTCGCAACTTTTCGTATTTTGATTTCAACCTATCCCGCGATTTTTACTTCCTAGAGAGATGTGATCTTCGGCCAGTGCCACCAGTGCACAGTGGTATGAGAGCTCAAAAACGTGAACCTTTTTCATTTACTGTACATATAGGGTATCGATTCTATTTTCGTCAGGTTTTACTTATTATCGTCAGGAGGGTAAATGATGTCTCAGATCGCTAATTTTTTGCATGAAGGTTCTTCATAATGCAGAGCATCTTCTTGCAAAAGATTAGTTCTCTTTGACTACATTAACCCCCGAACGAGATTTGGACTAAGCTGACGATAATAGAACCTATACCATACTGGTTTTATTGACATACTATCTTCAGGAGTATACAAAAGGCCTCAAAGAATGACAATAAATTTTTGTTCGGAATCACTCTACGAAATTGATTAAATCGTTTGTTCCTTCCAGTATCTTTATTTCCTTCTAGAAGTCATTCCATTCTACTTCGAACATCGATCCTGACAAAGAGGTCATTTTATGATTCATGTAGACTCGCGACTGCTGCTTCAAAAGGGCCTATTCAAAATGGTGACTGATAGATAAAAATGTCTATATCAGAAAAAAGGCTTGTTTGATTGAAATGGTGTCTTCAGCAAAGTTGTAGGTAACGAAATTGCGGTTCTAGAAAAAATATATACACTTCAGAAATTTTTTAAATTGTTGACTCCTAAATGCTACAGTTTTCTAGATATTTGAAAAAAATCTGGTTAGTCTTATATAAAACGTTTTATCTCCAAAACAAGAAGAGTTGGAAAAAAATGTCTTAAGTAAAGGTTTCCTTGACAAAATTATCTACAACTTTGCTTAAAACACCATTTCCTCAAAGTGCAAGACTGAAAAGTTAGATTTTGCAATGCCACTAGCGACCTTTTTACTTTTTAAGTGGCCTATGCTGACTTAGAGTCTAGATATGGCCATCAATGGACTTGTTTTTGGATTCCAAGCCGTTATAGGTGGATTTTGGTTTAATATATAAGAGTATCTGGAACACAACCGGAATAGGGTTGCATGTGGCATATGGCGACCTAAATATTATGACTAACGAAGTAATTAGAGGCTTGGTACGGTTCTAAACACTGCTTTGCTCATGGTCATTATATAACCGGAACATGTTCCGGCCATATATCCGGAACAGGCCCGGATTTGAGGAAGGGCAAAGGGGCAAATGCCCCGTGCCTCCCGATTCAAGAAGCCCCACCAGTTCTGTGGCGGCGTTTTTTTTTGGTTGTCACCTTCCAGAACGTTACCTCTAAATGTTTTAAGAAAACTGGCCTCATAAACAAATTTGCCCCAGGCCCCCCCCAGCGCCTAAATCCGGCTTTGATCCGGAACCAGTTGACCGATTCCGGTTAACCTTCTCGGGAACATGGAGGATCATAATACTTTTCTTTTGACGGTTATTGAACTTGAAGGAAGAACGAGAAAACTAAAAATAAAGAATTAAAAAGAATCGTTCGTTTTTGACACATGCACTAAAATCGGAGCACCAAAATTGAACGGGGTCTACACTAAACTTCTTCTAAAAATATTATGTCAATAACCCCAGTATTAAGAAAGAAAATTTAAAAAGTTCACGAGCTTGAGCTCATATTGCAGCAATAACTTGGTTTGTGTAGGAACTATCTTTGTTGTGTCTTCTACAAAGTTGTGTATTTCGATAATATTTAAATATTTATGGAACATTGTTGCCTTCTAAATGCTACATTTTTTTAGATATAATATCGAATTTGGAGCACTAGTCTAATATGAAAACCTATATCTCGAAAACAGGAGAAGTTAGAAGAAAAGTGTCTTCGGTAAAGCTTTTTGAGATAACATTATCTACAATTTTATCATTTCTCTAAAGTGTAAGACTGAAAAGTTAGATTTTGCAGTGTCACTAGCGGCGGAGTTCCAAACTAAAACTATTCACTATTGGCTTTGGCTGCATTCTACACTAAATATCTTCTAAAGATAGTATGTCAATAAAACCAGTACCCGAATGAAAAGCCTTTGACCACCTGAACAACTTTGAAGCAGTCCGCAACTTTCTAGGCGTAGAGTTCACGTAGAAAGATACTGAAAATATCATACACACTAGCACCAACGAACTAAACTGTTGGCTAACCGGAAGCCCTTGACTATTTGAACAATTTATCTGAAGACCGTAGCTTTCAAAGTAGTTGAATTCACAAGATAAATTATGTTCAAAATACCTAAAACTACACGCCACGTAGAAATCCTTGACCTGGACATCTTCGTTGAAATCCAAAACTTTGAATAATTTTTCTGATGACCGCAACTTTCTGAGTAGTTGGATTCACGAGGAAAATTATGTTCAAAATACATAGAAGTATATGCACACAAGCGCCACGTAGCGGCTGAATTTCGAAAGAAACCGTGTACCAGATAAAAGCCCTTGACCTCAAGAACTTTGCTAAGAATGACATCCTTTTTAGTGGTCGGATTCGTGATACCCTCACGATTCATTCAAAATACCCAATACTAGCGCTTGCGTTGTGTTTGAAACCTGAATCATTCTGCCCGCCAACTATAAGCTCTTGCCCTTCTAAACAACTTCGCTGAAGACCCAGAACAAGATCTGACAATTGGTGACTATTACATGGAACCAATTCCGACCAAGCTACTGATTGGCTTAAGCTTACGCTCTTACAGTAATGCAGTTTTGCTGGAAACTATTGTAATAAAAGATAATGCAAGAGTATTTAAGGCGATCCGCGAAAATTTTCCCCTAACTTTGATGTGCACTTCTCTTTTAACGCGGATTTTGGAATTCACGTGGTTATTTATGCGGATTTCGGAATTTAGGCGGACTTCTCAGAAAAGTCGTTTCACACGTGGTATGTTTTTATTGGTTTTTCATTTTCAAATCGGTAATTTAGAGTGCCAGATTAGTATACTCTTAATCTAATTACTAGATATTCACTGATCTGGCCTAACCTTTTCATATTTTCTCTTGATTTTCAGCCCGATTCGCAGGCGGCAACAACACTGCTATTGATTCTTCTTAGAAAGCAATCAGTAGAAACCTTTATACGCGAATTTCAGAATTAACGCGGATTTCGGAACTTACGCGGTTTTTTACGCGAATTTTGGAATTTACGCGGTTTTTTAAGTGGTTTTTACGGGGATTCCAGAATTAACGCGGCTTGTTTTACGCGAATTTCTTTTACGCACTACGTAACAAAAACCAAAACCCATATTAAAAAAACACCCATATTCTGTTGCTTCATATCTCGATGGTTTCTTGGCGGATTTACAACCTTTGGATACCAATGAACTCGAAATGAATTCTTATTGGCAACGTATAAGCCTTCAGGAAACAAGATGTTAGAAAAAGATCTACGCGTTGCAAAAATGTACAATTTTTGGCGGGTTTCAATTAACCTTTTTCGGTGATTACATACATAAAATAAGTATCACCGAGAAAAGTCAATTGAAGCCCACCAAATAAAACAAACGGTGACCAAAAAAGTTCAAACAAAAATGTACGGCTAGGATTGAATCTAGACCAGTTGGGTTGGTTGTGAGTGGATCACGCCACTTCACAACCATCGACACCTATGTCGGCGGTGGGATTCGAACCCAGGCGTCGAGCGTGGTTGGCGGAGACGTTACCAACCACACTAGGCCCCCGCTCATTTCGGGAAGTTCTGACCACTTCAAAATTGACAAAATTTTGCCTGTCCTAATCAGTTTGTCTACCTGCTGTAAATATTGGCGAATTCTAACACAATTGCAACCGAATATTTCCCTCAGAACTCTCTCAATTTGTCTCGAGCTACGATGCTGGCCTGATAATGTGATAATGTGTTAATAGGATCGTAGCGCTAGTCCCTCAATTGTTCATACACTGTAACGGTTGGCTGCGAAGTCTGTGTCGAATTAACAGAAGGTCAAATTCCGAAACGAAATGTACTTGAGCTAAAAGTTAAAAAGTTGTATAACCTTTCCAACGTTATCATTAGTTAATACCAATAAACAATTCTAACTGCTATTTCCTTAGATTGACCGAACAAAATTTATTCTCCATTGAATGATGCACCATCAAAATTATGTAACAGTAATTGACGTTTTCTGGATATCCTGAATTTTTTCGTGTATCTTCAGCATATTTTCTACAAATTGCTACAAAACTAACAAAATAGAAAACCTATAACTATTTTTCAATCGAAATTGTGACTAGAAAAAGCTTGGAAAACATTCCTCCAGTTTCGCAAAACAAAAAAAAAACAATTACTCCCTTCTACACTCTTCTCTCAAAAATGCTCACCATTGGCACACTGTAGTACTGATAAAACGGCTGATACGGCATCGTTGGCGGATAAATAGTTGGCACACCTGGCGGGTATACTGTCGCAAACTGCTCGATTGGGATATTGTTGATCGTCGGCGTTGGAGGAGTGGCTGCGTAGTACACGGCACCGTTCGTTGCACAGATTGTCTATGGGGTGGTGGTGGTGGTGATGACGGAAAGAGAAAATAAAGTGAGTACACACATTGAAAAAAAATCGCTTGCACTCTCAAAGCAGTCATAGAGCGCGAAAGGACTTACTTGCTTCTTAATCGCGGGTGCGATGTTCAATTTGCGATCTCTCAGCACGATGCAATCACCCTAAGGGGCGCATCGAATTAGGTGACGAGTGGCGACATAAGTTGTGATGGGATTGTGTTCAAGTTCAGTTGACGACGCCATAGGGTAGATGAAAAGAGGAGAAAAAGCATCACGAAGTTAAGTATCAAACTTTTCCGGTACTGAAGTCATCCATTAACATAATTCGTAATTAATTTGGAAAGCTAGAGAGGAGCGAAGTACGTGCTAAGGTTTGATTGGGAGATGTTCAGGATTGCTGTTCACTGCTCTGAATTGAAGTTAAGCGCCACTTTCAATTAGTCGACGGAAACGGTTGTCGTATTTAACCGGAATGCTAGTTCTTGAAAAACCGTGCGCCTCCATGAACAATTTATTTCTAGACTAAATCGCTGTTTTGCATGATTTCTCGCCATTTTTCGTTCGGGCAAATATCGAAAACGGCTTCCTGAACATCAACCAACACAAATCCTATATGCCCGTATATATGCTATGAGGGAAAAGAAGAAGTAAATAATAACACTAGAGAGAAAGAGCGCTTAGATATTCTACCAGAATAATGATGAAACTTTCGGCTGGCTGGGTGTTGTTTATACTTATCGTATTCTTGCTTACAGGCGAACAGGGAGTGAGAGCCTAAACAGCTTACACTACACAGTACATAGGATTTTAGCAAAGTTCGATGGCAGCGCGGGGTTTGCCGGTTTTCGTACCTTCATACTTACATCGCTCTGCAGTCTTTGCGCTTCGTGTTCGGTTTCGAACGTCACGAAACCGTAGCCTTTGCTGACGCCTGCCCGGTCGACGATGATTTTCGTTGACTTGACGTTGCCGTACGAGGAGAATAGCCGGCACAGTTCCGCTTCCGTCGTATCGCCACTGAAAGCAAGAAGAACGGGAGGGGAGAAAAGTTAGATCGTTCGCACAATGGAGTTTCCTGATAACAATGGCCCGGTTCTCGGTCATGTACGTGGGCATAGGCAAGGACCCAATGGGCTGGGCTGGGCTGAAACGCGGGTGCTGTACACTTGGCTGAGTCGGTTCATGTATGCAAACTATTTCATGCCGTCTACGGAAACGTGCTGTACGCCGTTGGCTAGATGAATTGCAAATTATGAAAGATTTTTATTTTGGGGAAAGTTTGGATTGTATGAAAATAATTGGTAAGGTTCATAATTGAAACCTTTAGCAAAGTTGTGCTGTGAAATATTGTCTTAGTACTAAGAATAATTTCATCTGAAGCGAATCTGACTGAAACGGTTTTTAATAAGTTTTTTCATTTCCGATTTTGACAAAACTTTGTTTCATTTTTAGATGCATATCGTGCTGTTGTAAACCACTCTGCACTGGGTAGACATAATGTTCAATGGAAACCATTAAAAACAAACATTTTACTATAGTAAAACCAAAACATTGTGAAGATTTTAATTATTGCATAAACTATTGTCGAAGCCATCCACACTATCGACCGTATCATTTTGTACACTTATTTTTGCCATTTTTAATGAGCCTTTTCGGGGAACCAACCATTGTATGTAGAACTAACATCCCAGGATGGCTTCTCTATCAAAACCAAAAACCTGTTATATTAACTAATGAATTTTGATAATATATATATACATATTAGTGTAATAATCTCAAACTTCGCCAATTTCGACTCCACATTCAACAAAAACTATCCTATAAATATTTTTAAACACAAAAATAAATCTTGCTGAAAAGAGGGTACTCCCAAGCAGGAGATAATAAACAGCGTAAGACTCAATTTCGAACGAAGTCGAATGCAATGCAACAGAGGCATAAAATCAAGCCTACAAAATTATCAACAAATAATATATATTTATCGTATCACCATCGCTCTTTCTGCTTTCTTTCCAATCCGCTACTACGGCTCTTGGCAAACGGGAAAGAAAGCTATAACTTATGCTGAAATATTAGCGCTTGCTTAGCAAATTACTCTTTAGGGAAAATAATGTTATTATTTTGGGATTATCACATTGCGCGTGTGGTTTCCGCGATCCTGTATTCTAGCGCGCACAATATGCAATATTTCAACATTTTGGTGTTAGTAACGTAGCATTAATGAGATAACGAGATATTCAGCGTGGTTTTCTACGGCGACCGGACGGTTTGGTTTGCACAGTGTGTACGTGGTACCAAACCGATTGCTTTAAAACATTCGATCATGTAGATCGCGCAAGATTATTACTAAGGATTGTCCAGTTAGATAACATCTCACTTCGCATCACAGGTTACATTAGTATGGATCCCTTCTCATTCTGTAATTGAGGGCAATAAGACTGCAGATTCTTCAGCTAAGATCGGCACGGTACATGGTGACGCTCATGAACTGGCAAAACTCTTGGGACAATGGGGATCTAGGAAGATGGTGTCATTCAATTATTCTTAAAGTTTTTTTAAGACCTTGATCCAGGAATTTGGACGTAAGTCGTGATTTCATTTGTATGATGTCTCAGCTTATGTCCAATCATTACTGGCTCGATGTTCACCTTCTCACCTCTCTTAAAGCTCGGAATAAACAACCGTTCGTGATGTCTTAGCAATTTTACATTTCCCTTATATGCGCCTTCTATATTCCTTCCTTATATTAATTGATGTTCCTATTTAGTACACTTTTGTTTTTTTAGATTCCATTCACGTGCTCAACTAGGAATAAGACGTTCCCGAAAATATATATGACTCTTGAAGCTGCAGGAACCATATTTATCAAGATTGTGTTTTGTGGTTTGTAACTTATTTATAATTGTATTATTAAGGGGCCATCCACATACCACGTGGACAGCTTTTTAACGATTTTGAACCGCTAGGTTAAACCGAGATTTAGGTGTGTATATAGGATTCGATTATATATTGTGAAGAAAAATCGGAGACCATACATAATCGAGTCCGACCTGTAATTGTATATATTAATTTTTATTCCTATTTATTGCATGTTTTTTTCTTATTTTACTTCTGAAATTTTTAATGTGTTTGACCTTGTGAGTTTTTTTGTAACTTTAGTATTATTTATTTATCAATATTATTTTTCTTTATCCGTTTTATTTTTATTTTTCTCATTTTTTTGTGAAATTTTTCTTTAACTTATTTTAAATTTTGTCGCTGATATTTAATTCTTACTTCCCATTATTTTTTGCTTTTTTTGTTTCTTATTTGTTGTTTTTATGTATGTGAATTTTTGAAAATTTAGAAATTGTGATATTTCAAAATTTTAACTCTACTGGCTTTAATTTTTTTTATTTATCCATATTATGTTACTTTAATTTTCCTGATGTTTTTAAAATTACCGGCAAATTATACCCGTCGTTTTTTTAAAGGTTTTCTTTCTTTAATACAGAATTTTAATTTTCTGTTTTATCCACCGAATTCTCCATTTTCTAATCCAATTCCACCCACCGTGACGAAAAACTATTCATTCGCATAAATTGAGTTATTAGGTTTCGCATGAAAAAAAAATATTAAAAAAATCACTGCAAAAGTAGAATAAAACCTTACGAAAAGTAAAAAAAATGTTGTTCTAGGATAAAGTGAATTCAAGTTACGTTGCACGCCGTTTGACTCGACACTTAAAAGACATCAGCTTTGACGTAGACGGCACGAATATTAATTTTTATAGTTTATTTCATAACAAGAAACATTAATCCTTTTCGACCAACCCACACAATTGTGCAGGTAAAAAATGACACAAAAACAATAAATCAACCAAATTGATTTTTTAATAAATACACTAGCTTGCTCCGGTTCTTTATTTTTCGTAGTAGGTACGATGTTGACACTAGCGTTGTGAGGGATAAAACAATGAATTTGATAATCAAAGAGCGAGAGAGAAGGTTTGGTTTTGGTCACCTTCTACCAACACAAATATGGCTCGGTCGGAAAGGGTTGAATCTATACTTATATAAAAACAAAAATCTAAGTTGTCTACTGGTGCTATAAAAGGATGTAGACAAAACATCCTGAATTGAATGCGCCGGCTTTTTATGCCATTAAAGTAATGAAAACCAGCGGGAACAATCGAGAGAAACCAATCTCTAACATCTTTCGCCATTCATTGCAAAAACAACTTTATCAAATTTCTGTGCTGTTCAAAACGTCGCTGTCCTGACGGTTGTCAGGTAAGCAAGTGTGTTTATGAAAGTAAGTGGAAAGTGTTTAGTATGGAAGCATTTCTATGCTACTAACAGTGAAATTCTGCTGTTTGCAGACGAAATGCTTTTAAACTGAATTTACAGTTCTGGTCTTGGAAGATTTCAGTTCGTAATGATATGTATATTTCGAAGAAGTTCAAATTAACTTTTTGTGTTGGTTCCAGTCAAGTTGGTTTTGAATATGTGTTTGCTCCATAAGGAGCAGCAGTAATATGCAATATTTGGATTACACTAAAGTCGCTTTTCACGCGTTTTTTTATGGGTCCCACTGCGACCAGCAGTTTTGATCGTTTGTGGCATTGTTCGAACATTTTTGCTGTTCGCATTATTTGCTTTAACTTTTTCGCAGTGTTACTAATTGAGAAGTAAACTATAATTATTCGACACACATATAGACTAGGAACAATTTTTTGTTGCGGAAACGGAGCTGACGAAAGCCAACTCGTTTGCAGTAAAGAGTTTTGGTTACTGTTAGCGTATCCGGTCCGGTGAGACGAACTGGAGGAGACAAAGCGCTGCGAAAAACTAGTTAATAATTGATGTCCTTATTGAAAATCGAGTGCTTCTTATAGGCCAAAACCAATTGCCGAATTCTTAGTTCTGTGTATAAAACGTGTGTATAAATGTGTGGTCAGTTTGGCTCCTATAGGAAACAGCTGGAGCGACGAGCACCGAAATTGCAACGCTGAATTTTGCATGCTGTATGAATCGGCACCCGCGTTGTAATACACTCAGCCAGACATCGCGGAGTGAGTCAGCCCCGAGTAAGCTAAATATTTGTTGTTTATGAGTTGTTTTTACATTTTGTTGTGATAATTGTACTCTCTGTATTAACTGATAATTTAATAACATTTGTATGTTTTTTGAATACTTGGGAAAATTCTATTTTATGTAATGATCAGCCTATTCTTGTAAATTAGTATTATATTTTCCGCTCTAGCGTGTTAAACTCTGCAGTTTGGATCTTGCAGTTCTGTTACTACATTTGGATTAAGTTTTCTTCTGTTTAAGAGTTGAAAAAAATACTGTTAATTTTTTAATTGATTGGGTTACAAAGGTCTATTGTTCTATTTAATTTTTACTGGATCAGTTTGGCTCTTGCTATCTCATCCGATTTTTGTAGCTTAAATTTTAATACCTTACTGTATTTTGATTGAAATTGTATACGGGATCTATCTCTTGCTTGAATATTTTCTGGAGTAATTTTACTTCATTTCCAAAAAACGAGTTCGTGTGGTGTCGAGTTGTAATTACATGAGTAAAATTTCAGCCAATCATACCAGTCATACCCTCCCAGCTGATCTCGAGGTACGATGCTGGCCTAATCAGTCAGTCGTCGTAGGTTCGACTCTTGACTCAGGAGAGACTGTTAGTGTCAATAGGATCGTAGCGCTAGCCCCGCAATTGTCCTGTACACTTAACAGTTGGCTGCGAAGTCTGTGTATAGTAACAGAAAGTCAAGTTCCGAATCGGAATGTAGCACCAAGGCTTTGCTTTGCTTTGCATACCAGTCGGATTGGCGTTCGTTGACAAAAGATCTCAAATATTCACTTAAATATCTATCATTTTTTCAAATGAACCGATTGTCTGTGGGTGATAAGCTGTGCTAAATTTCTGTTTGAATTCTGCATATTTGCATATTTATTCAAAAATTTCATTATTATATTCCGTTCCGTGATTTGATCGCAAAACTGAAAATGTTTGGCATTGGAAGTTACGTTGGCTTCTTTTGTAGATACAGAAATTAGTACGACATGATCAGTTAAGTCACACTGAATGGTAACGGCTTCATGTGAGCAAAAAATATCCTGGTGTTGACTGATGAAATTTTTAAATTTTTCCTTAGCATATTGTGGATTTGTTATATGACTATTATTTAAAATTTGAGCAAAATCACGGGAAGACCTGAAAATACGCAAAAATTTAATTGACCATTTTTTGTTTGAATGAAACTTGACACACGTATTTGATTTATCAGATTGAGAATTTTGCACAGATTGAGATATTTTAAGACCCATGAATTATTTTCCAAAAGGTCGTATACATTTTGGCGTAGGTTTTGCTCAAAACATTGCAGCTCAGAAACCATTGGTTGTATAGAAAAACTGTCTGAGAATGAGTTGTAGGGAATTAATAATCTTCTTCCTCTATACATATAAAATAAAGTTCTGCCTGTCTGATCCATATAGACTTGGAAGGAACTGAACCGATCGGCGTGAAAATTTGTATGCAGAGGTTTTTGGGGACGGAAAAGGTTCTTATGATAGTTTGAGATCCCTCCCTCTTCTGGAAGAGAGTTCTCTCATACAAATGGAACTCAAATTTCTGCATAATTCAAGAACTAAACAAGCTAATGGAATTAAATTTAGTATATGAATGTTTCAAGAAGCAATAAATATTTCTATGGCAGTTAGACACCCCTCCCTGCTCTAGACCGGTGGATTCCCATACAAACGAAAAACAAATATCTGTATAACTTGAGATTTAGTCAAGAAAATGGAACCAAATTTGGCGTGTGGTGATTTACGGGAGCCAGAAATATTTGTATGATAGATGTACGGTAGATTGAAACCCCTCCCTCCTATAGAATTTGTATGGGAGCGTTCCCATACAAATCAAAAATAAATTTTTAAGCATAACTCGAGAACTAATCAAGTAAATGGAGCCAAATTAGACATGTGGCTGATTTTGGGGACAGAATATGTTTCCTTAATGATATGACACCCCTTCCCTACTCTGTAGGAGGAGGAGGAAGATCTATACAAATTTCTGCATTACTCAAGAACTAATTAAGCAAATGGAACCAAATTTGGCATGTACAGGTATTTGGGAGCAAGAAATATTTCAATGGTGGTTCGATACCCCTTCCTCCTCTGAAGGGAGGGTTCCCATACGAATTAAACACAAACTTTTGTATAACTCGAGGACTAATCTGAAGTAAATCCAAAGTGACCAGACGTCCCGCATTTCGCGGGACAGTCCCGCGTAGAAAAACGTCCCGCGAAATGTCCCGCGTTCATCTAAAGTGTACTGCGTGCCTTTGCAAAGTCCTGCGGTTTCGAAAAAATTCAACCACCAGATGTCACATATTTTCACTGGGACGGTTGTCGGTATCGAATTTTCAAATGCCAAATGTCTTGAAAATGCATGAAACGTCGGGATCTGGTGTTATTCCGATAAAACGACTTCCTAGGACGGAGAGTTATCCAGCCCAAAAACTTCCTCATGAGACCCCAGAAAGTCCTGTTTTCCAATTTTTTAAGATAACACTAGATCTTGGACGCCGATTATTGAAAATGATTTTTTGGAGCTTGGTTAGATTTGGTTGCACTCCGATCATATCATATCTGCTAGTACGTCACCTGTTGCATTATGGGCAGGAATGGAATGGACTCTATGGGGGCATGATCTCATAACCGCACGCAACCGTTCAAAAGCAGGTAAGACAACATTGGAAACGGTATACGATACCTGAAAATTACTCAAAATCGCATCTAAAACAAGTTTTGCACGCAGAAAAATAAATAAAATTTTCAAAATATCGAAACATGAACGATCTTTTAATTTATATTATTTGTTGAAAAAAAGTGTTCTCAATTTCGATAAATTTCGTTAAATTTCGAGAAACTCGAGATTTCGCGAAATTTCGCACACCCTTAAT
The DNA here is from genome assembly GCF_029784165.1 of Wyeomyia smithii. NCBI lineage: Eukaryota > Metazoa > Arthropoda > Insecta > Diptera > Culicidae > Wyeomyia > Wyeomyia smithii. Next base: position 51,739,987 of record NC_073695.1, on the reverse strand, counting down.
ATTCACATTGGCCACTTTCAAAGATGTTCCAAATACTCCAAGGGAAGTGACCAGCTTCTGAGTTTAATCAAAACCGATGATGAGACCCTTCAAAAGCCAAATCCAATGCCTATGGCCTTATTGACCATATCTGTTGACTAAATCTGATGCAGTAAGCAGTTTTATTACTTGATTAGGTAATATTTGAAAGTAATAATAAAAATTAGGATTTTTTTTAAGATAACCTAAAACAAAGATGTTTCATTTTAGAGAACCAAGCGGAATGATATAATAATGGTCAAACGGTGCATTATTATGTAGAAAGGAGAACTCATCATGCTTCATAAATCCGATATGATATATATAAAAAAAAAACAAACTAAAACATATTCTGAGGGTACAGGAGGGACTCGAATATCCAGGATTCAATTATCTGATTTTTTTTGCTGTTTGTTTTTGATATTTATTCTGAAATTTTACCTTTACTATCCCTTTCAGCACATTTGTTACCATTCCTGTTCTTTCGATCATGTTTGGGACATGTCCGAGTTAAGTGAAAACAATCAGTGTCAAAATGTTTTTTTGCTTCTCGAGAATTTATTCTTTTTTCCACAGGAATAATTTCTGATTACGCCACTGTATCATTCAAGTAACATAACAAATCGGCTCTATTATAGTCAGGTTTTACCTATTATCGTCCGGGGGATTAATGAAGTTGTAGAGAACTAATCTTTTGCAGGAAGATGCTCTGCATTATGAAGAACCATCATGCAAGAAATTAACGCTCTAGGACATCATTTACCCCCTGGACGATAATAGATAAAACCTGACGATAATAGAGCCGATACCCTATGTGAAAAAATTGGTAATTCGATTATCCGAGGTGAAAAAAATGTCGACACTCCGGAAAATCAAGTCCGACTTGTATTTCTTCTCGTTGAAGCACCCATTTTATTCTTCAGAACTAAACAAAAACTGTTTCTCCTATAAACGCAAATTTAAACAACCATAATGAGTGTTCTAATAATCGAGAAATTATTTGAGTTTCGTTTGTTTTTTTTTTGTACTAAAATTTTACAAATTGTTGACGATAAATTTTTGAGTTTGTTTTATAGCTGCCTGGAATGCAAAAGAAGTAAAATTGATCTTTATGTGATAAACCAAGAAAATACTTTATTTTTACTGACGATCTTGGTATTTCCAGGTTTTTCATTAATTTTTCACACATGACAAAATCATACAGTTCGACCTCTAGCTATAATGGATTAGAAAAAAAAAATCTACTCGTTACTCACCTAATGCCACCGACGAAGACTCGGTTTGGAATGAGCGTTCCGTACTTGGGCGCTGCCAGAGCGCCTTCCAGCTGGCCAGCAGCGTTTGGTATCGACATCGCGCCGTGGTGTGCCACGGCGAGCGATTCTGTCGGGTGAATGTGGGCCGCCAGTTTGATCAGTTTGGTAGACAACAACAGCGAGGCTTGGGGTGACCGAAAAACAGTCACCTGGGGCTCCCGTGGGCGGCGAAAAGTACGGAGCCTTGCGGTGTTCTTGTGTCAGTAGAAAATTTGGCTACCTGAAACGTTGATTCCTACTTCCTGGGACCGACGAGCGGCTAGGGGATCACCTATATTGTTCACTACGTAACTTTGGAAATTTCTTACCACGATATCTGTAACAAATTGACGTACTTTTGCGTACAAAAAATATCACCTCTGCGCTAAACGTCGACACCGCTTCGTTAGTTTGTTTGCAGCTATGTGTATTTATCACTTGTAAACGATCTTATTGGCTTTAGAAACTGGTTATAACAGCACACAAACAGTAAACAGTCTTCTTATTCTCCCCCTTCTATGGATTGCAGTGCGGCTTCCGTAAAATGACAGCGGAAATAATTCCACCACGACTAGATGTTATACCCCAACTGGCTTGACTCCTTTGGGTGACGTTGCTACGTTCTTCGTTCCGGGTGCAGAGAAGCTTCTAAAACAATTCTATTGATTTCTCCGGAACACCATCTGCAAATTGTAACGAGAACAAGAGAAAGGAAAAAACGGAAATGAGATAAAATGTCAATTTTCTCGATGCGTGGAAAATATCGTCGATTGCTTCGTTTGCCCCTCATATATGCTATAGACATTGGCATTTGAGCAGCGCCGGAGCGCAAAGGCAAAACCCAAACAAGGACCATAAATTTCTGCCAAAGCTATTTTGGTAGTTACTGTTTGTTGCCGCCCTAACCCCTCTTCTTCACCGCATCGCGGATGTGTAGCGTGACCGACAGCCGAAAGGATCGCCGGCCACAAAACAATTTCAAAGCACATCCGTAACAACAACAACGAAAATAGCAATAAAAATGTCCGTGATAAGGAGCGATGCACAGAAAGCCAGCGACGCGAGATTTTGGCTAAAAGCCGGCGCCGGCCGCGCGAATCATTTCACACCAAACACGACTAACATGAATATTGTAACCTCAACATGCCGCTCAATAAAGTGTGGCTATTTATGCCTCGAGTCACTGTGGGATAGTAAAGGATGCGGAACGAAAAGTACACATGTGTTTCATTGTCAATGCAAAATAAACAATATGTAGTCCTTCTGTCTTCAATCTACAAGTTTAATAATTAACGGCCAATCCCAACAACATTGATGTTGTATCATCACTTTTCAACGTGTACATATAGTGAAATAGAGATTTTCCAAGCGCTTTCGTCCTAGGGTTTCTTCTCATCTATTTGACGTTCGAGTTTCTCAAATAAAATAATTATGAAGAATACTCGATCACTCTGTTAAGTTGATTAGGAGGTGCTTTTGCTTGCATGCTGGAAAATGGACGACACGCTTCACAAGGGGACGGAAAAATGTCAACTTCTATTTGTTTCGGTGTGAACCTTGTGTTGTTGTGTTCACTCAAGAGACGCAGTCAGTAATCGTCAAGCAACATACTAAATAACTTCGCTCTAAACAGCAGTAACGTGTCTTACAATTTGCAAGCACAACCACATTCTTCTTTACGAGAGTTTGCGACAATATTCTTGCGCTATGGATACTGCAGATGAATTACTTTTCGAGGACGAAGAAGAAAGCCGCCTGACGACAATGATTGTTTTGGATGTTAATGTGTCATTTTATCGTCACTTTCGAGCCTATCCGATCTGGTGACGATAGAAGGACGGGACTCGGTGCTGCCCCCAGTGAGGATAATGAAGTATGACGAAGATGAATGATGATGTGACCTATGATGGTGGTGAGGGGGATGCTGCCTGGTTCAGAGTACGCAGTATTATATGGCCGCTCGGGGCCGGGCGGAAGAAGATGGAACAGTAAAACCCTTCTACCCTAGAATGATATATTGTTATCTGTTCTGAAGTGATAGATATAGCACGATACACAATTACACCAGAGAATTGGTATTTTCACGCACATTTGTGCTGCTTGAGCGAGAGCTTTGAAAGGTGTTGATAAGGATTGTATTTCGATTATTTATTGTGCAAAAGAGTGAAACCTGTGGAATACTGAGAGATTGGGATGGGTTCAATACGTAATAATTTATGTTTCGGAATTTTTCTGCTATGATTACAGAATGAATTATTGTACATGCCGAAATTGCGAGGTAATTATTTACTGTCAACTCTTTCTCGGTGATAATTTTCTCCTGTCACTGCTACGCTTATCCATTCATTGGACGGTGAAACGAATTTGCACTCCGTCAGGTTGCCAAATAATTTATAAACAATTTGCAGTCGATTGGCTGTCCAACTGGGTGAAAAATAATCAAACTACGACACAAATGAGACACACACAGAAAAAAGAGTCCTCAATGGCATAAAATATTAATGCAGATACAATTTAAATGTCTTTGTATTGTGCGCTTATTCGTTTCCGCGAGAAAAAAAGAACAAACGATCTGTTCGGAAAAAAATCTCAGAACGCTGGTTGTTCGTGTCTGTATTGTGAATGATTATCGACTTTTAGTTTGCCCGAACCGTGCAAAAGTTCAGCCCGAACAGACACACTGCAGAAGAAAGTCGAATTGTAAAAATAATCAAACCTTACCTGATGATTCAATGAAAAATAAGTTTGCTTAACATCTCTTGTTCGAATAAAACAACAACCATCGCGGCTTCGAAACTAATGAACTATTAAGGTTAGAGCGTTAGCAGTTAGCTAACGTATACTAACGATCGTTCTGACTATCGCGCCAATAAGTCGAAACTAGTATACAGACATATTGATAAGCATGTTATTTTCCAAATTAGATTTATTATACAGGAATCCCTCGTTATAACGTAACCATCCTTACAACGTAACCTTTTTATAACGTTAATCGATATCACTTAATATGTTGAATTTTATTAAATCAAACAAAAAATTCCTGTGCACTACAGAGCATCTAAAAATGCTTGAATGATCAGAAATAGTTCAAGAGAATGTTTATAAGACACGACCGCAAGGTTAAAGTAGGAGAACATTCATAATTGGCTTAGTTTTTCTGTGTCCCCCCCCTCCCCCATCGTAGCAATTCGTCACAAAGTCAGACCCCCCTCTAGATAATTACGTAGCTTTACAACAATCCCCCCCTCCCAACAACAATTTTTTTGCAAATATTTTTATCAAAAAATCCCTTGTAGCATAAATGAACACGAAAAGACAAGAAAGTGATAAGAATGACCCTAAACAAACAAAACATAGATAAAAAAGAACAATTAGAAAAAAAAACATTTTTTTTTCTTGGTTTCATGTTTGCTACGTAGCTTGGCTTGACCCTCCACCCTCCCCCTCGTCCCAACTGTAAACCCCTCCCCTCCCTTCCTCCTTCGATTTCTACGTCATTTATGGATGTTCCTTAGGTAGAATTAGCCTGTCTTATGTCAATGTATGTTTTGTAATAGTTATAGAATACTTTCGATTGGGCTTTATCAATTTGAAGGATTGAATTCTCTTTTTTTCTATAACACACGCTACCGGCACACTCTCAGCTATTAGCTCGAGCTACACATCCGGAAAAAATACTAACATGTCTGTTCAGTAATGTTATGCAGTGTTGCGGTCCGCCTGGCTGAGAAATACTGCGACGGAATAAGTTGCCTGCTCAGCCTTGCTGCGCTAAAATCAGCCAACTGCGGGTTGAGCCAACTTCCAGTAAGCCCGTCCTGTTGCTGCAGCGGTTGTACAATGAAACTAATTTTCTGCATTAGCATTTTTTTATACGTGACTACTGAAGGCGTGCCTTTCTTGACTAGAGCGAGTCAAACAACAACAACATATCGGTTATAAAGTCAAATCGTTAGTATACTTAAGCATCGGCTGTGCCTGGAAAGAAGGCCTTGTTTTAGCTCTGATCGGTCACAACATGCGTTCAATGTGGCTCTACATTTTCCAATAGTCCAATAGTTAGCACTACAAAATCATAATTTTCCACATTTTGATGGACGCATAGCTAATTTTCCAATCGACTGCGTGAAGAAAATTCATTTGAGACTGAGTTTTGAGCATTTCAAAGTCGACAATCTTCTCACAAATAGTAGGAGTAGTATAGTAGTAGGTGGTATCCAAGGCCCGACCGCATGACGTAGGACTACGATATTTTTCCATATTTCGATGCTTCGGAGAAATCGACTTTTGCCGATCCTTCCCACGCTTCTGAGAATTGCGTTTATACATCATATTCATATGACGAGACATTGCGAGGATTAAGAGTACGTACACCCAACACAAACGGGGAACATTCTGTTACTTTGGTGCAACTTTTTATTACTTATTGTGTATTAGACCGCGCATTATACACAAAGAGTAATAACCAACAAGTAACAGAAATTATGACGGCCACACGCTTGTATGTGTTTCTGCAGGAGAACATACAGCCAAGAACCGCAATGCATATGTTAGCAAAAATTGACTCATTGCATTTGTATTGATGCAACGATCAGTTTCATTTCTGTTCCCTTATTCACACCTAATAAGAATCTCACCCGTCAACCTCCAATGTCTAATTAGAAACACCACTGTTTCGTTCCCCAGTGTTTACTTGAAATGAAAATATACAATACCGTGAGCCCAGAGTTGCGAATGTTGTTCGGGATGGGCACGAGTTTTGTATCTTCAAACAGGTCTAAATGTGTTTCTATGAAGCACACTCATTGCGTGTTTTAGATAGCTTGCATAAAGGCAAATGTTTGTGTTTTACTCTGACGCAGTTTACAGATCGTGATGTGATTCCAAGACGCAATTAAAGTCTTTGAAACGTAATACGAAAATCTGGCGTCCATATCTCACCGGTACAGTCTTGAAATGAAAATGATGGTAAAATGTTGGAATGTTACCTTTTATATCAAGGTTTCGTCAGTTACTTGAAAAGAGGGCGGATCGCAGCAGAATAAGAAATGGTAAGGAAAGTAAAGCTTTTTTTGAAAACTGCACCGTCCGCGGTCGAAAAATTAACATTAAGAAATAAATCTAGAATTCGATTATAAGCTTATTCACATGGCTTTTACCACTATCAGCAACGTTTTGTAATAGAAAAAAAAATGAAATGCCTTATATCTGGCAAAATTTCCAGCCATTTTGGCAGCTACCAAGTACTCCTTAACAGCCAGATATACGAGTGAAACCTGGCACGAGATGACCGTACTGTTTTGCCTTTTCTTCCTCCGATCAGCACCTAGCATTTGAAATTGAAAACATTTTGAAAAGCTGCACCGCTGGGTGGCCACTCAAAACCCGAAACTAAATTCCCGTTTTTTCCTGGTTCGTTTAAATATTTTTCCCGATTATTGTACTTCTGGATTCTGTAGTTTTCCTAACAGTTAAGGATTAAAAAAGCTTGACTTTCAATGTACATCCCACTATGCTTAAAGTCACTTCTTAAACGTCTTCAGCCTTATTGAAATCAAGAGTTATGGTAGTAAAAATTCCAAAAATATCACGGGCACCATCTTTTTCGAGAGGAGATGTTGTCTACAAGTATCTCATAAACAACGCATATAATACCCAATTAAGTTTGTAGGAACCGTTCTTACCTCAACCATATACGAATCAATATATTAAAGAATTATGTTACACATTTCTTTCAAAACAAAAGTGAAGTCAGGCCAGTTAGATTTTCACAACACTTCAAAGCAGCGCATGCATCTTCTCATCCATCAGTGCTGTCACGTCTCTTTCTGGGTGTCCGCGAAAAGTTTTGCCGTGTTGAGTAATAAAGCGAGTAGCACAACAACAACAACAAATTGTTCCAATGTTAGATCCGTTATATACTTTAGTGTCGGCTGTGCTTGGGAAGTGAAGTAGCGATTGGTTGCTCGGTATGATTTGGACAATCAATGTTATTTACCAAATTTCTCAATAATGTCTCAATCAATTGGTTGTTTTTGGTACAACAGCTCAATCGTAAAAAAAATCTTATCGATGAATCCCAAAATCTCGGTAACCTGATAAAAAAGCGCTAACTGAAATATAAGCGCTCAAACCCTGACCACTTTTTCCTTGGTTGAATATCTTGATTTTCGAATTCAGGCACCTAACTTCCAGATAGACGTAGTCCTACGTCAAAACTGGAAGCATTTAGGCTTCAACTTTTTGACTAGAACAACTGAAAAAAAGACTGGATGAATCCAGTTAAAACTAAAACATTGTCATCTCTGATTGCAGTACACACTTAGTTTATCTCGGCCAAATTCCCAAAAGTCTTCGCTGATCGAGCTCGGCGAAGTTTTTTACAAATGTCAGTAATATATTTCGACGAGCATTTAGCAAATATATCAATCTACTGTAAGCAAAGCATATATTGACATTTTGTTTGCCAAAGTTCTCGAAAGTTGTGCCGAAAACTTGTAGAACATTTCGCTGAATTTATCATCTGTTGAGTTCTCGGCAATAAAATCTAAGTGTGTATAGCTACACGATCTTTAAAATTATCGAGTTAACATTTAAAATTCTTCGTAACTCTGTTTCTAGTTTTCGAGTTTGCAGTCAGTCAGCCTTGTAAGTACGCGTTTGATTATTCTTGTTTTTTTTTTAACATTTTTTGAGCAGTCGAAGAGTTTATTATCAAAACATTGAAGACCGAGTTAAGTTTGCCTAGCTCTACTGCTATGTTTTATTCAGGAACTCAATATACGTTAACATATCTTGAACACTGAAGTTCTTTTGTTCGCATGAATGATTTACTTCATTTAATACCCAACATGTTTATTATTTTTCAAACCAAAAATGCATTTCAACTTTGACACATTCAGATATTTCAGCGATATTTAAATACCATTTTCTCTAGAAATACATATTTGGTCGATAGTTTTAGAAGCTTTATCTCTTTGCTATTAACGAAGAGAACCAAATAATGCCAGAAAGGTTTGACCAAAGTGAACTTTTACAATTGAATTTAGAAGTTCTGTTTCACTTTTTGCAACCTTTCGTAGGGAAATTAATAAGATTTAGGGTAGCAAAATATCATACAAATTAATAGATTAAGTTCGACTACTTACTGAAAGAGAAAGGCAGTTTAAAACATTACAACTGACATAGACTGCCGTGAATGGGTAAAATAACCTATATAATTCCCATTAAACTTCAAGATTTTTACGGTTTTTCTATTTACAACCAAAAGACCTGAGAATTCACCGTTTAATTTTCTAAACTTACTAAGTCCCAATCCGTACCGTAAGGAATGAAGATGATACGATCAGCTATAACAATCCCACCATCACTATCTCAAGAAAGCACTCAACAAAAACATTGTAGACCTCATAACATTCTGATATCAACGATTCACTCTTATCATCAGCTGAATCAGAAAAAAAGTATTTAAATTTCATTAACGGTATAAACCTGAATTTATGAAAGCACAAATCTCGGGGCCATCAAACGATAATGAAACCGTTTAGCACATACGAATACATTGTAAAGCATGCCTGTTGCTTAGCAGAGGTTAACGAAATATTGGCTACCTTAAATGTGAAAATTATGCATGGATTGGTCTTGAAAGTACAATAAAGTATAATAAACGATGTACTGCAATGTACTGAATTGCGACAGATACATAATGTGTAGTAACTGAAAAGGGAACCGTAGCAAACTTATCCATATCATCAAAAAATTATAAAACAGTAAATGAAAAACCAAAAATGAAAATAAAATATGATTATAAGAAATTTCATTTGAATCATTTAAGTCATTTAAAATTTATTTCTTGTAAACATTCGCCCAACTATTTTACTGCAAAGAAATCAATTGTGTAGTGTTGATCACACGTTTTGGTGATACTATAATTGCTGCTTAGGCATCACTCACGAATAATTTAAAGGGTGGTACGGTCAAACATTGGTCAAAAAAATGTGTGTAATTCGGTCATTTTTTTTTTTATTAAAAAATCAAATCATGTCAAATTCAATTCGTACAGAATAAAGGAAAAGTAATGACTCAAGCTTCCGTTCCCTTTATTTTTTCTTATATCAAGTTTTGTACAACCTTCTTGATCACTTTGTTCGTCGCAGAATACCAATTCGCCTTGAACTGCATCTCGTTGAAAACTGTTTTCCGTGCCTTCTTGAGGTTTCGTTTGACGATAGCCCAATATTTTTGTATAGGGCGGAATTCTGATGTGTTAAGACGGTTCATGTCCGTTGATACCACTTGGACGTTGTTCACGGCATACTACTCCATGGTCTTCTTTCCGTAATGGCAGTCGGGCTCGTTTTTAGTTCGATTCACAGTTAACAACGACACTCCCAGCTTGCTTGCGACATCTCGGACGGAAGGATTGGGATTCCGCTTTGGCCGCTCTTTTCGTTCGGATTTCGATTTTCTACCGATCCTGTTTGCAGTCGACAAACGTTCTCCAAACACTTTTATTACGTTGGTGACGGTTGATTTGGACACGTTCAACAATTTTTGATGCGTTGCTTCGACGTCATTTTCACAACTGAAGAGCAAGTGTCAAACTCAAACATAAGGCATGATTCTATACACACACATCTTGAAATGAGGGGTGTTTAGGTTTTTTTGATATTCGATAAAAATAATACGGCAAATTGAAGTTGACCAATTTTAGACCGCAACACCCTTTAAGGAAAGAGCGTATTTTCATAAACAATTAAAATTTTCTAACATATAGACCGTTCCGATAATTATAAATACACTTACGATCAACCGTCATTCAAATAACGTGCAGTATTCAACCAAACGTTGGCTGCGTCCTGTTGTTTACATCCAAAAGAAACAGATGCTGTCATTTTTTCTAACATTTAGTGCGAAATTTTGAAAATGCGTGGCCTATCTCCCGAGCAAAGAAAGCGAATTGTGCAAAAATGGGGCACCGTGAGTGGTCTTTCTATAACAAAATTAGCCAGAGAAGAAGGTATAAGTGTCGGAGCAGTTCAAACCGCATTGCGGAAGTATTGTGAAGAGTGCACATTTACTGATGCCCCAAGACGTGGTAGAAAACCCGGGCCTGTTGATCCCACAATGAACAAAAAGGTTAAGGAACACTACAAGCGGCATCCTTCAGTATCAGTACGAGATGTGGCGAGAAAGCTTGAAACCTCGGCGAGTAACGTTATGCGTGCCAAGGGAAGAATGGGTCTGCAGACCCGTCGGAAGCAGAAGCAGCCAAAACGAAATCCAAAACAAGCTGAATCTGTAAAACCGAGAGCTCGGAAGCTTCATGACAAACTTCTGACCAAAAAAATGGGGTGTGTTATCATGGATGACGAAACCTACATAAAACTGGACTATAAGACTCTGCCAGGACCGCAATTTTATACATCACGGAAGGGAAAGGATGTCCCTGGACCAGTGAAAGCCATTTACACCGAAAAATTCGGCAAGAAGGTAATGGTTTGGCAGGCCATTTGTGAATGTGGGAAAATATCTCGTCCATTCATTACGAATGACACAATGAATGGTAAAATTTACGTGAAAGAGTGTTTGCAGAAAAGGTTGTTACTCATGGTTAAGCAGCATAACAATCCTCCAATCTTTTGGCCCGATCTTGCTTCCTGCCATTACTCTAAGGATGCACTAGGGTGGTATAAAACAAATAATGTCACATGTGTCCCAAAGGAGATGAATCCTCCAAACTGCCCTGAAATTCTTCCTATTGTAACTTTTTGGGCTTTGACCAAGGCAAAGCTGAGAAATATGCCAAACCAGCGGACAATGTTGAAAAATTTAAAAAAGATTGGCTTAAAGTGGTAAAAATGGTCGGAGAACACACTGTGCAAAAGCTTATGAGTAGTGTTAAGAGAAAAGTTAGAGAACTCGCGTATCCTACGAAAAATAATCCCAACTTGAATTGAAACTGGAAAGAAAACACTTATTATCTATATTTCAGAATAAAATGACCCGAAAAAACCTGAATTTTTTGTTTTATTCAAGAAAGAAGATGTATTTATAATTTTCGGAACAGTCTATATAATTTTAGACCGCAACACCCTTTAAGGAAAGAGCGTATTTTCATAAACAATTAAAATTTTCTAACATATAGACCGTTCCGATAATTATAAATACACTTACGATCAACCGTCATTTCAAATAACGTGCAGTATTCAACCAAACGCTGGCTGCGTCCTGTTGTTTACATCCAAAAGAAACAGATGCTGTCATTTTTTCTAACATTTAGTGCGAAATTTTGAAAATGCGTGGCCTATCTCCCGAGCAAAGAAAGCGAATTGTGCAAAAATGGGGCACCGTGAGTGGTCTTTCTATAACAAAATTAGCCAGAGAAGAAGGTATAAGTGTCGGAGCAGTTCAAACCGCATTGCGGAAGTATTGTGAAGAGTGCACATTTACTGATGCCCCAAGACGTGGTAGAAAACCCGGGCCTGTTGATCCCACAATGAACAAAAAGGTTAAGGAATACTACAAGCGGCATACTTCAGTATCAGTACGAGATGTGGCGAGAAAGCTTGAAACCTCGGCGAGTAACGTTATGCGTGCCAAGGGAAGAATGGGTCTGCAGACCCGTCGGAAGCAGAAGCAGCCAAAACGAAATCCAAAACAAGCTGAATCTGTGAAACCGAGAGCTCGGAAGCTTCATGACAAACTTCTGACCAAAAAAATGGGGTGTGTTATCATGGATGACGAAACCTACATAAAACTGGACTATAAGACTCTGCCAGGACCGCAATTTTATACATCACGGAAGGGAAAGGATGTCCCTGGACCAGTGAAAGCCATTTACACCGAAAAATTCGGCAAGAAGGTAATGGTTTGGCAGGCCATTGGTGAATGTGGGAAAATATCTCGTCCATTCATTACGAATGACACAATGAATGGTAAAATTTACGTGAAAGAGTGTTTGCAGAAAAGGTTGTTACTCATGGTTAAGCAGCATAACAATTCTCCAATCTTTTGGCCCGATCTTGCTTCCTGCCATTACTCTAAGGATGCACTAGGGTGGTATAAAACAAATAATGTCACATGTGTCCCAAAGGAGATGAATCCTCCAAACTGCCCTGAAATTCTTCCTATTGAAACTTTTTGGGCTTTGACCAAGGCAAAGCTGAGAAATATGCCAAACCAGCGGACAATGTTGAAAAATTTAAAAAAGATTGGCTTAAAGTGGTAAAAATGGTCGGAGAACACACTGTGCAAAAGCTTATGAGTAGTGTTAAGAGAAAAGTTAGAGAACTCGCGTATCCTACGAAAAATAATCTTAACTTGAATTGAAACTGGAAAGAAAACACTTATTATCTATATTTCAGAATAAAATGACCCGAAAAAACCTGAATTTTTTGTTTTATTCAAGAAAGAAGATGTATTTATAATTTTCGGAACAGTCTATATAATTTTAGACCGCAACACCCTTTAAGGAAAGAGCGTATTTTCATAAACAATTAAAATTTTCTAACATATAGACCGTTCCGATAATTATAAATACACTTACGATCAACCGTCATTTCAAATAACGTGCAGTATTCAACCAAACGCTGGCTGCGTCCTGTTGTTTACATCCAAAAGAAACAGATGCTGTCATTTTTTCTAACATTTAGTGCGAAATTTTGAAAATGCGTGGCCTATCTCCCGAGCAAAGAAAGCGAATTGTGCAAAAATGGGGCACCGTGAGTGGTCTTTCTATAACAAAATTAGCCAGAGAAGAAGGTATAAGTGTCGGAGCAGTTCAAACCGCATTGCGGAAGTATTGTGAAGAGTGCACATTTACTGATGCCCCAAGACGTGGTAGAAAACCCGGGCCTGTTGATCCCACAATGAACAAAAAGGTTAAGGAATACTACAAGCGGCATCCTTCAGTATCAGTACGAGATGTGGCGAGAAAGCTTGAAACCTCGGCGAGTAACGTTATGCGTACCAAGGGAAGAATGTGTCTGCAGACCCGTCGGAAGCAGAAGCAGCCAAAACGAAATCCAAAACAAGCTGAATCTGTGAAACCGAGAGCTCGGAAGCTTTATGACAAACTTCTGACCAAAAAAATGGGGTGTGTTATCATGGATGACGAAACCTACATAAAACTGGACTATAAGACTCTGCCAGGACCGCAATTTTATACATCACCGAAGGGAAAGGATGTCCCTGGACCAGTGAAAGCCATTTACACCGAAAAATTCGGCAAGAAGGTAATGGTTTGGCAGGCCATTTGTGAATGTGGGAAAATATCTCGTCCATTCATTACGAATGACACAAAGAATGGTAAAATTTACGTGAAAAAGTGTTTGCAGAAAAGGTTGTTACTCATGGTTAAGCAGCATAACAATCCTCCAATCTTTTGGCCAGATCTTGCTTCCTGCCATTACTCTAAGGATGCACTAGGGTGGTATAAAACAAATAATGTCACATGTGTCCCAAAGGAGATGAATCCTCCAAACTGCCCTGAAATTCGTCCTATTGAAACTTTTTGGGCTTTGACCAAGGCAAAGCTGAGAAATATGCCAAACCAGCGGACAATGTTGAAAAATTTAAAAAAGATTGGCTTAAAGTGGTAAAAATGGTCGGAGAACACACTGTGCAAAAGCTTATGAGTAGTGTTTAGAGAAAAGTTAGAGAACTCGCGTATCCTACGAAAAATAATCCCAACTTGAATTTAAACTGGAAAGAAAACACTTATTATCTATATTTCAGAATAAACTGACCCGAAAAACCTGATTTTTTTTGTTTTATTCAAGAAAGAAGATGTATTTATAATTTTCGGAACAGTCTATATAATTTTAGACCGCAACACCCTTTAAGGAAAGAGCGTATTTTCATAAACAATTAAAATTTTCTAACATATAGACCGTTCCGATAATTATAAATACACTTACGATCAACCGTCATTTCAAATAACGTGCAGTATTCAACCAAACGTTGGCTATGTCCTGTTGTTTACATCCAAAAGAAACAGATGCTGTCATTTTTTCTAACATTTAGTGCGAAATTTTGAAAATGCGTGGCCTATCTCCCGAGCAAAGAAAGCAAATTGTGCAAAAATGGGGCACCGTGAGTGGTCTTTCTATAACAAAATTAGCCAGAGAAGAAGGTATAAGTGTCGGAGCAGTTCAAACCGCATTGCGGAAGTATTGTGAAGAGTGCACATTTACTGATGCCCCAAGACGTGGTAGAAAACCCAGGCCTGTTGATCCCACAATGAACAAAAAGGTTAAGGAATACTACAAGCGGCATCCTTCAGTATCAGTACGAGATGTGGCGAGAAAGCTTGAAACCTCGGCGAGTAACGTTATGCGTACCAAGGGAAGAATGGGTCTGCAGACCCGTCGGAAGCAGAAGCAGCCAAAACGAAATCCAAAACAAGCTGAATCTGTGAAACCGAGAGCTCGGAAGCTTTATGACAAACTTCTGACCAAAAAAATGGGGTGTGTTATCATGGATGACGAAACCTACATAAAACTGGACTATAAGACTCTGCCAGGACCGCAATTTTATACATCACCGAAGGGAAAGGATGTCCCTGGACCAGTGAAAGCCATTTACACCGAAAAATTCGGCAAGAAGGTAATGGTTTGACAGGCCATTTGTGAATGTGGGAAAATATCTCGTCCATTCATTACGAATGACACAATGAATGGTAAAATTTACGTGAAAGAGTGTTTGCAGAAAAGGTTGTTACTCATGGTTAAGCAGCATAACAATTCTCCAATCTTTTGGCCCGATCTTGCTTCCTGCCATTACTCTAAGGATGCACTAGGGTGGTATAAAACAAATAATGTCACATGTGTCCCAAAGGAGATGAATCCTCCAAACTGCCCTGAAATTCGTCCTATTGTAACTTTTTGGGCTTTGACCAAGGCAAAGCTGAGAAATATGTCAAACCAGCGGACAATGTTGAAAAATTTAAAAAAGATTGGCTTAAAGTGGTAAAAATGGTCGGAGAACACACTGTGCAAAAGCTTATGAGTAGTGTTAAGCGAAAAGTTAGAGAACTCGCGTATCCTACCGAAAATAATCCCGAATTGAATTGAAACTGGAAAGAAAACACTTATTATCTATATTTCAGAATAAAATGACCCGAAAAATCCTGAATTTTTTGTTTTATTCAAGAAAGAAGATGTATTTATAATTTTCGGAACAGTCTATATTTGAAATATATCTGAAAACGGATGGTTAGAAAGTTGGTCACTATGAGCAGGCCCGGATTTGAGGGGGGGCAAAGGGGGCAGATGCCCCGGGCCTCCCGATTCAAGGGGCCCCCCTAGTCCTGAGGCGACCTTTTTTTTTGCTCGTCACCTTCCAGAACGATACCTCTAAATGTTTTAAGGAAAGAGGGCTTCACTAACAAATTTGCCCCGGGCCCCCCGCCGTCTAAATCCGGCCCTGACTATGAGCTTGATACTTCGAAATTACCACTAGAATCAATTATCATCATCGGAATATTATTGTTCTTGAGAACATGTAGAAAAAAATTGAATGATAGTACATTTGAACATGCAAAGGATATAGAGCTTTCGAGATGCTATGGTCCATCAAATGCTTATCAAGTTTATTCGAAGCTGCGTTCTCGCACTTCTGAAGTATCATGCGCTGAGAAACAAAATAATAATAGCTGCTATATACAGTGAACGATAATCTGGGTAAATAATAAGGTTTGCTGGCGATTTGCCATGAGTGATAACGATTATTGATTCAATATCTATCAATGATGAGCAGCTCACGATGATTTAGGTGTTTTAGTTTATTACTATTTCAAGTCCACCTCTGTGAGTGCACTATCTATTTGTGAACAGCAAGACCGTATATGTTTATTTTGTGGTTGAGAATCATTCTGAATATTTTTTTGTACATTCATTCACGAATATTCGGATTGGTTTGAATTATTTCTAGAAAAAATAGAAAAGCCAGTCTTTATCGGGAATGACACCTAGAATTGTGCGGTAAAACGTAATTGTTTGTTTTATTATTGGAAAGATGACAATCAAAATGATTGAACACTCATTCATTGGCTACTAAGAAAAAAAAATACTTTCAAGAATACACCCATTTTTCAAATCTCTGCTAATCCCATGTTTGTCTAGCCAGTAAAGTGTTCGTCCAATAATAGCTGTTCCCAATCGACTCTCTTCGGAGTATATCTTATTTTGTGACTTTGATTCTTGTAAGCAAGAGGTCACCATAAAAGTGTGTAGTGCTGATGCTACGTAACCTCATTTATTTATAATGAAAACTTCATGCGTCGTTTATGTAAAGCTAATAATGATTTATGAACAAATGCACGGTTTGTAACCACATGATAAGTGTAAAATCCACAGTTCTAACATAACACTGATCGAAAAAATGAAAAATGCATTCCAAAAGCTCAAACCGGAAAAAATGAAAAATTATATGTAACTATTCTACCATTCTTATGAATTCTGGTGCCCCAAGCCACTACTAGAACGCGTCAACTTACGAGAGAGTGTCGTATAGAAATTGCTCGCTGAGTTCGTCGCTTTAACGTTATGTTTACGAGGAAACTCATTTAAGTCTCTGAAGAAACGGTAATGGCTAGGGACACCAAAATTCATAGGATTTTTTTTTCGTTTGAAGTGCACCTGTGTTGACCAGTGTAATTGTCAACAACGGTTCTCAACAATCAATAATTACGTTGTGATATATATTGAATCAAATTTTGAACAACAGAATACCAACTTGATTTCAACTTTTTATGTGCTGATAATAAATGCAAGTTTAAATTATAATTATTTTCACTTGACCGCTGCTACAAAAAAGACTGATTGTATATCATAATTAGGCTCAAAGCAAATCAAGTCCGAAGATTTTCCAGAAGTAGCATGCACCAATTCTCACTTTCAATTACCACATGCGCAACTGCGAAAGAAAAACCTAGAGAGATTCGTGTACATACATACATCCACAATCCCACATACGGCGACAAACATCCAAATAGCCTTCATAACAATTTAACGTGATCAGCGTAACAATTGGAAAATTGGGGAAAATCTGCCCGAAAAACAGCATCAATGCGAGAATGGGAAGCTGACCGCAACGGACATGTTTCCGCCTCCTTTGGCATGTGCCTGCGCTCAATGTGAACCACTTTCGAACATAATGTCACACATATTGGATTCTAGTATTTCCCACCGCTGCTGTCGCTATTCGGATGTTAGGATGAACACGGCCGCCGACACACGGGAACTGCAAGCCAGGATAGCTCTGAGTAGCAGAATTAGCAGCAGCGGAAAGGCTGACGGTCTCTGCTGTACGTGTTTGCTTTAATGAGCTAACCTCTGTGTGCCAACAACGACAAACCATTCCCGGTGTCCCGACCAAAGGGGATTCGGGGATCACTGACAGGTTCGAAACGGGAGAGAAAAATTGCGACATCAGCAAAACCGATCCCAGCATCGACGCCTATCCGTAGGTGCTAGCGAAGTAGTTGCTGGGATTGATTTTCCATAGGATTGATGGTGGTCACCAAGAGGAAGCTATCTTTGCGTTTCTAGTAAGGTTATGTAATTACCTCGATTCGCGAGGCATGGGTCACGTTGTTACATATGATATTTGATAAATACTCGAAATTATTTTCCTATTAGTATATACTTGTAATTTTCCATAATGATTTCAGCTTACTCAAGGATTTAAAAAAACAGGTGTACTTATCTTGAAGCCAACAGAAAAGAAAACAAGAAGTCATCAACAGCACCAGACTTCCAGTCAGTTTGTCAAAGCATTTTACTACCAAAATATGACACTCATTTCGTGCTAAACGGCACTTCAGCCGCGAGTGAAGCATTTTGTTCGCCCATTTCGCAATAACTCAGCGCAGCCTTCTAGGCACTAAGTTCGCCAGGAGGTGCACAACAGCAGCTACTGCGACCGAACCTGGGTCGGCCTGCTCTTGACAGGTGTTGTTCGGAACCGGTTTTATTCTAGAATTTTCCGCTTGCTTGCGAAAGTAGCCCTCTGCTCAAGTCTTCGCCGACGTCTTGCTTTTCCAGTTGAAAACTCCTCTTCGGTATCATATAATTTCATCTGCACCAACTTCCGGGGACCACTTCAAGATGCAAAAATTCTCATTTGCAGATTCCTAGGCATATCAAGAAGGACCATTTTTAATGTGCGAGCTTTTTGTACGATATTTTAAACCATTCATCTTCCTCCTCTCAGTTCGTTTCCTTTGCTTCACAGCCTTTATAGGAACAAGAGCCTAGTATGGAAAGGAAACAGAAGTGGTTCGTTCACGTGCCACCTTTTCCCGCTTCCTCGAATAGTGTCATCCAGCAACCGGCTGAATGTAAGCAGACATAAAGTCCTGAATTCATTCTGTTGACAATGCAAGCGCTAGTAGGGGGTGCATCGTGCGTTGAAGTCTCAAAGATATTCTGAGAGCTTCTAAAGATTGCTTGAACTAGGAACACCCACAAACATCGGGATAGGATGTTTTTTTTTCTATTCTGCTCCAGTCCCGATGCTGCTGTAGGTGGGCTCTCGTGTACGGAACGGCACTCGTTTGAGTATGGACGATATAAGCGTACGTACAGATGTGATGATGCTGCGGCGCAAGGTCGTAGTCAGAGTAGCTAGCGGGGTCAGTTCGATTCGATTTTTTTTTGCGGAACTGACTGGAGTGATTGCAACACTGCGTTGATATTACAACTATCTGCCGAACGGAACGAAAATTCTTCCAGATTTGTTGCTGTAGCAGATGGAGGGTCTGGATGAGGCCCTGCTCTGCCGCCACTCTGCCGAGAAGAAACTGAACTGGATAGTGTGGTAGGCTTTAAATTATCGATTGTTTTACTTGATTGTACTACCCCAATTTGAGTTCGTGTGTAGATCGGCACACAAACGGCGAATTGGTCGGAAAGTAGGTTTATTTTTATTATAAGTGTCTTACTATAGTATTCAATTGAATTTTATTCTAGTTTATGCATACAATACTTATGCTAGAATCAATTCTTCGTGTCATGAATAGAATAAGAAAATGATATGCATTGAATTTTCCTGTACAGATATCTTTTACAGTGTATCGGTCCTTGTGAGTGTTTCCCGCAGAAACTCAGTAAAGTAGAGATACCCTCAATTTAATTGAAAAAAAACGACGCTATTGGTTCAAATATCAAAGTTCAACCACAGCGTACAAGTTCATCAGAGGAACATTACAAGGCTGGAAGAGTTATATAGTTTTTGTTTTCAGCTCACGCCCCAAAAGGTGTATTTGTTCAGAAGCATAAATCAAGACATAATTCAAGTAAAACTGGAATTATCAGGGGTTGGAGGTTATTCGTTGCGTTTGCCAAAAGATGGAGTTTCCCACTTTTTGATATTCTGAACAGAATTTTTATCAAAAAATAAAGTGCATTAATGTTCCTTTTTTACGCTCCAAAATTCATGTAGAATAGGTAATTTAGTCCAGGTATTTTCCCTCCCAAAAACTGTTTTAGTAATACTCGTTAAATTTTTTCATCACTCTTCACATTTTAGCTTTTCCTCAAGATTTAATTTTATATTGTAACCATATGAAGCGGGAACAAAATTCCGAGGCAGCGAGTTAACAAACAATCGTTTAATATTCGGACTGTGCACAGAGTTAGACTCGAGGGCATGATTTAAACATCGAAATCTCTTGAAAGTTCGTGATAGTTTTTGGTTTTTCAGTTTTTTTAAGCACTAGACACCCTGAGAACATAAATGCAACTAGAGAGAAACTGCTTTCATTGCAACAACCAATTATTATAATTGTATATTTCGTACCAGAGCAATAACTGCCGGTGGAAAACTAAATTAATGTTTTGAAAGGGGATATGGGATTATTTCGGCAGCGGTTTTCTTCGTTCTGTTTTCTACCGTATTCTAGTGGCGAAGAAAAACCGCTGCCGAAGTAGTGCGTCTCCTAACTTGGCAGTGGATGAAAAGGATTTCACAGAAAACATACCGCTTGTAAAGCCCTGCAATTAGTAAAATACCAGTCTAATTAATTGATAAGATCAACCTGGATTAAATCAATCTCAAAACAGTAAACAAATATCCTTAAAATTAGAGAGATAGGGGCAATATTTATGCTTCAAATTATTTGTTTAATCGGAATTAGAATCGGAACAGTACCTTCACAGCTCATCCCGCATTCTGTAATTGGAATTGGATTTTAGCCTTTGCCGGTATTAAACCTGGGCTTCTACTAACAGAAGGATTTCAGAGTATTAGTAAAGAATAGCAGCAACCTGTCAACAAAAATAAAATTTGAAAACATTCGGATCGTTCTCTGAGAGAAATCTAAATCAGTTTTCCTGATATAGTCTTCTTCATAACTGAAAGTTCAGTTAGTTTATAACTGAGAAAAATTCTTGAAAGTTCCGAAACACATGATTTGATATTATATAATTAAACATAGGTTTGAAGACAAATTGAAGACAAATAATTTTATCATGAAGTTGCATCAAGAACCATTGCGCAGTGGTTCCAAT
This sequence comes from Wyeomyia smithii, assembly GCF_029784165.1. Lineage (NCBI taxonomy): Eukaryota > Metazoa > Arthropoda > Insecta > Diptera > Culicidae > Wyeomyia > Wyeomyia smithii. The sequence continues at coordinate 51,719,160 of NC_073695.1, read as the reverse complement.
AGGCAAAAAAATGGAACTTAATTTCATAGCGCCTTCACCTTCATCCTAACTTAAAGATGCCTTCGAAACAATTATTTGTATGAATGACCTGCAAAATCTCAAATTATCAAAAATTATGAAAAGTTTTATATTAAAATAAAAAAAAAACTAACTTTAACTTTAGAGTAATGGTTTATTTGTAAAAAAAAATGTAGAAGATTTGCAAATATGAAACTTTGCTAAACAAACAAAATTTCTATCTTTATTAGGTACAATGTTGTAAAGTATATTATATGAAAGTTACTCAAAAATTAGTATTTTGTACTTAACTTTTGTGCCAATCACCGGCATCGAGATGGCAGTTCCACAATCAATACTTTGAGAATAAAAATGCTTTCCACTGTTTATTTTTACAAAGCACTCGTTCTCGGACAGTTTTTTTATATTGTCAGAGTATTCTGAGCTAAAAGATTGTAGCCCAAAATGCTTTGAATAGAGTGAATACTAAAATGCAGCTGGCCTTTAAAAAAAAGAGCCGAGTGATGTACGACATTTGGCCCTTTTGAGCACTTTCATACCTTTAGTTTTCCAGTGATTGCTATACCTTTCTAGGAGAAAGGCAATACTTTTGAGTAATTTACATGAACAATTTTTCACCCGCGGAAAATAGTCAAGTCAAAAACGTGTGCAATCAAAGTCATCATTACCATTCTCCCTCATGTTTTCAATGATGTTTAAGAACGTCACTGGCGTTTCTGGTGGCGATTGAAGACGTACTTCTTTTCTTTATTTTTTTATTACGTCTAGAACAAAATGTTGTACTAGCTTCAAATAATTTTGCGTTAAGATAAAACCAAAGATTAAATCAAACGAACCAAAACACACAAACAAATTTTTTGATAGCGAAAAAATTGCAATTTTTAGTCAATTATTTAATATTCTTTTTCAACTTAATTTCTATTTGTGGTAAGTGCGGTAAGAAGTCATATGTCAAAATATGCACAGTGGATAACACAGATCGACAAAGGCGAATAAAATCTTGCCGCAATGCTCAAAATAATTGTTGTTTTTTGTGTTTTAATTGTTATTTAAATTGTTTTTTGTTTTATTTGTTAGTTAGAAGCAGAGTAATTGCACGACGGGATTGAGGCTTCTACATTGGCTTACGGGAAAATTTGGGTCTCTGAAAAAGTTATCAGTTTAAAACCTACTTCTGTAGACACCCTCGTAAAATAACCTGAACGATTTCAAATATACAGTCATGCTCTAAATGTCACCTTTCACCAATCGAGTTTACCTGACCTCACTCAAGTACACTCTAATTGAAACAAATACAAAATCCATTGATACGTAAAGCAATAAAATAAATGCTTCACGATTTTTAATTGTTCAGATTCTGTAGTTATATAAACTATCTCAACTAAAATTCACAATCTTCAATCGCAAAGATTAGCTCACCTCATAAAATTTACAGTCCGTTTTGATTTAAACCGTGCGCCGCACAATCATCCACAAGTTGCGTTCTCTAACGAGCAAAGTGACAACTTTACGACAAAGGGACCATTAATTCCGCGAATACCGCGGAACAAACCAGAAGATTATACGCGCTCGCCTGTAATCACTTCGGAATCGTGCGGCATAATAAAGTTAGTTTATTTCTGAGTTTTAGAGCACGAGTCAGAGTAACGAGTAACGTGTAATTTCCTACTTCTTGGCTAAATCACGAGGTGCAGGAAAGTGTTGAAAAACACAATAAACAGGATAATGATAATGGGGGCGTGGTAACGAATCCAAAAAATAATTGCAATAATTTTGATAAAATATAAAAAATAATTTTTCTCTCTCTCTAACATAATTCAGAATTTCTCAAGAAAAAATTGTGGTTTTATTTGAATAATACATGCTTTCTTCCCCACCACTGTCCAGTTTTGTTAATTGCTCGCAAAAAATTTAAAGAATTTTAATATCTGGCACGGATTTATATAGAAAAGCAAATCACTATTATGATACATATGGCGAGGGTGGGCCGAAAGCAACGAGCAAGCTAAGCTGAACAACTTGAAGATTGATTTTGCTTTCTATTGCATCAGTTGAAATTGGCTTTAGTAGAAAACAACAACAAAATTATGATAATGGCATACCATAAAACAACAGAACCGGGAATAAGATAGCTGCCGATAATTTACATTTTTCTTATAGGTTGCAGAGATTAGTTAGTTATTCATGAATGCCAAACAGCCACTGTAATTATTGAGTTTGCTACACACACCCTCCCAGCTGGTCTCTAGGTACGATGCTGGCCTAACAAGCCAGTTATCGTAGGTTCGAGTCCCGGCTCGGGAGAGACTGTTGGTGTTAGTAGGGTACCAGCGCTAAGGGCCCCGCAATTGTCCTGTACACTTAACAGTTGGCTGCGAAGTCTGTGTATAATAAACAGAAGGTCGAGTTCTGAATCGGAATGTAGCACCAACACCAAGGCTTTGCTTTTTGCTTTTTTATTCTCACTTTTATGGTGCGTTGAAAACTGTTATTAGGTTATTTGACCAATTCAAGTTTCAAGAATTTTTGCATCAAAAATTCTAAGACATATTTAACATTTCAACAATCATTTAATCAAGCACGTAAGCATACTAACAAGAATTAAGGTTGCCATATATCTTAACGCACTTTGTAACAACGTGGTTTCGAAAACCCCTCTCTCCCTTAATAAAAAAGCTGAAGACGCCTTTCATCCATCGTAAAGTTTCGAAATCATATTTCACATTTACAACAATGTTACGCTCGATCTAGTATCGGAACAATTAGTCAGAACTAATCTAATTAGAGACCATAACCAGCTCACGATGATGAGTAAGCCAATTTCTTCCCTGCTCGAATCCCCACGTATCCGAGAGTTGGCCAGTGCTCAACTAACGACAGAACACATAACATTCCGCAAATCATCTGAGCGTTTAGCAAAGAACAAATAATCAAACATCCTCGCTGTCCCAAGAAGACTACTAGCTGAAGCGACTGCCCGGCCCAGTCAGTCACTGACTGGTGGGGCCTCTGTTTTTTGCTTTGTAGCAACTGCACAAACCGGCCACTCGGTCGGTCGGTCCCCAAGGCTATTTTGTTTGTCAGCCGAATGGGATTTACTGGGTGGCAATAGCAGCGACAGGAAGGAAGCGCAGGGGTCGACGGCTATCGTTTTTTATACGGCCCATGTAGAGAAAATTATTGCGCGAACCGCGGCAGATCTGCGGACGCCGAAATTCATGCATATTTTTACAAATGAAAGTTAAATAGAAAACGAAACCGTTTCTTCAGCCTCTCTGTACACTTACATACAGCAGTGACGGGGCACCGCGGGCAACGGCGACGACGACGGCCAAGCAGGCGACGACTAACATACCGAAAAAAAAACCAAACAAGTTGTTTGAAAACAAATGGGCTGTGTTAGACAAACGAAGGAGAGATAATCTGCGGCGGCCGAGAGTTTGCATACTGAGCAGCGCAGTGCGTGCAAACAGGGTAAACTGTCATTGAGTGCGGGTTTGGTGAATAAAAAAGCACACATGGTTAATTTCACAAGACAGATTCTACCGAAAATTTGGCATAATTTGTTCGCCCACCCAAACAAAGAGGCGAACACTGCTGCCAGACAGTTTATTTATTTTCTCTCATTCAAAATAAAATTTTATAGAATAGATTGATGATTTTTTTCCGCAGTCATATCGAACTGGGGTTTGCAACTAAGTTGCGTTCCGGTACGTGCATGTATGTTTTGGACGGCGATGACTTTAAAGATACACACTGCCGTGCAATGTGCGAAACAGTTATTAGCTTTGCAGGCACATCGGTGAGTTGTTGTTACTTTTACTTTTTGCTGTCCGCACCAAGCTCTCCTTTACTACTTTTTTTTTGCTTCTACCGCTAGTGTATTATGTGTCATTTTGCTTATAAGGCCGGGACTTTTCCGTAGACGTATGTACTAGAGTACGCCAGCATTTTTCTGTTTTCTTTTACGATAATAGCCTATCGCGAGTAATTTTTCCTTCCCTTCTAGTGCAACTTACCGTAACTCTTGCCTCGCAACCATCAACTAGCACTTGAATGACTTCCACTTGAACGAGATTTCTTCCTTTTTAGCAGAGAGCTTTTTACTGGCTTTACACGTTTGCTGGCTGCTGACTATTAAGCTTTTACTAGCGAGTGTGCTCAGGTGATTATTACTGCGCCGGGTAATGGCTCAAAAATCGGCTTCGATGTTAATTTAGATGCGGGTTGATTGTTTGAAAACTGAAACCGTAGACGGTCTAGTGCACAATGCTTCGCAAATTGGCAGCGGTTCTGTACCACGTGGCACAGCCGACCGTAATGGCTTGACGTTGATGGGGTAAAAGGAACTAACACGCTAAAGAAGTTTTTTTTTTTCTTTTATCCCACCAAAGAATTTGTTTAGTCGAAGTTTGTTTCCCCATTTCAGTATTCGTCTAAATTAAAATTGCCCAACAAGCGAAGTACTGGTGTTAGACGTATCAGTACATGCTTCAGGAAAAATCAAAAGAACGAATATTTTTTTCTACGTTCATGAAACTGCACTTTGAATGAGCCAAATATCATCTGGTCCCTAATCAAATATTTTTCCTACATAAACTAATTAATAGATTAAATATAATTGGTCAAATATAGGAAAAAAAGCCACTATATTAGACCAACTTCAACATTATACTAGACCAATTTCAATTTTTTTATCATTTTGGACACTTCTACTATTTTTGATACTGCAATGTATTTGACGTTTACAACAAAACTTTGACATCATCGATGTTTTAAACATTTTCTAGATTTTCATTTGTTAACTTATTTGATATTTTGACATTCTTAACAATTTTTCTAATTTGATTTTAGCCACAGGCTGGTTCGCCACCGATTTTTTTCATAACTTATGTGACATATTTTTGACATTTTGATGTGCTTTTTTACTAAACTGACGTGCAGCGAACAAATAACAGGCATGTTTAGAAGCCAACAAATCATCATTCAACTGCGGAAATTGTTGCAGCAGCCTGTTGGTAGTAGTCCTTCAACGCCTTTCTTATTTATATTTGCTCGCCTTAACGATGAGTTTAAAGATTTTTTGGCATCTGATGTATCCACGTATCGATAATTGAGGATATCTCACGAAAAAGTGCCGCTTCAATTCTAGCATTTATAGCAATCGAGGAAACATCAAAAGCTCCCTCAATATTTAGGAAAGATTGCTTCTGTAGAAAAGCCTTTTCTATATCATGGAATTATAAAGCACGTTCCCCCTTAGGAATACATTTAATTTTTGTTTCTCTCCAAGATTTTGGGATGTATTGTGTGACATGGCTGCAAATAAAAAACTGCTTTAAAATATCTTTTAAATAATAAAAGCCTCCAAACATGTGCATATTTCGTCAGCTCCAGGAGTCTTATGTGGCGAAAAACTATCTAGAGCCCATTTTAGAGACTAGATTGTAATTAGCCGGCGAGCTATCACCAAACTATCGGAAGAAGCAGAAAAATGATTGAGAGCATCTGACTGTTCAAGTTCTAAACATCCTGGGAAAGGTATTCGAAATAGGTTTGATAAAACCTGATCATCATTTGAACTGAAGTTACCATTTTCATCCCTGATGACGTTAATTTGAAAATCCATAGGCCTTGCTAAAACTTTATTAGGTCTGCTACCTTCATTTACACCAGAAACATTTGTGCAGAGGGTTTTCCAACTCCGTCGATCAGAAGAATTCAGAGTTTTCTATGCCTTTCGAGCTACTTTAAAAGCAGTCACTCCTTCTGTACGACGTCTGTTCCAAGCCTTTCTGCAATTCTTGCGCAATTTTTCAAGTTTAGTGTTCCACCAGGACGTACCTCATGTTGAAGTTTCCTCATAAACCTCCATGATGTAAGATGCTATAATTTCAACAAGATCGTCTAGATCAATGGGGCTTTCTATATTAGATTGTTACCCTTGGAACTTTGACGCTAGAGCATCGACAAAGGCATCCCAATCTGTATTTCTGGGTTCCTGAAACGAGTTACCTCTAAACATACATTCAGATGCTTAAAGAATATAAATCTTCGATCGGCTAATGATTCTTCTTCAAAAACTCGCCAATTATGCACTTCGTATGTGGAATTGTTTGTACAGAGTGTTAGGTCTAATACCTCCTCTATGCATGATTTACAAAAGTTGGAACATTACCTGTGTTTTCAAAATGTTTAAATTTGTTAAACAAAAGTACTTCATAAAATCTGAACCCCTAGGATTAATATTTTATCTACCTCAAATTACATGATGGGCATTTGCATCACTACCTACAATTAAACTTACTTATTATTAACTTATTATATACATGCATGAGGCATGGGCAAGACCTATTCATCCCGAATTAGTAAATTAGGATCGACTGCCGGAAGTATGGTTCTCGGACCAACGCAACGCTATATTGGCAGTACCTCACTATGGTTGGAATCGTGTAATTTCATGACAAAAGTCTGTAAGTCAGAAACTATTGAGACTAGAAATTTCATGACTTCTAGTAAATTTCTCTACAAAAAGAGATCTGTCTTTTAATATGACTGTTTACTAACTCGCGCTCAACTCTGTTAAGTGAACCCCTATTTGGTAAAAAATAACCATATAAGATGCATGAAATGCGCCTATGTGTACAAATCTGGAGGCCATATACGTACATTGTGAAAAAAATTGGTTAAGATTTTGAATAACTTCGAAAATGGCCTCATTCGAAACTTTAAATTGCATTCTATAAGACTTGAGGAATGACGCATTTTACAATTTTATATGACGCTTCAAATTGCTTCATAAGTAATCTAATTTTGCGTTTAATAAGATTAAAATTTTATACGATATAAACATATTTAATGTTGCATCTTATGTAATTTCAACTTGATATGTACATTTGAGCGACTTAGAATTGGCATCCTTATACGACATCTGTTTCGTTGAGATCATCGCTTTGCTGGGATTTTTATCTGATGAAATAGAGCAATAATTTCATATGTAAAGTTATAGATAATTTAATTTTATGAAATTTTGTTTAAAAAAAATATTGCAGTGCTGCAAATTGTCGACACTGCCAACGAAAAAGACAAAAACCGCACTTTCACTGTCTCATCGCTAAAGCAACACAGCGTTTGCGAAATTGAAAAAATGCTGGCTCCACTGTCAACTGATTGGAGCTGAAAGTCTCTTTCATTCTCAGCTCGTTCGTTGAAAATTGAAATTCAAAGATTTCAATTTCAACTGAAAAACTTTTCATGACATTGAAAGTCTGCGGCGCTGATTGCTATGTTTTGTTTTTACACTGATATAAAAGGACTTTTCTAAATTGCATTGAAATGGATCCGAAAAAACACTTTTGACGTAGAACGTCTTTGTTTTGTATACTTGATTACATTTTGTAAAGTTGAAAATGAAACTGGCAAATGTTGCGTCAGATTTCAAACAATTATAGCAAGCGAACGACTAAGAAGCATTGATCTTAGTCATATATATGACGGTGGATAGATAAAATGTGTGACAATTGTATGATTTGATGTTTAACATTGTTGCTTTACTGCTTAATGGTGAAAATTGGTGAAAAGTTCCAAGGTCAAGCTTTCCCATACATTTTCCTCGCTATTGCCTTGCTTCCCGAGCACGGTTAACAATAACATGGACGAAATAAATTCCACTGCCTACAAATTCTGACTAAACAAAGTGTTTTGTTTCGTTTCTCTTTCTCAAAACTGCGTGGCCACGCCTTCAATGCAAAAATCTACGCTCAACTCTATACAAAAGACTTCGTGTAGAAAATTCAACTTCATTCTAATTTGTCAAGAGCTGCTTACGAGTCAAGGTACCATCGTATGCTGCAGGATATTTTGCTGGCACAGCTACCGGAGGGCACAGTGGAGAGCAAATTTAATGGTGCGCGGCCAAGCAAAATATTCAATGCTACCGGTGGTGCGATCACCAGCGTTATGTAGCACGCATTTCTAGCTAAAGATTATGGAATCGGTTCTTATTAGAACTATCAATTCTCTAAGATAAGAGTTATGAGAGTTTTGGCAACTAGTGTGAAATTTTCATGTATTCATGTATTTCTCAATAATCATTTTTACAATAACGACCAGGACTTAAAAAATAAACGGTAGTGTTGCCTATGAACAGTTTAACGCAGCAAGATATAACTCTCATTTCAAGAAGTTGAAGGTGTTTTGTTTCGTTTCTCTTTCTCGAAACTGCATGGCCACGCCTCCAATGCAACAATCTACGCTCAACTCTATACAAAAGACTTCGTATAAAAAATTCAACTTCATTCTTTTCCTTAACACGCCAGCAAGTGGAGCCCATATACCTGTGCTAGATACACGGTGTATAACAGGCGTGGTGAAATATATTAAATGAGAGATGAAATAATTATATTTATGTATGTAACTAACCAGTACAAGTGTATCGTGAAATTTATTATTAAGAATGGATTGTAAAATATTTTTTTTATTGAGAATGGGTAACGGGCTTTCAGCCTATATTCGGATTTCAATAAACAAACATAAACAAACAAATCAATATTTATATTTGTCCTACGTCACAATTCCATACAACCCCTAGGGATGTACACCTCACAATACAATACAATACATACAGTATTTACAAGTTTAAAGTAAAAACTCTTGTAGGGTAAGTTTTCTATTGTGTACAAATTAAAAATTTCAAACCATACCTTGAAAGAATATAAAGTATCCACTGTTTTGTCCAAAGAGCGAATTTAAAGCCCGCAGATTTCTACGGTTGTACACATAATGAATATATACGGTTGTGTATTGATTCTGAAATCAAAGATTATGTTATGAGATACGTTTCTATTTTTCATTTGCTGCTGGAAGTACATGGCATCCAGCATGCATTGTATTAATCTTATGCAAAGTATTTTAAAGAAGGATATTGACGCCAAAGTGGTTTGATCAGGGGCATCTTTGTGACCTGTGACGATAACCTTATTTTAGTCTGGGACTTCCTTGAACTTTTATCATCCTCACAGACTACATCAGCTTCAATAGGGTTTTGTTGCAGTCATTGATCACGTACTGCCTCTGTCTCCCACTACCACCATCACTCATGAAAATTAGTTGGCGGAATGATTGATGATCAACCGCATGCGACGAGAGTCTATTCAACAATCAAAAATTAAAATTTTATTAGTTTAAAAGATAAATAAAAAAACCTTATCTACAATTTACTGTGCAAAAAGAAAAAGAACATTTTTCTGCATACTACGGCAAATGCTGTATTGACCAATGTAATAATCCTTGACCGTTACGTCAAGGTTACGTAGGGTAAATGACCCAATAGTGGAGGAGCTAAGCACGAGTTATGCATGTTTAGCCATGTTTTGGCTAAGAAAAACGAATCTAGCTGGTCCGTTTCACTATTTTCTGTTGAAATGGGTTCTATTTGATAATTTTGCACCTTAAAATTGACTTTGAACCCGCTTTGAGGGTTTAAATTAACTAAAATAAGTTGCACGCTTTTGTTCCAATAGTTGCGGTAGAGTTCCTATAGTTGTGAATGGGTGTTCCTGTAGTTGCGGTATATAAAACATTCGTGTTTGCTTGGTTAAATGAGGGTATTTGCCTCGCTTGAAGTGGTTTTTGATTGTTTTACTATTTATCATATTGTTTTTAATAGGTTGATAAGTCGGTTTGTAAGTAAATACAAAAATGCACGAAGTTAACTAAGAGACAGATTTTGCGCCAATTTGGTCAGATGTTGGCAAAATTCAGTGGGGTATGTAGGTTTTATTAAAATAAAACAAAATTTGCATACTTTTGATAAAATGTCTTTAGACTAACATTTAAAAAGGGCTGAAATTGGCTGAAGAGAAAAACCAATGGCGTTCATTTTGAAATATTCAGAAGAATTTGTTTTTTCACAAATGGTGACACTGGAACACTGGAAGTTAGAGTCTATTACCTCTGCTTCGTACCATGTTTGCACTTACATTTTTGACGTTAGTGTTTACTGAAAGAGCGACTTAAGCTGTGGAAGGCTCGTTAAAAGAATTACAATTACAAAAGCAGTGGGTAAGCATCGATTAAGATGTCATAAATGCATAATACAGCATTTTAGGAGTGAGAGCGATAGCTTTTGTGGCCGATCATGTAAAGTATCGGTAAACACACGGTGGCAGGGGAAGGTGGGGTTCAAAAATTGAATAGTAATAAGTTACATCATTTAGGTATGTCCCCTAGTACCTGCTTGTCCCTAATATACACAAGTTGTCCCACATACATATGTTCTGATAAACGTAAATCAGAATTGCGAAACATACCGCAACTATAAGAGCATAGTGTATCCTGTGAACCAATAGTGGAGGAAGTAATTTATAAATAATATGATCATCTATTAACGAACTTCACCTGTGCAACAGTTTCCATAATAAACTGTTATATGGGAAAATAATTATATGAGTAATAATCGTACTAAAACCACACACATATCTTAAAACAATCGAGGACAAAATAAGAAAATGGGTAGTGAGTGGTGCCTTCCGGGTAAGTTTCTGAAAAATACAGTATTCTTCACTAATTTGGATATTTTCAGTATATATTGTTGTAGTAACATATGTACTTATGTTTAATCTATTATTTCTTCAACATGTAGCATAAGCAATTCGGTTCTAATTAGTTTAAACGATGAATTTAAAAGCGATGCCGCAACTATTGGTGCTACCACAACTATTGGATCATCTACCCTATTTACTTTATTGCTTGTCATTTCACACACACGACTAAGCTATCTGTTTGAGTACACCTCTTATCGAGAACTTTTTTGAGAATTTAAGAATTTCTACTATTTTATTGTATGGCAATGAAAAATTGTTACTTGAAATTTTCTTAGTTTTGAATTATCTCAGAAAAATCCCAAACAATAACACCATTTAATTTTTCTCAGAACTGGTGAATAACTGAATAATCAACTCGTCAAAAAAGGGGTTTGAGTCGGAGGTATTTTTTTTCAGTTACTAATGAATGATGTTATTTTTGAATCCGCACAATAACTTTATTCAGGTTATGCTGATTAGTGAAACTGTTTTTTTATGCTGCAGAGTATGGTTAAGTGTGCGAAAATAGGACTTTTACAATGATGATGAAGCCCTGCTTGCCAATTACTTTAGGAAAGATAAAGTTTTTATTTAAATTCCTGTTCATTAAGTTGGATTTTGTTTGGTTTCAGCCTTTTTTAAAACGATTTTTTAGTGACTAAAATCAGCAGTTTTTTGATAAAGAACCATTTCAAATACACGGCCGAACACTAGAGTACACAACAGCATTAAAGGACTTCCTACTGTTGGAAAAACAGTCATTCAGACAAAACTGACATACGTAAACTTTCCTTAAGAGAGGCGATCAAAAATGGCCGAAATGTCGGGCAATTTACACCGATTGACGCTTTGAAAAAAGACTGTGAAAGCCAAATAAACTCAATCCGTATAAATTTGAAAAATCTATATTGAGCGTCTTAGTAAAGTGATTTAAGAAATCGGAAAAAAGAATTATAAGTATTCCGTTAGACTCTACTAGAAATTTGGGAAATAAATATTGAACTCAATCCGTGCATATACGTATTGCAGTCGAAATACGTATTTGCAAGGACTGAATTCAATATTTATTTCCCAAATTTTTGGTAGAGTCTAGCGGAATACTTATAATTCTTTTTTCTGATTTCTCCATCCGTATAACAAAACAACCTTAATTACAAGTCTAGGCTATATACCCCGCGTTACTTGGGATAAATGACCTGAAACCTTTAGAATCAACCCTTACATATATTTCGCTACATGTTCTGTGAAAAATGTCTGCATTTGTTATGTGCAACTCTTCTCACTGTTTTTATCCTCGACTGTTAAAGGAAATTATCATCTCCACAAGTAATCTATACATGTGTTGTTTGAATTCCAAAAAAAATCTGAATTTTGGAAAAAATAACAGGTAGGTATAATAAAATCTGCATACCAATCCAGCAAGTTCAAAAATTTAGAAGGATTTTTCTTGAGAATGTTAACGAAATTGAATCAGCATCACTGCAATATTTTTCTTGGACGCTTTTCGCACGCATCAGAACAAAATTACTCACATCAAAGCACAATTTGCATGTTTTGAACAAGAACTGAAACAATTTTTGTTTCCGTTATGAAACAACGTTAGAAGCGAGTATGCGATAAACAACCTGCATTCCATATTGCAGCCGTAACCCCTAGTGCGTAACACAACGATCGTGATAAAAGGTAAATTTTGCCACCAGTTTAAAGTGATTATCAAGTAAACAAGCACTTCAAATCTGCCAAACACTCACAATTTAATACACACATAAGAAGTGTCGTTTTTCCGTGCAGAATTGTTAGGGCCGGTCGCAATTCATTTCAAAACAATTAAAAATAGCCAAACAAGCTACGCTAGTGTTGAAACAGAAAAAAAACACAGCGAAAAACAGTACGATTAGACGGTGAGAAAAAGTAATTAATCTTCTTTTCGGCGTAGATGTGTGTGTTTTGTGAATCCAAGAGAAAGTCACATCTAGAAGAAACGACATAAATGTATTTTAAGTCAGATTTATTTGTATATCAGAACAATGGGTCATCAAAAAACCGAAATTGCTCTGAAATCTGAACCACTTTGGAATATAATATAAACACTACACACCTGCTGCTCGATGGCATGACTTGGTGTGTTCGTGTTTTCTATATTTACAATATTCTTACTTTTCCGTAAAGATAGGCCACTAATAATCGCTCACGCCCCAACACCATGTGTGCACGTATCCATTACCAACCGTGACAATCGGATTCCGATCAGTCGACATTGCAAGCATCTCCAAAATAATCAAACTGGTGCTAACCGAACATTTCCTCTGTTGCAAATCATTTTTTCTCACAAGTCATCTCAAACGTATATCTGCTGATTACTAATCATACTTTTGATTGATAGTAATCATTAGTCATAATTATACTTGATTCGGAGCTACTCAAAATCTCATTCATAAGAAACTTTACCTTTAGAAAAATAATATTATTTATAGAAGAAAACAATCGATCCATCATATCCATCATGCACCAGTTCATTTTACACCAAGATTAACTTTAAAAAAGGAGAATCTTTACACAGTCCCATCCGTTCGCAAAAAGTTTCCCTTCGCCTTCAAGCCGAAAACAATAATCCATTAGTCGAAAGCAAAACACAGCATCAAGCCACCCTTTTTGTCGTGTGCCATAAAATCGATTGAAATTTCTTCACTAAAAACTTGACTACCAAGGAACACCGAAATGCTAAAATATAGGTTATGGATAATTTATTTATTTTGGTTCCCTATCTCTCCTGGGTGCTCTGACAGGCTGACTGGTGCTGGTAGTACCACTGATTTTTGCTATAGTTCGATATAACGATCCGAAACCCACCGCTCAGTCACACATACAACGATAGCACACACACAAACCCATACACATCTGAGCAAACGTGTACGCTCTCACTGTGGACCGATTAGCTTTCCCGGATGTTGCCGTAAGGATACATAGTCGTGCATCCCCTGCTTCTGCTAGTCGACATTGTACTGGGCGGCAATTCCCGTGCCACCCGCCGAGCAGTATGAACCCAGACTCTCTTCGTCGGTTTTTCACCAGCAACTGACGTTCGCAGCGCTCTTGTGCACTCACTTCGCCCTTATATGTAAAATCTTGGTTCTGGCTTCATTTCACGCTTCCTTCTGCGTGACGGATGAATGATGTCTCTAAGCCTTCTAAGGTTTCCGAAATCTCTGTGACGCAGAAATTTCGCAGTCAGGTCAGCCAAAGCTCCCGGTCAACTGGCTCACTCACTGTTTCCGCCTCATCTAATCACTATCCTATTCGGGTGAGATTCATACAACTCGGATCATCCGCCACAGTACACCCTCTACGGTTAATTTCATTTTTTAAAAATAGGCACCAGCAAATTTACTTGTTTTCGCTTGACAAACTGCACCAGCAATCCTTTATTGCGGATGATATCAACTGTATTTCACTTCGGCCATTTGGCAATCAGCTTCCAACCAACCAGCACAAAGAGCTAGTCTGGTAGAAATAATCTATACACTATCCTGTGAAGGAAAAATATTTTCCGCTAGAGTATAGAAAGCCCACACGAATTATCTTCCTCGTAACGGATTTTAGTGAACACAACATACCATAGGAAATCAAACACAGAAGGATTTTCACCACACACTATATAGTTGTTGCTATTTCACTAACTAGGCGCCAATAATACTATGTGACACAGACGGTTTCACACGCAAACGCTAGTCGCCACGACGGTAGAACAACGAATACTGACAGCAGTGGGATCTCAGAGCTTACCATGCTGATGATGATGGTAGGAAATTCTTTCCGACGCCGAGCGAGCTCTGGCACACTAAAGACTTTCTTCGTTTGCAATCAGCACATAGTCGCGGATCGGCAGACAGTGTTGCCAGGCCAAATTGAAATCGTTTTGGGTTGATTGAAAATGTGTAAGCTTGGTGATTGGGAGATGTAAATGCATTTTTTTCGAGAAAGTGCTCCGTTTTATATAAATTAATAAGGGGTTCACAAATCATTAGTAAAATTCCATTATGTAAAGTTCTCAACACTAACAACTGCCTTGATACTGACTTGGTTTTTCACCAGTAATGTCCACTAATGAACTAAAATATATTGTAAATTCAACAAAAAAGTAGAGAAGCCTTCAATTTACACCGTGCTCACGTTTTGAAGTAAAAAAAATAATTTGGTGAAAAAAAAAAAAAAATTGTAAACATACGAGAAACGATAAATTTTCAAAATAAAAACCCGTTCAACAGTCTGTTTTAGGACTATCATATTTTACGTACATGATCCAGGCAATGTTCCCTCATATAAATGAATTATTAAAAAGCTTTACGATATTATGTCAGCACGGATAACTTGCTACTTGATATTACCTTGACCAAAAAACTAGTATTATAAAAAAAATATTGTCAACATCATCTTTTTCAACTTTCAATGGTGTACCTGAACTTAACTAGTTTTTAACATCAAAACGGTGATTCTACCTACGATAAATGTTTTTTTTTTCCTGTATAGACTTTCTCACTGCGATCAGAATCGTGGATCTATTGTGATTCATGGCCGGGTGTCTGCTGTATCCCGCATTTCTTTTATTAGCAATACCGCTATTGAGAAGTGGCGTGCTTATTATTATTTTATCCGAGCTTGTGTGTAATGTGATTTTACCCTTCTCCTTACACGCTGTCGGCTCTACTATAGGAGAAGTTTTGTTGTGCCTTCTGGCAAGTTTTATTGATGAAAGGGACGTTTTTGGTAAAGAGGAAGTCAAGCAAAGGTATTATAGAATTCAGCGTAAAAGAAGGGTAAGTGGATGGGGAGCCTAGTCTAGTCTAGTCTAGTCTAGTGTACACAGCCAGTACTTGAAAGGATCCTGGAAAATGATATCCACCATTTTAAAAAAAAAATGATTACCATACATTTTTCTTGTCAACGGCCAGGCCTACTGTGTAGCGAAATATAATATAATATAATCTAAGATCGGGGACAATCCGTACCAACCGATCCGTATGTAAGAAGTAATATACCTAATTCGTTGGGAGTGATAAAGCTAAGAAAGTACACTCCTTTGTTGACCAATCTGCTGCGATGGAACATAGGTATTTTCTCCTTATGTTCGGGTTTCAAAACCAAGGATATAGCGCCTTTACTCGCTTGAAGGGTAAGTGGATGGGGAGCCTGAGAATAAACCCATGCATAGGTTCTTTTTGACATCGAAAGGCCTAATTCTATTAAGATTCGAACCCACGATCATTCGCTTGACAAAGCGGACTTCGCAACCTTGCGGCTACGCAGCTCCTTTTTATATAGAGATGATTGTTACAAATGACGATGTATTGCTCCAATTATTCAATTATTGTTTCTATAATATATTCTATAATATATTATATATTGAAATCATCGGTCTGATAAATCTTATTGACTTAAAACAGATAAAGCGTCCCGGGCAGCCTTAAAAGTGCGTTGAGGCCAAGAGACGTCAAACGCCGTTTAGTCATCGGTTACTAGCTTAAGGGAGGGGTTTTTACATCGAATACGACTTTAACAGTATGAGGCCGAGCGTTGTCATGCAGAATAATCACTTTTTTGTGCCTTTACTTGAATTGTACCTTTTTTGACGTAGAACTACGTCTCTCAGGAAGTTTAGCTACTACATAGGGAAGTAAAATGAAAATTTAGAAAGGAAAAAAGGGAGAAGTTTGTTTAATTTCAAATGCTAATAATTCTTTCAGCAATAGATTGGAAAATCATCTATGCATCCGGACAAACGCAGAAAATTATAGTACTCTTGAACTATTGTACTATTTAAAATTATCATTGTTGATACGCAGGCTTTTTATTAGTTATTTAATGCTTGCTTTTCTTAGCACGGTCGACAGAATATTAAACCTAGTTAACCGGGAATGCACTCTTTGGGCTATATAAGACCTTCTGCTCAAATCAATCATTTTACTAGTAGATGGCGACTAGGACGGTTCTATTTAAGCAGCAAGAAAACAATACGCAAAGGTTTTGGGGTGCTGGCAATCAAAATCTGTGTGCCGACGAATTTCCAGTGCGAAAGCAGCTTCCCGCTGTGTTATCAAAAGAATGCCTTACTTCCACATCCGAGGATAGCATAGAGATGCGATCAGCATCATATCCGATATTAAATTAAACAAAAACATGACCTTCTGAGGACGAACCAAAATCTTCAATTGAAAAGTTAAAATTTTCTCGTCCACTTCATTCTAAATTCGACTTCATTGCCATGTCATAGCATGAACTGAATGTTTTTATCCTTCGGCAATGTGCAACACCAAACAGCAGCGTAATATACTGTTGCATAACAGAGTACGGCATCGTCAGTTATTTGCTTCCACACGACACTAAAACGCATATACCTAGTAAACCGGAAACCTACTATTCGGGCTCTGTAGGAGCCTGATCCTGCTTAAACCAATCATTTTACTAGTGGATGGCGACATAGACGGTCCAAACTAAGTAGCTGCGGGTATCTTGCAAAAACATATCAGAACAATTTTGGGAAAAACCGCGCCAGCAGGTTGACGCAGAACTACATAAGTTTGTTTGTTACATTACTTGCATTGTTGCAAACGAAATTAATCAACAGTTATCGTAACTTTTATTCAGAAATAATAAAATAACACAGTTAAAATCCATCCTCATGTCTGTAGGCAACACGTAACAAAGTAATCAGATATAGCGTAGCTGAGAGTGTGCTGTAACTTTTGCTATCTGTTTTCCGTCGGTAGGGCCCGAAAAAAAGAAAGCACTTGCCGTTCCAAGCCACAACACGATATGGGTTATGTTGTTGCGTGTGTGAGAGCTCAGTCATCGGACCTTCTTCGCTGGATGAAATGTGATCATTGAGTCTTGTGTTGATTTAAATCAAGAGGAGACAAAACCTAACAAATAGGATGAACTAGTCAGAAAACAAGCCTGGCCTCTCATAACATTAATATGGGCTGTATTTGGGAATTTTTCGGTTGCTGCGTACGAATAACTGCTGTAGCCAGCAGTGGTAACAACGGTTCCTATTTCTTTCGGTGAAGCAAAAAAAAATATTATCTACAACCTTGTCGGAGACATCAAATCAATCACACAAACCGTTTTGGCTCTGAAAGCATTCGTTATCATCAATGCGTTCCAAGAAGAGCAATTTTAAATTGCTTCTCAAAAATGAATCGTGATCCATAACATTAAACCAATAGCACAAATTGGCATCTTTTTCCCATAGAAACGTCTATGCAAAGTTTCAGCCAAACCAAAAATGGCAATTAAAAAAATATAATAAAACTGGGATATTTTTTGTGGAACTGTTTTTTTCTTTTATGATGTTACGCTAGCATTGAAGATCCTATCACAACACTTTACAAAAAAGAAAATCAAAGTTTCTGAATGGCCAGTGCAGTCTTCTTCCGACCTTCATCCAATCAAACATCTTTGGTCTATGAGAAAATGGAGTTTCAAGAACAGAACCAATAAAAATTGCTCAATTGCTGCTAGTAATTGCAACTGATTCGAACTGAATGAACAAAATCGTACCAGAAACGACTGCTAAGCTTGTCGAATCAATGCCACGACGATTTCGAACAGCATTTGAAGATAAGAGTTGGTCACACAAAATTTTGAATGAATGTCAGGAAAATAGTGGAAATATTTTTTGCATAGGGGTACTGGGGGTAAGCCCGGCCCCCTAAGGAAAATGATTCTTTAGTAGCACTTGATGGCGAATATTCTTATATTTCTTTCACAGAATCATTGCCCTGATTGTTATTTTACAAGGAATAGTGAAGTTTCGAAACTAAGATAAAAACGACGTTTATCAATCAGTGCGAGTGAAACCGGCGCCCCTGGGGGGTAACATCGGCACCATGTTGTTAATGAATTTACTCGAATTAACTGAACCAATTTGAATTCGGAAACCACCAAATGAGAGATCTTAAATTTATGTATGTTACTGTTGAATTTAGTTGTTGTCGGTTAGCTGGTTCTGGAGAGATTACCGGAACCAGTTATTTATAAACAACGAAAGAATTTGATACTCGGCAAGCCTATCATGTGACACTTTAAATCATATTTTTACCTAGTTTAACTAAGCCAGGATCACTCTTCTAATAACCAGGATTGACTCTTCTAATAACCCTTGGAATTATTCAAAAATCACAGAAGTGCTTGAGTGCATGGTTCTAAGTCGATTCAATAATTTATTTAGCAGCAAGACGTCGGTAATAGATGAGAGATATGTGTCAGTAACATCCAACTAGCCTCAGACCATGTCGAGCCTACCCCACTCACTGGGTGACGGTGTTACCCCAACCACACCCATTTTTTTGAAGAGTATTTCTACAACTTTATCGCTTCAATTTACCTCAGATAAAATTCCTGTGATTGCTAGCAATACAGGCAATAAATTGTAGAACAACGAAAAATTATTTTAGTTTTTTCAAATGAATAAAAGCTTAAGTTCCACTCACGAAACATTACATCCGTTTACGCATCAGCTGCAGTAGCGTATGTTTTTTCTATTATTTTGACGTTTGACGTTTTACGGTGGCTTCGATGTATTTTAAAATGTCTAAAATATTAAATAACAACACTTCACATATTCCAAAACACAGTTAATCAGCGTTTTCTAGTAGAATCCTGGGAGTGACGGTCTTACCCTCAGTGCCGAGCTTACCCCCAGTACCCCTACATGTAAATACTACAAGTACAGGTTGTATGAAATGGTGACGTGGGACTAAACACTGTAATTGGAGGGATTTTTAGACACAAATGTAACATAATCCACAGACAGAATAAGTTCGTTTGTTCTGTGACTTAAGTATTTTAAGGGAAGGCTGACCCTTAAAATCTTTTTTAGGAATATATTTAACAACAATCGAAAAAATTTCGTTTACGCTTGGCAATATTGTGCCTGTGGTATTTTCTTTGTGCAAACAACATTTATTTGACAAGGCACAATCGTATCGTTGTTGTTGAAGAAGCACCAATAATTTCTCATAATGCGTCGTAATCAGAATTAACTCTATTTCCTCAAAAACTAAATCCAGCAATATTTACGTTATCATAATGAATGGTTGCATCTTATTTAACTCTAACTAATTAAAATTCGCTATATTATTATTATCTGAAAATAATTTTGAAGCCGTTACATAGGTTCAAACTTTTCGAAAAACCTTTACCTTCGAGACATCAAATTAGTCTAAGTTCATGGTAACAAACGTTCATCGACCTGTTGGGACGGGAAGATTCCGTATTTTTTTATTTCGATACAGAGAATATCATGGGGAATGAATTGTGTCTATTCATGTCGTCTGTGCTAGAAATGCTTGCATGGGATGGTGTTCATGTGAATTTGTCCTTGAAACTATTTATTATTTTTTACCGCTCATTAATGAAATAATAATGAAAACTAGCGTATTACAAAATTGTCCAACATTCTATCTATCCAACAACATATTGGCTATTGTTATCCATCATGTGGTTATTCTTTCATTATCGTTCAAAACCTGACGTAACATTTGCCAGTTTCATTTCCAATTTTACAGAATGCATTCTAGTATAGAAAGCAAAGACGTAGTTCCACGTCGGAAAATTCATATCTGGCATCACTGCTACCCAATCGAAACGACATCGCGCTAATCTTCTCTCTACCGTTGGGTGTCCGTCTGCCGCAACTTTCTTCCGCGTCCAATACCAACATAGCGAAACTCTTCGGTCGACGGGGTAAACATTCTCCGCGCACCACCACAAGAGCATCGATCGCAACCAGAAGAGACGCATGATAACAACATACGCAACATACCCTAAGCTCTTGCATGCCATCACAGCAGCAGAGCAGACAGGACCGAGCCGAGCGAACTGAGGCAAATTATGCTCGAAACATCGTCTTGTGAGCACTAGCCGTAGTAGTAGTGTTGGTGAAAGAATTTTCCTCGCTCATCATCATCAGCAGCAGCAGCAGCAGTAAGCAGCCAGCGCGAGAGCGAAAGTGCTAATCCGATCGGATCGGAAGAGAAAGTGTACACGCGCCACACCGGGCCCGACAAAAAGGTCGTTATCGCGCCGCGGTGCTGAAAGAATCGCAACACCGAACAACCACCATGCTGGTGCATATTTACTGGCAAGAAACATGCAAAAATGTGTAGGGGAGGATTGTACAAAACGCACCAGTTAAGCATTTGCGCGAATTACCGCGCTTCAAATCATTCCAAAGCGACATTGTACGAGTAGGAAGATTGTAGGATCTATTCATTGCATGTTCATGACGAAGTTTACTTTAAAATACTCGATTTCATTGTCTTTTTTTGGTAAAAATTACCACTGCCGCCAAACAAGCCCGTGACCAAAACGCACCACAACAAAGGTCAGTATGCTCCGAAGCAGTAGGCTAATATGCCACTAGCAGATATCAGCACGCGAAGCGAGAAGCACTTGAAGTCTCGAAAGTAAAATCATAAATAATGGAACATGCTCTCAGTTGTCAAGCAATCTCCTGCAAGCTCTTCATAGTGCATTCTGCCCCAATTTTAATTTTGTTTGTTTTTAGGTAAAAGTTGATGAAAGTTAGTGAAATAATTTGAAATACTCATAGCATTATAAACTCCAAAAGTGTAAAGGCTAGGGGAACCATAGTTTTTTGTATTATTTACTAGTCAGTTAATCATAAAAGCTTAAATAAAATTCATGAATAGTTACATGTTGGACAGAGCCACAGCCAATTGCACAGTTTTTCGAGTATTTTAGTCATTATGGCACACTTTTTCATTAAGAACTGTAGAGAAGCTGGGTTTTTATGAGAAAAGCGATGAATTTCGTCATAAAAAGCCACATGTGTAAGTATTTTGGGGAATTAATAGCGTGGGCCATCTTACCCAACTGGTGCGTCTTGTACGGTTCTCCCCTACCTAAAACCTGCTCCGTTAAACCTGACGCTGAGCGCGGTCGCTTTAGCTGTATGCTTTTCATCGTCGTCGCGATTGGCGGAAAAAAAAACAAAGCAAGTAGAATTTACACTTTGTACGCTTTTGTGTTGTACTTTTCCTTACACCAGTTGTGGGACGATCAACATGACAGCTGAGGAACAAATCGTGTGTAGAAGGAAATGTTTTCGTTGTGTTTTGGAGAATTTTATTACTCGAGGGCATGTGTATGATACAAACCTATATTATTTTGATGATGAACGGGAATTTTCATTTAATTTTAATTTTATTCAAATTTGTGCCACTAAATTGCTCACGAGAGATTCCACACAAACTCATCTATGAAGCTGGTAACACTCTCTCAGACGTCAGACGTTGTTGTAAGTTTTGTGATAACGACCATTTGTTTTTTTTTTAAATGGTATGGTCTACAAAACTTGTTTGTCACCCTGTATAGGATATACGAAGTGGGCACTCAATTTCAAGTTTCGATTTTATTGAGGTAGCATTGTTTGTACATTATACGTAAATAACGTAAATTAAGTAAATAACTCATCAACACATTTCATCTTCCAACTCATGAGAAGGAACATCAGAAAATAACACTGATCAACACAGGTGCATTCCAAAAGCTCAAACAGGGAGAAAATGAAAGATTATAGCTATTCAACCATTCCTGTGAATTTCATGTCCCCAACCACGAACTTTTTCCAGAGACTTAATAGCGGTCGTTGACAGTTTAGAATAATTACTATGCGACACTCTCACTAAGTTGACGCGTTTTGGTAATGGCGAGGCACCAAAATTCGTAGAAATGGTTGAATAGCTACAATCTCTCATTTTTTTCCGGTTTGAGCCCTTTTTCCGTTTTTCGGCCAGTGTAATTTTGACTTGTTTGATTGACTACCAGAGCTAGAAAGGAAACAGGTATCGATTGGAATGGTATTATTTGTACTTGAAAACCCATCCTGATTTATGTTTATGGAGTTCTCCGATTGGCGATCGCTGGGTTGTGATCGAGATCAACCGGGGTCTTAAGTGTCTGCCGATTTGAAACACCGTGTATGTTGAGGACACGATATCGTACTCCAAGCAAACATAAAATGGGAATCGGATTCCTCCAAAGACTGCAGCACCGTCGTCGGCGCGGAAAATAAACTGTCAACGACCGCTAACTTTCACTTTCGGACCTTAGCGAGAGGTACGTAGGATAGCTTTTTTGGTTTGCTTCTCTTCTCCGGGGGGTTTTCATAGCCGCAGGCAAAATTTGACCCCAAAGCTGGACATCACTTCGCGTTTCACAGTGCGTACACGGTTTTGAGAAATATACTGATACGATATACACTACATTGACTTTCAGTAATGATAGAAGAGAATGTCGGAAACATTATAATTATTTAAAACCGTGTACGTCACTAAATTTTACGTGAATAAAAATCTTAGATGTCACACAATGTTCCCGAACCAAAACAAACTCAATCAGACATAGATATCGATTACGAACAAGCCATTCTTTCTAATTGCCATTATCACAATCCAACCAAGCCGCAGCTAAAAGATCGGAAATTAGGTTTCTCCCCCTCGTTTCGCCTATCGACCTCCCCCGCTCCCTATCGAATCTCTCGTGCATTTCACACCATCATCAGGCCGCACCAGAGCTTGAGCTCGATATATTTTTCATCCTCGCGAACACTCGTCTCGTCTGCCTTGGAATCAACCTACTATAATTTTATTTATGGGCACAATACATGATTCTTGCGTTTCCCTTTTGTGCTGCGCTACCTAAGTCGCCTGGTAAAGCAAAAAATAAACGACTACTAATCCCTCTAATTGTGTGGTTGATGATTTCTACAGTATCATTGATCAACATTGTTTTTCCTAGCAAACATTGTTTTTACAACCGATATCACGATAACTCTTACCTCAGACATGAATGCCTTTTAGAATATTTAGAAAAATATTCAAATTTTTAAGCTACTAAAAGCACAAGAGATGGATAGTTTACGTAACATTCGACTGATACGGTTGAGTAAACATCAACAAATCTCTGCGAATCAACACGGTACAATATCATGTGACAATAGCGTTGTTTAAAAGTATCAAAAGATACACGAAGTTGGAACTGAGTTGCAACTACTAGAGTTGATAACGAGAATAATAATATCATTGTGAATTTCAACTACATTTTTTTTACTTCGAGTTGTTGTAAAAACAGCAAAGGCTATATTATGTTAATTTTTGACTGCCCATGTTTGTATGTTACATCTATCCAGATACCCTCAATCATATGGCGTGCAGTGACACAGTTCTCCGCATAACGACTGGATTACAGAGCCTAACATTGACTGCAAAGAGTAACAATTGCAAACCAACACTTGGACAACCAGTGCTACACATGTACTTACATACGACGGAGTGCAAGACGTTAGATATACTAACGAACGAATGATGATAGCACCCAGCCATGTCCGTCCGCATTTTGCTCAGGTCCGGTGGTCGGAAGATGACGACGACGACAACGAGAGCCCGACAAGTCTATTTACACTAGCAAAACTTTTCCTATTTGCCTGTTTCGCAGATCGTGAGCGCAAGCAACCTCGTGAGAGGAACAACAGTACCAGCACTAGCAACAACTAAAGAGTGCTGCTGAAACACACAATGGATCGTGTGTATTGCGCTGCTGTGCTGCGATCAGCAGATTTTCTTCTGTTTTCTGCTGCAGGGAATTACAGAATCTACTGTACAGGTCAACTTCGATATCGAGAGTACGTTATATTACATATGATTGCGAAAAAGGTTCTTGAAGCATCCTTGGACGACATTTCGAATATCTTTTAAGTCAGGCATTAACTAGTCACATTGTAACCTAGAAACAAGAAAGAGGGTTGTGTAATGCAAAAATATGGAAATTTGAAAATTTAGAGTATATTTGTATTATTGAAACCAATTTATGTAATAATTTTCATTATTTTTATGTAGTTTTTAGCATATTGCTTTTAGGCATGTTTTTTTAATGTAAATTGTTTCTAACTCAAACTTTGTTACTAAAGTCTAGTGACTTACTACTTCTTTTTCATAACGAAATAAATGTTTTAAACTCAATTTACCAAAATGGCGTTTTTATTTAAAAAAATAGTAGGTGGGTGGTATCCAAGACACGACCGCATAGTTGACGTAGGACTACGATAATTTTATATTTTTATTTTTAAGCTATGCTTGATTTAAGCTCGTTTTACTTTTGTAAATTGCTTGATTTATTCTAATCAATTTAAGCTCAACATCTTCCAAAAGGAAAGTTTTTTGGTTCGGGTGGTAATATCAAGTATCTAGGTCGCCAGCCCAAATTTGACCACTTTGACCACTTTGACCACTTAAAAAGTCATGAAAAAAGAACCGTTCTTTTTTTGACAACAGAAAAAATTCTAGCGTTTTGCCAAAATCGAACTGGGTCTGTATTTTGATTATTTCTTTGCAGCACTCTATCTTGGAAGAAAAAATTTTCTCTTTAACATTCACAATTGAAACCAAATTTAGGAGGAAATTTGGGACTAGAGCTCTATGCTTTCGAGAAAAACTTTTTTTTACAAAGTTACCTAAAATTATTGGACCCATAAAATTGTAGAACAAGGTTTCCCATCTACAAAAATAAAAAAGTTAGATACTTGATAGTATCGAAAATTTTAGTCACCCTAATTTTTGATACTTTTTCAATAAGCGCTTTATCATATGTAACAACTTTGTAGAAGAAAGTTTTTCTCTAAAATATTGCTATAGAGCTCTAGGCCCAAATTTCCCCCTAAATTTGGTTTCTGGACCATTGATGAATACCTTTCATTCTAATACAGCGAATTTACTTTAATACACGAAAAGGCAACCTTCTATAAAATATTTAATTGAGTACGATTTAGTAGAAATTAAACTTCCTTCTATAGCTATTTGTCTTGTCGAAGTTGGCTCACTCACCGATCACAAAGCGGCAAAGATGTCACATATTTTTTTTCCTGCAGTTACAAGCTCGTGAAAAAAATATCGATAACGAATTACAATTTTAGTAGAAAATGTATAGTCACGGAAAATTTGAAATCAGAAAAAATTTGATCAGTTTTAAATTACCAAAGAACAACGAAGATACCATATTTGAAAGTTATGTCTGTTATCTTCGAAAATAAACTAGGCTAGAGTGATGCACAACATTATCCTCAGCAATTAATGTTTGCATAGAGTTGTTCAATTACAATTGCAAATGCAAATTCAAAAAAATTTTCAATTGAAAAATACAAATACTAATGTCGGAACTCTAATATCAAGATGAAATGAATTCGGTTTTCCTCTATACCGCCACCGCGGGATGCAACTAGTATTGTTAGAACAATTATGGACTAAAATTATTTAGCTAGTAAAATATAACCATCAGTACAGCTCGTTTAACTATCTATTCAAAGATCTGTACGGAGCATATTGTCTTTTAAATACCCTATGATCAGTTATTCAAATAAATCTGAAAAAAGCAGAGTATAGAGTTCAAAAATAAACAACGCATTTTGTTTTTTGCGGCACCCGAAAAATCATATTGAATTCTGATATTTGTTGCTATACGAAACAAGAAGAAGAAGAAGACAATTCAAACGGCAATTCGATTGTGTTCCACGCCCCACTGTGCGTCAACAGCGGCAATGTAGTTTTCACTTGGCTTAACTACACAAAATTGAATATCGAGTATTTCTGCACTGATAGACAACGAGTAACCAGTGCTGTGTTCATACATTGCTCGGTGTAGTACTGTTGCCTGTGCCATCATATTCTCCTTCAAGACATCAGTTTTATTAACATTAACATATTTATTACTAGCAGAACGTAATACTGTCTGATAGTGGTGGTTACGAACTTTCCGAAAAAGCTTCACCTTCAAGACATCAAAATAGTCTAGGCTCAGGGAAGCTAACATTAGTTAACCTATTGGGACGGGGAGATTCTGTCAATTTTTTTTTGCCACTGCTATACAGGATATCACAGCAGGCAGTTGGTGTCTATTCATGAAGTCTGTGCCAGGGGTGCTCGCATATGGTTGGTGAAAATTCGACCTTGAAGCTTTTATACAATTTTCACTGTTTAACAATGAAGTGGTAATAAAAAATTGAAGATTCACAAAATTGTCCATCATTTTATCAATCCAACGACACACTGATTATATTGATCCATCATGTGGTTACATCAGTATCACCGTTTGAAATCTTTCATTCCGACGTTACATCTTGGTTTTAGTTTTCGCGGAATGTATCTCGATATAGTGCGGTTAGACGTAGTCCTACGTCAAAAAAAATTAACCAGGTCAAATTAATTTCATTTAGCAACTTTTAAAACTTGTTACATAATAAAGTAAACATTATTTTCCTTGGAAAACCCAACTTTTGAAATTCATACTTGTATTTGTATTTGTATTTGTATTTTGTATAATTCATCTGACAAATAAAGTCTTAATGAATAAAATTAGT
The DNA here is from genome assembly GCF_029784165.1 of Wyeomyia smithii. NCBI lineage: Eukaryota > Metazoa > Arthropoda > Insecta > Diptera > Culicidae > Wyeomyia > Wyeomyia smithii. Next base: position 51,692,127 of record NC_073695.1, on the reverse strand, counting down.
CTAATGTATCACAGATCTAATCCTATTTACGAATCGTCCAATTGTCTCATTAAAATCAAACTGCTCTTCCACAGCTGTGAACGCTCGAATGCATGCCAAAATCGGCTCGTTTTGACCAAACAAAGTCCGGTGAAAGGTTGGCTGTAATAACGATGTATTCCGAAGAGTCCTATAAGGTACGCGAAAGTTCATCTTTTCAAGTAGTTTGGGGGCATCATTTGCACCGTACAAAATTTTCGCCACGAACAAAATTTGTTGCAGTTTCCTTCGTTGTTCCAGTGTATCGAGAGCCAGTAGTCGGCATCTGTCAGGATAGGGTGGCAAACTATCGGGATTCCTCCAAGGCAGATTTCGCAGTGCAAGACGAATGTTATGTACATTTATGGAATTTTTTATATATTATTACCATTATTTGTTTATTCGTAACGTCATCTGACAAATGTATGGTCTTCATGATATAATAAATTTAAGTTACTAACACAATTACACTAAACATCTTAAAATATTTATCGTCTACAAGGGAGTCGTCGTTCGAAGGCAACAATCGGAATCTCAAAGTCGAAAAGTTCGTAGACAGCCCATACTTCACTTTGCTCGGCTCGAGGTACAGGAAGTTTCTTGTGCGGAGTGGTCTCTTTGCTGTAGTATCGCAGGGCAATCTACTTGTCCGGATAAGACTTGATCTGTAGAATCGTTTCAAGTCCCAGTAGCTTACATCGAGCTTCATATGAGGGCCAGTCTGACAGGTTATTCCAGGGAAGCATGCGAAGAGCATATCGAAGAAATTTTTTCTACACAGATTCGATTCTAGCGATTAAGTTTGCTTGAGATAGCCTCTAGATCAGTGTTGCAAATTTTAGGTTGTCAATTGAAACTGACAACTACGAATATCAGTTTCAACACGAACGAGCACAAAGTGAAAATTACTCTTAGTTCCAATCATTTGATGGTGATAATGCTGACTGGCAGCATTACTGTGTTTTCGCACACGCTATGTTACTTCAGCGATCTTTTTGTGGTGGAGGATGAAGATGCCTACCTACTTCATCGATTTCACGCAATGGAATGGCTCAGATCAAATAATTTCTATATTTATTAGGACCTAAAATTTATTTCACTGATAATTGACTCGCGTGACACTCAATATGTGGTCCCCGTGGCTCTGTGGTTAGCGATGTCGGTCGGCTAGCTCTCCCACAAGGTTGTGATATCGGGTTCGATTCCCGATTGAGTCGAGGATCTTCTCGAGCTGGAAATTTTCTCGACTCAGCACTGGGGCACGGTGTATCGTTGTACTTATCCTACACATACAAAATGTGCCAAAAACAATATCGATAACGAATTCTCTCAACTAATCTAGTTGATCGAGACCACTATTAGCCCCAAGGCTAAGCGTGCGATATTGTTGACAATCATTGTCAGCTTGAAGAGAGTGAGAATTAAACAGCTGTTGTGTCATTTTAATTTTGCAGTGTCGAAGTTTTGCAACAATGCGCTAGAGTACAGAACAAGACTAGAGGATAGAGCGCACCAGCGAACAGTAGAGCGATCGAAGACAGTAAGGATCCAAGACAACGTTGCCAGTATGCCAGATAAATCCGGATTTTGCCAGATTTTTGTTTGCGCGCTAGACAAACAGATAAACCTCAGAATCTGCCAGATATTTGAAAATGAGACAGATTTTTGCCAGATTTCATCCGCGTCGTCTCGCAAAAAGGTCATCATTACGGGACGGGCCATGGTCGGCTCTTACCTACCTACACCCGGCGAGAGCAAAAAAAAGGTCATCACTTTTAATTTTGTCGGGAATTTTATTCGACAATGAGTGCCAAATTTTTGCCAGACTTTTTATTTTCGTTTTACCAGATTTATTGAAAACTTAGTGGCAACGCTGATCCAGGAACTTACCGCGAATATTTTCACATCTGCGTAAGGTAAGCAACAAAAAAGGAGTGTGAAGAGCAGAGGACCTAAACTGCTTCCTTGTGGGACGCCGGAGAGATTGGTGATTATACCGCGATTAAAGGTTTCCATTGCATTTTAAATAAAAAATGCTCTTAGTAAGTATTCTACATAAGAACGCTCATGTATAGTCTTCTCCGAAATTGTATAACAAAAGTACACCGCTGGACATTCTATTCCCCTTACAAAAAAAAATACGAAAACACTCAAGGGCCGTTCAATTTTCACGTGGACTAATTCCTACGCAATTTATTGTCGAAATTGACTCACGAAGAATGTTACAAATAGTTCATCACATAAATTTCCCTGCGATAACGATAACTGAACCTTGACGTGGTGAATGGGCTTGTAGACAAATCAGTAAATATAAAACGGTTTGAAAATATATGCACATGTTATAAATTGTCAAGTAGAAAAACGATTCAAATTTTAATTTGAATTCATATTTAGTCTTAAACAATCAACACTAGATATGTTATGTTTGGTGAAAAATTCAATCATCAACTCAAAACTCGAGCTATTTGGCTTTTAATCTTTTGAGCAAACTTACGCCAAATTCTAAAATGGCGTATGCATATTGGCATAGGATTTATTCAAAACATTGTGGCTTAGAAACCGTTGGTTGTATAGAAAATCCTTCTGTGGATGGGTTGTAGAAATAACAATGCCTTGTAAAAAAATATGCAACGATAATTTTTTTTGACTAAATAATTGAAAATTATCACTAAATTTAAGTTCGCGAAAAACGTTTTTTTAACTTTTTTATCATAGAAACTTGAAGTTACGCCGCAATTTTCGATTAAAAATCCAGAATAGACCAAATTTTTTCACTTTTTTCAAAATATTTGTATTCCAATGATTTTAAACAATATAACTAGTTATTTTAAGTCGTAAAACTTGCAATAACTAACTTCGTAATTACAACTGGTTTCAAGTTATTTTGAATATAAGCTGACGAAATAAGAAAATAAACACTAAGCTATACAGAAGACGAATAAAATTTTCCTCTTGAATAAATGTTCTATTAAAACTTGACATTATTCCAAAACTTTTGATAAACAGTCGTGGATGGGAAAAGGTACCTTAGACCAGGTGATGATGCTTTTTTACGCTTTTTGTGAGATATTTGTGGTTCTCTGGCAACAAACATAGAATTAATAAAATAGACGATCAGACGAACAGACGACATAACACAACTAATTCTTTGACATCAAAAAGATCGGATGAATAATTTAGAAGCTATGGCTATGCTCACATTCACGGAGATTTTTTTCGATTGACTGAATTCAAAAAACGGAAAGAACATTTAAATAATTAAAAAATGGATGCATTTACAATGTTAGTTATTACAAGCTTTCAACATTTGCGGTATTTCTCCAAGTTTCTTAAATAAAAAATTACAAAAATCATTTTTTTTCGTCTTTTGTTTTTTTACAACCCGAAAAAAAAATAACATCAAAAAACCTTAAAAGTTGCTGTAATTGTACATAGCCTTATCATAATTTACCAATGTTTTTTATTGTAAATACATCATTTTTACATTAAATATCCTTGTCCAGAACAAAAACACTGTTTTTGCCTGTTTTTACCATGAAAAAGGGGGGCTGTTATGTATCTTAACAGCATTTTTCTAGGCACTTTTTCCATACATTTGAAAGTCTTTGACAATGTTTTTCATGGTAAAATTATTGTGAAAACATGGCAATAACAAGAAACGTTCGCAAGCTTACAGTAAACATACCATGTTTTTATGGTTACAATAAAAAATATTGTCCATTTACGGTTCTCACCATAAAATTCAACGTAATTTTTTTATTCGGGAAGGCTTTTTAAATTCTCTACAAACATTATTTTTACTATTTCCACCATAAAACAGGGGGTTGAAATAATAATGATAACTCACGTAGTACAAATTTCTATCCTAAACATATTGTCAACATTTGGTCAGAATTTGTGTTTGTTCGTTTGTACAGTTTGTACTCCCGTATAGAAAAAAACAACAACGTAATTCTGCGTTATAAAAATTCATTAGGTTTAAGAAACGCAACTGGGGAAATGAATATAGAACTTACTTAATTGCTAACTTATTCTCTATAAAGTGAGGATATCGTAGCATTTGAGGATCGCAACGATTTTTGTCGAGAATTGGTAATAAGTTTATTTGACTTAGTTTCTAATGTTTCAACACCAGTAAGTCTATGTAATTCAAGTGTATCAAACGCTTCAAAAAGGTGAGGAGAGACCAGCGGTGCTCTGCTCTCTGTCAAGAAAGCAGTTTTTATTACGCTTTTACAGCATATTTAAAAATTGTTCAAGAAAAAGGGATGTTTCAAAAAACCTTTACCTTCGAGACATCAAGTTAATCTAAATTCATAGAGGCGGGAGACTAATTTTTTATACTGATATAGACAAATTCACAGTAAATGTTTGGTGTCTTTTTAAGCAGTCTGTGCTAGGTATGCTCGCATTTGGTTAGTACATTGTTCGCGTAAATTTGTTTTTAACGCTAAGCAATGAAATAATTATGATAACTACCGTAAGGCGCCCTTATTCAGCGCGGCTCTTAATTTTGCGCACTTTGAATTAAAATGTTAAAAAAATAATTAAAAGCCGATATTCAAAAATGATGTTTGGAAGTGATTTCCTATATATTAACTGTTAACTTTCTGCTAATGTTTCTTTGGTTTAATATAAGGCATCAACATTTTGATACGAAGTGCGCAGAATTAGGACGCCTCACGGTAGCATATTACACAATTTTCCAACATTCTATCTATCCAACAACATATTGGTGATTGTTATCCAATATATGGTTATGCTGTTATTATCGTTTGAAATCTGACGGAACATTTGCCAGTTTTATTTCCTATTTTACAGAATGTATACCAGTATAGAAAACAAAGACGTAGTCCCACATCAAAACTTATTTAGATAAACTATCCAATAAATGAAATTATACCTAAATTTATCGAAAACACATTCCCGCTGGCCACACTGCCCACAGCAGTCACATTGAATGTCGCGTGTTTTCAAGGGAGAGTCTTGTTTTTTTTCTGCATGCTAATCGAGAGACTGATACAATGTATGTGTGTAGGTACCCAAGTGCTGAATTCTCTTGCATGGCGATTTTTTTTTTGCTAGCTATGCATTGCTACTTTCAGTGCAATAAAACAAAGCTGAGTCTTCGTTTTCGGTGTGAGTGCGAAAAGTTATTAATTTTTCACACTAATTTTCTTCAAACTCTGTTCAACTAATTGCAATTGATACCCATTGAAGATTGTGATTTGCAGGAATGACCATTTTAAAAATGACCTACCTTCTGATTAGCTATTGATTTTACAAATGGCTATCTGCGTTCCTTATCTGCTGCGCTGCAGGCAATCCTGGGGAAAACTGCAACTGGCAGTAGAAACACTAAAATCACACTTTTCCTTTCCACGTTAAACAATAGTGTAAGTAAAATATAAGTTGCACAGCAACCGTTTACTAGGTGGTTGAATCTTGAAGAATGAAAGACCGAAATTAATCGAACCGAAAAATCTCTACTCTTGGCAGATTTTTTCCTTCGCTTTACTGCCCCCTTTGGGTTTTCTTTTCACGATAATCGCACAAACTTAACTCTCGAACAGGTGATCGTTTAACACAATTAAAGCACAGTAGTGACACCAAAAACGGTCGATTTTTCACTGGATTGGAACAGCGCGGCGAGAAAAACACACCTTGTCGATCGAATTTTCGCTTTTTTTGCAAACCTATGGCGACGCACGGCAAGGGGACGAATAATCGTGCGTGTATATTCAAGGCTTGAGCATTTAACTGGTTCTTCTGTAACACACTTTTGCACTCTTTCCGTTTTGGACTTTTCTGCCGTCTGCTTTACTACTTCGTCTTATTTACTATACTGCTGCTTTGCTTGCTGCTCACGGTGCGATGATGTGAAGCTGAACTAGACACGGCACTGACTGGTTACTACACTGTCTGTTTGTATGCATGACAGCAGTGACGGCAAGGCACCAACTCTACACACTTTCTATCAGCAAGTCAGTTTGGTTATTTTGATTATTTTAAAATTGTTTCCAGTTTCGCACCAACCGTACTGAACTGTTATTATTTGGCAGCACTTCGTATCGAACTCTTTCCTTTACGTATCTTCGCGTTTGCAAAGCTTATGAGAGAAAAAGAGAAAAAACATTTTCGCTTTCATCACGCATGTAACGACAGTTCCTTACGCAATTTTCTGTAAGTGAGAAAAGTTACATATATCCGCTTTACTTTGTACACTCTACCAGGAAAATAGCTGAAAAAACGTTAAAATGCCTTACAATTAGAGTACAATCTAAAAAACCTCTTAGGGATCATTCAAATAATACATAACGCTCTAGGGGGTGGGGGGTATTCAACGGAGCGTTATACTGCATGTGGCAAACATGTAAAATTGCGTTACATGGGGGTGGGTGGGTATTGAAAATTGCCAAATTCCGCGTTATGTAATATTTGAATGGTTCCTTATCAGGATGTGTAGAGAATTGAACAGCTGGGCCAGCTGGACGATAAAAAACTAAACGTGAATCGTAGAATCATTTTTCAATTCGCGACTACGAAGCTCAAAGAGATTTCAAATGCTGCTCACACTCACGTAAACTCTCACATATAGCGAATTTCTTTATTCCACCAGCGCACCTCCTTTTGACCTGGAAGCGCAATAACTGCTGTCAAAACCCTACTTTATTCGCTCGATTTTGACCCAGTTTTGACCTGCCTTGCTGCCCGAAGCGCTCTGTAAAATTTGTCAGCTTCAACCCACCACCGCACGTGCTAAGGTACAAACAATTATCTGACATCTCTGTATTACTTGCGTCCTAAATGGCGATGACGTTTCATTATTCCTCGGCAGTTTTGCCCGCACTCAGTGGAATAAAGAAAGGCAGCGATGTTAGATTGGAAGGCGTATCTTCAATTCGTTGCGAAATATGTGAAGACATCTGCTTTTGACAGAGGTCATTTCTAACATCTCGGTAGGAGCAGCGTTGCCACTAAGTTTTAAATAAAATCTGGCAAAACGAAATAAAAAGTTTGGCAAAAATCTGGCACTCATCGTAGGATAAAATTCCCGACAAAATTTAATGTGAAGACCTTTTTTTTGCTCTCGCCTGGTGTAGGCGAGGGAATGTACTATGAGTTATAACATCGAGTACAACATAGAAACGTCAAATCTAATGTTTTCGCTTTTTTTGTTTTCTTGCTTGTGTTTGCTATTGATACAAAACTCTCGTCGTTCCTTTCATTTTCGAACGGAAAGCTCGTATATAAATTATGAAGAGATTTTTTTACTTAGATTACATCATTTTTTTTGAATAATAACCAGATGCATTTTGTCTACTTAAGAAGTGTAGGGGCTAAGCATCAACAGAAACAGCAAAATAATGAAGTCAATTCGACCGACATTGACGTTTTCGTATCAGGTTTGACGTTTTCGTATCTTCGATGTTATACTCTGTCAAATGTACAGCGAGGGATGGGAAAAGGCATTACCACATACATAAGAAATACGTAACACTCAGGAAGATATCTTCCAAAAGAGTTGGTACAAAATGAACTACTCGAATGGTACCACACCCTGAATAAAATCACTGTTTGAGTTGTTTTTGAAGGCAGTGTACCTGCACAGCCCTGCATTTGTCTCGTTCCTTATCGAAAAATGCTGCCTTAATTTTGTAAACAGCTTTTTGACAGTTCCTTATGGGATTTTCTTTGGGGCTCGATAAGGCCGAGAAAAAGAAAATTCATTTTGTTCATTATTTATCGAGCAGTTTGACAGGGCGAGGTGCGGAGTACTATGGGGCAACGTGTACCAGAAAAAAATGCCAGTGTTACGTATGTCTTATGTATGTGGCATTACCTCGGGTATAGGTAGGTAAAGGCCGACCGCAGCCTGTCTCGCTTTCCAGAACGTTGGTGTGTTGTCAAAATGAGGCAACATTTATTGGATGCATTCACTACTGCCCGGTATCGCACAGAGACAGCATTTCACTAAAGGAAGTCCCTCTGCATCAGCTGGCCCTGCTACTATCGATGCTGAGATCCGCTGCAATTGCTGCGCTATCCGTTGCCATGCCACAGCTGTGGCCGCTATCCGCTGCACTGCTGCTGCTACCGCTGTTGTTGTCGCTGTCTAGAACTAATATGAGCGGTTTCAGCTGACACAGGCTCTTATATAGGTCAAATAGCACATTTCAAATTACTAGGTCTATAATTCAGTCAACCATACTTGGGAAGCAATCATATAACGACCAATCAGAGGTCGAATTTTGCGTTTTGTCAAGTCTTGACAATTTTCAATAGTACAATAGTTCGAATAATAGAATTACAATTTTCTGCAACAAGGAGGAATCTCAGAAGATTTTCCAATCTATTGCTGCAATAACGAAGGAAATACATCGAAAACTAACCGATTTATTAGCATTTGAAATTGGACAATTTTTCATTTTTTCCGGTTTTAGATTTTCATTTTACATCCCTATGTAGCCGAACTTCCTGAGAGACGTAGTTCTACATCAAAATATCCAGGCATCCCTAATCAAAATCATTTGGGTTGTTTAGCTATATACGAATTGAATCGTTGTTCTTCGATTTATACATGAAGAAGCTAAAGCTATTTATACATGAAGAAGCTAAGAAGCTAAACAACCCAATTAGTGACATCTGGCCGCGTTTATGTTATGTTTCTGAAAGACAAAAATTTCTATTTGCTAACTTTATACGTGATTCATTTTTCAAATCCCTTTTGGGACGTTCGATACACTATTTATTGAATGAAGTTTCTTACACGATTTTTTCAAATTAGGTCCTAAGCCATACCAGTTATTATGTATCATTTAAAAAAGATGCCTTCTCTGAGCAAAACGTGGTTTTCGAAAAAATGTTTATTATTGTTCTTTGATTTTCAAATGAAGAATGGAAAACTGCTCGAAATATCCTAAACGACTGTTCGCCTGTGTACGGTATATGGGCGAGATGGCATACACACAAAAAGTAGTCTTGATATTCAGAACAATAGTTGGAACATATAAAAACAGACGTGCTACTCGATGACGATTTCATCGACCAGAAATATAACGATTATTTTAAAATTTTGCTCAGTGGGCAGTAATGCCGTTAGTGTCGCTATAAGCAAGCGTGCACATGCCACTGGTGTTAATTTAAGCAAGCGTGCACACCCATTAGCAAAGATAAGAACCTTCTCACGAAAATAATTTAGTAGGCAATAATAAATATCTTATTTAAGATGAGAAGCATTATACTCGAAAAATATAACGTTGTTAAAAGTGGATGTTATAGTATGTAGTTATACAACAGACATATAGAGGTGCCACTCAATGACGATTTCTTCGTCCAGAAATATATGGATAAATTTGAAATTTTGTTCAATAAGCAGTAATGCCACCGGAGTCGCTAAAAGCAAGCAAAGACAAAAACATGCACTCATTAGCAAAGTCAAAAAATGGCGCTAATGCCGCTGATGTGGCTATGAGCAAACGTACTTACCCATTAGCTAAAATAAAAACCGTTTCTACGAAAATTAGTTAGCAGGCAATAAACTCACAATTTCACAGATGGTCTCGAGGTACGATGCTGGCCTAACAAGCCAGTCGGTTTAGATTCGAGTCTCGGCTCGGGAGAGACTGTTAAGGTACGTTTAGACTATTAGACATGTCGGTCTGATTTTGACTACGGCAGAAATCGGCAGTCTGCTCGATTTACCGTTCGACATACTTTGTCAAACCCGTTTGTATGGCGGTGTTCACACTGCTTGCACAAGTCGAGAGGAAAAACTGCCAAATGAATGTCAAATGAATTTTTTCCTCCATTAGAATATTTGCCAGGACACAAAAAACGAAAATGATGTTTGTTATGGAAAGCCAAAACAAAAAACTAAAAAAAATTCAAAGGTTCTCGAATCTGATGAAAAAATCAGATAGTCTAAACATACCTTTAGTGTCAGTAGGATCGTAGCGCTAGCCCCACAATTGTCCTGTACACTAAGCAGTCGGCTACGAAGTCTGTATATGAATAAACAGAAGGTCAAGTTCCGAATCCGAATTTAGCACCAAGGCTTTGCTTTTGCAGTAAGCTTACAGCATTGCTCATTAGTGTGACGTTTCGAAGTGTTTTCCACCTTGTTTTCCACGCAGATATGAAATGTTTCATCTATTAGCACAAAAGTAAGTGGAATCCACTTCGCAGTAGCGTGTCGATTTTTTATAGTGTTTTCATCAATTATCATTGTCTAGAATAACAAAAAACATTGGTTTTGTCATTTTTAGAATGAAAACAGCAGTTTTTCAGGCATGTTTCACATACATTTAGAAGACAATGTTTTTCATGGTGGAATTATTGTCGGTGGTGGATTTAGCAACAAAAACGTTATTGAAACAGGGCAACGACCTTTAGCTCATAGTAAAAATACCAACTAAACTCCTAAACAAAAAATCTATTTATTTCTACGCTCGTTTTGACATTTGCTTGAGGCGAAAATGTTGATTATTCGGAAAAAAATTATAATAATTGAAAATCAGCCAACATACGAACAACGTCTTCTCTCAGATGGTCTTGAGGTACGAAACTGGCCTAACAAGCCAGTCGTCGTAGGTTCGAGGTTTGGCTCTGGAGAGACTGTTTGCTGTACACTAAAACAGTTGGCTGCGAAGTCTGTGTATAAATAAACAGAAGGTCGAGTTCCGAATCGGAATGTAGCGCTAAGGCTTTGCTCTGCTTTTTAACGAACAACGTTTGACCCGCATCGGATTTGTCACTAAAATATCGTCTCCTTTACTTAATCATTTTTTTTTTCATGCTGAAACAGATCTTTATTTGCTCTTAATGATACATGGTCATATAACTTTTAAAGCTATCAATACTTTTCAGACTGTCAGGAATTTCTAAAGAATACATTATAAATCTAATGAACGCTTTTAGTAGTCTTGCGACCGTTTGCTGAGGCTCTCCGTTTAACTCTGGGTAGTGAAAAAACTTGAATTATAATTGATTTTGTTGTGTTATCAGTTGTAAGTTTCGTTGCGCCTCGTGCCAAATGTCTACTCGGTTGTGACAGCTAGCAAATTTGTGTTCAAGCGTTTCGCGCTGCCCGCAAAAAGAGCAGTCCGGATTGTCTCTCCTTTCTTGGTGGAACAACAGATCGTTGTGATAGTATTTTCCGTGGATTAGTAGAAAATATGCAGATTTTTCGTCCGAGTTTAAGGACTTATGGTTTATGTTTTTCCAAATTTTCCTCCAGTTTTTGTCAACTCGTGTTGTTATGGCTACATGTGGCAGGGATTGTATTTGGAACTGGTATATCTCCTTGGCTTCAGGTTCATTTAAAAGGCGCTCTGGAAGGCTGGGGTGGCATCGCGCATTTCGTTTCGAGTGTTTTTGTTCGTTTCGACCACATTTGACATTGCTGATTTCGATTCGAGCTCGAAACGAGTAGATGGCGTATTATTGCAGTTGATCTTCGAGCAAAACTGGCATTACGTAATAGTTTGATCGAGCATTTTTTGGCTCGAAAGTGATAAAAAATTGTCGATAAGTTGAACACGTTCGTTTGTACCTAAGTTTGTTGACTCAAACATAAATAATTTCACTGAACATCTGTGGAGCGGAAAAACATTAATTTGGTAGGATCCACTAGCGAGTAGATTCAAAGTAGGGGATAACTTTAACGGAGCAGGAATTGTACTAGTGCAGTTTGGAGGGAAATATTGTACCTAAAATAGGTTTGAGTGCTCCCCGCCTTATCTTGAAATGTTGACGAAACCATGAAAAAATATTTCTTTTGCATCAGAAAATAACTAACTTTGTTTCATTTAATGTAAGCCTAATACTCATATCTTATTGTTTACGTCTTTGTATATCCCTATAACCATTTTCATCACTAGAAGAATCGTAAAAAAAACATTCAAAAAATTCAAACATTCAAAGATTAATATTTTGTTTTAAGGACAAATCTTATTATAAACGTGAAAAATAGCAATCTCTAGGGGCAATACACAGTTGATATATGGCAAAATATTTCCAATATTAGATATTACAAAGTATTTATCTTTGCATTATTAGGCGTCGGTGTGTTGTCAATGTGTCGGATAAACGATAAATATCAAAATTTATCAACTGATATCGTATAATATTACCAAAATATATTCCAAGAAAATAAAGTTGTCCAGCCCCTAGACAAATCTGACATTTATTTTCGAGTCGATGTTTGCTCGAAATAAACTGCAATAAAATTGGGGTGTCGAAAATAATACGCAATACCAACTTCACCTCGAAACGAGTTTGATTTCTCTCGATTCGAGTTACTCGAAGCGAAATGCGCAATGTCACCCCTGTTTATCAACAGCTTAATGCTGTGAAGGTAGCTTAATTCATTTGGAATGTGGTCATGCTGCATGTAGTGATCAACTAAAGATTCGGTATCCCTTGATTTTAAGTAACGGTTTGTTAACAACGATTAATCAATTAATCAGAAGCAAAACCACGTCAAATGAACTGAAAACATGCAAAGAATTAATAGACTATTTTTGATTTAAATGAAACTTCGCACATGTCTCTGACTCAGCCACGGAAATGGCATCGCTGTTAGCTACCATACATTTGACGCGTTACCAACATCACTGGCACTGGCACCCGAAAAATGGACAGTTTACCCTTTTCTTATGCTGATTCGGGCAAAACAGCTAAATATTGACTGTTATTATTGTTGCATTTCGGATAATTTAAGTCAATTTGGCGTCGTACACAAATTACGTAACGCTAAAAGCCCGGATTTTAAACCCCCGCCTCTCTATGCAACGATAAGTAACGTTCAATATGATTCCCCTTTCCCCTCTAAAACAACGTAACGCTTAACCCCCAAAAAATTTCGATTTCGAAGGGAAATCACAGTTACGTAACTGTTTTAACTACCATCCTTACGTAACTGTTTCAACTACCATCCTCCCCCATATGTCACAATTAGTAACGCAAACTCAACCCTAATCCCCCCCCCCCTTCAATGCGTTACGTAATTTGTGTATGACGCCTTTTCGCAATGTTATGCATATTATTAAAGTTATATATTTTTTTTTTTTTTACTTTCGCTTATTTACCGTCGGTCTAGTTCCGCCACTGTTGTGGCCAATCACCGACGCCCAGGGAGACGACTCCACACCCAGGACCCTAACTCACGACCCGTTTATTAACGGACCGGCGCCAACGGCTTTACTTCCTCATGCGATGGAAGGCGTGATCCCAGAGATTTTTCGCCACAGAAAATCTCCCGGTGTCGGCTAGGATTGAATCTAGACCAGTTGGATTGGTTGTGAGTGGATCACGCCACCTCACAACCATCGACACCTATGTCGGCGGTGGGATTCGAACCCAGGCGTCGAGCGTGGTTGGCGGAGACGTTACCAACCACACTAGGCCCCCGCTCATTAAAGTTATATATGATAGTTAGTATTTTATAGTTTGTTTGAAGATGAAGTGAAGTAAATTTTGGTGGCAGATAAACTGGTTTTCGGATGGATGGTACAAAAATACATGTTCGTTATGCCAGAGAACTACCGTGCTAGTCTCTCGGACTCAGCAAACTGAGTATTTTCCGCGGGGGAGCTGCTAAATTTTTCATTGAAATAAAATAATCAATTTATGCATGCTTTGCTTACTTCTAGAGCCGCTTTGACAAAGAATGAAATATTCTATCAGATACATTTTTAACTTACTCGAAATACAATGTGAAATGGAAATTACGAGAAGCATTAGATTGAAAACAAGAACATCATATCAAGAAGACTAGCATCTCTGGATCGATTCCATACAAATGGCAAGCGTCAAATCAAATCAAATGTTTTTGTCAAAAAGCAACACCTGTTATCAGTAAAAGCGGAGTTTGAGCAGAGTCTATGTTTATAATAAAAGTCCCGCAAAGATCAAACCAAAGGAACCAAATCAGTTTCAAGCGAGAGTACACATCGAGCAATGTAAATAAACAAGGTGATAATGTTAGGAGTGAATGAAAAGTGTTGTAATTAAGCGTAATAAAGAATATGTGTTTTTCCGAAGTTTTACTTACACATTTCAATCCAACATTAAACCTGTACACTGGTTCACTCAAATTTAACAAAACTTTACCGGTGTAATCTTTCAAAACTGTGAACCTTGTGAAAAATTTCGCTTATGCATGGTGAAAAACAGAACTGTATAGTTCTTGGCAACAAACGGCACAATAACTGTGTTGCCGAAACGAAAGATTTTTTTCTTCGCGCGACTCTATATACACATAGACTCTGAGTTTGAGGCGTTCTAATAAATCTTGCATTCAACAATGATCATTTGAATCAAGTTCTGTGCAAGCTATTTCGCACTAGCATGCAATCGATTTTGCCTTCATTCCGTACATAGTGTTTGGCCGATGAGCCCTTTGCGTTCACGTTGCGTTGGTATTACAGCCGAAAATCGTTGGTTGGAGCACAACTGCCACCCAACTAGCGAATCGTGGATGAATTGACAATTGGGCAAATTTTTCAGAGGGGAGCGCCGATTGTTTGTTTTCTTCCTGCTTTGGAAAATTTCCCAATTTCATTGCGGTGAAACTATGCCAAAGAAAATGAACATTGCTCATCTGTCTTGCTGCTGTAGTAAATATTTTATGTATTTGGTCAATACTTTTTCATACAAAAAATCCAACGTGAAGTAAAATGATAAAGCGCAAGCACATCACTCTGCTTCTTGCCTAAAAGATGGAGGATCGCTACGCTGGATATTTCCGGTGAAGGCGTTGAAGAAACAAAAGAACAAACAACCGAACAGTAAACCTCTAAATTACACACAAAATGTTGTAAATTTATAACATGTACTTTTCAAATTACGCGATTGATTATGCCAGAGATGATCTGCATGAAAAGTCCAGTTAATAGCGCTGAGAAACAAACTTATTAGTGCTGAATGAATTAAGCGTAATAACTAAACATGTTTACAAATTTTTTACAACAATAAATAATATAATTTTATTTTAGTAATATTTTTTCTCACTTTTCGGACCCCTGAAATGCATTTGAATGACGTTGAATTCTTACATAAGAGTGCTTTTTAGTTGGGTGACAGCCCAACTAGCGAACACCCAACTAACGAACCTCCAACTAACGAACATCCAACGAGCGAATCATCACTGTACCACATACATATAACGTGAAACTAAAATTTGATCCTTATTAACATATTTAACGTAAAAAACTGTTGTGAAATTGGTTATAAAATTTGCTTAGTTGAAATACTTTAACAAAAACGAAGCTCAATTTCGTTGTTTCGTGCATATTATTATGCACCTGCCCTGAGATCTGTTCTATAAAAATCACATTATTCGTTCTTCAATGTATTTCAACTATCCTCCTACTCCTTTGGCTATGAATGACACCAGAAGCTCACAACTAATACTGTTATGTGCACCTTGAAGCAATTTTACGACGTTCGCATTGAAACTAACAGACAGCTGACCTAGTGGTCAAATTGGTATTTTACATCAGCTTTTAGACGATGCAATGCGGCCTGTTCGGTGCATAATTAATTTACTTACTATTTTTGTATTCAATGCCACACGACGCGCACGCAAAAACCGTTGCGCAGGAACAAAAGCGTCGTCGGTTGACGTCGTCGGCGCGGCAGTGTCCTTTGCGAGGAGTCACGTTTCGTCAAATGTTGTGGACAATTAATTTAAAAAAATAAGTCCTTCAAAATTTTGTTTCCCCCGCAGACGAAAATACTTACGATCGTTGAAGTTTACGTGAGAATCAAGAACGATGATTCCAGTATAAAAAGGAATCAATGTCTAATTGCCAGTATCAGTTTCATCCTTTCAGTTAACCATTGATTACAGTATTGTTAATCGCCGCTAAAACAAAATGTTCAAGATTGTAAGTTCTAAACCAGCCGTTAGGATCTCAATAATAATAATTGAATTTTCGTTTTCTAGATCTGTCTTCTGGTTGTGGTTGTTGTTGCCACGGTATCCGGCGACCCTCAACCAAATTTTGTGGCCTATAGTGCACCACTGATTGCAGCGGCCCCAGCAGCTGCCGTTTACGAGCGGACATATCATGGAAACATCGCACCTCTGGCGGCTTATGCCGCAGCTCCCTACATTGCTGCCCCATTGGCTTATTCCGCTCCTTATGTGGCGGCACCAGCTCCAGTCCTTCTGAAGTAAACAACTGCAATCCAGTTACCCTGTACATACGATCCTGTGTTAGTCCTCATACCAATAGATCAGTGATATCTCTTTTCTGATATCGCCATACATAGTTATTTATTTCATCGAAATACAAATATGCCTGCAATCTGAATTTCATGTTTATTTTATTTTGTCATTTTTCATGTGAACAACAAATCCTGTCTTCAATAACTGCTCTATGATACAAAATATGCCTCAAAGATTAAAAAAATGTTATTCTAACATATTTTCTAATATGTTTAGTCCCGATATTTCTAGGCTCTCTGGACGCTATGAGGAATATTTAAACATTCAATGGTATATCGCGGTGTAAAGCACCGAACTAGTATTTTAAATTTTTATTCAAATTTTTCGGCTGTTATGTTTCTTTAAAATTTCAATATTTAATATAGTTTACTGCATGAATGCTAATAATTTGTGATAGCTATTGTTTAGTATTATGGTTTTATGCTCTTGTTTTGTTTTATTTTAATGTTCTGCCATTTTCTTTTTCAAATATCGGTTTTTTATCATTTTGTATTGCACACCAACTTCAACTCATAGCAAATTTGTTCATTCCACTAGCTCACTTTTCTTTATTTCTCGGTAGATTTGCCCTGACGCACAGTGGTTCGCCCATAGGCCAAAATCAGAAAAAAAGTTTTTTTGTTTTCTGGTTCTTATTGATTTAATGGATCGGGTATAAACCTGAGAATGCAGAAAATCTTTATTTTGTTGGCCTATTTTATGAACAGTTTACTTTTGAGTACGAGATAAGGGAAAGTGTTCGACACTTGCAAAATCAACTTAAACGAGGTGTTTTTTATATTGTGTACATATCCGAATCAGTAGAACAAATTCAGTTGCTTCATCTGATTATTTTCATCATGAGCCTTCAGGAAACAGGTTTGTTTTGCTATTGCGGTGTTGTTTGGGTAGGTATGTGCTGAACTGTAATCATAATTAGTCGTAAGAGGGAACGTAGTAATGAAGTCAGTTAGCACCACTCATACTTAATTTCATGTAAACTTTTA
This sequence comes from Wyeomyia smithii, assembly GCF_029784165.1. Lineage (NCBI taxonomy): Eukaryota > Metazoa > Arthropoda > Insecta > Diptera > Culicidae > Wyeomyia > Wyeomyia smithii. Next base: position 51,674,886 of record NC_073695.1, on the reverse strand, counting down.
AATGTGTTCCACGCGAGATACTATCACCAAATTACCACCAAACGAAAGACTCAGGACTTAAAAAAGATTTGTTACAGGTTCCAGCTGCATATATTTGGCCACACACACTCATTGTATACTAATATTCATCATAAATACTTAAACTACTAAAAAACCCCCCTGAATGAAAAAAAAATCTACACATTGATATGAAGTGATTTGCTGTTGAATCTTCCCTACAAGTCAAACATTTTAATGTGAATTGCCGATCCTTGAATCCAATGAAAACAAAGCACAGCGAAATCAATACCAAGTTACCATTAAACGGGGTGAAATTGATCAACTTTTATAACTGTTGGGAGGACCACCCTACGAACCAACAGTGCACCACTTGAACGCCGGTGGACTCATCCTCTGACACATCCGGTAAGAGTGATGACGTCTACCAAGGAACAAGCACAATATCGGTTTGAAGACATCTACGAGTCGCAGATAGTACAATCCACGCCGCGTTTCACCTATGTACCTTTTTAATTAAATAAATATTTTTAGTATATATGTTGTGTAAACCATCAGCTATTTATTATAACAAAGTGGCGACGACTTTTAGCCGGTTGCGCGAAAAACAGTTTTTCCGTCAGTAGTCAGTTTATCGACCGACCAATTTTCCGCGTGGCGAAAGTGAGAAGTGAGGTTAGCATTATGCCGGATCCAGTACCACAAGTACAGCAGCCGAATCAGATGCTGATACAAATCCTTCAACAGCAGCAGCAGTTGATGGCGCAATTCACCCAGCAGGTTTCTGCTACTCAGCTGGCCATTCAGGGGAAGTCAAGGGACGAAACCATTTTGGATTCGCTTTCCAGCAACATCAACGAGTTCGCCTACGATCCAAAGCAGGGCTGTACCTTTGACTCTTGGTATGCGCGATATGAAGACTTGTTCGACAAAGACGCCGAAAAACTGGATGATGCGGCAAAAGTCCGGTTATTGATGAGGAAATTGAATCCGCAGGCACATGAACGGTTTACCAGTTCTATTCTGCCTAAACTGTCGAAGGAACTAACCTTCAGGTAAACAATTGCGAAATTGAAAACGATTTTCGGATCCCCAGTTTCTGTGTTTCATCGCCGTTATTTGTGCCTTCAGACGGCAAAGGATGATTCCGATGATCTTGTGTCGTATTCGTGCAAAGTGAATAAGGCGTATGTGGATTTTAAGTTGCGAGACCTATCAGAAGATTAGTTTAAATGTCTCATATTTGTGTGCGGTTTGAAATCATCTCGAGATTCAGAAATTCGCATGAGGTTAATAAACAAACTAATAGAGACAGAAGACATCTCTCTGGAAAAAGTAGTGGAAGATTGTAAAACGTTACTGAACCTGAAGCAGGACAACAGTCTTGTTGAAAAGCGGCAAACAAGGTGGCGGGGGTGCAGTTAACAACAATCAACCCAAAACCCCATGTTGGTCGTGGGGGGGCATGCATTTTTATGCATATTGCCCATTTCGTGAACATCTGTGTCGGGAGTGTAAGAAGAAAGGCCATAGAGAAGGATATTGTGCTTGTTTTTCGTCCGGCAACACCAGTGGCAGTAGCAAAAAGAAAAAGAAGAAGTACGGAGGGAAGAACAAAGATGTGAAGATAGTGTCGGTAAAGAATATTAGTCAGTAGAGAAAGTTTGCCGAAATTGAAATCAACAAGGTTCCAGTGCGATTGCAGATCGACTCTGCGTCGGATATTACAATCATCTCCTACGAATGTTGGCGGCAAATCGGACAACCTCAAGGAACAGCACCCTCCTGCAACGCTAAATCTGCGTCTGGGGGTTCACTTGAGCTGGCCCTGGAATTTTGGTGTGATGTAAACATCGGCGGAAAAACGAAGAAAGGTTTGTGTCGTGTGGCTTCACCCAATCGCAATCTTAACATTCTGGGTTCCGACTGGCTTGAGCTTTTCGGGTTATGGGACGTTCCTATTAGTTCGTTCTGTAACAAAGTTAACAGTCAACAGGCCCGTACGGATGAATCTCTGCAAGCGCAGTTCCCAAAAGTTTTCTCAGATGAAATGGGACTCTGCTCGAAGACAAAAGTTCGACTGACACTCAAAGGAGATCTCAAGCCAGTATACCGTGCAAAACGTCCAGTTGCATACAGTGTTCAAGGCGTGGAAGAAGACGAACTTCAGCGATTTGCAGAATTTGGGATTTCTCCAACCAGTCGATCACTCAGATTGGGCAGCACCGATTGTCGTTGTGCGCAAACCAAACGGTAGAGTCCGAATTTGTGCCGATTTTTCAACAGGCCTCAACGATGTTTTGGAGTCGAATCAGTGTCCGCTTCCCCTACCAGAAGACATCTTTACCAAAATGGCCGGATGTAAGGTTTTCAGTCATATTGACCTCTCCGACGCCTACCTTCCAGTGGAGGTGGACCCTCGGGATCAACCTCTCCTGACAGTCAATACTCACAGGGGACTTTTCCGTTATACTCGTCTCACGCCTGGTATCAAGTCAGCTCCGGGTGCTTTCCAGCAGATGATGGACGCAGTGGTGAGTGGCATTAGAAGAGCTTGTGGTTATTTGGATGACTTGTTAGTTGGTGGCCGGACGAAAGAAGATCATGACAAAAACCTAAAACAAGTGCTTAAACATCTGAAAGAATACGGATTTACAGTGCGAATAGGGAAGTGTAAGTTCAACATGCAAGAAGTGGAATACTTAGAGCAAATTTTGGATGGTGATGGCATCAGACCCGATCCGGGCAAAACGTCAGCTATCGCTTCCATTCCACCGCCTCAAGATGTGCCTTCACTCCGTTAATACCTCGGAGCAGTTAGTTATTATGTAAAGTACATTCCGGAAATGCGAAAGCTACGGTTCCCGATGGATCAATTGTTGAAGTCAGGAGCAAAGTGGATTTGGTCGGAAGCATGTCAGCGATCATTTAACCGATTCCGTGAAATTCTACAGTCACCGTTGGCGCTTACACATTATAATCCCAGCATGGAGATCATAGTGTCAGCGGATGCGTCAAATTACGGAATTGGAGCGCGCATTGCCCACAAGCTGCCAGATGGATCAGTGAAGCCGATATCATATGCATCAAAGAGTCTTACGCAAGCCGAGTTTAACTACAGTCAAATCGAGAAAGAGGGGTTGGCGTTGATCTTCGCAGTAACACGGTTCCATCGTATGATTTTCGGACGACATTTTGTTTTGGAAACGGATCACAAGCCTTTGCTAGCCATTTTTGGCTCAAAAAAAGGCATTCCCGTGTATACAGCCAACAGGCTCCAGCGATGGGCGTTAACTCTGCTGTTGTATGACTTCAATATCAAGTATGTCAGTACAGACAGTTTTGGCTATGCAGATGTTTTGTCCCGTCTGATCAACACCCACGTCCGTTCAAACGAAGATTACGTCATAGCATCGATCGAGCTGGAGGATACCATGGAGTACATCGTCAAGCAGTCAGTTGAAGCTCTTCCAGTTACGTTCAAAATGATTCAATCTGGAACTAAGTCGGATGCAATGCTGAAGCAGGTGAAGCAGTTCGTCCAAACAGCTTGGCCGTCAAGTCAGTCAAAAATCAGCGATTCACTTTTACAGCAGTTCTATCAACGACGGGAGAGTCTTTCAATTGTTGTCGATTGTCTCATCTACGGAGATCGACTGGTGATTCCAGCGAAATTCCGTGACCGAGTTCTACGTCTTCTACACAAGGGGCACCCAGGAGTAGAAAGGATGCGGTCTGTAGCACGTAGCTACGTCTATTGGCCAGGAATCGAAGAGCAAATCAGTCAGTGTGTTCGTTCGTGCGCCAATGTTCGAGGGTAGCCAAGACCAACTCTAAAACCAACCTGGAATCTTGGCCATCACCAAAAAAGCCTTGGCAGCGAATACATGCAGATTATGCTGGACCGGTTAATGGCAATTATTACTTGATTGTTGTCGACGCTTTCAGCAAATGGTCAGAAGTCGTCGCTACCAAGCACATCACAACATCTGCAACTGTGGCCATGTTCCGGGAAATCTTCGCCAGAAACGGATTTCCGGAGACTTTGGTTATGGACAACGGTACGCAGTTCACAAGCGAAAAATTCGAAGCCTTCTGCAGCAACCGGGGCGTCCTGCATCTGAAGACACCACCATACCATCCGCAGTCGAACGGACTCGCCGAGAGATTCGTCGACACACTTAAGCGAGGACTTCGGAAAATCACAGCGGGGGGAGAGGCCCTCGACGAAGCAATCGACACTCTTCTTCTGTGCTACCGCTCCACTCCATGTCGTAGCGCACCTGAAGGGAAGTCGCCTGCGGAACTACTACTGGGCAGAAACTTACGAACAGGAATGGATCTACTGAAACCGCCAACTTTGTTCTACAAGCAAACCGATTCCAAGCAGGAAGATCAGTTCAACCGGAAGCATGGCACAAAAGCAAGGAATTACGATGCCAAAGATCTGGTTTGGGCTAAAGTACACCGAAACAACACCTGGTCATGGGAACCCGGTCGAGTTCTTGAAAGAATTGGTCGAGTTATCTACAACGTGTGGCTACCTGCGAAGCATGATCTCGAGAGGTCCCATGCGAATCAACTGAAGAAGCGGTATGGATCAGAAAAACCAAGAGCACCAGTAACACAGCAGACTTCCCAAATTCTGTTAAACATACTACTGGAGTCCTGCGGTCTAAGTAAGTCCTCAACTACTGAACCAGAAGGATCCATGTCAGTCAATCCAGGGTCAGCCCAATCATCACAGCCAATGGAAGTTCCTCACCAAACACCCACAAGATCACCAAGAACTATAACTCAGCAGCCACCGAGCCAGCTTCGCCAGTCTTCGAGAGTCAGAAGACCACCCGTGAGGTATGAGCCGTATCATCTCTTCTAAGAGGGGGAGGTGTTGGGAGGACCACCCTACGAACCAACAGTGCACCACTTGAACGCCGGTGAACTCATCCTCTGACACATTCGGTAAGAGTGATGACGTCTACCGAGGAAGTGAGCTGTCAGTCGAGACCACAGAAAAGACATCTACGAGTCGCAGATAGTACAATCCACGCCGCATTTCACCTATGTACCTTTTTAATTGAATAAATATTTTTAGTATATATGTTGTGTAAACCATCAGCTATTTATTACAACAATAACAATTCCCAAATAACTAGCTTCATGTACCTTTTACCCGAAATAGTATAATTTTAAAACAATTACTGTACTATTTCTATCGTCTCCTTCATGAATTAAATTCGATAAGGTACTATGAGGTAAATTGGAGTGAAATTGATCACCATTGAAATCCGTACGTGATTTTGGCAATGTGTTTTTTTTTTCGATATCCTAGAGATAAATGATGATTTCTGTACTGAAAAATATCATTTACAGCTAGTTTGGAAACAAAAATAACGATATTTCAGGTTAAAATTTGTTTATTTGATCGTCGTTAGACCGATTTCAATTCGGTTTGTTGCAAAAGCTCAAAAACTAGCTCTGGAAATAAAAACTTTGTGGTTTCCTGCGAATTCATTAGTATTCCAGTATTATCAGAATTCATCAGTATGATCATTGTTGAAAATTACATTTTTTGAGCTTTTATTAAACTTTACTCACTTCTCCAAATTTAACGTAATTAACCCTCAAAAAAAATGTATTGAATTTACTTAAAGTAATCTTAGACTTTAAGTAAATTCAATACATTTTTTTTGTTATTTGGAAACTTGTTTGATCAAATTTGATTGAGTTTTGACTGAGTTAGAAGAATTTTTCGAAAATATGAAAAATTGCACCGGGCATGCAAGGGTTAACTTTGACAGGTATGTGAATCATGCAAAAGTTGCGTATAAGGACACGTTAACATTGCCTAGTGTTGAAAAAGCAATATCTTTTGATTAGTATTTTTTATTACGAATTTTCAGGTGATCAATTTCACCCCCCTGATCAATTTCACCCCATTCCACGGTACTTCGTTTTCAATTAGGGGCCGTCCACATTATACGTGGACACAAAAATCATCAATTTAGACCCCCCCCCGTCCCCCCTCGTGGAGAAGCGTGGACATTTGCCTAACCTCCTCTTTGTCCTGTAGTTTTGTTTAGTGAATAAACAAAAATAATTTCAAAATCAGCCTAAAACCACCTAGACTATTAAAGCCATGAATGAAAAGAATCCCATCAAAATTTATCATAAGAGAGCCGAGAAATGCACTAAATAAACAGAGAAGGAGAAACCAAACGCCTTTAGAATTCAGAAGAAACCCAAAAAAATATAATCATAAATTATGGCACCTACTACAGAGGCAAGTTACTCGTCTGGCGGATTTTGGTATTGCAGATGGCGAATCGGCCGGAATTTGGACGAGTAGTTTGTCTGTCACTCAGCTGTCACCAGCCAAGGTTCACTCGCGTTCTCTAATATGTACAACATTTTGCTCGTCTCGTTTTCTGTAATAGGGGCTATGCTTTGAATGATTGAAAACAATTTTAAACGGCAGAAAACACAATAGATTTAAAAATCCTATTATTTTCAAGGGATGTGTATAAACCGGTTCACCGGAACTTGTTTCGGCTATAACCAACAAACCGACAACAACCAAGTTCAACAGTAACGTATAGAGATCTAATATCCCTCATTTGGTGGTTTCCGCCTTCAAAATGGTTCAGTGAGTTCGAGTAAATTTTTGGACAAATTTATGTGCCTGTTCCACCCGCGCTGGGTAATAAACAACATTTGAATGTCAGTTTCCAAACTTATCTATTCCTTGTAAAATAACAGCATTGACGATAAGCAACCCATAACCCATAGATAACAGAAGCGGGTGATCTAAAGCATTGATATGTATAAATTTATTTTTTCCGCAATAAGTTTAACAAACACTTTCATTACACTGATATTCACATCTCGAAACGGTATTCAATTGCACTTTTCATTACACTCCGGAGATCATCTCAGAGCAACTTTCAGAACTGTTGGACAAAATGTTGGCACTTACAGGACTAGTCGGGCAGCTAGGGGAGAAGCGTACGTCAGTGGAGCGGCAAATGGAGCTGCCCGAGCGGCGTATGCCAAAGGCGCAGCGTAGGCTGGCGCGGCAGCATAAGTTAGCGGAGCGCTGTAAGCTGCATAAGCTGGATTGATGACCTGAGAGTTGTAAGAGCTGACCACAGCGGAGTCTCCAACGTTGGCATATCCGGCTGTGTATGCAACGGCCGGAGCAGCAGCAGCTACCAGAGGAGCGGAGTAAGCAACGGGAGCACCAGCCAGCAGTCCTGGTTTGGCACTTACACTAGCGACGGCTAAAGTAGCAAGGAGCAGCTGTGGGATGATGGAGAAATGTAACAAATCGTCTAATTTTGTATTCAAAGCCCATTGATTCACTTACCAATTTGGCGAACATTTTGGAATTGGAGTTTGTTTTGTCTGGTGCACTTGTGTTGCTTGAAAGTGAAATTATCAACTGATGGTTAACAGTGCCCCAGGTGAACGTTTTTATACCAAAACGAAACATTTCGCTTCGTACATCCTTTTAGTGAAATTCGAAACGGTACAGTCAGCAATACGGGGACTTACAATCAGCTGCATTCGATTGAGTCGGGTGTGCACACAAAAAAATGTTGTTGCTGTCTTTGTTTAAAATCTGTTTACTAGAAATAAGTTAATAATTAAATTGAACTGGACGAACATATTTCTTGATGATGGATTACTAAGAATCCTTTATATTGTGTTTGTTCTCACAGATTAATTCAGTGTAACAGATATTTTTGCGTGTCCAATTACAGCTGATACGTTGATTTAGATATTCACACTGGTCATCGTAAATTACCGTTTAAACAGGTGAATGATTTCGCAGATTGTGTAATTCCAAATCAGGACGGCGTCGCAGCGTCAGTCGCAATGTTTAAAATTCATTGTGCTTCTTGCCGCAGACACGCGACTTTGGCCATGAGCAAAATACATGCGGAAATTCAGTGAAAGATCGATTAGGGAGAGAAGTTTGATGATGTCTGTTTGTTCTGCTTTAGATTCGTTGCACACAAACATAGAGTTAGAGTACTGCAGTTTATATACATATTTTTAAATATAAATGTACCTAACTCATCTTCAATATGCAACCACTAGTGCGACTCAGAGGTTTTTCGATTTTGTCACTGGTCATTCGACTCACTATCCGCCAGATTTAAACTGGGTTTAAATACGGTGATTATTCAGATTTTCTCACGTTTTTTCAAAACGTTCAAATCAAATAATCCTTAAAATGTATTAAATTCATTTGTAATCCTCCATTCAATTATCAATCATTAATGAAAACCAGATGGAATTTTCAAATATTTTTCAAAATAATTTACAATGCTATTAGAAAGTTACTATATTATAAATACCTGTTCATTCTTTGGAATAAAATAATTTCCATGAAACAAAACTAAAGTTCGTGGAAATATGACTCATTATATTACTGAATTAGTGCGTTGTTGAGCTTTGTTAGGGTGATGAAATGTTACTAAAATCATGTTATTTGCTGAATAGTTATCATATGATAAGCGAAGCTGAACTCGTGAACGTAATATTTCCGCACAAACATTTCACTTAGCTGGTAAAATCAAAGTGTTTGAGTTAGAGTTTCAATTCTGAAATTTACCGAAATAAAAGATTTCATTTTCAATAAATGTTACTGAAAAGATAAGGAAAACAGTAGAATCCATCATGCTGACTTACTGACAGTGTTAGCTTTGTTTAAAATTAATTACTAAGCAATTCTCATGATAAATTTTCATTCAAATCTAGTAATCTGCAGCCATCTGTTATTTAAAACAATTCAATCTGGTCAAAAACCAGACTCAGCCTCATGATATCTGATTAACATTCTACGCATAACCTTGAACTTCGTACACTGCCATACATAAGCTCGACTTCAATGGATCATAAAAATTTTCCCTAATCTAACCCAACGCGCATATCGTGGCTGACGGGTAGGCAATTCATATGCTCCGCATTTCACCTTCACTTATTGGTCAAGGCCGTGAAGTACGACTGACTACCGTGGACCGCAGTTCCAATAATTGGATTAGCCCACCATTCCGCGAGATAGGCTGGTGTGTTGTTACTAAGGTTTACCCGTAGCTTATCGTGCTCGTGATTTGAATATTAATCGTCCCAGCTGCGAAATGCAAAACACCAGCGACATGGCGATGATGGGCTCAGGCGGACAAGTGTGCAATGCAATTGAACTTTTTGGAGCCGCCTTTACCTCTGAATCAATGTCTAAATACACACGAAAATATTTCATGCTCGATTCTGACATGCAGCCGAGCGAAAATCGAATACTTCTATGCAGAGGGGATAGCTAGGCGTTCGCTGGTGACAAATTTTGTTTAATCATATAAAAGTTGGATACGATCGGTGAAGAATTATAGTTCAATTGTTCACTTTCAATCGTTAACAACGAATTCCAAAACTAAACATTTTAAAATGTTCACTAAACTGGTACGGCTGTTTGGACATAAAATTTTAACGCAATTTAATGAGAACTTCTTAATTCCAGATCTGCATTGCCGCCTTGGCCATCTCCTGTGTCTGCGCCAAGCCAGGATACGCTCCCCTTGCTTACTCCGCTCCAGTTGTGGCCGCTGCAGCACCAGCTTTCGTGACCGCGCAGAGCTCCCAGGTGGTTGCCCGTAACTACAACGGAATCGCTCCTTTGGCCTATACTGCTGCCGCTCCACTGGCCGCCGCCCCGTTGGCGTACACAGCACCCGTTGCCAAGGTTGCAGCTCCACTGGCTTACACGGCTGCCGCTGCTCCCCTAGCTTATACCGCTGCTCCTGTAGCCCGTGCCATCGCTTCGCCGTACGCCGCCTATCCCTATGCTGCCCCATATGCTGCTCCATATGCTGCTCCATATGCTGCTCCATATGCAGCTCCTTATGCAGCCCCATATGCTGCATACACCGCACCAGCGCTGTCCCCTTACCGGTATAGCCCATATGTGCTGTAAAGATGAATACTATCAACTAGAATGCAGCTCACTGGTGGAGCAGTTTAGTGAGCATCCTTTAATAACAAGACTTTTAACGTTATTGTTGACGTAGTTTGATAAGATCGAGAAATATAAATCACATTAAAAAGCATTCTCAGTGTTTTTCCTTTGTTGTTCTAAAATTTTACAATAGTTAAGGGAGTCTACCTTGTTCAAGTTTACCATTTTTGTGAAAGAACTAAACTTATAAACGTGTTAACCAACGACAAGTTCACAAGTGAAATATATGAAACGAGCCTTGGAGGTAAAGTAATATCTTCAGGATGTCAACAGCTAGGAATTGAGGAAATAAATAAAAAAGCTTAATCTGGAAACAACGGTCCGTTATCTAGCCGGAACTTCTCCAGTTCATTAAAGCACTCTAAAAGCAAACTTCTATCAATAATCGTAGCGCTAAGCTGAAAATTATTAAAAGGAAATAAGCAGTGTTCACATACAGTTAAAAGAGCATCTACACGCAAAAATTTGAAGAATCAAAAAGAGCCAAATGTGACGAGATTATTACTTACAGGGCCGGCGTTTCATGTGGGTAGTATGGGTAGTAGTACCCACTCGGAAAATATCCATGTGCGTACTTACCCACACGGAACTATCGGACAAAACCAAAAAAAAAAAGTACTGTTGCGAGCGACAGATTTTTTGATGGATATCGTTGAGCGAGAGGTTATAAATCTACAGTCTTATGTACAGTTCTAACGTAACTCTGAGAGAAGGATTACTTTTTTTATTTGTTTCATTTACGATAGAGTTCTGAATTTCATTTACGATACAGGGTGACAGAAAAGGGCGGTCACACAGGAAAATCTCAATATTTCAAAGAATAAGAAGAGAATCTGAATCTAGCTTTCATAGCTTTATTCAGTAACTCATAAAGATACTTCACTGGCGATATCTCGGAATTAAACCACCTTTCTCTGATCGAAACGTGTGCGCACGTGCTCCATCGGCATCTCGTCCCAGATTTTCGTGATAACTCGCTTGAATTGCTCCAAACTTGTTATTTTATAGTCGTTCAGCTTCGACATCATGTATCCCCACACGAAATAATCCAGTGGATTCAGATCCGGAGACGACGGAGGCCATTCATTCTTCGAAATGAAATCGGTCAAGTTTTCCTCACACCACGCCTGAACAACCTTTGCGGTGTGGGATGGGGCGCTATCTTGCTGGAAGCAGTAGTATTCGTCTTCAAACAATAGTTCAGCTTGAGGCAGAACATTTTTATTCAAAACCGTGTCCAGGTAGTACGCTGCGTTGATTTTGACCCCTTTATCGATAAAAATAAGAGGCAGTTTACCTCTCTTGCAAATGGCTCCCCAAACCATCACTGACGTCTTATTTTGGAACCGGGAAACGTTCAGCTTGTCCGCAGGAGCTTGCTGGAGGCTCACACTCCAAACTCGATCATTTCGGCGTTTGACTGTTTGCTCCAAAACGAACAGCTTCTCGTCCGAAAAAATAATCTCGTCATCTGCGCGCCAACCGAGCAACTCCCGCGACCGTTGGTACCTCTTGTATTTTGTAGCTTTGGTAACCCCATGAATCACCTGTTTTCGTACGGTGTAAGTTTTAAATCCTTGCGCAGAAGCAGGCGGATTAATTCTCGGTTCATTTTAAGGTTCCTGGCAAGCTTCCGTGCAGATTGGGCGGGATTCCGGCGAATCCGGGCTCGTATAATCTTTTTCAGCCTTGAAGTTCTCACAGACCTTGGTCGTCCAGATCGTGCCTTGTCCTCGGAGCCTCCGGTCTCTAGGTCTAGGTCTCTAGGTACACGAATTTCCGGTTGATTCCGAGCGATTTTAGGTGTTTGAATATGTGTCCGGGTTTATACCCTATTCAGCGATAACAGCTGCTCTTAACTCTGCCATGGCTCACAACTCAATGTAAACAAACTGTTAACCCTTTCATTTGACATATAGATGGCACCAGAGAGATGCAACGTGTAGGCTACAGGCGACCCCAAAAAAGTGTGACCGGACTTTTTTGTCACCGTGTAGAGTTCTATAGTTTTGGTTTCTCGTAAAAATTTTCCATGCCAAATTTGCGCTTAATCGGACTTTGCGAAGTAGAGTCTCAAAGCGGTCAAAGTTACAGTTCTTCGATCGATGAAAGAAATGTTCGAACTGGGAGTGTCTCTTGTGTGTTCTGGTGTAGCTCGAGTCTCCCAACGCAAAAGTTTCCATGTCCCTGAAATTTAATTTTTGTGTTTAAAACATTTTTATGAAATAACATCAGTTCCCGACATTTCATGCATTTCTAAGAGATTTGCTATTAAAAATCGATTTCTGAAACTTCAAGAACTACTCTTGTGCATTTTTAGGTTGGTCAAAATTGTAAGACTTTCACGACTGTAAGTGAAACCCTCTCAGAAGTTCGATTAAGCTCAAATTTTGTATGGGAACTTTTTTCGAGAAGACAAAATTGTTGAGCCCTAACGTTAGCATTAAAAAAAAATGCTCAGAAAAGACCGATTTTTCATGAGTTTACCTTTACACGCACTGACGAAACTACTCATGCAGCATCAATCATAGTAACCCATGAGACAGCAGGAATAAATTGACTCAAACTCTAATCATCATGGCGAAAACAGTTAAGCTACTTCATTCGAAAGTGTGCGCGATCAAAGAACGTTACCCGGTCGCGTCGAAAATAGAAATCGTACGGAAAAGGGACGCCGGTTACGCTTGTTCCGGTATCTAGAACATCTCGGCACTGCTGGACTACAATCAAAGCATCGAAAGAAAGACCGGTTCCAGACGGCCGACGACCCTAAGCGACAAGAAGCTACAAAGAATACTGAAAAGAAAAACCGAGGGGGAAGTGGCTACATCGCTGCGTACGCTTGATCGGGAGGTCGGTTCAACCGGCCAAACAGTGCAAAAGTACCTGGCGAACATGGACATCAGAAAGTGGAAGTCCCGTCCATTGGTCACGGAGTTGCTCGATGGTCGAGTCGATTTTTCCGGCGAATCGCGACTTGATGATGGTGGTCCACGCCAAGACCTATCTCACCCTGGATGACAACGATTGGCAGGGCACTCCATTTTTTAGTTTACCCACGAAGGAAGTGAAATTCATTGCACACACCAAGTTCCCAAATCGTTGGAGGAGATGGAGCGGCTGAAAATCGATGCGGTACCCAGATCGGCCAACTCACTCAACGTTCCCCAGCTGCATCCCATCCAGAGTTTCTGGATAAACCAGAAGCGTGAGACCTACCTCAACAATCTTGACGCGAAAATTTAGGAGGAATTGAAAGAACGAAAAAGAACTCAAAAACATGCCTACACGCATGTCCACCATGGCGAATGCTCCGGTAAACTCTCGGGAAGCCAATCGCAAGGGCGTGGAATTACTTTTGCAAATAAGCCTATATAATTGCCTTCCATGGGAAATTAATGGGAAACATTACTACTGAACGTAATTCGAAAATCTAATTTCTCTTAAACATTCCATTGGCACCTTATTGCTGATGCACTGTCGACTTTTCGTAAAATTTTGTTTAGGTATCAGAACGTAATCAAGAAATTCAAAAGAAATCTTCTTTTTCGCAAACGGTCAATTGGTTTTTGGCATCCCCTCTAGAACTAATAAAACAAGCAATCAGAAATACAGAAAAACGCGCATACGGATGCATGCATACGGAATTGTGGTTCATCGTCTGGGATAATTGAAATAAAATTCTTTCTGTTCTTATAAAAAACTAATATAAAATTTATAAATAATATATGATTCGCTTGGATATGAATTGCTTCTCTTGGGTTCATCAATGCGGCCAGAAACATTTGATATTGCACAAGTTTTTCTGTAGTCCGTACTTCATGTTGTTGGCATGTTTTTATGGTCTTTCTTCTGTTTATTTATCAGTTCCTCCTCAGTTTTCGTGACAAAATTGTGGGAGTAGATCTTACGCTTCAGGTTTATCAAGAAATTCTCCATGAGATGCAGCTGAGAGACGTTGGGCGGGTTCGGTGACTTGGGTACCACATCGATATTCAGCCGCTCCAGCTCCTCCAACGATCGCTTTAAGTAGTGGGTCGACCCCAGATCCGGCCAGAGCACCACGCCTTCGCTCTTAGGGCATCTTCAGCGGTGGTCCAAATCGTTGTTTTGTTCTATTTTTTCGGAACAAATTCTAATTCACTGCTGCACCGGTGGTGTAAATTTTGTTTTTTACCAGATCTAAATTGAAAAAAATTAAAACTGGTATACGTTTTGGTCTATTTTTGTCACTTTTTGGAACAAGAAATAGATCGTTCTAAAAACTCTTTGTACGCTACCAATAGGTGGGTGAAATGTCATATTTCAATTCAATACCTTATTTTTAGCTATTTCCATATATGCGTTTTGCGACTGTTGGAGAATAAACAAAACAAAGATTTTTTATGACAATTCACAATTCATTTTTGTGGCTTTACTGAAGAAGAAAATTAACAGTTTTGTTGTTTTTGCCTTCAAGGAAACCAGAAACCGACCAGCAAAAGGAGGAATTCTGGAAGACCATAATCGTGGGTTCAACTACTTGGTTTTCAACGAAAACGGAAGATGAACATCTACGCGATCAAATACTTTTCGCTATCATCCGAAGCCCTACTTGTAGCAGAAATTTTTCGATCATACCAATCCATCCTGAGAAATGTCATTGACGCTCGGGTCAACCAGTCAAATCCATAAAGTCTTGTGGATATAAAGTGTCTTGCCAAAGTAATCGTTTAATGTGCGTAAGAATTATCGAATTTCCGTTTGTTAAATGTTGAGCGCTTTTTACTATAACAAGTCTCATAAACTGATAGCATGGGGTATTGAATTGTTGACAGTGTGACAGATGTCAGCGGTTTAAAACAACAAGATATACAACACCGGTGCGGACAACGAAAAGTTGGTTTATATTAGCTGGTTCTATTCAGGTTTCGCTGGTGTAAATCTAGTATAAAGTTGTTTCAAAAATAGACCACCGCTGAAGATGCCCTTATGGTATTTCTTGATGAACGATGCAACTTTCGGTAGGAATTTCGTACTAGAAAGTTCCCCGTTCACGGCCAGTCTGGATCCACTTCTCGCTGATTGTCAGCTACAGCAGCACCTTCTTGGAGAACTTAGTGTGAGCAATGAACTTCATCTCGGAGCTCATTTCAATCGTGGGGAATGTACAATACAAAGCTTCGCCAGTTACTGCCATGCAGTGGGGTGAGGGTGAGGTAGGTCTCGTCATCCATCACCTCGCGATTCGCCGGGAAAATCGGCTTGACTAGTTTGTTCAGCCGCTGCCGCTGCGTCATTGCTTGCAGCTCCAAGACCAATGGACGGGACTGCCGCTTACTGACATGTATATCAATGTTTCTCAGATACTTTTTCACTGTTTGCGTTGCACCGACCTCCCGACCAAGCGCTCGCAACAAGCCACTTTTCCCTTGGTCTCCCTCTTCAGCATTCTTTGAAGCTTCTTGTCGCTCAGCGTCGTCAGACTTCCGGAACCGGGCTTTCTTTCGATGCTCTGATTGTTGTCCAATTGTGCCAAGATATTGTAGAGCCGAAACGGGCGATTCGGCGCCCATAAAGTGCAACATGATATCCGTTTTCGACGCGCCGCGAGGTACCATTCTTTGAACGCGCACACTTCAAAGCTGTTCCCGCCAACACGATTAAAGTTCGTTTCATATAGATGTCAATTTTTTTCTGCTGACTCATGGGTTACTATGATTGCTAATGGGGGATGCATAGGAAGTTTCGTCAGTGTTGTTAGCCTTGCTGCTCAGGGGTTGGGAGGAAATATGACGGATGGGGGAGTGAATGTAAGCCTCAAGCTGCTTCTATACCAACCACGCAACTCTTATTCTTGCGAGCAGGAACTGAGGGAAAGTG
This sequence comes from Wyeomyia smithii, assembly GCF_029784165.1. Taxonomy (NCBI): domain Eukaryota; kingdom Metazoa; phylum Arthropoda; class Insecta; order Diptera; family Culicidae; genus Wyeomyia; species Wyeomyia smithii. The sequence goes on along the minus strand of NC_073695.1, from coordinate 51,659,009 downwards.
AACCACCTAGCGGACCTCGACCATGGTGGAAAGCTTTGCCAAACATGTACTTGCTAACTATTACTTGCTCAAAAGCTTCTGTTCAGAGCACCTTCCCGTTAAATCAGTAGCGACGAGGGGTGGAAACTCCTTTCGAGTTACGAATACCGGACTAAGTGGCGGGTGTAAATTAGTGTGGATTATAAAACTTGCGTACATACATTTAACTTATAATATATTCATCCCGATTCGATACAATATTGCTCTTAACCTAGGTTTACTTGCGCTTTTCTGCCTGTGTAACTCTCATTGTACTCTTTTCAATTTTCCGCGGGTCGACCTCGCTGTACGGTTTTTTCTGCTTGCTGTTCCCCTGCTTTGGCTCACCGGCTTCGGACCACCGGTTGGGTACACCGGCGTTGGCAGCTACTCGTATCAGGGTATCTCTGCCGATTAACCTGGGCGGGATCACGTTCGCGTGTACTCCGCACGACTGTGGCGTATTGTATAGCACCGCTCCTGCGGGGTGGGGAATATTGGGCCAAATCGAATGGCGACCTGACGACGAGCAACTGTCGGGAAGAATATCTGGGGTAAAACCAGAACAAAACACAAAAAGGCCCCTCCAAGGACCTGTTCGGGGACAATTAGCACTGATTTCAGGCTCTCTTAAAACTACGTTACACAGGCGTTCTAGTATATAAATATGAAATTTTACCTTTTTCTTGTACATAAATGACTTTTCTTTAACTTTTGAAACACCCTCTTCAGCGCTTCTCTCTTCTTTGTATTCGTTGCTAGTACACTATATTCATTTCAAATAGAATTTAGATTAGATTTAGACATCGCTTTGTTTTACACAATCAACTTTTACATACAATAACTTTTTACTGAAATGACCTTTTCTTTAGGTTTTCACACAATTAACTTTTAAATCGTGTCTTTTGTTTTTTCACACAATTAGATTTATGTCCTGACTTTTCCTTTTGTACTTTTCTTCTTAATTTACACGGATTTACACCCTGGCTTTTCGTTTCGTCTTCTAGATTAAAACTGACTTCGCGCGCACTTCTAACTTCGCTACTTGTTCAACGTAAAAAGAGCATTCACAGCTTTAGCTGAGCCTTATAAACCCTCTCAGGTTTCCCGCATTTTGACGTCTTTCTCTCTCTTGGCAACACTTCCCGGTTGTTACTTAGGATAGCCCGAAACCCTTGTGGCAAAATCTGCCAAAGTGCATCTGCTCGCAGACCGGTATGAGCGACCCCTCCGTCCCAGACGCGAAGCGTCAGACTTGGAGGGATATCACCCATACAGAGTGAAGTAGTCGTGGTTGTGAAGAAAAGCTTGCCTCCGTGAGTGACCCCTCCGCCCAAGATAGCGAACCTATACATTAGAGAAATGACAAGACACTCACCGTTAAGGCAACTGTCAACATCAAAACGGGCGAGTTGTATCATTTTGCATTGCCGTTATCCGTTTTGATGTTGACAGTTGCCTTAACGGTGAGTGTCTTGTCATTTCTCTAATGTATAGGTTCGCTAGCCCAAGACGCAAAGCGCCAGACTTGGAGTGATATCACTCACTTAGGGGGCTTTTTGCAGAGTCGTACTAAGGGAGTGAAAGGTATATCTGAGCAGCGTTAGCTTTTATTATTGTTGGCAGAGTCAACACTTTGGATTTGGAACCAAGGGTTACAGTGTGTGTGAGAGTAAACCCATGAAAATCGGCAACTTTTGTCCAATTTTTTAACGCAAACGTCACAGACCTAAAACTGGCTCTCGAGCTCAGCAAACTATGATTTTACTGATATTTCAGCACAAAGAATCTGTTGGCCGACATTCAGCAAATTCTTTTACTGAGATCTTGTCAAAAGAGTCATGTTAATGATTCTTGTCCATTTTATTGCTAAATTTATCGTCATACATAATTTATACCGAAATCAGTAAAAGCTTCACTGCAATTTCAGTATAATCGGCAACACTGCTGTCACTCTCGTAAAAGTGTCTTTCGCCTTTTTTTTTCTTCAAATTTTTGTAAACAGGCTAGACGCGTAGAAAAGTTTATAAAATCGTACGAAAGTGATTTTTAAAATAAGGAAGCTTTACAAGCACATGGTTCTGCAAAAACTGCAACGGTAGAATGTATGTCTAACTATTTATTATGCATCGTTAGTACTTAAGACTTCAATTTTTTTTAACGGAACTCCTTCGACTGTTTGCTGCTGTATGCTATAAAGTTGAGTGTTCAAGCACAACTGTAACTAGCTTCATAAACCTTGTATAAACTCCAACTTGATTTTTAAAGGATATATATAAACTATAATTTTTTTAAGAATGTAATTTTGGGCTATTGATGATAAAAAATATTTTTACAGCAAAACGGTTTGTTTGATCGGCATAGCGTCTTTGGCAAAGTTGTAGATTATAGTTTTGCCCTGCCAAAAAAATATACACTGTAAAAAATGTGGTCCCCATAGCACTGTGGTTAGCGATGTCGATCGGCTAGCTCTCCCATACGGTTGTGATAGCGGGTTCGATTCCCAATCAGGTTAAGGATTTTTCCGAGCTGGGAATTTTCTCGACTCAGCACTGGGGCACGGTGTATCGTTAGGGTGGGGCTTATTGTCAAAATTGTTTGCGGGACCCGTTTTCCCAGACCTTAATGGAATTCAACTAATTTTTCATATGTTGTTTATTGGACCCCAAGGAGGTCTTTTTGCTTGAAAAAACGGGTCCCACAAACATTTTTTGAAATCAGTGCTACCCTACACTCAAAGCATTTTTCACGTTATAATTACCGGAAAAGTTATGTGAATATTTTCCACTGTCATTTTCATGTAGATTGTACGTGATTGTCATTTGAGTTTATCATGAACTGGTAAGATGATTTATCCTGTGAATCTTATTCAGTAGACATATGAAGTTCGTGTGAGTTTCACGTAGAATTTAACTACCGGTGAAGTGAAAAGCATTTTTTTTTTTTTCAATCAACGTTTATTTGACACGGCACAATACAAGTTAATGTTTTACGGAGCCAATTATGTCTAGAATTTTACTTCATAAAGTGTCCTAAAAACTAAAGACAAATTTTTTATCCTAGCTGCCGACTACGAGTTGAAATTCAATCTAAGATTAAAACTAAAATTAAACGCGTTTTAAAATTGGTGATTTGTTGTTGGGGCGTCATGATGTTCTTCAAACAGCCAAAAACAATGAGCAGCTTATTTGTTATGTTCTGCTAAACCAAGACACGAACTGGAAAATGGACTTTCTCGGGCCTCTAGTTGCTGGTATCGTGCGGGGTCTAGTTGCTGGTTCTGGATTGGGGGTCCAAACGTGTACTTGTGGTTAAGTTGGATGTAGACGGAAAGGAGTGGGGCTAGACTGGTGCATGGATGGATTTCAGGAAAATGTATATGGAGGTGAAAAGCATTTGATTGTCTGATAGGTTCTATGTTTTATACAACGTATAATTTTCAATTGTTGTTTCCCAAATTCTTGAGAGACTAGGAATAGTTTTTAGAAATTATCTAAATATGTTGCTTGATGAGACGCACGGGCATGCAAAATCGCCAATTCGTAACTGAATTAAACGACATACAAAATGACAGAATGATAATGCGACATTCGCTGGCGATAATCACTGTTAGCTGCACCTGATTATGTTCAGGAAACTCCTCGCAATTTGAACTGAATCTGTGTGAAATCTCGAAGCCGGATCCTTATGGTTTTTACTAAAGCTCACTTATTGGAAGGTCATCGAGGAATTCCTTTCATGTTCAAAGACAACAGCTTCGCCATTTTGATTTCTGTGTATTTTCACACGGAGATTTCACGCGATACTGCATTCTGTTTGACGTTAAGAAGTTGACGTAGATGCTACGTGATAAAACATAGTATGCATGTGATTTTCACGTAGATGTTATGTTTGTCACATAAATCATGCAAAATGACAGAAAATGAATAAGTACAGGAAATTTCACGGAACAATAACGTGAAAAATATTTTGAGTGTAGTGTATCGTTGTACTCATTCTACACCGTGCAAAATGTGCCAAAATAATATCGATAACGAGTTCTCTCAACTAAGCTCTAGTTGATCGAGATCGATGTTATCCCCAGAGGCTCGCATGCGATATTATTGTTGTTGTAAAAAAATTAAAAAATAAACCATTTGTTTTTAAATTGAAGTTTTTTTACTTCTCTATAACACAGTGCAACAATTTTTTTACCTTGGCTTCTATGTATGATTTTCCCATGTTTTTTGACGCAAAAACAAATCTTCCCGAGTTTGAACACATTTCACAACAGTGGGGCCATTTTGGATTTTTGAGAAATCGGAAATTTTCGATGTTTTTTCGACGCCATGCTCTTTTGAATCCAAATGGCGCGTTTTTATCTCCTCGTATTTTCTTCATTACAAGTGAGTTTTGTGCGAAAATGAATGGTGAAATCAACTAGAATTACTAGTGTTGGTGTTTTAAATAACAGAGCTATCGGAATATGCAGCTATAGGAGGATTTCGAGCGATATAAGTGATTTATTATTTAGATTTTTTCTGTTTGAGTTGTTTGCGTTGGCATACTGTATGCTCATCTGCAATTGTTTTTTGACATGTAGGCAGCGTTGTATTTTTTTGGTTTGATCATCAACGTGTAGAGGTAGATTCATACAGATCTGTTTCTTATGTATTTTTGGTTGAGGGTAGAGGAAAAATAAACTAATTATTTACTAAAATGATTGTAAATAAACAGAGGATGTCGTGTTAATACGAATGCGTCACTTAGAACATATTTTTAGACTTTCGGGTTCATGTTTCGGAGAACATTGGACTTTGTTGGCGTGGGTACTATTTGACAATGTTAAACTAAGAGGTGAAGCCCCTTTAGGCTGGCTGATTAAAGATTGATTTGCTACTAATGAAAGTTACCTCAAACCGGTGGATAAAATAAGCGTATAATCAAATTATTAAGAGTCTAAACTCAATGTATACATTCACCCATAACCACAAAACATAAAACAGTAAAATTGGTATATAAATAATCTAAAAATTCAACTGATAAAATGAAAATTTAACTAAAAAGTCGGTAAATCACAATAGCTTCAGCTCTTCGTAGCTCTCAAAATTCATACCTATAATTTAATCAATTATCGACCCACAACATCTAACAGATATATCTCCCTTTCTTACTAAAATTTCCCATCTCACGTAACATTTATGAGGGCACGTAGAGTTCTCTGCGGTTCTCTTAAGTAAATGTTGGACTAACATTCCTTTCCCGTTCCCCAACAGTTGCAAGGACGTGGCCAGGTCGGTAACAGTTCTCTGGAGACATCTTACCTTTGATAACATAATTAGATCCCATTTAATAACATTTAATTAGATCCCAAATTTCACGTTGCTGCTCACAAACGAGGGAAATTTGTTCTCGTAAACAGAGTATTGTTGCTGACACAACCTACGAAGTTGAACAGCTGTTCATGCCATGCCATGCTGTTTTGAAGCCAAATATCAAAAATCTAAGTGTGTCTACATATTAGCATTTTCTTACCCATCTTTAAAAAAACAGATCTTAATTCGCACAAAAACTGAGGTCAAAACGGTAATTCTACGAAAATGGTTTTGGCATGATTTTGGTATATTTCACAAAGCGAAAATCATTGTTCACTGTGATGGATATGAGGTGTGAATCTAGAATTCGGATCAAATGTGTCTTCACGACTCGACGTGCTCACCGAAAGGTTTTAATAAAGACAAACTACTCAACAGCATCTTTTAAATGCATCCTCAAAAAGACAATATAACACACGGCTATTTTTTCTAATTTCGGTCTATGTGACTAATAAACGGTTCCATGAGAAAAAGATCACTAGCAATTTGTACAAATAAATTTTATTGAGTTTGTTTGTAATTTTGCACTTTGACCAGATTGAAGAACGCTTCGCTGCCTGATATCAACATCATCGGTACAGATGACTGAGCTCCTGATGTCTCTTCTTAGTAGTAACCATATGGGGACACTCCGTAGGGAGAATAAGCAAGAGGATTTCCACCGGTGTAAACGAGTGGTGTTCCGGCGGCATACGAGGTTACAGGGGCACCATAGGAATAAGGAGTAACGGATGCGCTGTACGGAGAAACGACGGTCGGGGCAGCAACACTCGAGTACCCAAACGGAGAGGTATATCGGACAGTTGGAGCACCAGCACTAACCACCGCCGGTGAGGAGTAGGAAGCGACGGTCGAAAAGTTGGGGCGTGCAGCTGCGGCGGCAACGGCACATACGAAGATGATCTGAGAATAAACAGAAAAAATAGTTCTTGAGCTTTCACTTATCGGAAATTTTCTCCCAAATAATCACTTACCAGTTTGACGAACATTTTGAAACGATTCGACGAGGTAATTCTGCGGACACTACAAGAAGTTGCTTGAGCTGCTAAACAATTGATTATGTTGCAATGATAATCCAGGAGTTCCTTATATATCAATCGTTTCTGATATACAGCACCATTCGATAGTGTCTAAATATGAACTGCTCGCAACACGCTTGTGTGATAAATTGCGTGACATTGAAAGATTTAATCTATACGGATTTGGTTAGACAAACCAGGAACGCAAAATAGTAGGTACCGATTGTTACAGTTTGGTTCAGCTGAACTTTTACACGAAACGCATGTAGGCAGATGGAAGAGAACAAATTGCTTTTCGTTTATATCGCACAGTAGATCAATCGTCTCAAAATTGTCACATTATCCTAAATAATATATAAATTTATCAGATGATGTTTTGCCATTGGCGTTTTTAACTATGGTATAGAATAAAGAGAGTGTGTATATTTCTATCCACCATTGGATTGAACGTTTTTTCGTTGTGCATCGGACATTAGAGAATTCAAAGAGCGACAAAAATATTTCAATAGTATTTATTCTCTGTATACAAATGACAAAATGTAATTCGCTTTTGGAAAGTAACCTAGCAAAATTTAAATGTCAGTAATCAAATGTGAACCTTCCTTATCTTAATCTTCCTTATTGCGTTCTAAAGAACTAATCAAATATTAATTCTTATTCTGAAAATGATCAGTAAACTTAATCTCTAATAGGTACTGTTGTGTTCTTTTTAAAAGTTCACAATGATTTGCAACTGATGCCCAATAAACCAAACTGATCTATAATATATATATATATAAAATGTTGTTTTATATTTAAAAAGTGACAATTAATTCAGTTGGGTTTGGTTGCTTAGCTTTTCACGGATTTTCGATTTTTGAATATTATCAAAAAAAGTTTTATTTTTACATCATTGTCCTTCGATTTTTTAATGAAGAATAAAAATCGCTACAATGAAAGTTGGTCTATGGGTGAACTGTTATTGTAGCGATTTCGAGCAGTTCTAATTTGTGGTTTAAAAAATGAACGACAACGATAGAAACTTTTTGAAAATCATTTTTTGCTTAGAAAATGCAGCTCTTTTAGATGATATATAAACACTGATAAACACTATAGTTAAACAACCCAATTATCTTGGTTTTTATTACTATCGTAAAGTGGTAATGTAACGCTCGTATAATCGTGTGTTTACGCGGAACCCGAAAAAAAACAATCAACGTTAACATACCGTTTGTCGACCGTAGAAATGTTCATTGTCGCTTGATTGTGCTTTGTTTTGCGTCTCTCATCCGAAGAACGTTGGGCAAATTAACTTATAGCGCACCTGGTATACTTCTTGATTGATGGCCAAACCACTGAGCTTGAACATGATTTTTTTTTGTCCAGTACTCTGGCCGATCTAACACTACCCCTGGCGTATTATTGTTGAAGTTTGCAGGAAATTATACACAGTCGAAACCGGAAGATTTTCGAAATTTTTACCAAAATTTTTCTGCAGTTCAGTTAGAACTACACAATGCGCTTGCGCAACGTTTCTTGTTTCGGCGCCATTTTGAACAGAACTGTGCGTGCATAAACAAAAACAAAAAATATTGGAGAGAGATCTCTAATATAAATATTCTTATTGCTCTCTGAACGTGTTTGTTGTTGAATATGAGCACCTCAAAAAAATCCAAATTTTAGGTTGTTAGCCGTTATATCGCGTATTACGAGGAGAACTGGCAACAAGGCCAATTAGATGATATGCGTGAAGACTGGCATCTCTGGATCGATCCCATACAAATGACAAGCGTCAAATCAAACAGCGTACTCCATTTATTAAAGGTGCATCGCTGCGAAAACGGAGTGGGTGTATGTGGTGGTCCAACCTGTGCGTTTGGTTTGCATTCGCATCGCTAGCACACACACTAGCATGCGTCGTTCCACTTTTACTCGAAAGACTGCGCTGCCAAAATTGTCGCTTAATCTCAGGCAGAGTTCCCAGTCTTCCTGATATGATGTTTTTGGTTTGACACAGTGTTTCAGTACAAAATGCTGTTGGAATTTGTAAGTTTAGGTGCTGCTGTTACCAATAATAGTGGAGGAAGGGGTCAGTGGATCGTTCTAAGTAAGATGAGAGGTAGTCTACTTCGTAAATCAATACTGATCGATCATTTCCGATTTCGCTGAATCTTTGCGCAGATGCTTTTTTTTTGATAAAGAGTTTATTTTATGATATCAGTTGTTCATGTTGAATTGCTTTTGCTTAAAAAAAATCTAAAAATGTGACTTATAAATAAAATATTATATATCAAAAAACCGTTTGTTTGATTGAAATAGTGTCTTCAGCAAAGTTGTAGGTAAGAAAGTTGCGGTTCTAGAAAAAAATACATGCACTGTGAAATTTTTTTTCTCTGTGCTAAATTTTGCAAATTGTCACCAAATATTAAATATTTCAAAAATACTTTTTTTGAATATCCAATTTTTTTCACTCATTGTAGATAACAATGTATACGTTAGGACAATCCGTCAGAATTTGACGATGGTAGAATAATAAACAAAAAAGCCAAAAAAAAAGTTTTTTTCTTTATCTGAGCCAAAATTGGTTGTTCGATTTATGTCATGTCTGCAGCAAAGTTGTAGATAGTATTTTTGTCGTTCTAGACGGAATATACACCGTAAGAAAACAAATTTCTTCTTAAAACACGTTTAAAGAATAATTATAAATTGAATATCTCTAAAAGTACACTTTTAAAGATCTGTTTTTTTTTCAGATACTATACATTGTTAACCAAACATTGATACTTGTTTGAATATACTAAAAAAACTGAGAAAAGAATGTTTTTTTTTCAGATAAGGTATAGTTGATAACTCTTTACAGATAATAATTCTTCAAACTAATAATATTTTTCTGCATCTTGTATTACCAATATGTACCACATTCTGAAAAAGATTGAAATAAATATCCAAAACGGATTGATTTTCAAATTTTGCGTGAAAAATGCCAAAGTGTGTTTGAATCTTTAGCTAACTGCGGATAGACAGGTAGACAAGTGCAGCCACTCATCGAAAGACTGCGACCTGCATATTTTTCGAACTCTAAGACTAATAATGAACACTTTCTCTTTAATCTTGTTTTTCAATTTAACTAGCGATTTTTTTTGCTTCATTCGCAAATATATGGTACCGGGCTCCAGAAGCATATTTACTGTTGGCCTAAACTGTTTTCAAACTGTAGATTTGAATACACTTTTTTGATATTTACAAGATACACAAAAACACTTGTGCGTGGCCCCAATAAAATACTTACTATTAGTTAAACTCGTTTTTAAAAATAAAAATAAAATATACCTTGTATTTCTTTCAAATAAACCACACACACTTGTGCGCGGCCCCAACAGTATTTTCACTGTCTGTTGGTCTAAGCCATCACCAAATATTAATGAGCTAACTAGAGAGATGGTCGGGTATGGGAAATTTGTTACCCGTACCCGACTCATTGAGAATTTTCAAACCCGTACCTTACCCGAACCCGAAGTCGGGTTTGTTTAAAATAACCGTACCCGACACGAACCCGAAAATTTTTTTTTTCCAACTACTCGTTCCCGACCCGTACCCGAAAGGAAAATACCTCCAAATTGCCGGTACCCGACCTGTACCCGACTCGTCCTGGATTTATTTTATTTTATTCTATGCTATTTTATTTTATTTTATTTAATGTTATTTAATTTAATTTAATTTTATTTTATTTTTTTCAAATACCTGGTTACCTCGCACATTTTATGCACCGATTGTCATATGTGCTTTCTCGAGATGATGGCCGGAGTTAGACCAGAACCGAGTGTTCAGGTGAACGAATGTTAATGAAGCCAGAGTTCCAGGCGATATATTGGTTCTCCTAGAATCCAGCGTAGCATCTGTCACTGAGAACGTCCGCTCGTCTGATGTTGAAAAATTTGACCATTTTTATCACGCAGCAAAATATCTATTCATAACTGTCTGCAAAGAATTTGGGTTCAATTTTTCGTGTTAGTTAGCTCATTTTAAAATTGAACACGGATTTCAATTATTTATTTTATATGCATACGTACGATTCATATAAACTGCAGACAATTTTTATTTTGTTTCGAAAGATTAATAAAAATTCAATAGATTTTTTTCGAAAGATTCATAATAACTTTATAATGAACCAGATCGAACTCTTCTTGTTGAAGAATAGGGTAGATTAACCTATAGTGGACCCCTTTATTTTATAACCCATGGCTGTTTTGTTTTCCGATGGAAGTTTCCTGGAAACCTGACGGATGGTCCACTATAAGGAAGGGGTCCACTAAATGTTAATTTACCCTACTAGAACAACATGGAGAATGGTGAGAAATGCATGTCTGGTAGAGTTTAACATAAATGACAAGTTTTATGTGGAATCTAAAATTCGGTATAACAAAGATATTTCTATACATGCGGCACCCCTGGTCACAGTGCAAACCAAGACCTGGGAAGGAGAAACGAATACTACACTAAAAACTGATCAAAATAGATGACACGCACATTCATCGTTGAATTTTTTTGATAGCGTGTAACTATCTCCCTGCTGTAACCCGAACATGACTCGAATCAAGTTTTTAGTAACATAAGGAATACTAAATGGGCAAATTTGTTAATAATACACAGATTTTCCGAGTCAGTTTCTTCAGATTTTAAAGTTTATATATATTACGCAGAGTTGCAATAATTTTACAATTTTATACCTTATTATTTTGTGGAACGAAAATAAACATTCAACCGTGCTGAAGTGTATAGTTCGAAATTGTTGTCAAACGATTTTTTTCATACCCGAGTAATAATTACGTAGGAGGTATTCCGAAAAGAATTTATTTGCAAATATTGCAGAAATATTACCAGACGAGTTGAGAATTTTCCAAACCCGTACTCGACCCGAACCCGAAGCCTTGGTTTTGAAATAATCCGTACTCGACCCGAACCCGAAAAATATATTCAGGCGTTACCCGGAACCCGACCCGCACCCGTCGGGTACGGGTATCGGGTAAAAATACCCGTACCCGACCAACTCTATTCTCTAATCGGCCGGCTGAATATAGAATAAACCGCAAATAGCTAAAAAAAGAGAGGGGGTAGAAATTATGTATGGGTAGTTCCATACGCATAAGGATCAAGGGCAGATTCTTCAATTACAGCCTTATCAACGTGTACGCGCCGACAAACGATAAAACCGATGACGTAAAGGAGGAGTTCTATGAGCTCCTCGAGAAAACGTATGCCGCGGCCAGGGGAATGGCCATCTTTAGCACCCATTTTGCACGTCTGAATATTCGGAAGCACACCTGGAGACACCCCAATGGAGAGGCCTGCTCACAGATCGACCACAAGCTGATCGACGGCCGGCACTTTTCAGACGTCATAGATGTGCGGTCCTTTCGAGGGCCAAACATCGACTCGGATCACTATCTCGTGGTAGGCAAGATTCGCGCCCGGTTGTCCAATGTATTCGAATCGAGATCGGCGAGAAAGATACATCTGGACATCCAGAGGTTATCAGCGGAAGGAGTTGCTGCAGAGTATACTCGGAAAGTTGATAGACGGATCGGTGGACCAGCTGGAGTGGACCTGAACGAGCAGTGGAAGCACATCCATGATGCGGTCAGCGAAACAGCGCGAGAAGTGATAGGCATGACAACGGGAACCACGCGTAGTGGGTGGTTCGATGCTGAGTGCCTAGAGGTGACGGAGGAGAAGAATCGAGCCTACGCCAACACGTTAGTAGCAGCTAATCGTGTAACGCGACAGATGCGGGAGAAATACCGGGAGGCAAGAGCTGCCGAAAAGAGGCTTCATCGCCGTAAGAAACGTGAGCACTACGATCGCGTCCTCGCGGAGGCGGAGAATTGCTTCACCAGGCACGACACGAGGAGCTTCTATAGAACGATCTACGGAATCAGGAACCGGACCGTGCCAGTACCTGCCATGTGCAATGACAGGGAGGGGAACCTGATTACCGATAAATCTCAGGTGGCTAGGCGTTGGAAGCAACATTTCGAAGTGGTGTTGAACGGCGAGAAAGGGAGGAGAGCCGTCGAGGGGAACATGATAGAAATTGGGGAGGACGGACAAGCTGTGGCTCGACGGTTTCACATCATGCGTCAGGACAGCGGGCGAATTTTCGGATTGTGATTTTGTGACGTTAGATGGTCTGAAGCAAGGTGACGGGCTCTCGAACTTGCTGTTCAACATAGCTTTGGAAGGTGCGATACGAAGGGCAGGTGTGCAGAGGAGCGGCACCATCATCACTAAGTCTCACATGCTTCTGGGCTTTGCGGACGACATTGATATAATTGGTGTTAACCGTAGAGCAGTTGAGGAGGCCTTTACGGCTCTCAAGAGGGAAGCTGCGAGAATTGGACTCACCAGAAACACTGCCAAAGAAGAACCACTGGTAGTTCTACGGGTGTTGGTGCTGCGGTGGAGATGGATGGGGATACTTTCGAAGTGGTCGACGAATTTATTTATCTTGGTACTCTCGTGACATGTGACAACGAGGTGAGCCGTGAGGTGAAGAGGCGGATTGCGGCGGCGAATAGGGCTTATTACGGATTGCGTAGCCTGCTTAGGTCCCATAGCCTACAGATCCGTACGAAATTTGCGCTCTATAGGACTCTGATCCTCCCGGTGGCGCTCTACGGACATGAATCGTGGATGTGGAAGGAGGCCGATCAACGAGCACTTGGGGTCGTCGAGCGTAGAATCCTGCGATCAATACTCGGAGGCAAACTAGAGAACGGGGTGTGGCGCAGGCGCATGAATCAAGCTGATGAAACACGGCAGGTTACAGTAGGCTGGCCATGTAGCACGGATGGCGGATGAGCGACCGGCAAAGATAATATTTAGTAGAGAACCGGATAGAGGCCGACGACTTCGAGGCAGACCGCGCACGCGCTGGATGTGTGCTGTCGACAAGGATGCCAGAGCAGCGGGTGTAAGGGGAGACTGGAGAGTAGCAGCCCAAGACCGAGTTTTGTGGAGACGTATTCTGGATTCGGCATAGGATCTTAAAGATCTGTCGCCATGAAAGTAAAGTAAAGTAAGTAAGTTCCATACGCAGTGTCCATACCACTTGGACACGATCATTACGGATTTGACTCAAAGTTGGAGAATTATTCAATTTACATTTTTCGACAATGAAATTTGTGTTCCTTGGAAAACTTCACGCAAAAATCAACTATCACCCCGAGGCAATATGATTCAATTTCGAGATATACCATTTTTACGAAACCAGTTTTAAATTTTTCCACTCTATATCAATCGAACAATAATAGAGTAATCGCTCCTATATTCATCTCAGTACTTATATTCATAACATAACGCCTTTTTAATCAATTTATTGTCGAATTTCATCATATTTTCAACGTAAAACTTTCAACCTCTTGACAAAATCAAGAAGCAAATACATTTACTTTCAAAATGTGTTGAAATTTGACGGTAAATTGAACAAATGAGCGAAATAAGATGAATATAGGTGAGATGATTACCCTAAAATTTGTGGTCCCCGTGGCTCTGTGGCTCTGTGGTTGGCGATGTCACTCGGCTAGCACTCCCACAAGGTTGTGATATCGGGTTCGATTCCCGATCGAGTCGAGGATCTTTTCGAGCTGAAAATTTTCTCGCCTCAACACTGGGGCACAGTGTATCGTTGTACTTATTCTACACGTATGCAAAATGTGTCAAAAACAATATCGATAACGAATGCTCTCAACTAATTTAGTTAATCGAGACCGCAATTAGCCCTCAGGCTAAGCGTGCGATATTGTTTTTTACCCTAAATATTGGTGATTGTCTGTTAACTAAGCCAAAAAACAACCCAACCAATGATTTTTAGGATTTATCTGCCTATCAAGCAATCCACATGTATTGTTACTTTTTTACAGCAGTGATGCCCCCAGTTGATTTTTGCTCGCAATAATTTCTCTGAAATTAAAAATCATGGGTTTATTTCTCTTCCTTTTTTTATTTTTCTCTCTTGATTGCAGTTTCATCGCTATTTCTTTTATATTGTTTTATTCTATGGTGATTATGATTGAAAATATTTTTTAATAAAATTCTCTCGTCATACGATATTCTACGTCAATTATTTCATCGAATTTACAGTGTATAAGAGGAGATGGGCTAGTACATGTCGTTGAAATGAAACATTTTTACACAGAATGACGACATCAGTAGTAACAAAATGTTTAAAACTTTTAATATTTGGATAAGCACACTTAAAAAAAATTGACTGACCTCTTTTGAAAGTCCAAAATGGTGATATTTCAATTATTAATATTTAAAAAAGTCTTTGCTATATGGATATATGATATGATGAGGAAGTGAAAAATGTTACAAGGTACTTCGTATATATAAAAGCTTTTGATTTGGAAAGGGTAAGCAGAAAACTAAAATAGCGTTTGAATCCGCGATAATCCGGACACCTTCAAATCAGTGTAACTCTTACAATATTCAAGCTATGATCGACTCTTTTCACTAAAATATAGCTGGGGGTTTATACTTTCGCCTACTTTGGTTTGTTTTGACATTTTGTGAACAGTGCTCAAAATGTCGACGAACGAAAAAGACGTGTGCGAACTTGTACAGTCGTACCGAAAATCCTCAGTTCATGATACGTGAACTCGCGAAAAAGTTAATTTTCCCAAAACCACTATCCACCATGTGTAAAAAAGGTTTTTTGATCGTTTGGGTATCGGAAGGAAACCAAGCAGTGATGAAAAAATTGGTCGTGCGGATAGTTCTATGGACAGAAAGGGGGAGAAAAGGTAGGAAACGATTCCGAAGCTCTCTATTCAAACTGTGACTTGTTTAAAAAGCGAACACTTTCCGGAGAGAAGCAGGATGTCAAAGATGACAAACAATTTCATCAAAGCTGGAAGTGCTGCTAGCAAGATAACCGGGGAGACTATACAAAACCTAATGGATGGAGTGGAGCACAAAGGACGAGATTTTTGCATCAATGGAGTAGTTATGCTAGAAGAATAACCCAACAAACAGTTTTGTTGACTAACGGTTTCCGCAGCTATAATTCAGCCAAAATCATCTTAATAATAGCTTAATAAGCTGTAAATCAAGAAAAATTGTTCGTTAGGAATGCTTTGTTAGTATTTTTTGAGTGTCCGGATTGTTGCGGATTCTAGCCTTCCATGCGTAACATCGCTTTGAAATCAAGAATGGCGACATGTGGTGCAATAAATTGATTAAAAGGTTAACACTCTGTTTGGCATATGGACGCGAAACATAGAGACACGAGGCAAATAGACACGATGCCGAAAGAACGCGATTATGAACAATATGATCTAACCAAGATCTGATCTGGACTTTTTTCAGTTTTTAACCAATACCAAAAGCGACTTACATAATTGTTCAACATTTAAGTTTGATTTTGTTATAATTGCAATCATCTATTTCCAAATTTTCTGTGAATATGAAAGGCTAACCTAAAGACAAAACTGCTGAATATTTATTATTGTGAAGTGGGGCAAAATAATTGATATTCTCCGTACCTGAGAGTGCTACCTGCAAGATTAATCCAAATTTCATTTGCAATCCTGTATAGCATACTGGATCTATCATTCATCCCGGTCGAATTCTGGTTATTATCCAACACGGATGTGCAAGATAAGGATGAAAAAAAAATTGTGGATTTGTTCATATTTAATTTGATATTTCATTAAATATTATATTTAACATACATTTTTTCGAGATTTAAAACGCTCATACATTCTAAGTACTCAAACATTTTATTTATATCGAAGTTTCTATCCTATTTTTTAACATACTGTCAGTTATTCATATTTGTAATTTTATTATTTTGTTTCCAATATAGAAGTAATCCAACTTCAGAAGATTAATTAAACTGGTTCTAGCGTCAGTTGCCACCATAAATTTAAAAATAAATACAAGTATCGAAAATAACCAACATGGATGTTGAACCTACGCTAGACATCGATTTTTTGCGTTTACTTCAAACAAAAACCGTCGTTTTTTACATGCGAAAATAAACGTCGGGCAACACTTGCCTACATTAGCAGCACAAAAAGTCGATCATGGCACAATAACCCGTTGATTTGTCCGTGTAGTTTCCAAGAAAAATGGATCAATCTGGCAAATGTCACTGAATGGCACCTTATTATGCATATTAACTGGTGGGGTTGTTTTTAAGTACCAATGCAAGGCTTTATTTTTTTTTTATAAGTTTAGTTCCGTTCCAAAAGAGATCACTATCGATATTATGTTTACTGATTTTTAAATCAGACACAAATCGTAACAAATGAGTTACGGTCAGTAAAAGTTGTGCATTTTACTATTCGTGGGCAAATTAGGAAAAAAAACGCGTCTAACTCAAGGTCATTCTATTTCTAGACCTCAGTTGAGTTTGAACGGTAGCTAGACTAACATGCTCAACTGTATACAAACAGTGTGATAGTGTTTATTTTTTGCTACTTTTCTGTTCATTAATCTTTGCATCACGCGATCATGCTGGCCCGATAGTTCCAGTTTTAAAATGTCAGCACACACCTTAAAACGATGGCTGCCACACCGGCCGGCAAAAAATTAGGATTTACAATTGAACATGCTCGGGATCGAATTGGAGTCTTTGCGAGTGTTTTCTTCACCTGACTGAGAACTGATCTATCTGCAAGGGCTTGGTCTGGACATCGTACAGTCTCCCGAACCGGTTGGCCGAAATGTCATTTTTTTGTGCCACACTTCAAATCGACCAAAGTTTCACGTGCACAATGGGTGTTTTGTTTACGACCGAAATTTGATGCTTTTACTTAAACCTTCATGGCAGTAGCTAAATTTTTTGGATCGGTAATATTTTTTTTCGGAACCATTCCGGACTTCAAGTATAACAACGATATTTTTCCCAATAAAAAGAATAATGATTCTGGACATGTTCGATCCACTATGCGATTAAAAAATAATATTTTCTTTTGTTCCATCGGCCCGCTTACAATTAGCATCTCGATTGATCAGAACTGTGGGCAATAGGTGTAGATTTTATTTTATGGTTTTGGTTAACCATATCCTGTTGCTTGGAGTGATGTCCGATGTGCCATATAAGCGTGTCTGCAATTCGTATTTCTATATGATTGTACGAAGTTTTGGTTCGTATATAAGGAACTCTCTGGAGTGCTATTAAATCATAATCAACTGTTTAGCAGCTCAAGTAACTTCTTGTAGTGTCAGCAGAACCACCTCGTCAAAACATTTCAAAATGTTCGCCAAATTGGTAAGTCATTATCGTAAAAGAATACGACCAACAGGAGAAAGTTGAACTATTTTTACTTTTCAGATCATTCTTGCGATCGCCATTGCCGCCGTTGCTGCGCGCCCTGGATATTCGGCCGTCACTTCCTACTCCTCCCCGGTGTTTAGTGCTGTTGCCCCAACAGTTGTTGCCACCCGTGCTGTTCCGTATGCCGCTCCTTACTCATACTCTGGTGTTGTTCCCACTGCCTACAGCGCACCAGTTGCTTCTTATTCCTATGGCGCTCCAGTAGCTTCCTATGCTGCCGGAGCTCCAGTTGTCTACTCTGCCGGTGGCCCAGTTGGTTACTCATCCTTCGGAGTATCCCCCTACACTTATTACTAAACTAGGACGCACTCATGTCTAGCGTTGGTCTGGCTTCCAACTATTTGTACCGATGTTAATATCATGAAGCAGTGTTCTTAGCTCTGAGCAAAGTGCAAAATTACAAACAAACTCATTAAAATACTAGTAGAAACCACAAAACTGGAACTTTTTTTCTAATTTAAAGAAACAATCCAAAAATGACAAAAAACTGTATTAAAAGAGTATCACAAAACCTACATTGTTATCTAGGATGAATAGCTCACAAATAACCAGGGAAAACTGTATTCCAAGTTTTCTACGGACGAAACTTTGAAACACTCGAAAATTCACAGCATGAGTCATAATACTGTACACCAAACAATTGACAAATTGTTGAAGAAAACGACGACTTCGAAATACTGTTGGAAAACTCCGAAATCGATAAAGAATAAAATAAAGCAAGGATATGAAATACGTTGAACTTGTTTTTAATCCTATACACAAAATAATCGTGGTCGAACTAATGCTGGCGTCTAGAAATTCTAGGATACTACGCCTTGAACTTGGACACATTCCGCTTCAACACTCCTCCTCAAGGGCGGTGTTCCGAGACCTTTCTTCTTCCACATCTACTGCAGATTGACCCGGCTTAGGGGTTTTGTCAGCATATCTGCCAACATACCCTCAGTCGTTCAGTACTTAACCTTTACGGTTCCTGTTTTGGTCAAATCCGGGACGAAATTATATCTCGTGTTAACATGTTTTGTCCTTCTAACATCCTTCAGCGTTCATTAAAATCTCGTGGATGGCTGTACGATATCCTCGCTAAGTACTCGTATCTGCTTCAAAAGCCAACAATATAGAAGGAAACGGACTATGATAGGTATTGTATCAGAACGACACACTTGAATCCTATGCTAACTGTTCAAAACGGAAGGTTGGGTTCGTGTCCAGCAACCAATACTTATTAATAATACGTTCGTGAATGAAGTCTAATTCCACAATAATCATAAATTATTTTTCAATCGAACCCAATGTCACCACACTGACTGATAACAAGTAAACAAAGTGTTTCGCCATGTACCTAGGCCAATAACTAGGGGCTGCTGATTTGAATACAATACCACCTATTTAGGGATTTGTTTTGCATGGCCATTTTTGGTGTTCATAACCAAATTCGCAATTTCGGTTTTCCAACGGGGTGAGTGTCACCGTTCCACTTCGGCCGATTGTATAATACTCTAAGGTATAGGTATTTAAGAATTGGTTCGAAATAAAAACCCAAAAAACGTGAAGCACGCCTGCGCATAAAACATCGTTAGTATACGCACATGTTGGCTGCCACAACTACTCCCGGCATCACTATTTGTGGAGTTCCATATCACAAAACGTTATAGTAGGGCGTTTAATCGCCATCGATGAGGCAGTTAGTTGGTGATATAAAAAGCGATAACGGTATTTTTCGATTATTATTCACTAATCGTTCGTTTATTGTTACGGTTCCTTTTTCGATACATCAATAGAAGTTTGTTTTAAAATGGTTGTCAAAGTGGTAAGTGCGTGTGTGTGCGATTGATTTAGTTATCCGATAAATTCGACATGTAACATCCGGCCTACAATTCCAGTTGCTCGTAATTTGTCTGTTGGCTGTGGTCAGTGCCAAACCTCATGTGTGCGCCCACATCTCTCCAGCGTTCGTCACGGCTCACAGTTCCCAGGTGTTCGCCCGGACGTACAACGGAATAGTGCCAATAGCAGTACCAGCCCACATACCTGCTCCAATTCCTGCCGCGTTCCCAGCACCTGTCCCGACGATCTATGTTCCTCCCCCAACGGGGCCGGCATTTTTCGCCTATCCTGTGTACGCACCGGGTCCTGCTGCCATTCCGGCAGTGCCGGCCGTAGTCGCTACGCCGACAGTTGTGGCTACTGCACCAGTCGCCAAAGTAGTTAGTGCAGCACCAGCAGCAAAATTAGTGCGGCGACCAGCCATTTATCTGACTACTATTCGTCATCGCTCGGTTTATGTGTAAACGCAGTACTTTTTACAATAACCGTAATGTGATGTATGTAGTTGATAAGTGAATTGTATATTATTTAGGTAGTACTCTACAATGCTAGTCGAAATGAAAATAATTCACGAAACTGTAAACCATTCATAAATGAAATGAATGAGACTGATGTTGTGGTTTTATTAACTGTCAGAAGCAATTAGCACGGCTTTGCCCATGATTAACACGAGAGCGAAAGGCTTCGCCATTTATGATATGGGAAGGTAACCTATTTTAAGCAGGTTATGAAGCCGCTGGTGTTTTGAGACGAAACAGTCGAAATGTGTAAGGTGAAATACAAACATAGGTATATCAATTTTTTTTTTTTATTCTCGCTTATTTTCCGTCGGTCTAGTTCCGCCACTGTTGTGGCCAATCACCGACGCCCAGGGAGGCGACTCCACACCCAGGACCCTAACTCACGACCCGTTTATTAACGGACCGGCGCCAACGGCTTTACTTCCTCATGCGATGGAAGGCGTGATCCCAGAGATTTTTCGCCTCAGAAAATCTCCCGGTGTCGGCTGGGATTGAATCTAGACCAGTTGGGTTGGTTGTTAGTGGATCACGCCACCTCACAACCATCGACACCTATGTCGGCGGTGGGATTCGAACCCAGGCGTCGAGCGTGGTTGGCGGAGACGTTACCAACCACACTAGGCCCCCGCTAGGTATATCAATTTGTTTAGTATCTTACTCTCTAAAAATAATTTAGCAACGTTAACAATAATCAACTAAAGTAACCAATCGAAGGACATTATTTCAATCACCTCAAACCTATTTTAAGCAGTTGTATCCGTTTTGCAGGGGAATTTTTCAGCACCCGAAGTGGCGCCTGAATGGTTGCAATTTAGATTGGTTTTTTATTTCGATTGATGTTTATTCAAAAAATATCGTAATCGTAACACAACTAGTTATTCAGGGTTTTCGTTATAATCATTGAAATTGTCGATATTGAACAAAATTCAAGAGTTTGAGGCCCGTTTTCTCTGATTGATTGACTTTTTCCTCGAAAAATGACTTTCACACTCTATTACTCAGCAACTAAATGCACAATTGACACAAACTGTATTTTAAGTTGTAAAGCAGGCAATGTGTGTGATTTTTTCGAGGATGCAAAAAATGAACACGGGCTGAGAATGTGATTGGAGTGGAGAAAATTTCCTTTGACCAGATGGGATTACGTAGATTGCAGGTTCGCGTCCCGTCTGGACGAGGGTAATTTTTTCAAAATCTAAATCACATCCTCAGCCCGTGTTCATTTTTCGCATCCTCGAAAAAATCACATAGGGGAACGGCTCCATTATTAATCTCAGTCCATATATTCATCTCATACAACATGAAAACTTAATTGAAAACAGGAATAAACGCATATTTTCTTCTTAGAGGCCGCTGTTGTTTCGGTGTGAATTCCGAGTGTTTGATTTGAATCGCGATGAAGTGTTCCTAGGATTGTCGAGTACGGTTGGGGATAGTGCAATAATGTCGACGTATTTTATTTAGCCTTCCCGTCGCGTAATCGTTATATTTTAAGTGCAAAGGGTGGAGTAAAAGGTAATACGAAATGTGGCGGTGAGAGTGACGTCAATGTTGAAATCCGTGAAAGATTCGTGCAATTTTGTGGCTAATTTGTGAGAGCTGCATTTCTTTTTCGGTGGCGGAGCACGTTTCCCGCTAGCCCTTGCCTGGTCATAAGTGTGTGTGTGAGTAAGTGCAAGTTGAACAAGGAAAAGCGAGAGAAGTGCGAGTGCAGGATGACCGTTGCTCTTGCGTGCGGCACTTTCTCGCACTAGCAGGATAGTTCAGAGAGGACGCGGGAATTAAAGGATAAGTATTAGTGTTGGTCAACCCGGTGGCATCACTGACGTTTACGTACAACATTAGCCAGTACAACACTGACGTTTACGCCAGCATTAGCTGGATCACTGGATCAATTTTACATGCAATTTGACAGCTGATTCATCGAAACAAGAAAAAAAGCATTGTTCATACGTGCACATAGTGTCGGTGTTCAGCGGCAGTGTACTTACGTGTTGTTTTCGGATGATATGTTTATTACACATAACGTCGAGAGGTTTACTTGATAAAACAAACAATAAATGCGTTGCATTGTTATAGAATGTACACAACGTTTGCTCTTGCCGATTGCGAATGGCGGTGTTTCTTGCAGGTAGCTGGCAAAACGTGGTAAAGAATACCATCTCAATGTATGTGTAAAAGAGAAAGCGTATCAATGCCTGTGTGTTTCAAATTTACAAAGCTAAGCCAAGCTATTTTTTAATATTTAAATTGATTCAAGCCGCATAACTCTCTACAACATATATCATGCTTTGCTCGTCACGCTTACACTGCTGTGTGAACAAACCTTCAAGAACATAAATGAGACTAGCGCCACTGTCTTTCACGGCAGCTTCAGGAAACAAGACCGATGCCACCGGGTTGGTGTTGGTGACGTTTTGCCTGTGTTTTTTGTTTGATTTGCATGGCAAAAGGGAACCAATGTTTTTTTTTCTCTGCTTTCATTTTGAGCAGTTTTATGCCCTTGTTTTATGATTTTTCTAGCTTCTGAGTAAATACTGAAACACATAGACAATTTTTAATTCAATTAAGTAGAAATCTTGTCGGTTAGCAATTTTGATTGCGATTATTTTGGCATTTTGTTGAATCTAATTAGTACTCGGTCTTGTTAGATATGCATATTTGCATTTTTTAAAATTTTCTAGCTATGAATGCATGATGCATGCCAGTTTTTCATACTCAGTAGGTATCTTCGCTTTATTATTCAAGAAGTAAGAGGTAATCAACGCGAAATACCGTGTCTCCGCGCGTATGCGTCGGTAAGAGGGAATAGAGCGGTCGCGCATAACTTTCCGGGGTAAACGTGTTTTCGGCCCAGGTGAGCTTTGCTCGAATATGTATTTTCGGTGTGTTGTGACTTCCGAGGTGTACCAAACCATTTATTCGCAGACTGTCCACCCGTAGGTTCTATTCCAGCACGCAGTGATTCGGAGTAGGTTCCGTTCGTTCGATAAATATCGTAAATAATTAATCGCGACAAAACATCGTAATTAATCGCCACCAAATATCGCAATTATTTGCAATTAATATCAGGATTATACGCGACTCGTCTGTCAACGCACACATCCTTTTTTTTCTTTTTCTTTCTTTTTTCGTTCGTTTCAAACGGCGATGGTCAAGCAAATAGGCCGTTTTTGAAGTTCTCTTGCTGACCGCTTGCAGTATGTGTTGAGGACCTATATATTTACTTTTTTCTTGTTTTTGGTTAATGCATATATGGTTGCTTCGTAACATTGTGTGGTCAGCTGAGATAAATCAATGGGAGATACGTTTCGGTAGTTGCATAATGACTTCATAAACAGATTTTCGAATATTTGAGTCTGTCTTGATTAGGTTATAGGTCCGGTATCCTTGCGTGCGCTTTATTTTTGCGGTGTTACATCATCAACCGGAATAAGTTCGGATCGCGTTATGATTTCCGTAAAAGATATAATGAACTCGTACGCGCGATATTTGTTATTAAGAACCCGGTATTAAAACTCAGCGCATCGTTTACTAAAACGAAATCTGCTGCAAACCTTACCCTTTACTCCAACATACCAGTGATTTCTCGTGGAAGTGCAGAGGTGTTCTCGGCTTCCAAAAAAGCGAGTATCACGTCAACATATTCCTATACACACTCCTTCTTTGACCTGCATTCGGATGCGGCCGGCGCTGGTATTGCCTAATATAAAGATTAAGGTCACTAGTTTTTACACATTGAGGATGAATGTTAATCCCAAGCATCATCTATTGGTTCTCTGTGTAATTACAGCTGATCTGGCAATAACGGAGTAGCAACTGCGGTCAATCATGCTCATGCTCATGCTCAACAGGAATAAACGCATATTTTCTTCTTAAACCAATCTGCTAATCCATGGAATGGATTCTTCTTAGTTCACTTCAGATTCCTCATAAAGTATAATCCTCGAAAACTCACTTAAAAGCACTAAAATTGATATTATAGTCGGTCATCTGCACTCGAAAACTCATTTAATTTAATCACCTACCTCAAAAAACAAAATCCGCGCATCGTTCTATGCGGCTACAACTGGACTCGTTCAGCAGCCAACCAAAGTTTTTTTCATTACTAGCGGACAACTTTTTATTTTAATCACTAAACAAAATCACTCACTACACTAAGAATACTTTAATATTTGAAATGTTCACCTTAAAATTCCAAAAACAAGCTTGAATTAGTAGAAATATATGAGATGAATTTCTACAATTCCTAAATTTCAACTGTATGTATTTTCATCTGTTTCACTGCGTTGAAGATAATTGAAAGTTGCTAAATCAGTTTCTGTGAATACGGAAAAATCATACTCAAGATGTTGAATTATTTTGACATAATTGACATGAATCTACAGCACTGTAGTGGTTACCTAGGTTTCCAATTTTGCACGTAAACAACTGCAGCGGATATCTAGGTAACCAACTACGACGGGCTGCGGCTACGTTCATTCATGATAATGTGATTCATACATGATTAACAGTGTGATGAATATGGGGGCGTCGCACGAGAGCTCTAAAACGTGAACTTAACTTAATTCATTTGTTCTCCAAATAATGGTTTTATTGACATACTATCTTCCGAAGATATCTAGTATATAAAAAGGCTCAAATTATGACAAAAAAATTTAGTTCGAAACTCAACCGCTAGTGGCGCTGCAAAATCTAACTTTTTAGCCTTACGTTTTAGAGAAATGGTGTTTTCAGCAAAGTTAAAGATAAAGTTATTACAAAAAACTTTGTCGAAGACACTTTTCTCCTAACTCTTCTTGTTTTGGATATATAACGTTTCTTATTAGACTTGTTTCTAAAATTAGTTTTTCTCGAATATACAAAAAACTGTATCATTTAGGAGGTAACAATGTTTGGCATATATTTGTATATCATTGAAACACACAACTTTGTAGAAGACACAAAATAGATAGTTTCCACACAAATCGAGTTATTGCCAAAAAATGTTAAAAGAGCATCATTTTTTGTACACACCAAGAGCACAAAATAGCTTTTTATATACTAAATATCTTTGGAAGATAGTATGTCAATGAAACCATTGTTTGGAGAGCAAATGAATTAAGTTCACGTTTTTGAGCTCTCGTATCTATGTGCGTCGTGAGATGAATAATTGAGCAGTGATTTAAGTTTTGCGATGGATACGAAAGCGTTGTGAAAAATGGTTTGTTTTACAAAATTCAGGATAAATCTAGCTAATTTTACTAAGAATATGATGCTGAACGATTCCATAAGAGCACGTAAGCATATTTAGTTTGTCTGTTCAATGATTTCGTACAAATTTGGTGTTTCATCCGTGCACTCTTCGTGAATATCGGCTTAATGAGACGAATAATGGAGCAGTTCCCCTAGCATATGGACGGCGTCGGTCGAGTAGTAATAAAAACGCCTGCTTCTCACTGCAGATGGCTTGCGTCTGAGCTCTGGGAATATTGGTCCCATCCCCCGCCCATGTGCGGGTGGTGGGAGTTGGCTGGTGGGAGGTTGTGCTATAGTATGCCGACTGATAAAAATCTGTATATGCTGGTAGTGAGATCTTACAAGGGGGGAGCGAGGTATCCAAAAATCTTACGATGTCTTACAAGGGAGGTAGAGGGGGTGGGCTTAAAAAGTGAAAAAATAAAAAAAAATATGCTTACGTAATTATCAAACGGCCCCTTACCAGAACTACCTGCTTGAACAAAAGATACGCCATTTGGAGTAAAACGTTCATTGAAATGTTTTTTCCCAAAATGCCGTCAAAATCACCAAAACTACAAGAGCTCGAGTTAGACTTGATAGATTTGCTCAAAATTTTGAATATTACTCTAGTTGAAGACTTTAAGGGTAAGATGACAAAAGTAATAAATGGATTTACATGACGAAAAAAAATTTTCTCGGAAAATACTTGGCGATTTTCGGGGTGCTATTTTCTCTACAGAAAAAGTCCAGAACCCGAAGTTAGCATTTTATAGAATAACTAAAGAGCTTGATATCAAATCCAGATGCATCATTTGGAAACTGACTAAAAAGGACTGAGTTCTGGACCTTTCTCTGTAGTGAAGACAGCACTCCGAAAATCGTCAAGTATTTTTCAAGAAAAATGTTTTATCGTCATGTAAATTTATTTATCACTATTGTCACCTTTTAATAATAATTAATTTATTTCCAAAAGTGACATTGATGATTACAGTTAACAATATTGTTTTGTATTGATGGTTGGTTGATAGTGGTGGGTTGAATTTCCGATTTGCACCCCCAGTGAGATGGTTCTCTTCCGAGGGGGCGCTGATCAATAGTCTTGAAGGAATTGGCAGATGCAGTTTGACAACTGAACTTTAGTTTTCGTCTAACTCTTCTTTTTCAAAGGTGGGCGTTGATTTTCGTTCGAAGCAGTGATTTTACAGCGTTTTTGAAAATTATTATGTTATTTAACTCCTTTACATGTCTTGGTAATGCGTTATAACATTTTGTGGCGTGGTAAGTGAAGGATTTCTTGCGCTTTTCCGTATTTGGGCGGTCTAAGAGAAGATTATTTTGGGTTCTTAACACATATCTATGATCTGGATGTCGAGGCGCGATGTTGTGATGGGCAACAGGACTGACCATGATAGTTTTCAGTTGCACCATACATTGTAAGTCTCGAAGTCCTGTCACAGGCAGTATGGATTTGTCTGCTTGCCGAAATAATTCGATTGTTGGAAAAAGTAACGGCTTTTTATATATGCTTCTCAAGCTACGGTTTTGTGTTACTTGTAGAGAGTGAAGTGCTGTTTTACTCGCATTACCCCAGATAGACACCAGATACTGCAGTTTGTATTGAACGAGTATATAGTAGATCGTGACCAACTGCTTTTGTGGAATGAATTTCGCAACTTTCCAAAGTAATCCACATGTAGAACTGATCTCTCGCCGTAAATGCTCTATATGATGGTTCCATTTTAGTGCAGAGTCAAGTATTAAGCCAAGGTGTTTATACTTTTCTACTTTTCGCACGGTCGTGCCATTTATTTTTAATTCAGAGTGAACGGGTTGTTTTAGACGAGGGGAATGAAAAATCATAATTTTCAGCAAAATAGGTCTGCAGTATTGATAGGTCTTCTTGCATCTGGCGTATAACACGATACGGGTCAGTGCACGGATATGACAATGAAGTGTCATCAGCGAACATTCTCGGTTTGCCTTTTAAAGGCAAGTTTGGGAGGTCGTTCATGTACATCAGGAACAGTAACGGCCCTAAATTGCTACCCTGCGGTACGCCAACAGTTAGTTTAGATGGTAGACTCAGAGAGTCGTTTGCTCGTACACACTGTAGTCTTCCAGTAAGATAACTTCTGATTAAATCATTTGCTCTTCCACGAATCCCATAGTTATTTAGTTTTTGCAGTAATATTCCGTGATCGATAGTATCAAAGGCTTTCCTTAGATCCAGAAATAGAACACCCACGATTTTCTTCGAGTCCATTGCACAATAAATTTCATCTACTAGTTCGCTTGCTGCAGTTAGTGTGCTTGATCCAGTGCGAAATCCAAATTGGTGGTTGTACAGAATGTGTTTTTCATTCAAAAAATTTTGAAGCCTAGCTACTAGCAGCTGTTCTAATATTTTGCTCAAGACCGAGAGTACAGAGATCGGTCGGTAATTATTTATATCGAATTTATTGCCACCTTTGAAGATAGGAGTAACTCTGACTTTTTTGAGACAATTGGGATAATTGCCAGTTTCGATACACTCATTGAAGATGTCCCGCATTAAAGATGAAAAGAACATATGATGGTTTTTAACGAATGCCGGTGGAATATCGTGTGGCCCACTGGATTTTTTTAAGTTCAACTCTTTTATAAGTAATATAATTTCCTGTTGCGTACAGGGTCTTAGGAAAATGGAGCTGTTCACTGGGTGCAAGGTTTGGAATTTGTTTATATCTCTGTGACTGTTAATTGTGGCAGCAAGCTGAGGTCCGATCGTGCTGAAGAATCTATTAAACTCATTTGATACAGTTGGTTCATTGTCTGTGCGATTTCCATTAATTGTTATGTTGAAAGATTCTTTCTCTTCATTTTTGAGGCATATAGTGGAATTTAAATTACGCCAAACACCTTTTTTCTTCGTACTATTGAAAAGTAAAACTCTAAGTTTTCCGCAAATCTATCAAGTCCAACCTGAGTTTTTGCAGTTTTGGTGATTTTGATGGCAATTTTCGCAAAAAAAATTCTTCAAACGTTTTACTCTATGAGGCCTATCTTATGGTAAAGTAGGTAGCTCTGGTAAGGCAGAGTGATTATCCAAATTTTCAGTGAAATCGATTAAGCCCAACAGGAAATATTGAGATTTTAGTGATTTCGACGGTTTTTGGAAAAATAAAACCTTCTAGAACCGTTTTACCCTCGTTTGAAATATTGTTTTGAAGTATTCTACATTAAGAATAATAACACAATTTTTTAGAAAAATCCATCAAGTCTAGCAGTAGTTATTGCACTTTTTCGTATTTGAATGTGTTTGGACATAACACCTTTAAGGTCCGTTGTACCCCACTTAACCTCAATGGAAAAAATTGAAATTTCGCAAAACTTCCTGCCTTGAACAGACAAACAAACGCTAAAAATTTCAACTCAATCGGAGAACATCCAAACAACGTCCCTCAGAAAGGTGGTTGCGCTTTTCGCGAACTGGCTCTTAAATTGGTAAATCGTTCGAAGCACACTGAGTTAAGCGTACATTGTTTTGTGGAATTTTCTAGCCTCGAATATCAGATAAATACTACGAATATTACTGTGTCATCTGCAAACATGTTGATTTATACAATATTCACTGAGTTCATTATATCAAAAATGTAACTAATAAACATATGTTTTCCAAATATTCCAAATAACGCGTTTTTTACGTCGTTTTCTCAAATAACGCGTTTTTTTTTGCACGATTTTTCGTCTTCGCGTAAAATTGTTATAGTAAGTAACAGTGATGGTAACAGACTATAATAAGCTGTTTTTTACACAGTATCGGTTGCTAAATGGCTGGATACGTGTAACTTGAGACCCTAATGCGGCCATTCAGCTCTGTCCAGCAACTCCTATCCCAACCTCCACGTGGTGCCGACCGGAATACGAGTAACCTTAGCGGAGATCGGGTAACCAACCCTGGTGGAAACCATGGTCGTATGCTGACTGGGAAGGGGGTCGTACGCGGCTGTATCCCCATAGGGGTGGCGTACAACAGCGTCTGACCCGGAGCGGGCGGCTGAATTATGGAATGCTGTATCCCGCCAGCTACACCTAAGATGGCAGCCCCATCAGCAGGATGTAGGTATCGCGACCCTGGTAAGGTAGCATACCGAAACCTTTCTTCAACCACGAACAACAAATTTAGAAATACGGAACGGATCAATCGGCAAAGACCTAGGCTACGGACACGGAAAAAGATTAAGGTAAACGATTGGAAATTGGGTACTTGGAACGTCCGATCTCTCAATGAACCGGCGCGGGCTGGCTTGCTTGTTCGAGAACTACAGCGGCAGAGAGTCGAAACCGCAGCGATTCAGGAGGTTCGGTGGCCAAAATCCGGAGTAAGGGAATTCCGTGCAGTGGACCCTATTGCACGCACTTCTTTGAAGTACCACATCTACTACAGTGGCGGCAAAGCAGATGAACGGGGCGTCGGTTTCGTAGTGCTGGGAAGTCAGAAAACAAGAGTCATCCGGTGGAGGCCCGTCGATGACCGTGATTAAGGGCAAATTGTTCAACTACAGTCTAATCAATACCTACGCACCGACACACGACAAATCCGATAAAGTCAAAGATGAGTTCTATGACAAGCTTGAGCGAATCTATGACGAATGTCCAAAACACGACAAGCTTCGGGGACCAAACATTGACTCTGACCATTATCTCGTGCTGAAATCTCGCACAGAGAGGACGACGCGTTTCAACATTCAGCGGTTGAAAGCTGATGGCGTGGCAGCAGAATGCGCCAGAGAGCTGGATCAACGGATCGCAGAATAGCAGGAGGAAGGAGTGGAAGATATAAATGGGCTGTGGAACAGCATCCACGGCGCCATCGAAACGACTGCGAGAGAGGTGGTAGGTACGGCACATGGAAGACAGCCAAATGGCTGGTTCGGTGCCGAGTGACAGAGCGCGACAGATGAGAAGAACCGTGCCAGGAGCCGCATGCTCACTGCGGCTACGCGTCAGAACAGAGAGAGAGATACAGGGTGGCAAGAGCTGCCGAAAATAGAACCCACCGTCGAAAGAAGCGCGAGTACGAGCGCCAGCGCAGAGGACAGCTATGCTTAAAACGACGTGCGGAGATTCTATAGAACTGTCAACAGAGTCAGAAGCAGGAATTTCCATGTGCCGGTCATGTGTGATGACAAGGAGGGCAACCTGTTTACTGATAAACCGAAGGTTGCAGCCAAGTGAAAGGAGCATTTTCAGGCGCTATTGAACGGTGAGGAGCCGGATGAGCAGAGCAGGAACAGGATGACAATTATAAGTGACGAACAAGTTGTGCAGCCACCAACACAGGAGGAAGTGAAAAAGCCGATTAGTGAGCTGAAAAAAGGCAAGGCCGCTGGGAAGGACGGTATCCCGGCCGAACTTCTGAAAGCGGGATGTACTATGATATCCACCAGATAATACTAAGGATCTGGACGGATGAACGAATGCCGAACGACTGGTTGGGAAGGTCTCATATGCCCTATCTATAAAAAGGGCCATCGATTGGATTGTGGTAACTATCGAGGCATAACGTTGCTCAACTCCGCATATAAAGTGCTCTCCCGTATCCTGTTCTTCAGATTGAGCCCCTTAACGGAATCTTTTGTTGTCGAATACTAGGCTGGTTTCCGACAGAGGCGTTCAACGACGGATCAAATCTTCACCCTGCGACAGATCCTCGATAAGTTCCGGGAGTACAACTTACCGACTCACCATCTGCTTGTGGACTTCAGGGCGGCATACGAATCGGTGAAAAGAAACGAGCTGAGGCAGATCATGCTGGAACTCAGTTTCCCTACGAAACTAATTAAGCTGAGTCGTATGACACTGGAGGGATCAAAATCATGCGTGCGGATAGCTGACGAGACATCAGCCGCATTAGTAACGTTGGACGGACTAAAGCAGGGGGATGCGCGCTCCAACTTACTGTTTAACATCGCTCTTGAGGGTGCAGTACGAAGAACAAACGTGGAAAGAAACGCTGATACTCTCGGTGGCCCTTTACGGACATGAAGCATGAACGCTGAAGGAAGCTGATCGACGAGTTTTTTGCTCGGAGTTTTTGAGTGTAAAGTTCCGCGATCGATACTTGGTGGTAAACTAGAAGATGGAGGATGGCGCAGACGCATGAACCACGTATATACCAGGTATACAAACATACTGATATAGTGAAGGTAATACAGCGAGGCAGGCTTCAGTGGGCTGGACATGTAGCCAGAATGCCTGACGAGAGACTCGCCAAAACTATTTTCAGTAGAGAACCAGGAAAAGGCCGTCGACTCCGTGGTAGGTCTCGCACGCGGTGGATGTGCGTGGTGGAAGAAGATGCACGATCTGCTGGTGTACGAGGAGACTGGAGAACGACTGCCCAAGACAGAAGAAGCTGGACACCTCTAATTCGTTCGGCCCTAGACCGAGTCCGTTAGCCAACAAAGTAAAGTAAGTAAGATCTTACGCTTCAGGTTTGCCCAGAAGCTCTCGATGGAATGCAGCTGGTGGACGTTGGGCGAGTTTGCCGATATTCAGCAGCTCCATTTCCTCCAACGATCGCTTCGAGTAGGCTGACGCTAGATCCGGCCAGAACACCGCGTCTTCGCCCTTATGGTATTTTTTGATGAACGACGCAACAACCGGCAGGTATTTCGTACTCTGAATTTCCCCACTCACGGCCAGTCCTTGGGGAACTTGGTGTGTGGAATAAACTTCACATAGAAGCTCACTTCCTTCGTGGGAGATGTAATATACGAAGTGCCCTACCAATCGTTACCATCCAGGTTGAAATAAGTCTCGTCGTCCATCACCACCACTACGTCGCGGTTTGCCGAGAAAATCGACTTGAAAACAAATTGAAGTTATTTATCGTATATTTTCAATACTGGAATTGAAAAAGTGTTTCAGTAATTTTCATTTAATCGTTATTGTGTAATTTTTAACGACTTTGGCAGTATGAGGCCGAGTGTTGTCATGCATACCTTTGCTCAGTTTAGCTTAGGTAGACTGCCCGTAGTTGCACTCCGTTATTGGTCCAACCAACATAATTGCAAAATAAACCAGATAGATGGTGCTTGGGACTAGCATTACATTCTCATTGTGAAATTTTCACTGGTTGGAGGCCGAGCGTTGTCATGCAGTAGTTCTACTTTTTCGTGCTTCTGCTCATATTGCGGCCGTTTCTCGTGTATTGGTCGGCTCAATCACATTAATTGAAGACGATACCGTGCACCAGTGATGGTTCTGTTCGATGTTATCAATTCATAATAAATAACACCGACTTCCCCCACTCCGCCCCTTATTATATCCTCGATTTGGAAATACAATATTCGATTCGAAGTTGTATCTAGGGTCGATAATCAGCTTCTGGGCATAATCCCGATTCCAAAAATATCCATTGAACCGATTGAAATATTGACCCGAAACAGATTGATTTTGTTCAACGGGAATGAATTTAAGAATAATACAAGTAACAACTTTCAGAACATTAGAAGCTCGTAACTTAATGTGGGTATTAAATTATACGTAGAAATATGTCATTTGATTAATTGGAATTATATTGTACAAGCAACGGTTATACCGCCGATTGCTGGTGAAGTTTGTATGAGATGGGAAAAAATATGCAAGTACTTTTGAAAAGTACCTGCATATTAACTGGTTGCGATAGTGTAAAACCAATACCTTTGATAGTTTTTTGTTCTTAGAGATGTGTTTGTAATGCCATAAAATTGAAGAAACGAGGAAATTAAGGGTAAATTTTAAATCACCTTTTCCTCGAAATGTCGCAATATGGTGGACTACCAACACTGACTAACGTAAAAAGAATTACTACAAAATAGGAAAAGGAAAAAAATCATTTTAAATCAAATATGAGGATAGCCGAATCTTCCAAGTAGAACTTATTTGAAGTTTGATCCATCGAATTGTAATATTAGGTATCACCGTTATAAAGATTTACTGAGTGAGACTACGTTTTAAAATTAGTATTTCCAAAGACCAGATTATGCCCGAGTTTAAACTTATTTATAGCGGATCCGGGAATCCTTAAAAAGTCAATCTTAAACATAATTTCGATTTGCTATGTCAAACAGTGCCTTTATTATGAAAATTATAAATTATTACACTTAAAAAGCGAGGGTGCATTTTCTATAACCATATCGCAGATTTTTTCATCCAGGTCCAGTTAAAGCCATTTGGTAACATTGTTTATAGCATGTGGAAGCTTCTATAGGAAAACCGAGTTGTAGGCAGCATAGGGATATCCAGCATAAGCGCTGGGGTAGGCAGCGGTTAGTGGAGCAGAAGCTGCAGTATACGCAGCAGCAACAGGAGCAGTGTAAGCGGCTGCATACGGTGATGCAACAGCTACTGCTGGGTTGGCCAACAGAGGGGAAGAATATGCCAGTGGAAACTGGGGCTTGGCACAGATGCTGGCAATGGCCAGAACGCAGAAGAAGATCTGTTGATAGAATAATTAAAGCATATGACAAAAAAGGATTCATATTTCGACGACTTACTATTTTTGCGAACATCTTTGCTGAACTGATTGATGACTGTTTGTGAATGGAACTGTGTCTCGCTCATCCGAAGAACTCAGTATTTATACTCTTCTAGATGCACGGCAAATTATAATTCTGGTCGCAGATAGTAAATTCAATATTCTGTCAATGAACGGATTTATCCTGAAAAAAATCTGCAAACAGAAAACACATTTGCGATCGCGCTGCCGGTCGACAGTTGACAAGGTTCCGACCCTGTTTGTCTTGGCGGATCGGGACGACCTCGCCAAGGTTAGGCCGTATTGTGCTTGGTGGTGGTGGGTGGAAGCGATTATGCAATCGGCGATGGGCACAAACGTTGATCAATCAGCACTCCAATTAGCATACAACCGAGACACAAATACATGCCTGGACTGAATAGTGCGTGGACATGTTGATGAAGGCGAAAGGGTATGACGCCTCATTTCGACAGGTGTTTGGAACATAACTCTTGCGGGTAGGGATGGGCAAGTCTCAACAAACGTGTAGAAATAATTTTAATACTTTAATAGTTCTTTTCTAATTCTACTGTAGTAAGCCTGATGATGCAGCAAAGTCCGGTTGGCGATGTAGTAAACATCCAGATAGCACCGATAGTAACCTTCTGGAAGAACAGGTGGAAAAGCTGATGAATCCAAGGCCAAATCTTTGACCCAATAAGTTCCCTTTGGATAGGGACACAACCCTTCCGGTGGAACTTGCGGGAAATTAGATTTGTTTAAATAAATGTACTGGTAGTCGTAGGCATAAGTTTTGATGAAGTTACAAACTGGCATCGGCGACAGTTTCATTGGAATGGCGTTATATTGGTTATTTCCCAAGGAACTTCTAGAGCAAGTTATTCCGATCTGAAAGCCGGGAAAGCAACGGATAAGCTTCATGGTATAGTTAATAACTTACAGAGTAGCTACTTCGTAATTGTCATCCAAATCGTACG
The DNA here is from genome assembly GCF_029784165.1 of Wyeomyia smithii. Taxonomy (NCBI): domain Eukaryota; kingdom Metazoa; phylum Arthropoda; class Insecta; order Diptera; family Culicidae; genus Wyeomyia; species Wyeomyia smithii. Next base: position 51,624,250 of record NC_073695.1, on the reverse strand, counting down.
CCAAATCATAGGATCCGTTTATCACCGGTGTTGTGCGATTGTATTTTCGAATTCGAATTTTCGAGAAGTTTCCCAACACACTGTACTCGATCTCGTAGCGATCAAATTCTACGATCATTTTGAACAAAGCGTAACAAATCTGAGATGCTGACAGCATCTGAACAAAAACAACTAACTTTCTTTTTCCAAACATTGTTTTCAAATGAAGTAACATGCATTGGTACAATGTGGTTTATATCGATATGTCCGGTGCTTTTCGTGCTAACTGCAAATAACAGATTTATCACAGAAAAACAACACATTCGTGCAGTAATTTACCTCAACAAATATTTTTTGTTGTTCATTTCGTCATACTTTTTCACGATTGAAATCTTTCCACAACTGTAGTTTACTAGTCGAATCGAAAATGAACATCCCTCGAGCGCTGATCGCATTGCGCTAATTGCTATTCATAAGGCGTGCCATTTTTATTCGCTGAATTATTCTTCAGACAGCGATGTCACCCTACCAAAGGAAAACCGACCGAATGGAAAAATTGAAGCGTAATGACCGCACGATTTGCGATTGTCCCTTCGAGTCGACTTGCATCGGCGGTAATTGGTTTGGAATTTGTTGTATAAAAACGAAAATTTTTCGAATGCAGCGTCAGTTACCAGTTAGCTTTTACTCCTTCAGTTCAGTTCTATCTTCTCTGTATAAACTCCACTCAAAATAATGTCTGCCAAATTTGTTGTAAGATTTTTTGGGTTTGAAGCTAACTGTTTCAATTTTAATCATACTTTTAAATTAATTCCAGATCTGCTTAGCCATCTGTGCCTTAAGCTCGGTAGTGTCGGCTGGAGTCATCCCAGTCGCTGCTCCGCTAGCTGCGGCAGGCGTTGTAGCACCGTACGCAACCTCCTACAATGCCCACACCATCAATCACGCAATCGCTGCTCCGTACGTTGCTGCTGCTCCGCTGGTAGCTCCGGCGGCTAAGCTGGTAGCTGCTCCAGCGGCAGTCGCACATGCTCCGCTTGCGTATAGCGGTCTGCATGCTTTTGGTGCCTACTCGGCGTACACCGGATTTCCCCCCAGCTATGTGATCTAGACGTTCCTAATTTTAACCTAGTATCCCGTCAAGCAATCCGGACTTGGTTGATGTTCTGCCGACCGGAAATCATGGCTGCTGCGGTCACTACGATCGGGAAAAATTTGGCGGACATCCTCTGTTGTAAATAGCTTTTCATTGTTAATTTCTAAGCAACTGCAATACATTGTTGAAAATCAAAATGGTGTTTTTCCTTTTTAAACTGAATCGAAGGAGAATGAAATTTTAGGCATCTATTTTTTGCTGACTACTTTGAGAATTTAACGCTATTGTGCCTGGATAAATATTCATCTAGCGACCGATTGACCAACATTTGGAATGGATGTTCTAAATTCAATTTTTTTCTGCGGCATTTCTTTGAACGAAAGTGAACATTTATCAAGGATTAGTCGCAAAAAGTTTGGTCCGTAGTGCAAAAAAATGTTGTACATTCCACCTGCCTTGTAGTTTCTCAGCTTGTCCATCATTCTCAATATGCAGGATCAATATCCTGTCAATGCCTCTGGTTTTCCTCGCCGTTCAACGGCATATTGCAATGTTGTTTTCAACGCCTGACCACCTCTGATTTATCGGTAATCGAGTTCACCTCCCTGCACATGACAAAGGCTTAAACGTTTCGGTTCCTGATTCCAATGGTCTGCGTGTAGAAGTTTCTGCGTCCGTCGTGTCTGGATCTGGAGCAATCCTCCGTCTCCGCAAGAATAATGTGAAAATGTGTGCCAAACAAAGCATTACGAGAACTGACCAGAGGTTGTTTCCCAATCCTCACGAGAGTCACAAATGGAATAAGGTTTTTTCTAAAAAAATTTCCCAAGATGTATTATATGCAGTATCAATATCTTTTCGATGCCTCTGGTTTTCCTCGCCGTTTAACAGCAGACTGCGATGTTGTTTCCAACGCCTGCCCATCTCTGCTCTATCGGTAATTAGGTTCCCCTCCGTGTCGTTGCACATGACAAGGATTTACATGTTTCGGTTCCTGATTCCTCTGATCGTTTTGTAGAAGTTTCTGCGTCGTGCCTGAAGCAACCCTCCGCCTTTCTTCAGGCGATGGAGAATCTTTTCAGCGGTTTTAGCGCTCGGTACCTCTCTCCGCTCTGACTTCACACAGCCGTATTCATCATGTGAACTCTGGCGCGATTCTCCATATCCATCGCTCGCTGGCACTCAGCGTGAAACCACACATTGGACGTGGTTGTAGCAGTTGTAACCGACACTTCTCGCCCTGTGGTGCAGATCGTACTGTGGATATGTCTCCACTGTTCATCAGATCGTACTGTGGATATGTCTCCACTGTTCATTCAGGTTCTGCTTGCAATTTTCTGCCAGTATTCTGCAAATATTTCTCCAGTTGGTAACCGCTGGATGTTCATCTGTATATTCCTTGTTGTCCTGAATTTCAATACGTTGAACAGCCGGACGCAGATCTTGCAGACTACGAGAAAAGAGTGGAAGTGGTAAATTTACTTACGGCACGACTTCCCGAAGTCCTCTCTATTTCTACCTCTAGACAAATGAACAGAGCGTCAAGCAGCTAAACGATTGAAACACCATCTGCTAGCGCCATCTACTATGAAAAAAAATGGACCCAAATTCCCGCTGCATAAACGCCGCTGAGCTGGCAACCTGGAACATAGCATTTCTTACGTAAAATTGGTCAACCCAAAAACACGCAAATATAGGGTGAAAAGGCCATCACCAATCGATTTGTTGACCAATTTTACGTAAGAAATGCTTTATTTCAGGTTGCCAGCTCATACATTTTTTCCCAGTGTGCGATGGGTTAGGTTTTTAAAAACATACATAAGTTAATATATCGGCGAGCTCCAAGTGATACAATCTGCGTTCAACAACAATTGAGCGTTTCCAGGCCAAATGATCTAAGAGCAAGCCCACCAGTGGCTGAATTGAAGTTTTTAAAGCTAGTTTGGCAACTCTCACCATAACGCGGCATCCGCACCGGGCGTTGCTATCTTGGTTTGGGAAATAACAATTCTCACCTCGGGTAGTAGCGAGTTAATAAATTTGGCAACGCGATAGCAACGAGCCGAACCGTTGCTATTTGATGAAATGTCAAATTGTATATTTTTGTTGTGCTCGGCAATGAATGTTCGTTATAATATTACGAAAATAATGAGTGTTTAGTATGCGGGCATAGTTGGTCGGCGCCGGAGGACAAAGTGCTTTGCCCCGCTTGGTTACCCGTAAAGACCCGGGACGGAACTTGTTTTTTGAAAATGCTCGTTCTCAGCACTGGAACGGCCGATTTGGGAAAACTTGAACTTTTATTCAAGGGGAATAGTTGCTCTAAGTTTTGGTAAAGGTGCCACCCCTCTGGACCCCTCCCTGTTTTTGTGAGACGCAAATATGTCTGTGTTTTTTTCTAATTTTTCAAACAGATTGAGCAAACACTTGTAATTTTCATACGTATCAATTGTTCCATGTATCAAATCATGTCAGGTGGATGAAATATGGTATGTAAGAGTGAATTGTGGAGTTTTCAAATTATTTCAGTAAAAAATCACCACACTACGTATTTTCATAAAAAATCAAATAAGAAAATCGTTCTTCAAATTTTAAGCTCTAAATTTTTGAAGTAAGGTCTCCTGAATTTGGCTCTTCAATTTTCAAGCTCTTTATTTCTAGAGTAACGTCTTCTGAATCCACAGATGCTGAAATATTTATTATAGCATGCACAGATTTAGAGAAAAACGAGTTTGAATTCACTAAAGTACGAGTTCTTATGAAAACTTGATTTTCTCTGAATCTGTGCATGCTAGAATAAATCTTTCAGCATCTTTGGATTCAGAAGATGTTACTCTAAAAATATAGAGCTTGAAAAAAATTGAAACCTACCGTGAGAGACTGAAAAAATTAGGTTTCCATGAAAATACGTACTTTGGTGAATTTAAACTGGTTTAAATATTTCATCACGTATGGATTCAGGAGACCTTACCGCAAAAATGTAGAGCTTAAAATTTGAAGAACGGTTTTGTTGTTTGAATTTTTATGAATATACGTAGTTTTGTGATTTCGTACTGAAATAATTTGGAAACTCCAAAATTCACTCTTACATACCATATTTCATCCACCTGACATGATTTGATACATGGAGCAATTGATACGTTTGGAAATTCCCAGTGTTTGCTCAATCTGTTTGGAAAATTAGAAAAAAAAACACAGACATTTCTGCGTCTCACAAAAACGGGGAGGGGTCCAGAGGGGTGGCATCTTTACTCAAACTAAGAGCAACTATTCCCCTTGAATAAAAGTTCAAGTTTTCCCAAATCGGCCGTTCCAGTGCTGAGAACGAGCATTTTCAAAAAACAAGCTCCGTCCCGGGTCTTTACGGGTTAAACACATCGTAGGAGATAAGCCATTTTGTTTGGCACTCTAACCTACACGGAGAAAGCTTAAGTCCTCACAAGATTGGCCAACCGTGTCATTATTTTATCAACCCGGAAGGTTTGAACGAAACTGCTCGAAAGTGTTGCCGATTATTGCTGCTGACACTTTTGAAGGCACGTTTGTCGCAATTATCCCGTTGCGTCCATTTTTCTCCTCTATCACTGTTTCAATCTTCAAAAACAACCTACGCAATCGAAAGCGGCGTCGGAAATGGCCGGTATAGACCGGTGTTTCTAAAACAAAAAAACATTGTTAAAACGCTGGATGGCACCTGCCTCGGCATGGCTGTCAATATTAGGCCGTTTTTCCAGGCTGAGAGCAGCCCCGAATCTTTCCAAAAAAATCTTTTTATATTCGCGTAGAAAAACATTTGCTTCGCGAAATCATTTTCCTAATCGCTAGAATCAACCAAATACTAGAGAACAATTTTAGCGTTCAGCATTTAATTTTTTTTTTTTGCTGCAAATTTGCAAATATCAATAGCAAACTGTATGAACCAAGACAGTAGAAAATACACGCTACTAACTCTAAAATGAGCAACATTTGACGCATTTTCGTAAAAAGTGGAACAACTCAGAAACTGAGTAACTTCACAAAGGCTCAAAACTGAGTAACACTAGGCGTCTTTAAAAATGAGTGATTATTACTCAGAATTTGCGTACGATATTACTCATTTTTTGGGTACAGCTCGATTTCATCACTGGATATAATACGCCATGACCAATGAACGGCACTTAATAATCATTAATAATTATACCTGGAGATAAAAATTAACAATTCTAATGCCTTCTATAGCGTACACAATTGAAATATCTGAAGCACATCAGAATCACATCCAAATTGGGCGTCGTTATATGCGACGTTACACTGAAAGAAGTTATATGAAGGGAACCCAAAAAGAGAGTGAAAGTTACTCAAAATCGAAAAGCACTTGTACTCATTTTTTGACGTCTACGTTGACGTCAGAGTTGCTCAGTTCATGAGTTATTATTTATGAGCGTGTACAACTAATAACAATTCGCCAGCTTTGAGTAGAATAGCCATTGGACAATTAAGTTGATTTCTGAGAATTTCTGAGTAATACGACACAAACAAACATATTGCCAACGCCAGTTAGTGACGGTCTTCAACAATTGTCAACTACCGGTGCGAAAGAGATATAGTAAAAATTGGTGATCTGCAATAGCAACGACCGGTGCGAAAATCGGTTACTATCCAAAATAGCAACGGCCAGCGTTGCGAGAATAGCATTTCAAATGGCAACCCACCGGTGCGCTTGCTCTAAGCCAACTAAATATTTTTCACAGATAGGAAAACTATTAAACTTCTGAAAGGACGCAGGGGTAAGCGGGGCAAGACCACCCCCTTAAGCGATTCTGTTTATAGAAAAAAAAGTTGCGGCTGCAATTTCATTTTTTCTTTGCTAAGAAGCTCTTCTATTCAATGCACCCATCTAAAAAATAAGAACTGAAATATTTTTGTTTATTTGCCAGCTTTATTTTCAGTTTTAAAAATGTATTGAAAATTTCCAGATCTTTTTCATGCAGGGTGAGCCCGCTCACCAGCGGGGTAAGAACGCCCACCATCTGTTAAGGATAACAAATATTTTTAGGGCCAAAACGGTTGATTCAGATGGTATGTTTTTCTTAAAGAAAATACACTGTAAAAAATCTGAAGTTTTAACTTTTCTAATATTTTAACTGTCTAAGTTCAAATCAATGTTTAGGTAACGTTTCATAATAAATAGATTTTTCAGAATTGGGAGTTTTCAAGATATTCAATTTATAATATACCTACCTTTAAGCTAAAAAAGAATACTCATTAAACCTGTCTGTATGATTTTTTCGGAGACTTGTTATATATAGAGTAATAATAATAATTATAAATTTTTTGATTCATATTTGAAAAATTCTTTTTTTTTTAAGAACAAAATTACTATCTGAGACTTTTCCAACGACTCTTTACTAATAAAACAAGCCAACCAGATTTTTTTTTACAAAATTTGACCTGATAAAATTTTTATTATTCCATGATCCAACAACCATCAAAGTTTAGCTAACCTTTTGTAGATTTTGCAGGCAAGGACATTTCGAAACAAATATAAAAATTTTATTTTTAATTCCATTTTTTATCTTTCCTTTAAAATTTTTTTACAGTGTATACTATTTTCGGAAGGACAAAACCACTATTTTTAACTCTGCCCAAGACGTCATACCGATCAAACAAACCGTCCTGGCTCTAAAATTACCATTTTTACACAAGTTGTTTTTTTCAAAAATTAGTCTTGTTAAAAAAATATTATTAGAGAAGCTTCAATCAAATCGAAAATGATCGATTAACATGGTTGTCTCATATGACTTGAAATTGTTTTACTAATCCTGTCAATATTCTACTTGTAGTGTCAAGGCATTTGGGTCTTGAAGTAAAACAGCAAACAGTAGTATAGGTGGCGGTTTTACCCAATGTATAGTGGGCGGCTTTACCCCCAGTGGAACATTTTCATATTCCACCGAAAAAGTAGTCAAAATGTCAAGATTACTCACGGCTTTCGATATTTCCGAAAGAAGACAGTTTCAGGCAAGCGATCAAACGTATTATCACAAACGAAACAATAGATTTTTAGACAGAAAAACCAGAAGTCCCGTTGCCGCAAAACTATAGCGCATTGACTGGTTGCCAACTGAAAGGTTGTTTTTGTTCATTTCTGTGACCGTTCGCGCACTATCAAAGCAGAAAGAGGTGCAAAATGTTATGTAATTATTTTGTAACATGTCTATTTAGGAAATTTTTCAATTATTATACAACTTGGCACTGAAACGGTGTCGGGTTCACCTCACAAGGCGGTCTTACTCTGTTTACCCCTGTGTATTTTGGCCCAAGCTTTCATTTCAAAGTATTCAAAGCGTGGTTGCTATGAAACCTTAGGTTGTATTTTAGGAAAACTGCCCGAAAATGAATTGTAGGAAACGGATGCTGCTTTGTTGGAAATCAACTTTTACTCAAAAAACTTCTTGATAAACACGCAGTTTTAATTGGCAAAAGAAATAGTTGAATTTTTTAATTTTGTTTTTCAAGAAATATTAGATTGATTTCGACCTTTTTCGAAATAATCCTATTTGAATGATTCAAACAATTAATTTAAAACAAACATCTTATTGTGATCTGCTTCGAAAATGCATCCGTTTCCAAGTTATTTCGAATTTAAGTTAAGAAAATTAGAAAATAACACAAAACTGTACAGGACGTGGCGCTAACTTTAAATGTATACCACTCAGAGCAATTCTATTAATGTTATTTTAAAGCTGAGTAAATCTCCTGCTGGATACAGCCTTTACATGATAAAATGAAATAAATGATAAAATAACGTTTCGAAAAAAAAACATTCAAAAGTAGTATAATTTCAAACGTATTTTAATGTTATCTCACAAAAAACGTATTTAGCAGTATTGTCCTGAGAGTACATATTTATTGAAGAATTCTTTGTTGTTTAAAATGCACATTCACATTTTTTTAAGTGTTTAGGTTTTTTATTATTCTAGTTTACTCTTATAGTGGGCAAACAATAAGAAACTTCATGTGCGCTATTGTGATTGTGCTTAGTATGACTAGTAAAAACACAAGTTTACTTTCTATAACCATTCTATGTAATAGCTAGATGTCTTGTACTTAAGACTTCACTTCACCGTTCACTTCACTGTTTGAAGTGTTATGCTTCGTTTTTCGTATGCCTTCGACTTTGTGGCTTAGATAAGCCTGAGGACAAATGACGGCGATAGCTCTTTTTGGAGCTCAGAGCAAAACTGTCAGTGTGTAATGTGCTCGAAAATATCAAAAATCGTTCGAAAAAAGCTGCACAATGTCACTTGGCGTAAACAATTATAAGAAAAGATTATGTTTTATTACTCAAAAAACTTTTACATATATTCTACGATTTTATTTATGTATTACTAATAATCAGTGTATCTGCGTTTGGGACATTCATTTGTACAACAGTGGTGAATGAAATTCGACATTTTAAAATAATGTACAAACAGATCACAAATAGCATGGGAATTTTTGAGAAACCAACCTAATATCTTTACGTGTGGAAAACTACTTTGCTTGCTATAAAACTTGATTGGCGTGGCAAAACAATCATACCAAACGATTATATTGACCCGATGTCTGCAAAAATGATAAAATATGCTTTCAGCAGGGTTTGTTAATAATTGTATCAAAAAACAAACCGTCGTAAAATATGATTGATCATTGTCAAACTCACGCTCACTCTCTCTGCTATAACGGCAGGGCTTGTTATAAGTTGAAAGGAGAGGTCGTTTACAATTGCAACTTGAAAAATATACACATCAGCAAACGCACGGTTAAAACTTATATTTAATTGCTGGTTGTACGACCGAACTCATAAATAGTCATGCGAGCTTATGTTTTAATGTACTGTTTCGTTAAGAACACTGTGTTTAATTTTGAACTTGGGATGTTAGTTTCAGTTTTACAATTATTTCTTATTGCTCAACATTGTTAGGACATTGGTGTTTCCTAATAACTGGAAATGAACTTAACAAATGACCAATTACTATTCCGTGAGGTAGGTAATCTTCCTCTCTCCCATTCGTGTTTTTGCCGGTAGTCGTAGCTTGCCAGTTCATGCTGTATTGCGCCAGTGCGTAAAGGAAATTTCTTCAATACAGAAGCGTGAAACTTGTTTTAGAGCAGCTTTTCAATTTCCGCTGTTTCACACCTGAAATTGGTCAATCCATGTTTACGACTGAATTGATTATCACTTTACTGCACAGGTTCTTTCTGCAAACCGTTCAGATAAAATATTGTTTTAACTACATTTAATCAACTAGATAATTGCAGACTATCATCGTATAATTCGTTTATAGCTGTGATGTTTTACACATTAGTATGATGGCCCCTTTGTTTGCTGATTAGCTCGGAAGCTTTGAGCGGCAGCGACAGCTGCCATATAGCAATCGTTCGGACATACCCCAGGACTACCTGGCGGACCCCGCAGCCCTGGCATACCTGAAAAAAAAAAAAACTTTTAGAACTCTAATTTAATGAAGATGATTATAGCTAAGCTCACCAGACTTCCCTGTTTCTCCTCTCTCGCCAGGACGACCGGGAGGACCTTGAACTTCTGCACCTGGTGGCCCTTGAGGTCCAGGAGGACCTATAATATCAAAATGTATTTTATTAAAGTTTTGTCTATCGGCTCGTTAATAGATTTACAAAACATACCTGGAGGCCCGTCTCGTCCTAATCCATCGTTTCCGGCTCTTCCATCTAATCCTGGCTCACCTCGCTCACCAGGAACCCCAGGTAAACCCGGATTTCCGCCTTCTCCTGGATAGCCTCGATCGCCTAAAAAATATTTGTCTAAAGTGTAACGTTTTCCAACAAAAAAGTAGGTAAAAAAATTACCTGGAGGACCTTGGTAGCCACGATCTCCCTTCGGTCCAGGTTTTCCTGGCTGGCCTGGTCTTCCAGATCGTGACTCTCCTGGTGGACCAGGAGGTCCAATTAGACCCTCCGTTATCTGTGCCAATTGATCCCGTAAAACTGCCGCGCAAATATCTCGTACTTCGGCTTCCAAGACACTTCTGCCGGGTAGCCCTGGTAGACCGGGAGCTCCAGGTTGTCCTGTGACACCAGGAAGACCTTGGAGTCCCGGTATGCCATCTTGACCAGGTGGACCCGGCGGACCAACAATACCTTCTGGACCTCGATCACCACCTGCGCCTCGTTCTCCAGGCAACCCAGTGTATCCAACCGGTCCTCGATGCCCGTAAGACATGAAATTTTCAAAGTACCTTCCACTATCTTGAAGATATGTAAAAATAAATAGAATAAACTTGTGTGTTGTTGTCTCGTTACCTGTAGAAATCGTCTCTGAGGGTAAGCCTGGTGGACCGGGCGGCCCCGGAGGACCAGGAGCTCCCGGAGAACCTGGAGAGCCACGTGGTCCAGGGATTGAAACTCCTAAGTTACCCGTGGCATATGCAGCTTCATTAACGAGAGGACCAGGAGGCCCCGGAGGACCTACTGGACCAGGAGCACCTGGCAGACCTTGAATACCAGTCGGTCCTCGGGCACCAGTATCTCCCTTTTCTCCGCGCACCAGTGTTGGTGGTGCAGTAATTCCCTGTAAAATTTGTAGGATTACGATTTTTTTTACAATAACTACGATATACCGTGGAATGGGGTGAAATTGATCAGTGGGGTGAAAATGATCACCTGACAATTCGTGATAAAAATAGTAGGAGGGTGGTATCTAAGACACGACCGCATAGTTGACGTAGGACTACAATGGTTTTATATTTCCTTTTGAGGCTCTGTTTGATTTGAGCTCGTTTTACTTTTGGTACGGTTAGATTTTGGCACACATGTGCCAAAAACGAGAGATTATGTCTAATCACATTTCTTAGTTTTCTTGATTATTTCAACCAATATAACATCCTCCAAAAGAAGGGTATTTTGGTTTTTATGTTTGTCGAGACGGATGACCGGTATCGGTAAAACGGTTCCTGAAATATGACCGGAACATATGCAGGTAACATAATGGTCATGATCTGAGCAGTACTAAGCCTCTAATAACTCGGGTAATAATATCAAGTATCTAGGTCTTCAGCCTCAATTCATCAAGCGACACCCCAAACGACTTGGAACTAAAACTAGTTCATTGGTGGAAATATCTATGAAAAAAGTCATGAAAAGAGAACCGTTCATTTTTGGCATGGTTCAATCTTGGCAACAGGAAAATTATGCCGTGTCGTGTTTGGCAAAATCGAACTGGGTCTGTATTTTGATTATTTTTTTGAAGAAAAAATATTCTCTTTAACATTGATGAATGCCATTCAATCAGTCAATTTTCTTCAGTACGCGAAAAGGCAACCTTCTATACAGACCTAAATTGAGTACGATTTAGTAGAAATTAAACAATATTTATATATGTCTTGTGAACGATGGCTCACTCTCCGATCACCAAGCGGTAAAGATGTCACATAATAAAATCTTCCTGCAGTTACAAGTTCATGGAAAAATAACTAAAAAGAATTACAGTTCTTAAACCCCTGCCCATGGGTGGAGGACTTGACGGTGATCTGTCAAGCGTATTTCCTAACACAATTTTTGATTAGACAACTAATAATATAAATAATAATTTTTTATTTTATTTTTTATGCCCTGCTGAATAATATAAATAATAATATAGTAATAACATAATAGTAACCACTCAATATTAAATAATCACCATAATAGCATTCGTTTGTATTTTTTTCCTTATGTTTGATTACGCTTGACTTTTCACACCGCTGGTTTTAGTCTCGCGTGACCTAACAAAACTAAATTCTGGCGGGGTCGGTAGGGCTTAAGCGAGGTTTATACTAACCCTAACATTACTAACAAAACCTCGTGACTGACGTCCACCCATTGCACTCAGATATAAAGTAGCATTACTAACCCTTCTAATTTCTCTCACAACTACTACTACTACTCATATTATCATTTTTCTATATATATACATGTGTGTGTGTGTGTTTTTTTTTCACTAAATATCAGCTACTTTAACTGCGCGAATTTCTTTATTCCCATATGTCAATCCCAGTTACAATCTGACTACTGTCGGAACGTTTCTTTTTTCTCTTTGATTCGACCCATTATCGCGTATTTGGCACCTCAAAAATAGTTAGTCGCGCATCGTAACTTTTGTTAATTTCGGTATACCAATGCCCCATGCATTGAACGTCGACAGCTGTCTGGCATGTCTTTCTTGCTTGCGTCGTGAGTTGCGGGGTCGTTTCTTTATTCCAGGGGCGGGTGTGCTCTGACCCAGTGGAATAAAGAAATTCGTTATCAGTTGTACGTTTTTCTTTTTTTCTGCTAGAATGACTCTCATGCGTCTATGGGTGGTTAAAGGGTTCAAAATATGTTGACAGTGTAAATGTGGATGTGTGTTGACTGTACTGTTTGGTTTTGTTGTTAATCCACTCCCTTCTCTCTTTTTTTATCGTTCTGCGGCTGCGAGATGAAAATTCACGCAGTAGAACAACGAAAGTACCAGGTACGTGACATAGGGCAGGAACGCGAACGGTCTTGCATGGGACATATCAAGGAGAGCGATCGAGGACAGATGACGGCATGAATAAAGGTAACAGACGTGAGGAGGAACGACCAAGAACACGAGGAAGACTGCCGGCATAAGTATCAACGGTTGGATGGCTTGGAAAGGTATAGCCAACACCACTGTGGTATGTAAGGTAAAATCGGTAATATGAACCGGTGATAACAGGTACGTTCTCCATTCAAATCATATATTTACCGTTGGAACCTCCAGTCCAGAGTAAATTTGTTCATCTGTGACTTTGGTCTTGTCAGGTTGAATTGCTCCTGGAGGTTTTGACCTTACATTCATTATATAACTTGGGCCTAGTGCAACAGTAACCAATAAAACGATCCGAAACCAAACTTGGAATCTATCAGATAGCCGTAAGGCTGCAGTGTCGAAGTAAGCAACATGGCTACGCTCGTCTGTAATGCTGTTAGATTCCGCTCAAAAGTCCCAGCCTTAGATTCCAGCGTATTAACGCTGCAGCTGGGCATATATATATAAAAAAAGAATTACAGTTCTTAAACAAAAATGTATATTCACAGAAAATTTAAAATTGACATGAGAAAAACACAGAGTAGAGTTCCAAAATAAACAACGCATTTTATCTGTACAATGAACCTAATTTATATACCCTGCTACCTGCCTCTACCGACACGTACAGAATTTTGTTTTCTCCGGTGGCGCAGCGTATTTTGCGGCACCCGAATGATCATATTGAATTCTGATATTTGCTACTATACGAAACAAAAAGACAATTCAAACAAACAAACCAAACGGCAATTCGATTGTGTTCCAGTTCGCAAAACGATATCTACGCGTTAACCCAACACGCCCCACTGTGCGTCGTTAGCGGCAATGTAGTCTCTACTTGGCTTGGCTGCACACAAATGAATATCGAGTTCTACTGCACTGATAGACAAGGAGTGACCAGCGCTCTATTCATATATTGCTCGGTGCAGTGCTGTTGCCTGTGCCAGCATGTTTTCCTCCAAGACATCAGTTTTAATAGCATTCTAACAGCAGAACGTAAAACTGTCTGATAGTGGAGGTGATTACGAATTTTCCGGAAAAGCTTCACCTTCAAGACATCAAATCAGTCTAGGCTCATGGAAGCGAACATTATTTGACCTTTTGGGACGGAGAGATTTTGTCAATTTTTTTTTGCTACTGCTCTATACAGGATATTAAAGCAGGCAGTTGGTGTTTACTCATGAAGTCTGTGCCAGGCGTGCTCGCATGTGATTGGTACATTGTTCGTGAAAATTCGACCATGAAACTTTTATGAAATTTTGATTGTTCAACAATGGAATGATAATGATAACTGAGGAATCACAAAATTGTCCATCATTTTATCAATCCAACGACATACTGATTATTGTAATCCATCATGTGGTAACATCAGTATCACCGTTTGAAATCTTTCATTCCAACGTTACACCTTGGCTTTAGTTTCTGCAGAATGTATCTCGATATAGTGCGGTTAGACGTAGTCCTACGTCAAAAAAATCAAAAGATATTGCTCTTACAACACTAGAAAATGTTACCGTGTCTTTAAACGCAACTTTTGCATGATTCACATATCTGTCAAAGTTAACCCTTGCATGTCCGGTGCAATTTTTCATATTTTCGAAAAATTCTTCTAACTCAGTCAAAACTCAATCAAATTTGTTCAAACAAGTTTCTAAATAACCAAAAAAGTATTGAATTTACTTAAAGTAATCTTAGTTGATGGTTAATTACGTTAAATTTGGAGAAGTGAGTAAAGTTTAATAAAAGCTCAAAAAATGTAATTTTCAACAATGATCATACCATACCATTAAAGAAATACTGATGAATTAGCAGGAAACCACAAAAATTTTAATTTTAAAGCTAGTTGTTGAGCTTTTGCAACAAACCGAGTTGAAATCGGTCTAACGACGATCAAGTAAGAGCAAATTTAGCAACAAGCAGCTCGTGAACCAAAATAAACAAATTTTAACCTGAAATATCGTTATTTTCGTTTCCAAACTAGCTGTAAATCATCATTTATTTTTAGCATATCGAAAAAAAGCACATAGCCAAAAGAATGTATGGATTTCAATGGTGATCAATTTCACCCCAATTTACCTCATAGTACCTTATAGAATTATCGAATTTATTTCATGAAGTAGGCGATATAAATTTCACCAATAGCCATAGAGGTTTACTGGAGCACATACCAGTACTTGTTTTAAAATCTTACTATTTCGGGAAAAATGTACATGAAGCCAGTTAATTGGAAATTGTTATAAGAATTGATCAATTTCACCACGTTCCATGGTACTCTAAAAACTTACAGGCTCTCCTTTCTCTCCTTTAGCTCCAGGTATTCCTGGTAAGGAAACCCCTTCTCGTCCGGGAAATCCAGTATCACCGCGCTCACCCTATAATTGTAAAAAATATTCAGTGAGAGTAGTTCAGTTGCGTAGTTTAACCTCACCTTTTCTCCTCGTTGCCCTATCCCGGGAGGACCGGGAAGTCCTCTCTGACCAGGTGGTCCCGGTATGGACTCACCCCGCAGTCCCGTCAATCCAACCAACCCCCGCTCACCCTTAAAAACATTCCGTTGAAACAAATGTAATGAAAAATAAATTTCAAAAACATACTTTTTCACCTTTGACTCCAATTCCTGAAAGTCCTTGTGGACCTGGCAGGCCAGGAGGACCAATGACAGTCGCAGCCGCTCCAGCTGCGACACCTGGCTCGCCTTTCAAACCCATTGCACCCACTTCTCCTTTTTCACCTTTAATCGAAATTCCTGCTGGACCTTCTAAGCCTCGAGGTCCAGGTGGGCCCTAAGAACAATCACAAATTATTCGATTTCACGATAAATTAAACGAAAATTGCACTCACTCGTCTACCGTTGAAACCTGGTTCACCTTTAGCTCCTTTCTCACCGGGCATACCAGGAATTCCGGGAGCTCCCTTTAAACGTTAAGTTATTATCCATACACGAAAGTCATTAAAGAACGTGTTTATGTTTACTCACATCAGTACCGTTGTACCCCGGTGGACAAATGGCTTTGCAGTCGGGTTCCGGACCATACGGAAGCCGATTGTCCACATGGGCCACATCGTACAATGGCAGTTCATCGCATGTGCCTCGGGCAGGCCTGGTTGGATCGCAATTCATCACCATCCACTGCAAATCTACGACCGGAGATTCTGGTTCCATTACCGACGTTTCGGCAAATCGCGAAATCGACACAAAACCATTGTCTGTGTCAAACCGAGTGCGTGGCTCCAACGGTGCGTTTAGATTCCCGTCGACATCCTTAACCGGTTTACAATCGACCCACAGGCTTAGGAAGTCGTTCGTTACGCCTAGCATAATCTTGTGCCAACGTTGATCGAAGAGCTGTAATATTTTTCCTAAGTTTTGAAATGTCTAAAATCAATTACATCTATCAACTTACCGATGAGTGATGATACTCTATGACCTGAAGTTCTCCCTCTGCACCCGGTAAACCAATTTCCAGCGTCTGCCGTCCCGGATTCATCGTTACTGCCAGCTGACTCTCGTAGTACTCATTGGTCACCTCGAACAGGTGCCACGAAGACACAGGTTCTGCTTCCGTCCGGTAGGTGCACTCCAACGAAAACTGATGCGGCAAACCACGAGGAAATGCATCGATTGACCGCATAGTCAAATTAGCTTGGTTCTCCAACCGATAAGCCGTCTGCAAGTTGTTTGTACCTTGGATGCGGTAAACATGTCCCCCACTGCGCTCGAACTGATCCAAGTGGAACTCCCGGATCAAGTCGAACGAGCGAAGATCCACATCGCCCGGTTTCCAGCGACCACAGGGACCCTCATCGTCATCACCGAATCCGAAGATGTCCTCTGAAAACGTAGCAGTAACGGTATTAAAAAATATCTAGGTACAAAGTTTATGCCTTTTTTGGTAAATATGCTTTACTTACGTGCTGTTACGATTGCTATGCGCAAATATACTATCACGATTAGTAGATTTCTGGAAGTAACAAAGAAAACGTATCAAAAAGGTTATTTATAGGATTTGGGACTATTCAAAAATTGGATTTTGTATTGCGTTCTAAAGCCCGCTTCGTGACGGCCCATAAGCTTGAATGTTATCACTTCTTGGATAATAACTTTTTATGTATAAAATTTCTATATTTCTATTGATCAACCAAAAAACTGCAAACAACGCCAAATATCATCCAATGTGTATTTTTGAAATAGGAATGATATCAACAGGTCTGATATCGACCCAGACTTAATTTGGAATTCCAAGATGGTGACTTCTTTTTTTTTAGAAAACAGTCAAAATGACCAAATACCCTTTAATATGAATATTTGATGCTCAAAGACCTGTAATTGATACTAGACGCAGAGCAGACGCAAATGTTTGCAACATCCGGTTTCAGGACAACAGCGTGGAATGAACAAATACCACCTTATATGTTCTTGAAATCAAAGTAATGCTCAGAGTCTGGAAATTGACTCCAGACACCATTTTAAAAATCAAAATGATGAATTCTGGTTTACGGAGAACAGCCTAGAATAGTATAATAATATTAAATAAGGATATTTCTGTAATCGGAATGATATGAAGCAAAGCAAAGTCTTGGTGCTTCAGGCAGATACGAAAGTCGACTTTCTGTATTTTTTAAGCTTTTATGGTGTGCTGACCTACAAATAATATAAAAACCCAAATTAATACACATAGCGGTAAGACCCGGCCTTCCACATTCGAACTTGTTACTTGTTTAAATAGATTTACACAAATATGTACTTTAATTTATAGAATGAAATACACCTTGATAATTTCTGCTGGATTTATTTTTCAATCTAAATAACGAATTTCTGGTAACCGTAAGCAAAACTATACCGAACATTTTTAACATAACATTCACCCACATACATAAGATTATTGAAATTAGTCCAGCCTTCTATGGAAAATCGAGTGAATTCGAAAAGTCATCGGAGCCTGTTTCTTTTCACAGCATTTGAACAAACTTGTTCAATCATTATAAAGTTCCCTTAACTAGCCCGTTCATTTGATACCAATATTGTTCGAATCGGTTGTGTAATTTCTGAGATAATGAAGTATCGTAAATTTCACATTTTGATATATTACAGACAAAGTTACAGTTTGATTACAATGAATTTCAAACGGTATTTTGAGGCAGCTAGACTTTTTATTTGACACTAATTTTGTGGAAATCAGTTCAGCCATCTCTGAGAAACATGAGTGAGATTAAACAGCCTCCAGAACACGTTTCTTTCCATGACTTTTGAACTACATGTTCAATCTTCATAAAACTCGGAAGCTAAGGGTTTTTTTTGGTGGCCCATTCATTCAAAAGCAGTTTTGTTCAAATCGGTTGTGTAGTTTCTGAGATGATGGTGTTCCGTGATTTTGACATTTTGATACATAACCTCTAAACTAAAAATTCGATTACAATAAAATTCAATAGGGTTTTATGGGGCAACTAGACCTTACAATTGAGAATAACTTTATGAAAATCGGTTCAGCCATCTCTGAGAAAAGTGAGTGAGAATAAAAAGTTGCAGACACACACACACACTCACAAACACACACACAGTCTCTCTCTCTCTCTCTCTCTCTCTCACACACACACACACACACACACACACACACACTCACACACATACAAACATACGTACAGAAAATGCTCAGTTCGTCGAACTAAGTCGAGTGGTATATGCCATTCGGCCATTAGGACCATTAGGAAAAAAAGGTCAGGTCAAATTAGTGAATTTTCAGTAGTTGGATTAGGTAAACTGTATTAGGAGAATGAAAAATCATCAAGCACATATCACGTACAAAATGACTTGTTTGGGAAATCCCCATCAAAATAACCCGCCCAAATTCCAAAATTACATCCAAGGTAGTACGTCCTTTAGTGAACCACTGGTTAGATTATCTCAATTTTTGTAAAAACTGGAGATTCTCAGAAAACTTTTGTCGCGATAAAAATTATCCAGCCAATCTACATCAGATTTGTAAATTCCGAAGGTGTCCACCATAAGCTATTTTACTCCATATCAAGAGAGTAATCAGTTTTTCGTCAGGGTGGAGGACCGAATTAATCTAGCAGGTGGTCCACTATAGGTTAATTTACCCTAGTTCTATTGTGGTCATCAGTCTGCCAAATATAAAGCAAAGCAAAGCGTTGGTTCGGAACCTGACCTTCTGTTTTTTATACACAGACTTCGCAGCCGACTGTTTAGTGTACAGGTCAACTGCGGAGCTAGCGCTACGATCCTACTGACACTAACAGTCTCTCCTAAGCCGAGACTCAAACCTACGAAGACTGGCTTGTTAGGCCAGCATCGTACCTCGAGACCATCTGGGAGACATGCGAAATATAGGTAGGGTAAATTGACCTATAGTGGTTTCCTATAGTGGACCACCCGCTAAATTAACTCGATTTATGCGAAAACTGGAGAGATTTTTAGAAAACTTCCATCGCGAAACATCTTATCCAGCCAGTCTGCAACTAAGTTAATCTGACGAGTGGTCCACCAGAGGTTAATAAAATAAAGGGATCCACTATAGGTTAATTTACCATAAATTCCTATTTACGTCAGGCGAAATTGAGCTAGTTTGACGAGTAGCCCACTATCTAGTATAGGTTAACTACTCTGTAGTACCTACTACCGTGGTTAAGTTTAACTTTATTTTTCAGTGATGAAGAAGATGTTAGATAGTGTAAATTAACCTATAGAGGACCCTTTTCTATAGTGAACCACTCGTCAGGTTAACTCAATCTCTCTGAACGTTAAATCGGAATTTATAAATTTTTCTCGTGACTAATGCAGATTGGTTGGATAAAATGTTTTCCCGCGGATGTTTTCTAAGAATTCCTCAAGTAAATCAAAATTTGCAAATGTTACTCGTGATTCGGATGCAGATTTGGGGAAAGAAATTAAACTATAGTTGAAATTGAGTAAATCTGACGGGTGGTACACTATAAGTTAATAAAGGAATGAGGTCCACCATAGGCTATTTATTCTATATCATGAGAGTGAACAGTTTTCCATCAGGGTGGTCCACTGAATGTAGTGGTCTAACCAAAGCAGCTTCATCTTAGTCATTAGTCTGGGAATTATAGTTAGGCTAAATTACACGCTAGTGGAACCCTTTTTATAGTGGACCGACTGGCAATTTATGTGAAAACTCGAGGAATATACAGTAATTTCCATTAAACCTTCATCTTAAAACTTTTTGTTCAGCCAAAATCACGAGAAATATTTATAAAATAAATTGACCTATAGTGGACCTCTCACCTATAGGTGAAAACTTGTCAGATTACTTTAAATTCGCTTGAGGTTGAACGGTAAGGCACAAGACTCGAAAAAAAGGTAATGCATCACCTGTTAAAGCATTTTCTCACGTTTGCAAACCGTTGGAAGTTGTCTGAAAATCCCTCTATTTTTCGCATAAATTGAGTTAATCAAGCGAGTGGTTCACTATAGGAAAGGGATCCACTAAAGGGTTATTTACCTTAGCTGGAGAGGATGTTTCCCGATGAAAGTTTCTGAAAATTCCTAGAGTTTCTGTATAAATTGAAGTAATCTGACTGGTGGTCTACTAAAGGACGTGGTCCATCCAGGGTAGATTCACCCTATCAGTTTTCGGGAATCGATCTTTAAAAATAATGAGATCCTGGAAATTGTTAATATAGATATGAGAAAATATAATCTGATGAATTGTTCAATTGTTGTTCACGATGCAAGAAAGTTGAATATAAAAACTGCCAAACCATCTCTAAAAGATGTAATAGGATTTTACTAGTAGAATAACTATAATAATTTTTGAGTGGTAACAGACTGTTTCTTTATTCTCGAGCGGATAACTAACCACAGTTCGCGTATTCTTGGATTAAAATGACCAGCATCGTCGTTTTGCAGACGTCTTGGTACAAAAAATATTGAAAAAATATTCCAACAACTATTACGATTAACGTGAGAGGAAAAAAATCCGAATGTAGAAATCTTGTCGGTCAGCATGGCAAATGGATTTTGATTGCGATTGTTTTGGCAATTTGTTAAATCTTATTAGTACTCGGTCTTGTTAGATATGCATATTTGCATTTTTAAAAATTTTCTAGCTATGAATGCATGAAACTTTGCCAGTTTTTCGTACTCAGTGGGTGTCTTCGCTTTATTATTCAAGAAGTAAGTGGTAATCGGCGCGAAATACCGTGTCTCGCATAGCTTTCCGGGCGGTCGCGCATAGCTTTCCGGGGTAAACGTGTTTTCGGCCCAGGTGAGCTTTGCTCAACTATAGATTTTCGGTGTGTTGTGACTTCCGAGGTGTTCCAAACCATTTATTCGCAGACTGTCCACCCGTAGGTTCTATTCCAGCACGCAGTGATTCGGAGTGGGTTCCGTTCGTTCGATAAATGTCGTAAATAATTCGCCACCAAATATCGCAATTGTTTGCAATTAATATCAGGATTACACGCGACTCGTCTGTCAACACACACATCTTTTTTTTTCGTTTTCTTTCTTTTTCCGTTCGATTCGAACGGCGATGGCCAAGCAAATAGGCCGTTTTTGAAGCTCTCTTGCTGACCGCTTGCGGTATGTGTTGAGGGCAGACTTGTAAACGGTCACCATTTTCATTTGATCTCGCTTCCTTAGCGTGCGTCACAGTCGGCTTTTGCTCGTAAATGTAAAACAACCAAACCATCGCCGCTCAGCTCACAGAAAGAAAAGGATAGTCAAACGACACTCGCGTATCAAAGAGATGCACACTGTCAATCGTTTAGCGATGTTATTTCGGCCTATTTCTGTCTACTTCGTTCATTAATGTTGAGAAATATTATTACAAGATCAGTGACATAAAAAATTTCCAGAATACACGCACTCAACGTGTGTAATTCTCATTTCTAGAAAAAATGTCAAAATACGTTTTAGGAAAATAACGTCGTGATGGCTATATTCATTTGACATGTTTGTTTAAGAATGTATTCAGACAGCGAGCCTTGGTAGCGTCAGAGGAAGAAGAAGACGATTATCGCAGTGAGAATTGGTTCTACCGTGACCATTTCGAAGCCTGGTTGAGGGTCTATATATTTGCTTTTTTCTTGTTTTTGGTTAATGCATATCTGGTTGCTTCGTAACATTGTGTAGTCAGCTAAGATAAATCAATGAGAGATACGTTTCGGTTGTTGCATAATGACTTCATAAACAGATTTTCGAATATTTGAGTCTGTCTTGATTAGGTTATAGGTCCGGTATCCTCGCGTGCGCTTTATTTTTGCGGTGTTACATCATCAACCGAAATGAGTTCGGATCGCGTTATGATTTCCGTAGAAGATATAATGAACTCGTACGCGCGATATTTGTTATTAAGAACCCGGTATTTAAACTCAGCGCATCGTTTACCAAAATGAAACCTGCTGCAAACCTTACCCTTTTCTCCAACATCCCAGTGATTTCTCGTGAAAGTGCAGAGGTGTTCTCGGCTTCCAATAAAGCGAGTATCACGTCAACATATTCCTATACACACTCCTTCTTTGACCTGCATTCGGATGCGGCCGGCGCTGGTATTGCCTAATATAAAGATTAAGGTCACCAGTTTTTACACATTGAGGATGAATGTTAATCCCAAGCATCATCCATTGGTTCTCTGTGTAATTACAGCTGATCTGGCAATAACGGAGTAGCAACCGCGGGCGGTCAATCATGCTCATGCTCATGCTCATGCTAATGTGAGAGGAAAAAAATCCGAACAACTTTTAAATTGGTCTACGATTTCGAAGTGCTCCACAAATCGAAAAATCCTTTTCCACAAAATGAAGATCCACTTTTATGTAACTGGTAACATGACTAGTCGATTCTGTCAAGTGACGCTTAGTTGGGAAAAAGGCGTGGTCGGAAGAAGATCGTCTTAAATTGATTTGCAATTTTTGTGAGCGAAATGAAGAATAATCTAAAAGTGAAGTGTTTCACTATTCTAAAGATCTTGGATATAGAAAAAAACATTTATATACATTATTGACAAACTCTCCAAGGATGGAAATACCTTCAAAAAAAATTTGGTTTCGGACGAAAATGCACTTTGCAAGAGTGCAAAATTCGAGCGAAATTAAGGGCGGAAACGCCTGGTCGGTCGGCGTAATCATATCGTGAGCTGGGTAATAAATTTCCGATTGATTCAAAAACGGTGAACAAGTAGCTGCATAAAATGGGTTTGAAACTATAAATTTAAGTACCATAAAAATGACAAAGTAGTGTTTTGGCCAGACCTTGCATTGTCAAACTATGCTAATGCAACTTTAGCGAATTTGCGGCAAGGCAATATCGGGTTTATTCCGAAAGTAAACAATCCTCAAAATGTGCCAAACTTGCAGTTCATTGAAACTTTTCCAGCAAATTTGAAGCGAATGGTCTACCATATAAGGTCACAGAGCAAAAAACGTCGATTGTTTGATAAAAAATATCAAGAAGGAGCTCAAAACAATTGAAACATCCGGAATTCATGAAGCTATGAAGCAAGTATCCCAGAGGATCAGGAAATCAGCGCGATGTGGAACTTAGTTTTTCCTATGAGGTTTGTAAATGAGTTACATTACTTGAATAAACAAACATGTATAGAAAAATAAGTTGCGCAAGATTTTAATTTGAAATTGAAAGTTTGTTCGGATTTTTTTTCCTCATACGTTATATTTAACGTAGATTATTACACGTTTTCAATTTTCATCATCCATTTATCTCAAACTCAAATTGACATATCTTTTTAATGATTTCGTTTTAACCAAATTACTGGGAATATGTTTTTGTTTACACGGTCTACAAATTTATTTCATTGTTCGAGCAAACCGGGCAATTCTTACAAACTTTTTTCGGGAAAATTGACTTTTTACCATTGTTCGATTCGGGAAGCAACGAATTGCTATCTGCACTCAAGGGCACGATTGACACTCACTACGAGTTATCAGATGCACAATCAAATGATACACGCTCGCTGCATGCGAGCCACGATCATCTTCAGTTAGTTGCAAATTGGATATGATTCGATTCACTGGTACATAGTCACCCAGTACTCCCGCACCGGTCGAGAAAGTGTTTCCGTTTTAATTGTTAACGTATTTCTGTTAGATTAAGACAAACGAAGAAATTCAAGTATGTTTTAAGCCTCAATAAAGTAGTTTGTGCATGCATATTTCAGTCGAGTTGAAAGTCAAAGAAAACCCATTGGTTAGTCCCTTTGTGCACGCCAGTGGATGAATTCAGCGTGACGAGAGCCACGGGCACTGGATCAAAATTTTAAGCGCAGCAGAAGCAAGATCGTCACTGTTCTCCCGAGTTCGAAACAACCTGCATACATTATTCTCTATAACATGTCCTATCTTCCAAATTCATCCAACTGCATCTGAATATAACTTTGCACACGTATAAATGCGGTTGAGTAAACTGAATATTTTCCGTGGACGATGACATATTTTAAACATAAGAGTAATTTCTTAAGCGCTGTATGTACTTTAGCATACACTTTAATTCGAACCTTGTAGCTCAAAAGCCTATATAAAAATATCAACATACAGGAGGAAACATATTTTAAGCAGCTTTAGGAGCCGCCTGTGTAGAGATAAACATCAGTTTCTTTCCACTTAACATTATATGCCAACTAACTCAAACATTTCCTCCTATAATTTCCTATTTTTCTATGGAAAAAAGTCAAAAACCTACTCTATCTGTTGATAGAAAAGGTAAAATGTAGGTTTCAATAGCTTTTTAAACTCTCGAGCCTGTACCCTTTCAATTTTTCAACAAAATGAAATTATAAATAACTTTTTAACATTATTTTCCATCGATTTTGTCTTGTCTTAAATGCAACTAATATGAAGTCAATATTAATAAAATTTGATAACAAGGGGCCATCCACATACACCGTGGACAGCTTTGGGGTGGGGGGGGGGTTGTTAGTTGGCTAATGTCCACGGTTCATACAATTTTTTTAGAATTCATATAGGCAGTTGTCCACGGAGGGGGAGGGGGGAGATCAAAATCGTTAAAAATCTGTCCACGTGGTATGTGGATGGCCCCCAAGAAATTGAGCATTTTTTCTATATTGTCCTAGTTGATGCTTGTTATTTTTCAAATAACAATTCCAATTTTCTCTATCCTTGAAAATGTGTTATGAGCAACTGTCACCATAGTTTTCGAATAGGTATCACAAAATTTTAGTAGATTAAACTTTTTTTAAATTTCTAAAGCAGCTTGGAAAAATGTTATTTTCGTTCCATCGTACCAAAATACCAAACCAAACAGTTTTAATTTGTTTTCATCTTTTTCACACTGATTCACCTCTTAAAATACACACTTTGAATTAGAAGAGCACTTCACTCTATTTCAAATATTCATCGTGTTGACTGTTTTTCATCAACAGCAGCATTATTCTCACAAATAGTTTCGTTAAAGCAAAAGCGTTAAACTTGAAAAACTTTATAGAGTATCCTCAATCTAGTTACGCACCTCATGCTCACATGTAAAAACTTCAATTTGCTAGGAGTCCCCAATAAACATAATGTTGTAAACTGAACAGACCCAATAGGCAAAAACTTGCCAACAACCACTAAAGTGATCTAGTCGTCCCCAAATTCGAACCGAAACTGAAAAATCGAAATGCAAATGAGCACAATTAGGCTGAAATAATGACCCCGCATGCTGCAAATCGTCATACCACATGGGTATTCCGGTAAAAAATATCCAACAAGAAGAAAAAAAATAATACTAAAATGACACCGAATCATCTCAACGATAGCCATATCGCCCAAGTAAATCAAACTCCTCTCGCCAAATATGCACATGTATTTTGCTAGAGAACTTAACATCCGAATGAACGACATTTGCCTCCGGAATGTTTAATATGCTTACCAGATGCGTTTGCTGATGTGACAGCCTAGAGGCGATGATCGCAATTGTGTTGATCTAGTTTTGTAGTTAAATGACCTTCAACCGGAACAGCGGCGTATTCATTTTAAAGTTTATTTCCGTCTCCAAATGAAAAATTGCGAATTTATGTTATAGGTTCTTACATGTTACAAAAATTTTAAGCTAAGCATATTGGTACTTACTATCCTGTTTAATCAACTGTCGCTGAGTGAAAATCATGCCTAACTGACCGGTCTATCAAAACGTCAGCAAATGCCCTAAACGAGACGGGGTTAGATGTATGTTTAGCTCATTTATTCTTACAAGTTCTTTTTTCTGCAGATTGAAACTCAGATCAATACAGATTGAATGTGGCACTGCGGACAAAAAACTTTACCAACCTACAGCGGATTAGGTCATTATTCATAGATCAGGCAAACAGTTTTGTATCCCGCCGTGAACGCACGACTTGCGTAATAGTAACAGAGTGACAACATAAAGCCGCCTGTACGGCGATGCAAATTAAAAACGAATGATCATTATTTTATGTTGGAATCTCACCTCATGCCCCCTAAGACAAGTGTGATAACAGATGTATGAGAAAAATATGTGAAAATGACTAATTTAAAATTTGACGTTTGTGGTGCATTTAACCCGCTATTGGCGACCGTTGCAGTTAAGCGTTTACGATAATCGATGAAATGTCGAGAACAGCATGGGTCTAGTTTTTTGCTCCTCAGGAAACGTATAAAAAAAACTAACACATTATCCGGTTGGCAACTGTTGCGTGTTGCATGGGTATCAAAATTGATTAAGTAGTTAGCGACAACACGCGCACGAACGCAGCAAAACGTTTCAACAGGTTTATGTGGGGGGTTGAGTTGTTTATTATTGCCATTCAATACAATCTGCTGTAGTTAATCTTTATAATTTTTCGCATATAAGACGTTTAAAAATTTCTTCGATTTATCGAAATTTATAATTCGTTCTTGAACCATCGTACCATATAATCTTTCAACATTATTTCGTAAAGTTTACAATACTGTTAGCAAGGTAGCATAACACTAATACGAGTTCTGAGTCAGTTTTAATTGCAAAATATTTCATTTGATTTCGATATGATACATTAACTTACTGTGCACATGCCGATCTCATTTGTTAGAATGGAACGCATTTTTTTCTCTCGGTCTGTTTTAATGGTGATCACAAATTTTACAGCTTGACGTTACGAACGTTCATTAGGTCTGCAAACGATGGAGAGGTCAACTTGGTTTTTTATAAACCGTGCTAGTCGATTTGTATCGCTCCGGGTCCAATGCACCTTTCAGAGCTTTAATCCGATAGTCGTTCAATTGCAGCGGGTAGTGTTTGATCTGCCTAATCTTGCAACAAAGATCCACTGTTTTCATAATAAAAACTATAAATAAACAGATAAGTGACTTAATGAGCAAATGTTTGGCGACATACTGTTGACAAACTGTACTGACTCTAAGGCTAATAAAATAATTAACGATTATTGAAAACGGGTGCATTTTTTTGCGTGTACACCGAGATGACGGCACGTTTAACAACAGTAATTTAGTTTAATTAATTAAGTTTATAGCTAGTAAAATGTTAAATTACGTCTATATAAAAATAATCTCGCCAGTTTATGCCTTTTGCCAACTAAACTATATCCGGCCTCAGAAGGGCAATTGTGTAATATATTTACGGTTATGATTGCTGTCAGGCTGTCACCTAACCAGCATTTCAGGAGAAGTCGGTTAGGATCAGTACAAGAATACATTTTTATTTTTACTTAACAATTGGGATATATTTTCAAACAAACTGCTTTTTTAACTATTGTACTATTGAGAACTCAAAATCTTGCTGAACGCATGTTTCAACCAATCAGAGCTGAAACAAGGCCTTCTTTCCCAGCACAGACACTAAAGTATACAAACGATTTCAATTTGAACCGATTTGCTGTTGTTTTGGTTATTTCATTCGCTCTGGTTCGCTATTCAATAGTCGCGTATAAAAGGTAGCATACAGAAATATAGTCTACATTGTATAACCGATGACTGCAGAAAGAGGACAGTTGACACTCAGTGAAAACTGACTCGACCCACAGCCGGCAGAGCAGCTGCTGATTTTAGTGCAGTAAGACTGATCAGGTAACTAATTCGATCCCAGCGTTCGTTACCGTAGAATGGGGTGAAATTGATCACCTGAAAGTTCGTGAAAAAAATACTGTGAAAAAAGTACTGATCAAAAGATATTGCTCTTAGAACACTAGGCAATGTTAACGTGTCCTTAAACGCAACTTTTGCATGATTCACATACCTGTCAAAGTTAACCCTTGCATGCCCGGTGCAATTTTTCATATTTTCGGAAAATTCTTCTAACTCAGTCAAAACTCAATCAAATTTGATCTAACCAGTTTTCAAATAACAAAAAAGTATTGAATTTACTTAAAGTAATCTTAGTTGAGGGTTAATTACGTTTAATATGGAGAAGTGAGTAAAGTTGGATAAAAGCTCAAAAAATGTAATTTTTCCACAACGATCATTCCATACCATTTTTTAACCTACCAATTTTAACCTGAAATATCGTTATTTTCGTTTCCAAACTAGCTGTAAATGATATTTTTCAGTAAAGAAATCATCATTTATTTTTAGCATATCGAAAAAAAAGCACATCGCCAAAAGAATGTATGGATTTCAATGGTGATCAATTTCCCCCCAGTTTACCTCATGGTACCTTATAGAATTATCGAATTTATTTCATGAAGTAGACGATAGAAATTTCACCAATAGCCATAGAGGTTTACTGGAGCACATACAAGTACTTGTTTTGAGATTATACTATTTCGGGAAAAATGTACATGAAGCTAGTTAATTGGAAATTGTTATAAAAATTGATCAATTTCACCCCGTTCCATGGTATGTCTTGTTTTTTTTTCCTTGCAGTCTGTACTGAGCGGAGAACAACAAAAGAACTAGAATCATCCCAT
This sequence comes from Wyeomyia smithii, assembly GCF_029784165.1. Taxonomy (NCBI): domain Eukaryota; kingdom Metazoa; phylum Arthropoda; class Insecta; order Diptera; family Culicidae; genus Wyeomyia; species Wyeomyia smithii. The sequence goes on along the minus strand of NC_073695.1, from coordinate 51,595,749 downwards.
ATTATCGGTAAATGCCAATCCAAAATCAACACTTCGCTTCAGGTTACCAATCAATTAATCAAAAGAGCGAGTTACAAGAGAATTATCATTGATTTACTGCTTCACTGTAATGAGGCAGGCTGTCGTAATTCTAATTATGCGGTCGTGTCTTATAAGAAAACTCTTCAACTATTTTTCATAGAAACAACAAAAGATTAGCCAAACATCGATGGTTGTCCGATTAGGAATACATAAGAAACAAAATCCAATTTGTTCGGCAAAGTTGTAGCAAATCTTGAAAGAAACAACTTTGTTGAAAACATCATACTTCTATCAACCAAATTAAATGGCCTTGTTCCTTTGGCTATTGATGATTTCTACTTAAATAATGCACCAATTCACACTTATTACTTTTTACTTAAAAAAATAATTTTAGAGCCGCAGTGTCTTCAACAAAGTTGTTTTGTTAATTGTTCTTCATTTTATGGAAGTTACAATTTTGTGATTAATCTATTCTTTTTTTTATTTTTGCATATGAAAATCTGCTTTGCTAAGTGAAGATTTAGCACATTTTATAAGAAACAACTTTGTCGAAGACATTATACTTCTATCTGCCAATTCAAATGATCTGTTGTGAAATTTTCCTTGGAATGCCTGTAAAAGCATTTTTGCCTTTCTCTTAGAAAGATATAACAATCACTGGCAAAACCGAAGGTATAAAATAATGTACTCCAAAGGGCCGAATGGCATATACCACTCGACTCAGTTCGACGAGCTGAGCATTTTCTGTATGTGTGCGTATGTGTGTGTATGTGTGTATGTGTGTTTGAGCAACTTTTCAATCTTACTCGATTTTCTCAAAGATGATTGATCCGTTTTCCGTAAAATTATTCTCAAATGAAAGGTCTAGCTGCCCAATGAAACCCTATTAAATTTCATAGTAATCCGACTTTTAGTTTGTATGTTATTCAACAAAACATGAAAATCACGAAAATTCATTATCTAAGAAACTACATAACCGATTTGAACAAAGTTGGTTTAGATGAACGGGCTATTTAAAAAACCTTAACTTTTGAATTTAATAAAGATTGGACATGTGGTTCAAAAGTTATGGAAAGAAACATCTTTTGGAGATTAAATAATCTCACTCATGTTTCTCAGAGATGGTGGGACCGATTTTCATAAAATCAGTGTTATATGGAAGGTCTAGTTGCCCCATTAGACCCTATTGATTTTTTTTTTGCAATCGAACTTTTACTTTATCTGTCATGTTTAAATATGTGAAATCAAGCTTTGAAAAGAAACATATTCCGAAGGCTACTTAAACTCACTGACTTTTCTCAGAAATGGCTGAACCGATTTCCACAAAAGGCTGGGTCTGACCGCTAGGTGGATTGGTTTGGGTTTTTAAACTTACTTTCTCAAAAGAAAACATGATTTCTTTCGGGGTGTATATTTTCTCAGAAAGACAAAATTACCATCCACAACTTTACGGAAGACGTCACGCCAATCAAACAAACCGTTTTTACTCTAAAAATGTTTGTAATCATCAATATTTTTTCTACATCGCATTTTCACATTTGATACAGACTTGGGAAAATATACCGCATTCAGACGGGTTGTTAGCCACCGATTAGTTAATTTATATTTGGTGCCGGTTTAGACAAACAGACCGTTAGAATGCTGTTGGGGCCGCGCACAATTGGGTGTAGTTTAAAAGGCACGAAATTACTTAACTACCTGATTTGAGGCCGATTCAAACTAAAAGTGGGCTTCAAATGGTGAGTTAACAACTGTGAAGAAGCGTCAAACTTAGCTCCGGCCCCCACAAGTTCCTATCTCACGCCTCCACGAGTCATATGATACAATAGACTACCAGTTGAAACATGGACACAACTGGTTGGCGTTGCCTGGGCAATATTGTCATCCGACAAAAGCTAAGTGAGAAGGTGCGACGCGATTGTTGGCGCGGTAACCATATCTCAGCGCTAGAGGAAATGCTTCGCCAAACTGAGCGTTTGTTCACTTAGATGGTGCGGCTCAAAACAGCGTCTGATCTCCACGTTAGGATCGGCTGATCAAAATCCTGGTGTCAGCGTGGGACTTTAAACAGAGCTGACTCGATGGTCCTCCGACGACAGGGGATTGGGAAAGGCCCAAAAAGCCACCCGCAAAACACCAAACGTTGCAAACATTGAAGAAGTTAATACGGATCGAAACAACCGGCACAGACCTAGGCGACGAAATAAGGAACTACTTTTGTAAAATCGGTACATGGAACTGCAAAGCCCGACACCAGCAGAGAAATTCGTCGACGCCTTATGGCAGGAAATCGTGCCTCACGGTGCTCCCACAGACCGTTTTTATAAAAAAAATGCACCAAAGAATCGGAGTACACCATTTGATTCCTCATGACGTCCAGAATCTCTGGTCAAAATTTCAAAATCATCGTACGGTACATTTTTGAGTATACCCTTTTGATTGGCGTAAAGTACAAAAAAGTGATATAAAAACGACGAAATACTTATTGTAAAGCACGTTTTCCAACCACCATTTAATAAAATAACTTTCAAAATAGTTTCTACACATTCCAAGGGTTATATTTCAAGACATTAGCAATTGGTGGAAAGATTTATTTGAAAATCCCACAGTGCACAGTGGTCTAAACTCGAAAAGTCTTGATCATTCTAGATTTGACTGTGAAAAATTGTTTTTATGTACTCAATGTCTTTAGTAAAATTGTTTCATTGAATTAGGCCTTACTTCTGGCGTTTTTAGTTTTTCGATCAATCCACCTGACACTTAGATGAAAAAAATATTTTTTTCTAATTTTCAATATACCAGATTGCTTCCTTCAGCAAAGTTGTGGAAAATTTTAAACGACAAACAATTGCTGAATACGGCGATGTCCTATCTGTACGATTTTAGTTTAAATTAGTTTATTTGACACGGCACGATACATTTTCTGTTTTACTGAGCCAAGTACAATTCGTATTAATTCTACGTTAGCAGGGAAAAGAGGGAGACCTTTTTTTTATTCTCGCGGCCGACTACGAGCTAGTGGGGATTTAAGGTAAGAGGAGGGGAGATACAATTTTGACTTAAAACTATTTTGGAATTTTGTTTTTCAACTGGTAGATCAATTGTACTCTTGTTTGTTGTGGGTTCAAAATATTTGTGTCTGCATAGATGCGGGCTCTTCGTTTCCGTGTCTTCAGCATAGTATATTTGTATCCTTAATCTGAAAAATAGACAAAGAAAATTTTCAATTTTAATGTCAGCATTTTTCAGAAAGCAGTATAGCTGTGTCATGTACTGCAGATCACCGCTTCCCAGGATGTCTCTAACAGGAACGTTCGGTTGTTTTCCTCGGGCCCGGAGGGAATCTATAAGCTCGGACCTAACATCACAGAATTCGGCACACGACCAAACAACATGCTCGATGTCATGGTAGCCATCGCCACAAACGCAGTGATTACTGTCTACAAGCCCTATACGAAAGAGATGCGTGTTTAACGTATAGTGATTGGACATAAGTCTGGACAACACGCGAATGAAGTCCCGACCTACATCCAACCCCTTGAACCATGCTTTCGTCGATACCTTAGAAAAAATGGAATGTAGCCACCGTCCCAGTTCATCTGAGTTCCATGATGATTGCCAACTGTTGAGTGTTCTCTGACGCAAAATGCTATAAAATTCATCATAAGCAATTGGTCTTACATATCGCCATCAATAGCACCCACCTTAGCTAAAGCGTCAGCCTTTTCATTGCCCGGAATGGAACAATGAGAAGGGACCCACGCTAAGGTAACCCGGTAATTTTTATCTGTAAAAGCACTTAAAAACCGCCGTATTTTTCCCAGGAAATACGGGGTGTGCTTAACAGTCTTCATCGATCGCAGAGCCTCAATGGCACTGAGACTGTCTGTGAAGATGAAGTAGTGGTCTATGGGCAGGGTTTCGATGATCCCAAGAGAGTACTGAATAGCAGCAAGTTCTGCGACGTACACGGAAGCAGGAGCATCGAGTTTGTAGGAGGCGGTAAAATTTTCGTGGAAAACACCGAAGCCAGTGGACTCATCTAGATTAGATCCGTCAGTATAAAACATTTTATCACAACTCACATGTTTGAACTTATTTAAAAAAATCTTAGGGATCTCTTGTGGGCGCAATTGATCCGGGATACCAATAATGTCTTCCTTCATGGTGGTGTCGAAGAATAAAGCATTGTTAGAAGTGTCTAAAAGTGCGACATTGAAGGGAACGTATGAAGAAGGGTTAATATCTTGAGCCATGTAGTCAAAATATAAAGTCATAAATCTGGTTTGGGATTGAAGGTCGACCAACCTCACGAAATTTTCAATTACTAATGTGTTCATGACCGTACATCGAATTAGTAACCGGTAAGAGAGATTCCAAAAACGATGTTTCAACGGAAGAATACCCGCTAACACTTCAAGACTCATCGTATGGGTCGACTGCATGCAACCCAAGGCAATACGCAAACAACGATATTGTATTCTTTCTAGTTTCAAAATATGCGTGTTCGCAGCGGAGCGAAAGCATAAACAACCGTATTCAAGAACTGACAGTATTGTTGTTTGGTATAACCTTAGAAGGTCTCCTGGGTGAGCACCCCACCAGGTTCCGGTAATCGTACGAAGAAAATTAATCCTCTGTTGGCATTTTCGTGTCAGATTCCTAATATGGCAAGCCCAGATTTAGAGTCGAACCAGACCCGAGATATTTAACGACTAAAACCTGAGTGATCATTTTACCCGTTAGTAGGAGCTGCAGCTGAGCTGGGTTATGCTTCCTAGAAAAAACGACCAACTCATTTTTCTCCGAAGAGAATTCGATACCCAGCTTAAGAGCCCATTCAGACAAATTGTCTAAGGTATCTTGCAATGGTCCTTGCAGATCGCTAGCCTCGCTTCCAGTAATGGATACAACGCTATCGTCTGCAAGTTGCCTTAGCGTGCATGAATTTGCAAGACATTCATCGATGTCATTGACGTAAAAATTATATAAGAGAGGACTTAAACATGAGCCCTGGGGAAGGCCCATGTAACTAATTCGGGAAGTTGTCGAATCGCCATGTGAGAAATACATATGCTTTTCTGACAACAAATTGAGCAAAAAGTTATTCAAATTTGGTGAAAGTCCTTGCGAATGAAGTTTCGCGCTTAAAACTTCTACAGAGACAGAGTCAAAAGCCCCCTCAATATCCAAGAACGCAGAAGCCATTTGCTCTTTTCGAGCAAATGCGAGTTGAATTTCAGTAGAAAGCAACGCTAGGCAATCGTTCTTCCCTTTGCCCCGGTGAAAGCCAAATAGAGTATCTGAAAGTAAACCGTTTGTTTCGACCTATTTGTCTAACCGTAAGAGGATCATTTTCTCCATTAATTTCCGGAGGCAAGAGAGCATCGCAATCGGCCTATATGAATTGTGATCAGAGGCAGGTTTCCCGGGTTTCCGAATAGCAATGACTTTTACCTGCCTCCAGTCATGCGGAACAATATTTAGCTCAAGAAACTTGTTGAACAAATTCAACAAGCGTCTTTTGGCAGAGTCGGGTAGATTCTTCAACCGGTTGAATTTCATTCTATCTAACCCTGGAGCCTTATTGTTGCACGACAGGAAAGCCATTGAAAATTCCAACATCGAAAATGGAGGCTCTTCCGTAGTTACTAAAGACGCGTCGCGAAAGGTTTTCTGTTCCGGTACAGAGTCCGGACAGACCTTTTTGGAAAAATCGAGTATCCAGCGATCTGAATACTCCTCACTCTCATTCGAAACGTCACGGTTCCGCATGCGCCTGGCGGTATCCCAAAGAGTGCTCATCGCTGTTTCCCTCGTCAACGCGTTTACGAACCGCCGCCAGTACCCGCGTTTTTTCGCCTACACTAAGCTCTTCATCTGCCTGCCCAGTGCCTCGTACTTTCGAAGTAGGTTGACAGTGCCGTACTCCCGGTAGCCCTTATACGCCGCGGACCTTCGCGCGTACAGCTCAGAGCACTCTTTGTCCCACCATTTGTTGGGAGGGCGCTGTCTAATCGTTACCCCGGGTATCGGTTTCGTCTGAGCTTGAGTCGCGGCGTCGATTATCAAGCCAGCTAAGAACGCGTATTCTTCCTCCGGAGGAAGTTCCTCGTGAGTCTCGATAGATTCCGCTATAAAAGACTCATAACGCTTCCAATCAATATTACGTGTAAGGTCGTAGGAAATATTGATTGGGTTCGGGGGAGTTGAACCATTAGCAATTGATATAACGATTGGAAGATGATCGCTACCGTGGGGATCGTTGATTACTTTCCACTGGCAATCTAACGCTAGTGATGTCGAGCAGAGGGATAGGTCAAGCACGCTTTCACGTGCTGGAGGATTAGGTACACGTGTTGCTTCCCCAGTATTCAAGTGTCATATTGAAGTCGTCGATCAAGTTACAGATTAAAGAAGATCGGTTGTCGTCGTACAGCGACCCCCATAGCGAACAGTGAGAGTTAAAATCTCCCAAAAAAGGTGCGGGAAGCAATTCTGCTATATCAAGGAGTGGCTTCTGTTCAATCCGCGCGGATGGGGGAATATATAACGAAACAAGGCAAAGGTTATTTGCATTCATATTCGTTTGAATGGCAACAACTTCAATATTCGAGATCGAGGGGAGGTCGATTCTGAAAAAATAATAGCACTTTTTGATCCCTAAATGTACCCCCCCCCCCACCGCGTGAGTCTCGATCTCGACGAATGATGTTGAAATCGTGGAAATTGAGTTGGTCATTTGAATTGAGAAAAGTTTCACAGAGCGCGAACGCATCACAATTGTATGTGTTTATCAAATGTGAAAATAAATCGAATTTGGGGATGATACTTCTGCAGTTCCACTGTAACACAGTGACAAAATTCCTAACCTCTTTCGACGTATCAGTCATCGAAAGATAAGATAGCTGAAATGAGGGGCCAAGTTGCTGTGAGTTGCTTCAAAAAGGTTTTCACTGTGGGGAGAAGGGCAAGAAGAATGTTTTGAAGGGGATCTGGTATGTTGAATGTTTTAAATATCCAGTCCACAATATCAGAGAATTTTATGAACCCTGTTTCTTTTATGTCTTCTGATCGAGAAATGGGTGCACGAGGGGTTTTTGGTGCCCCAGGAAGCGGTGGGTACTCCTGGTTTGATTTGAAAATAAAACCGGGGGGTACTTGCTTCGGTTTTTCTTCACCGCTTCCTTTCTGTGTTGTCTTATTGGTCATTCCGCTAGGGGTTATCTTACGACCTTTGCGAGAAAGATTAGGAGAGTTGAGCATTCTCCTCTTTCTAGATCCCTCTGGCAAGGCATAAGAACACCCTTCGACGGGATCGTCAGATGAACCCTCATCGGTTGGCAAAAAGGAAAAGATGTTTCCTGTCGAGGGTGGCTCAGCCCTCTTAAGCATTTCTGCAAAAGAGCGCTTTGATCGTTCCTTAAGGGAACGCTTAATTTTTTCCTCGCGCTGTTTGTACGCGGGACACGCCGAAAGGTCATGCCGAGTTCCCTCGCAGTAAAGACACTTTTCAGTATCCTCACTGCAAGCGGTCTCAGCATGATTGCCTCCGCACTTGCTGCAGCGTGCCTTGTTGCAGCAGTAGGTGGCTGTATGACCTAACTGCTTGCAGTTTTGGCAATGCATGACCCGCGGTACGAACAGGCGTACAGGCAGACGAACCCTGTCCAAAGAGATGTAGTTCGGCAGTGCGGATCCGGCGAATGTTACACGGAAGGAATCCGAAGGGAGGAATTTCTTCTTCCCTTCTTCGATGGATACTGAATGTAATTGCTTGACATCTAGTATCTTTACATCTTGAATCAGGGGGTTCTTGAAGCAGCCAACCCCGTGACGCAAAATGTCATCGACCGTGAGGCTTCCTTCGGTAACCACACCGTCGATCTCCACGTCCCTGGCAGGGATGTACACGCGGTACTCCCTTGTAAAGAGCTCGTAGCTAGCAATTTCGTTTGCTTGCTTCAAGCTACTCACGACAACTCGCAGTTTGTTCGGCCTCACCTTCGTAATCTCGGTTACGGCCGAAAACTGTTTTGCCAGGTCCTTGCCTATTTGTATAATGTTAAGAGGCTTCTTTATGGGCCTAAAGTAAACTACGAACGGACCTTCCGAAGCATCTGGGTAAGCTTTCACCCGTGTTGCCGGTACCCTTGGTACGGGGCTAGGTAGCGGGGAAGGTAGAGGGGAATTGATGGGGGAGATCTCAATCTCTTCCCCATTTGTTTCCACATCCAGGAATAGTTGCGCCTGCATGTCGTCCATTTTGCGGGAGCGTTACGCTCTACCGCACACAAACGATAAATATTCGAATGTGTGGGGGGGGGATCAAACAGTTGATATTAAATTTTAAAAACAATATTTCAAACTATAATGGATCAAATAATAAAACAGACAGTAATACTAATAATAATAACAATAGAAATAATACTAATAATAATGATAATAATAATAATAATAACAATAAGAATAATAATAATTATAATAATAATAATATTGATAGTAATAATATAAATAATGATAAAAATTCTAAAGTGAATACTTCACCGAACGTCTAAGTCACGACCTCACGGCTGATAGTAAGATTAATCGAGTGTCTCCGCAGAACAAACAATGACGATCCAGCTTCGCGTTGTGACACAGTGGCCTTGTAGATGCCACTTGTAGTTGACTTCCACTCGCTCGATCGTATGGTGGTCCGTGCTGCTAGCGGGGTATCAGCGGTGCGGAGAATTATTCTTGCTGATATATCAGCTGCGTATCAGATCACTGGTGGGGTAGCCTGCCCATACCAGTGTGCAGAAGATGTTTCTACCGATAAACTGCAGGCTATTGTTATCGCGCAGCACAAGAACTAATCGACAAAAAAAAAACACCCGTACGATAACTCGTGTGTTGTTATTTTGCGAATCAAGCAGAGCTGAACAATTTGCGTCCATCTGTACGTTGGGCACGACAAAATAACGTTTTTATCTGGGACACCCCTCCTTAAAATCAGTTTTTTGTCTATAACTTATAGACAAAAAACTGATTTTAAAGAGAGGTGTTCTACAAAAAACTCTATTTTGTCGTGTCCAACGTACAGATAGGACATCGCAGTATTCAGCAATTGTTTTTCTTTTAAAATTTTCCACAACAACTGAAGAAAGCTATCTAGTATATTGAAAATTAGAAAAAAAATATTTGTTTTTATCTAACTGTTAGGTGGATTGATCGAAAAACTAAAAACGCCAAAAGTGAGGCTTATTCTATGGAACAATTTTGCTGAAGACATTGAGTACATCAATTTTTCACAGTCAAATCTAGAATGATCACGTTTTTTCGAGTTTAAACCACTGTGCACTGTGGGATTTTCAAATAAATCTTTCCACCAATTGTTAATGTCTTGAAATATAACCCTTGGAATGTATAGAAACTATTTTGGAAGTTATTTCATAAAAAGGTGGTTAAAAAACGTGCTATACAATAAGTATTACGTCGTTTTTATATCACTTTTTTGTACCTTACGACCTTAAAAAAAGCATTACTCAAAAATGTAGCGTACGATGATTTTGAAATTTTGACCAGAGATTCTGGACGTCATAGCAGATCGATTGGTGTACTCAAATTCTTTGGTGCATTTTTTTTTATAATAACGGTCTTTGGTAGCACCGTGGCCTACTGTGGACTCCGGAGGACGCTCCTCTCGAATAAAATTCGCCGCCGCATGAAATTAACCATCTACAAAACACTGACCAGACCGGTAGTCCTCTACGGCCACGAAACCTGAACCAAGCTCGTGGAGGACCAACGCGCCCTTGGGGTTTTCGAACGGAAGGTGTTGAGTACCATCTGTAGTGGAGTGCAGATGGAAGATGTATCATGGCGGAGGCGGATGAATGGATGGGGCTTCCGCAGTTGACATGGCGGGCGAGCTGCAGCCATGGACCGAATTGTATAGAGACGACTTCTTCGAACAGCAAGGGACACTTCGGCTTGGAGCTGACTGGTAAGGTAAGTCAAACTAAAAAGCAATAGTTGCAATTTGTTTTGTTTTTTTTTTCAGTTTCGAGATGCAAAGCAAACTCGACAAAAAACGTAATTTACTTTCTTACCCAAATGCTTGTTTTATTCAATGTATGCTCATGAAACTCACTGTAAAAGGACTACAGTTAGTTCTGTTGCGTAATTATTGTGCCTTTCGTCCTTTCGAGTTACAAAGCTCATCTTAGTTTATTATCGCTCAGAAGAGATATTTCAGATTTCACTACAGTGTTTTTCTGCAAGCTTCTCAGATACAACCGATAAGCTGCTCTATTCAAACAAGTGCGTCGACTTGCTCACCAGTGTAAAAGCAGTTTTTTCTGCTGTGAAAGATATTCTCCTACACGCTAGTAATTCTTTGAAGAGAAACGGCATAGTACAAGATGTGGATCCAATTTAAACCAACATTTTTTTTGTAAGATTTGGACCACTGCGACCATTGTTTTGATCTTTTGTGGTATTAAACCAACATATGTTAAACCGACATAGGAAGGCTGTTGGGGCCACGCACAAATGATGATTTTCCTAGAATATCTACTTTTTTTACTGGCTTATGCAGTAATTTCTAGGTGACAAAAAGATAACTGAAATTCCACCACATTTGGGTTTTATTTTATTTACTTTCAATTCCCCATTAACTATATTTATATCCATTTTACTATTGCCAAACATTCAAATATGATTATACCCGGAATATTGTATGTTATTTTACAGATATACTACGTGTTATACAAAAAACCGATGTACGATAAATTGCCCATTCTTGGTTACAGACATATCATTCAAAACTGTGTGGTGCAAACTTTAAAACCACTTCACAGTAAATACGTTCCATAATTGAATAGGTGGACATACGAGGTTATTAATTATGTATGTAAAACATATCCCCATTTCAATTGGTTAAAAAATTTACTTTTTTCCTTTTTGTCCATTGAACGTTGTGTGGTGGGATGGTGACACAGAAACGTTTAGGAACGAGGGCAGGGGCGTGACAGGGATTTCATCACAGTCAGTAAAGTGTTCCAACTTAGTGACGATTGAAGATTGATCAATATTGATCAAGGGCGATTTTGCTGGTGGCCGATGTTATCTGACTAAAGGTAAGAGCTTTTTCGCGAAAAACACTTGAAAAATTAGCCTCAAAGAATCTGATAATATTTTTTGAATGCTCTGTTTTTTGGGTAACTAGTTTCATCGAGCACTAACAGCAGTTCCACTTTTTTCCGCTGAACGTTTGAAAGGGCCAGAACTGTATTGGGTCGGTTTTCAAGCTTCTTTCGATTCTCCGCTTATATATAAGAATTTTGTATTCATGGTTAACTATCCGGTAAAGATTTCTCAGCGATATTGTAACACTCGTAGAATATTTTTTAAATGTATGATTCTTAATTCTTCTCAAGTGTTGTGGTTTTGAGGACTATCAGGGCAGCACTCTCGTTCATAGTACGAATCGAGCAATCATACCGAATACAATAGAGCAGAAATCATTGCCTTATAAACTTTGGGGGATTTAGATTATTTATCCAGTCGGCACTTTGCAATGCACTTAAAAATTCCTCGTAATCTGCTCGCTAAAAGGCTGATAGTTACTTAAAGACTGATTTACGGGCTCTTTATTGTCTACGCCACTCTGCTTGTCAAATGTAATAATAAGAGCTGGATGCTGATTAACTCAGTTAACCAATAGTGTATTTGAAACCACAACATAAGATAACCGGGAGGCGATATCTTCAGTATTGATTAATTTGTATTGTGCCGTGTCAAATAAATGTTGTGTGAACAAAAAAAAACTTCAGTATTGGCACAAAAAAGGTCAGGGCAGCGGCCATTCTCGTTCAAAAATTGTTATTGATTTGCGGCGTTGTATCCATCCAAAAGGTCAAGTGCACAAACATGAAAGGTTGAGTGATCCGGATCGGGATAAAAGAACCCTCTACGAGAAGGGACAAGAAGGGCAAATAATATCTCCGATAACTGCATTTTCATTACACCGTTTTACCCAGTCGTGGATTGCAAAAACGGACTGAACGTGACTATCGACTACTTATTAATCGACTGTTTTTTAACTGGCTGGAACTTTGCACAGATGTTCCTATGAGCAAAATTTTTTTCCTTTCTTGTTATTGTTGAGAGAAAACTCAAAAAGAAAAATTAAAAATTAATGATTTCGAAAAGAGGGTTTTTAAAGATATTTATTTACAATAAAATATCTGTGTGTCTTCTCATTTTTTTTTGTCTTACGGTGTATATTTTTTTCTGAAATTGCTGTCTGATTTTTTTCCAATAGCACTATACCAATCAAACAAACCATTATTGCAGCTCAAAAAAAACTTTTTTTTGAAAATTTTAACTTTTTTCTCATTTTATGTTTAGACATTTTTACTAAGTTTTCATAAAAAAAGACATAACAATAAGCTTTCTGGGGTAATTAAATGTTGTACGGTGTATATTCATTTTCAAAAGGACAAAATTATTATCTACAGCTTTGACTTTGACTTCACACCGATCAATCATCCGTTATGACTCTGAAAATGTTTGTAATCATCAATGCTATTTTTATATAAACCCTTATCATGAATTAGTGGAGATTATATAACAATACCGCACGCTTAGCCTGGGGGCTTATAGCGGTCTCGATCAACTAGATTTAGTTGAGAGAATTCGTTATCGATATTGTTTTTGGCACATTTTGCATGTGTAGGATAAGTACAACGATACACCGTGCCCCAGTGCTGAGTCGAGAAAATTTCCAGCTCGAAAAAATCCTCGACTCGATCGGGAATCGAACCCGACATCGCTAACCACAGAGCCACGGGGATCACCAGTGGAGATTAGAAGTACGATAACACCACACAATGATATCACTGTGCTACAAATGAAAAAAAAAATGCAAGAACTTCTGAAGTGACCTAGTGTAGGTTGTAGGTCTTGTTGACTGTAACATTCGCTCATACTAGAAATTTTCGAAACACCCCCAAAATCTGAAGTTATGGTCAAAATACGGTTTTTTGGACCTCAGTGCATTATTTTTTTCTTAACTCGGTCATTTCTCAACCGATTTTCAATATTGAGGCAGTTTTGGAAAGAAGATAAACAGAGCTTTCAAAACATTTACTGGTTTGTACTAATATAACTAAAACATGTTGAGTTATTTGAGTTTAAATATAATTTTTGAGTTTTTTCCACGCAATTTTTCAATTTAATTTGAAATTTGCCACTTGTTTTTGTGAGAAAGATACTACAAATACACTAAACTTTTGAAATTATATTCAATGACGAATCAAACAAAAGTGGTTTTGTGAAAATCGGTGAATATTAGACTAAGTTATATATTTTTTAAGAAAACCAGAATTTTTGGCTTCTATACCACAATCATTTCGCGGTGCTACAAATGGTGAAAAAACTCAAGAACTTGTGAAATGATCTAGTGGAGGTTGTAGGTTGTAGATTTTTTGAAAGCTCTGTTTATCTTCTTTCCAAAACTGCCTCAATATTGAAAATCGGTTGAGAAATGACTGAGTTAGAAAAAATTGTATGCACTGAGGTCCAAAAAACCGTATTTTGACCATTACTTCAGATTTTGGAGGTGTTTGGAAAATTTCTAGTATGAGCGAATGTTACACTTAACAAAACCTACAACCTACGCTAGATCACTTCAGAAGTTCTAAATCGCTGTAGCACAGTGTATTAGCTCTAAGGAACATCTGTGTAAGGTTCTAGCCAAATCAAAAATGATTTTTTGCATATGTTTCAACATATAGAAAATCACTATGTGAGCGCAATAGTGTTTAAAATATATATCTACGTTAAAAGCACCGCCCCGGCATAGACCAGAAAAAAATTGACAAACAATTACACAATCGCACCAAACAGATCTTCGCGAAATCGAAAAAACTGTGCACGGCTTAGATCTAGCTTTATACTAATCATTTCAGGCGTACACGATTTCTGCGAGCCCATGTTTGATAATAAATCAGACGCGGTAATTTAGTTCTATTCACACGTACTTCGAACATTCGATCTGCTGATAGTGTTAGCTGCCCCTGCTAGAAAGCTCCTCACTTATTCGTGCAGCACGCGGTAATTTTTTTTTTTTCAGGCTCTACCACCGGCACCGGCGATCTCGTGGAGCAGCTTTTCCAAGGCGCACGGTCAAAAACAAAAACACGCAAAATACCATAAATATCGACGATCGCAATAAATCTATCTCCAGTTTGGGGCTCAACACACCGCTGCCGCCAGCATTCGGTCTGACGGTCCAAACGGGCTCGCGCCGATCGCTTAGCCAGTGCTGATAAAAGTGTATAGAATTCCTGCGACCTTTTCTGACGGTGTTGCAATAAAGGTTGTAGAGTAGCTCGGGCACCATGTTGGTAACACCAGCAGCAACGGTAGTAGTGATTACCTTCTGATACGTTGGTGGGTACTTACTTTTTCGGACCAAATTGAGTGCCGACTGGCGTTGTTGTTCGCCCGGTTCGACGATGGTCTTATGGTGCGGTGTTACCATCTCAAGATGAATGGCCCGAAAGCACTGTGATTATCTCTGTCACTGGGACAAATTTATTCTCGAATGGTTATATTTGGTTTGGCACACTGTCGATTAGGTGTCGATGTGTAGGTACCGTAATTAAATGCTAGCCTTGCTAGATATGCAGCTCCAAATGTTGTGAGAATGATAACGATAGTCGTTTTTATTTTTGTTGTTGCTCACATAAGTGAAACAAAATGTAACGGATTTAGTGTGAATTTCTCGGAAAGCATTATCTTACTCTAGCCATGAACACGAATAAAACATTTTTGATTATTTGCATACAGTAGCTCTTATATTAATAAAGGGTTCATATGAAACACGAACAAATTCGACCTTTCCCAACGGTTCTAACAAATCGACATGACGTGTACAGGATCAGTATATTAGCTTTTGTTGTAAATCTGCCAACTTCTACCTATTTATGTTTCGCCAAGCCCATGCAGATGGAATTAGTGAGAAAATAATGACTTAATGTATGCAGCCGAAGAACCGCAGACCAGAATACACCGAAGTTACGATACGTCATGGTCGTGCGCAGAATTTTAGTTATGTAGGAAGGGGAGTCGTTTGGTTTGAAATGAGAACTTTGAAACTTATTATAATATTATATTCGTAGACAACAAAAAAGGTGATGCGAATTGTGAGCGATGAGATTTAGATGAGAAAAAAAACCCTGCGCACGGCTATGCGGCTTGTACGAAAATTCGATGCACTTTACTTTCCACTGTGCACTGCACTGCACTGGGAGAACCAAACGGAGGGTCTCGGCCACGATCTCGATGCGATACCGATCGCAATTTGATCTGACGATCTTGATGCAAATCATTTGGAATGGACGCCGTCTGTGTTCCCATAATGTTAGCAATTACTATCAATCGTCTAGATCTACCGTACTTAATTCGAGCGACTTTCGGAAAGTGATTCAGATTTGGAGTTTAGACGGTGCAGCTACCAGCCCATGATTGACGTCAGTCCAGTCAATCAGGTCGGTCTACTTCCAGCGCTCATTTGGCGGAACCTCTACTGACTGCAGCGATTAATCGATTCGCTCTTACACTCGATTATCTGGTTGACATGAAAAATTTGTCCCCCGGTAGTCTTGGTGATGTGGACTCCTACTGTAGAACCCAGCATTGTTGAGGTATGGTGCTGCACTGCAGCTAAACGTGTGAAGGTGATTTAATTAAATGCACACCTGTGTATCCTCTTACAGTACCACGATGTGGTGTCAGGCAAGGGTCTCCGCTTATGCAATAGTACACCAACCTGCAGTATCGCGTCAGTTGGTTGCAATAGAAAAGCAACATTTCATTAATACGTCCAGCTGTCTTGGCTCAGGTCACAGCAGAAGCGTCTGTTGGGGTGGAAAAGCTACGCGGTGGAGTTAATTAAAGTTCTCACCGATCCTAGCTACTCATCTGACAAGCGAGTCCGGATCGCGATATTTTCCCACAGCGAAAGAAAATACGGCTCACTTCTGTGAGTGGAATAAAATCACCGTACCACGCGGTTGCGGCAGAGACCCACCCGTTCCTTGGGTGTTATACGGACCCGTCTGTGGCCGGTCTGGTCGCAGGGTTTTCGCTGGTCTTTGGTAATGGATATACCGCAAGCTGCCGACTGAATTTATAGCTCCGATAACAACGACCAGCCGAGTACATGCCGCCGCTGCTGAGTTGGGAAATCGGCAAGCTAGCGTTGACGCAGAGTTGGCAAAGTAAAATATGGAGAAGGGATAAAAAACAAGATATCTGGTGTTTTGTGTCCGGAACGTCACAGCCGAGGCTGGAAGCACAATACAAAACGATTTGACCCGAATTAACAAGCGTGGTCGGATGTACTCAATGTATTTAATTTATCAACGAGTGATGTATATTCGCGACCGTATGTGGAACACATTAAGGGAGGAATCTAGGGTAGAATTGATGTATTTCGCGTATATATTTAAATTGATGGTTAATCATCCCATTGCATGGAAAAACAATCAAGACATTAAGAGGGTTCTATATTTATTGCAAATAATTTGAGTACTATACACGTGATTCTAAAACTAATTTAAGTAATTATAAAAATTTTATTGAATATACAGTAGGGTGTCAATGGAAATCGATGTTTTGAATTTCAGCTCAAAATTTTCGTCTTCTCGAAAAAACGCAGAGGAATGGCGGCCAAAACTGGCCGTGGGAGTAAAATTAGACTATGGCCATTTGGTACGAATATGAACTGGACACCTGAAGTGCTTCAATCGTGCTTTTGTATTTTTTCATTGGGTCGTTTAAGCGATCAGCTCTGAAATAGGGTGACCATAAAAATGACTTTTTTCGATACATTTCATTCTCAAAAATTCATAACTATTGAACCAGATAAGCGATTTCAAACTTTTTTTGTCCAATTTAAAGGAAATTATTTCTAGTTTCAAAAGAAAAAAAAAAGAAAAATACCGAGAAATCAAATGTGAAAATAAATTATAGTTTGATAAGCAGTGCCATTGGCAAAGTTGCAGATAAATTTTTATCCTTCCAAAAATTATACCCTGTGAAAACAAAATTTTTTTTTCAAAGAATTATAATTTTTTTTCTTGATTTTTTCATGATCGAAAAGTCGTCAATGTTAAACTAATCTTTTGTAGTTTTCATAAAGAAAAAAAGGTTTTGAAAATTCGGCTTTTAAAAATAATTTTTTAATTTTTCATTCAACTTTAGAAACAATTTTAAGAGTGTATATGACCTGTATGAGTGTATGTGACCTTTGTGGAGATGCAGAGGTAAACACGGTCTCCAAATAGCAAGGGTCACACTAACATCCCTTCTCTCTTTCCACCTGATTGCAAGGACGTGGCCGGCGTCGTTATTGATCCTTTAAAGTATTGAGTCACTAAAACTTGTACAATGAGAACGGTCGGTCATTCCCAACCCCATTCAGTTGATTCACAGTGCAATTTTACTGATTCGGATCAATCACGGAGTGCAATCATTGATATGTGCAGTCAGTCAAGCTAAGCTAATTTTTAGAGTGTATATTTTTTCCATAAAAGACAACATTATTATCTACTGCTTTGCCGAAAACGTCACACCGATCATACAAACAGTTCTGGCTATAAAAATATTTGTAACCATCTATAACTTTCCAACGAATGGTTGGACACGTGTCACTTGAGATTCTATTGTGGTCATTCACCTCTGTCCAGCAACTCTTATCCCAACCTCTACGTGGTGCCGACCGGGATACGAGTCTACGAGTCTATGAGCTCCTGTAAAAGGCATACAATGAGTGTCCAGGACACGATATAAAGATTGTCATCGAAGATGCAAATGCACAGGTCGGGCAGGAAGACTTATTTCGCCCCGTAACTGGTAGGGAAAGCTTCCACTCTACTACGAACGACAATGGCTTGAGGCTTGTTAATTTCGCTGCAGCTAGGGGGGTGGCTATCTGTAGCACTTATTCTGCACGCCGGAACATACGTAAGCGCACCTGGATGCACCCGAATGGAGAGCTTTGCTCTCAAATTGACCACGTTCTGATTGATGAACGGCACTTTTCAAACGTTACAGACGTGAGGTCGTTCAGAGGACCGAACGTTGACTCGGATCACTATCTCGTAGTAGCCAAAATCCGCGCCCGGCTGTCCAACGTGTTGAAATCCAAGGCAATGAGGAGGATGCAGTTGAACATCCAGCGGCTATCAACTGAAGGAGTGGCTGCAGAGTACTCGCAGAAGGTTGATGAACGGATTGAGGAAAGAGTTGAAGGGAACCTGAATGAACAGTGGAAGCACATCCACAGTTCGATCAGCACTACAGCGCGAGAAGTGAGGCAGCTACGTCCAATGAGTGGATTGACGCTGAGTGCCAGCGAGTGACGAAGGAAAAGAACCGCGCCAGGGGTCACATGTTGGCCACGGCTGTGACTCGTCAGAGCATGGGTAGATATCAAGATGCTAGAGACTCCATCGCCGGAAAAAAATGACAGCATTGGGAGCGTATTCTTGCGGAGGCGGAAGGTTGCTTCTCCAGGCACGATACGAGGAGCTTCTACAAGAAGGTGAACGGAATCAGGAATCGAAACGTGTCAGCCCCTGTCATGTGCCACAATGGTGAGGGGAACCTGTTAACCGATGAAACAGAGGTGGCCAGGCGTTGGAAAGAACACTTCAGTGTGCTGTTGAACGGTGAGGGAAACAGTGGAGTCGAAAGGAGCAGGATGACTATTGAGAATGATGGTCGAGGTGAAGAAAGCAGTGAACGAGCTAAGAAACTGCAATGCAGCCGGGAAGGACGGCATTCCCGCCAAACTCTTCAAAGTCGGGAGCGAACTGCTGCATTGTGCCATCCATCTGAGAGCTGAGAGTGTGGACTGCTGAAGAATTGCCCGATCTACAAAAAAGGTCATCGCCTGGACTGTAGCAATTATCGGGGCATAACTCTTCTCAATACCGGGTACAAAATTCTCTCCCGCATCCTGTTCCACAGACTGAGGCCGTTGCGAAGACCTTTGTTGGCGAGTACCAATGCGGTTTTCGAGGGGGACGCTCCACGACGGACCAAATGTTTACCTTGCGGCAAATCCTCGATAAATTTCGAGAATTCAACTTGCAGACGCACCATCTGTTCATAGACTTCAGGGCAGCGTACGATTCAGTCAAGAGAAATGAGTTATGGCAGATTATGATCGAACATGGCTTCCCAACAAAGTTGATTAGGCTGAAGGTTCTACATCAAGCGTCAGGAAAGCCAGTGAGATATCGGACTCGTTCGTGACATTAGATGGTTTGAATCAGGGTGACGGGCTATCGAACTTATTGCTCAACATCGCATTGGAAGGTGCTATACGGAGGGCTGGTGTGCAGAGAAGCGGCACCATCATTACAAAGTCGCACATGCTTCTCGGTTTTGCGGACGATATCGACATCATTGGTATCAACCGTAGAGCAGTGGAAGAGGCCTTCGGACCTCTCAGGAGGGAAGCTGCGAGATTAGGGCTTGTCATAAACTCTGCCAAAATGAAATACATGGTGGCTGGCAGAGTGCGTGGTAGTCCGTCGGAGGTTGATGCTGCGGTGGTGCTAGATGGGGAAACATTTGAAGTAGTCGACGAATTTATTTACCTGGGAACATTAGTGACATGTGACAACGAGGTTAGCCGTGAGATAAAGAGGCGGATAGCAGCCGCAAACAGGGCCTTTTATGGACTACGTAACCAGCTAAGGTCCCGCAGTCTGCAAATCCGTACTAAACTTGCACTCTATAAAACACTGATTCTTCCGGTGGCTCTCTACGGCCATGAATCATGGACGCTGAAAGAGGCTGATCGGCGAGCTCTTGGTGTTTTTGAGCGTAGGATTTTGCGTTCAATCCTTGGCGGCAAACTAGAATATGGTGTTTGGCGCAGACGCATGAACCATGAAGTGTACCAGGCATACAAATCGGCGGATATAGTCCAGCGGATAAAACACGGCAGGCTTCAGTGAGCTGGGCATGTAGCGAGAATGCCGGATGAGTGTCAAGCGAAGGCTTATATTCGGAAAAGCTTGAAATAATATCAGAAAACTTATTTTTGATTTGGTTTTTAAGTTGTGAAAACGTTTACGTTTCTTGATAATTTACAACTAACAATTTTAACATCTTTCAAAAATGTTTTATTAATTATGTTGTAGTTCTACAACACACTTTTTCTGGCTGTTCCAAAAAATCTATTAACTTTTGAATTTTTTTTAAATAAGAATTTTTTTTTAAAGCTGTTTGATTGTTGTTAGTAGGTACACAACAATGAAATTTCTTTTTGCCGGTGATATTTTTATTAATAGTTTGCTTGAGTTTTTTTTTGATATTTTTATTTGTTATATAGCCAGACCGCTCTTGAGTAGTTTTTAAACTTTTAGAGCTTATCAATTAGTTCATCAGGTTCTTTTATTACTGTTGAGGAACACTTTTTTCTTGTAAAAGGGCCCATACTATAATGTATGAAAGACTTTCGAAATATGTCACCAAATTCACAAGGTTTAACTGAAATTTGGAAAGGTACTATCAATCCAATAACCAGTATGCCTCGAACTTCTCTTGTATTATCATATAGAGTTTCCTGTATAGGGTGGTTTACCGGTAAAACAAAATCCGGTAAAACCGGTAAAACCGATATTTTTTCCAATACCGAAATACCGGTATTGGAGAGGCGAAAAACCGGTATTTCCGGTATTTTTCTTAAAATTAAAAAAGAAAATTGTCACAATATTCATAAATCATTGTAAGGTTAATGAATGCTACCCTCTTAGGTAGGCGTTACGAAACACATGACGGTGTATATAATAAATATATTTAGACAGAAGCAACCTTGAATATTAATTTTTTTACCTATTTATCAATTTTAGTTTCCTTCTTGTTTGATCTGCTTGGGTTCAGATGATGTATTCGTGTGTATCGATAATATGTCAAAAAACTTCATATCAAAAAAGCAAGACATTTATTATTCAAGTAGAACAGCAAATCTTTTTACACACTCATACTTACAGATGCAACCCGTGGATTTTGAACCTACCAGTTCAACCACAAATTCTGAAAATCATAGATTGGGGCAGTAATCCCAATCTTGTCCGCGAGCAAACGTATGTCATTATTCGTTTTGTGCTATTCAAAGGTAAAACTAAAAAAATAATATACAAATACATTTGGATTTGGGATTTATTTTTTGTGTGTCTCCGTATGCATTGCACAGGTTGCACCTAGTTATGAACAAGAGGCCATCCACATACCACGTGGACAGATTTTTAACGATTATTACCCCCCGTGGACAAATGCCCATATAAATTCTTTTATTTTTTTGTAAGGACCGTGGACATTCCAGAACCACACCCCCCAAGCAGGTCACGTGGTATGTGGATGGCCCCAAAGTTGTTCCTGATACAAAGCGTTTACAGGATGGAATTGTCAATCAGTAAAGAATTTCGTCCTAAAAATTACTGCTCCTTATTCTTGAGAAATGGAAATTAAAATAGCTGTAGCATGGTCAAAGCTTCGTCGCTTTCTCAGGTTTTACTGACATTGGAAGAACTGTTTAAAGAGCATCTAACAGAATAGAGAAGTATTTACCTTAGATTTCTCCGGATTACATTCCGATTTTCTTCTTCATTCATTTCCTCTTCTCAACAGTTTCAATAATTGTTCCTCTAAGAATTTTCAATTTATTCTTTAATTTAAAACTAAGTTTCGCGATGTGAAAGAAATTTGAAATAAAATTCTGCATGTTTTTTTATTAATATGAGTTTCGAAATTATGTTCGTCGTAATCATATTAGCGTTACACCGAATAATAGGGCTGGGAAAAAGTTTTTTTGTGGAAAGTACCTAATCTTCAGTTTACAGAATAATGGTTTTGACTTGAGCTTGTCTAGGGTAAGTCACATTAAGTCAAGAATAATTTGGTTTTATATTTTTCTCATCTTTTCATCATGTTTTGTTGAAGATTCGGCCGTCTGTTCAGCCGAATATTCGGCCGAACGGATGGCCAAATATTCAGCAGAACATGATGATTAAACGAGAAAAAATAAAAACCAAATTACTCATGAATTAAAGTGGATTACCCTAGACAAAGTCTAGTTAAAATCATTATTCGATAATCCGAATATTCGGTATTTTTCAAAAATAACTTTTTCGCAGCCCTATTATTCGGTGTATCTCTAAATCATATCACTGGATACATTCATTAAAATTTTACAAGCACTATTAAATTTATCCAGTGTTGTATCTGGATCGTATAACACCACAAAAGATCAAAACAAGTGGTCCAAATCTTACAGAAAAAAAACTGAGTCGAAATAAAGCATAGGTACTCATAAACGCAAAAAACATAATTATGCAGCGACACGTCCATAACGCGACCTAAAACGTTAGGCAAAAAATAAATTTCAAATCCTAAAATCTGTGAATATTTAATTATTTTTCAGTTTTATTTTCAAATAGTATAGAGAAAATGACTTGCGTTTTTCCGCGGACATGATCGTCATTATTTCCCCAAACTATGATTTTCAGAATTTTGTAGTTGACAAGTAGGTTTAAAGATCACGATTCGCCCCTGGTTTGTATTAGTCAGAAAAAAATAAAAATACCGGTTTTTTACCGGTTTTACCGGTTTTTATTTTTATGAATACCGAAATACCGGTTTTTCGAAAAGACGGTAATACCGACCACCTTATTCCTGTATCAATCTTCTAGTGGTCCAAAATGCTACACTGCTAAAGTTATTGTGTGAAGACAAAGCCAGAATAAGCAACATATGAAAACAAGTACAACGTCCGTTTTGTTCTAAATTCAATTTTAGAAATATGAATCGCTAATAAATCATCAAACTTGGGTTAGTTCTTGAGAAACCCAATCACAGATTCATGATCTCGACAATCAATTTACAATCTACTGACATCTGTTTGGGTCACGCTATGGCCCGCCAACAATTCTCGGCTCGATATTCCAATGTTTATAATTAATTTCCAGCCTGGTTCACGTTTCTGAAGCGATGTTCTGCTTGCGCGCTATTGAAATCGAAAGTGTCGCTCGCTACCACGCGTCCCGTACCCGGCGCAATACCGATCGCTCAATCGATGATTTTGCCCGCCCCATTCGTGTCTCGGGTAAACCCCGTAAGTTTCTCGCCAGCAACGTGTGAAGGTATTAGCATAGTAGTGGAAGCTCGCTTACAACAGCTGCCCTCCGCCGCTGCAAAGAGCAATTTACATTTTCAATCATCAGCCTCGAGTAAACGAGACTGACAATCGCGATGCCTAGAATCGACCAGGTGCAGCCTGAAACCCGGTCGGCGCGGCGGCTTGACCTATCTCTCTGGAGCGATCAATGCCGAAGGAAGGCAGTAACCGAGAAACTGGCCACAACAGGGGACAAACGCGCTCCGGCGACAATGTTACTGGATATTGTAAGTTTCCGGTGAAGGTCCCCTCTCGGTCGATGTTACACACCGAAGGCAGCTTGATATGTAACCGGGCAAGATCAGCAGGGCAGTAGTGAGTAAGCTCCTACGTGCGTACGTATCGGCAGGCGCTCGTTTGGACAATTAAAGCATCGGACTCCGCTTACCCAACCGTGTAAATCAGATTTATGGTTTCAATGTCGATGAAGGTCGGCAACCTGAAAATTGCGATTGTTTAGATCCGGATTGAATCGGCGCGATGGTCGGTATGGAATTGGAACAGTGCCGGTTGTGAGATCAGTCGATTGAGAATTTAGTTCCTGGATATAAACAACGAATTCTTCGCTAGCGCTCAAGTAGCATTTAGTTTTGTTTTGAGAGTTGATTGCGTCATAAATTTTATTATACTTCGCAAGTATAGAAGGCATTAAAGGGTGTGTACTGGGGGATTTTATACAATTCGCTGTACAGCCACATGACTATCAAATGGGCTTTTATATACGGAACGAAAGTGGTACAAATAACCTTTTCGTTTCGTAGTCGTCAGTGGATAGGGCAAACATGTTTGTGAAGTGGGTGCTTGTCGTGACGACAATGAAGCTTGCTGCCCTGGCTGCAGACCATTTTTTACACGAAAACCGAAAATACCATACTTGGGACAAGGGTCGATCTTAACCGTTATGTGTCTTCAATTAAACGTTGTTTAGTAAGCAGTTGTTGAATGAGTAACTAGGATTCTAATATTGCTATTGGTTCATCCAAACGGTAATCTCTTTTGCAAAAAATATATGCATTTTTCGATTAAGGTGTGTAAAAATGCAACTTGGCAAAAGTGCGAAGCATGGTGGTATGGTAGTAAGCATACGACGTGCTATACGAGATGAAAAAGGAGATGAAGTCCAATCTGGCTTACGATAGAAATTACTCTTGTACTTTTTCTATTCCTCAGGTATGTAGGATTTCAACAGTTTATGAGTCTCGAAAGATAACAGGTTGAATGTTCTTACAATTACAAACTTTCTCTGCGTCACATGTAGAATATGTATAACTTATTACGGAACCTTAAAAGACACCAGACTTTGCTCATTGCATTCAATTGGTTATACATGCTTCAAGTCATTTCAGAAGTTCTACCTTAACACTA
This sequence comes from Wyeomyia smithii, assembly GCF_029784165.1. Taxonomy (NCBI): domain Eukaryota; kingdom Metazoa; phylum Arthropoda; class Insecta; order Diptera; family Culicidae; genus Wyeomyia; species Wyeomyia smithii. The sequence goes on along the minus strand of NC_073695.1, from coordinate 51,571,115 downwards.
AATATTTTTTGATTGTCAAATGCTTCAAATGGTTTATGAATTTATGAGGCTATGGCTATACCACGATAGTTATGTGTATCAGATTTCAGGCTATTTTACAAGATATGTAGAAAAAGGAACCAATTCTGTTGAAATCAAAAATAGGGTATATCAATTTGTTTAATATATATTGGCACTGGTTTAGCATACTTTCACAATAATCACAATAATAATGTTCCCAATCGAGAAAAATAATTTCCAACAATCCAGTAATTTAAGCAGTTTGCATCTGTTTTGCAGAGGGTTCAGTACTCAGAAAATCGCTATAGTTTTTGTTGACTTTAGATGTTTGTTTAAAGTTTTTTCTGTGTAGAAAGGTATTCTATATGTTCATAAGACAGCTAATTAAGCAGAGTTTTCGTTCCCATCATAGAAATTGTCAATATTGATGAGTATTCAAGAGCTTGGGACCTGTTTTCTTCGATTAATGCAAGTAATGAATCCCTGATTCATTTGTCAGATTCAAGTATCACAAAATTTCTAATGGTTCTAACTGAATTAGTTTTTAAAGGATTTCTTTCGTTCTTCCAGCAATTGATTGGAAAATAACGGCGTATACAGAAAATTGTACTTGTATAATGGAACCATTGTTCCATTAGAATTTGAAACGCAGAATATGATTCTCGTTTCATTTATTCGTATTTCATACAGAATTAAATCTCTTTGTGGAATAAAATAAAATGCAAAATTGGGAAAATAGAGGAACGTGAATAATATGAAAAATGGCAGAGCCACTTACAACTTAGGTCTAAAATGAACATTGTCTTACGAAAACGGTTAATTTGATTTTTGCAAATAATGTAATAAACAGTTTTAATCAGTTCTGCTTTGCACACAATTAAAAAACACTATTCCTTCCCGTGGCTCTCTACGGCCATGAAGTGTGGACGTTGAAAGAGGCCGATCGGCGAACTCTTGGTATTTTTGTGCGTAGGATTTTGCGTTCAATCCTTGGCGGCAAACTAGAAAATGGTGTTGGGCACAGACGCATGAACCATGAAGTATATCAGGTGTACACACCGGCGGATGTAGTTAAGCGGATAAAACACGGCAGGTTGCAGTCGGCTGGGCACATAGCTAGAATGCCGGAAGAACGACCAGCGAAGACTATACTTAGCAGAAATCCCGATAGAGGCCGTCGACTTCGAGGTAGGCCCCGCCAAGCATGAAAATTTTCACTCACTAGCAATATTTCATGCAAATGTGTTCTTTGATTCATCAAGTATCGTTCAATTATTTCCGCTCGCGTACAAGTTTTCCATAGAAACGCTGCTGATTGTTTTTCGCTTCTAAGAGTTCCGAATACCGTAGAAGGAGACTGAATGATTCAAACACGATAGTATTTATTGTATCCAAGTTCACTTGCCTTCAACGGTATCGCGAGAATCTTTGAGATATTATGGCCAGTGATACAAAATTATGAATCCAAATGAACGTTAGATTGCGTTCAACTGTTTGCTTACCGAAGCAAATAGGTATCATCAATGCTTATGGAAAAGATAGCATGGTGCATTAGCATGTGATATTTAAAATCACTAAGAATCATCGCGGTATATCACGGTGAAAGCACGACGTGGAGTAGCCGAATTACGCCTGCAAGCAACCAACATTTGAAAGTATCGTTGCGATCACTCGAGTGCAATCGTTTACGATTCTTTCGTGAAACACTCGCTATGTGTAGCTCGCTCCACCTAAAGCAGGCAATACTGAAACAAAATCATCAAAGTAATTCACTTTAGATTCCTCATAAAGTATAATCTTCAAAAACTCACTTGGGAGCACAAAATTTGATATTATAGTCGAGCATCTGCACTTGAAAACACATTTATTTCAATCACCTACCTCAGAAAACAAAATCCACTCATTGTTCTATACGGCAACAACGGGACTCGTTCAGCAGCCAACCAAAGTTTTTTCATCACTAGCGGACCACTTTTTATTTTAATCACTCAACAAAATCACTCACTACACCAAAAAATACTTTAATCTTTGAAATGTTCAGCTCAAATTTCCTAAAACAAGTTTGAATTAGCAGAAATATATGAGATGAATTTCTACAATTCCTAAGTTTCAACTGTATGTATTTCTTCTGCTTTCATTGCGTTGTACAAAATCAAAGTTGCCAAATCAGTGTCTGTTAATACGAAAAAATCATACAGAAAATGCTGAATTACTCCGACATAATTGACATAAATCTACAACACTGTAGTGGTTACCTAGGTTACCAATTTTGCACGTAAACAACTGCAGCGGATATCTAGGTAACCTACTACGATGGGCTGCGGCTACGTTCATTCATGATAATGTAATTCATTCATGATTAACAGTATGGGGGCGTCGTGAGATGAATAATCAAGCAGTGATTCAAGTTTTGAGATGGATACGGAAGCGTTGTGAAAAATGGTTTGTTTTACAAAATTCAGGATAAATCTAGCTAATTTTACTAAATATACAATTCAAAACGATTCCATAAGAGCACGTAAGCATATTTAGTTTATTTGCTCAATGATTTCATGAAAATTTGGTGTTTAATCCGTGCATTCTTCGTGAATATTGGTTTAATGAGATGAATAATGGAGCAGTTCCCCTACCATATTATTCTTCGCTATAAGTTGTCTCTTGCATGTATGAGAATGTGTAACTTTTAATAGTGATGGTTTGCTGGGATTGAAAGCTTATGAATAGCAAGTTCAGAAATGATACCCGAATGATTGTTATGCGACACGATTTTTTCCATCCTTGGGCCTCGCACTCGTTGGATGTATATGCTGTCAACGAGGATGCCCGCGAAATAGGTGTTAGGGGAGACTGGAGGATAGCAACCCAAGACCGAGTGACATGGCGACGTATTCTGGATTCAGTATTGGATCGATAATCGGTCTGTCGCCGGTAAAGTAAAGTAAGTAAGGGGCCATCCTCATACCACGTGGAAAGATTTTTAACGATTTTTACCCCCACCCCCAGCTGGTCTCGAGGTACGATGCTGGACCAACAAGCCAGTTGTCGTAGGTTCGAGTCTCGGCTCGGGAGAGACTGTTAGTGTCAATAGGATCGTAGCGCTAGCCCCGCAATTGTCCTGTACACTCAACGGTTTGCTGCGAAGTCTGTGTATAGTAAACAGAAGGTCGAGTTCCGAATCGGTATGTAGCACCAAGGCTTTTGCTTAGCCCCACCCCTCCCTCCCCTCCGTAGACAAATGCCCATATAAATTCTTTATTTTTTGTAAGGACCGTGGACATTATACAACACAATTTTTCGTCAAAAAGTCTTGTTTTCTTTTAAGTATAGCTTTAAGAGCATGATGTCTAGAAATAAATTGATACATGAAATTGCATTTTTCGGCGAATAAGTATATTTTGATTTCAAATTAAACAATTTCATCGGGTTCCTGTGAAAATTGTACTTAAAAAACACTTATCACCCCGCGGTATTAAGAGCTGAACCTGAGTTATTGCATTATTTTTATTATTATTCTGCTAATATCTTCACAACTGGCATAATTTTGGACATTCTGGATAATGAAATTTAACGAAAATCATTCAAAAAATCCGAAAAATAACCATTTTGCTTGGCAGTGTTGCCAGATATGTTATTTTTACGATATACGATAAGAGCATTTATAACGGCTCGCTTCTAAAATAAGAATTCTAATTAAAAAAAATGTTTCTTAAGAATGCTGTAGCTCGAGTTTTTCTCATAATACCTCTACGTAATAAGTGTTTTTAGCTTAAAATTTTCTCAGCAACACGATGCAGTTGTCGATTTGGAAATCAAAATATACTTATTTGCCGAAAAATGCATTTTAATTTTTCAACTGTAAAAATAACACATCTGGCAACACTGCTAGGCAAAATTGTTATTTTTTGGATTTCTTGAATAATTTTCTTCAAATTGCATTATTCAGAATTTCCATAATCATGCCAGTTCTGAAGATATTAGCAGAATAATAATGAGAAATGCAATAACTCAGGTTTTGCTCATAATACCTCGGGGTGATAAGTGTTTTTTATGTGAAATTTTCTCAGGAACCCGATGAAATTGTTTCAATAGAGATCAAAATATACTCATTTGTCGAAAAATGCAATTACACTTTTCAAACGCAAAAACAACATATCTGGCAACAATGTCTCTCGAAATTGATATTTTTTTTTTGAATTAGTTGAGGATTCCATTTTCTTCTAAATTCATGTATCAATTTATTTCTAGGATCATGCTTTTGCAGCTATAGTTAAAAGTAAACAAGCCTTTGACGAAAAATAGAACTTTTTCAAAAAAAGAGGAGGGTCTCACGGGGCGGGAGGTGAACCGATCGGCACCAAAATTGGGATTTTTGCAATCAACCATTTCACAAAGTTTTAGCGAAATCTGAGGAGGTCAGTGACACGTTTGTCTCTTTCTTTGCACACTTGAGATAGAATGACCCTTATGTTGAAATCAAGTAAGTCGATGTGAAACGGGTCGCCATAACGTAACGCCATTCTAATTGATATTCTGTAAACTAACTTTGAATTCCAAGTTTTCTATGCGCAAATCAGATTTTATTTTTAACTTTTGGGTTCTAAATGTATGAAACTTTGCCATTTATTGTATCCGGTAGATGACTTAGCTTTATCATATCAGCAGACTCGTTCAAGTATTCTAGTTTACTTTTGTGATAGATAATTTATTAGAGACTTCACTCGCACTATCATGATTGTGCCCAGTATGACTAGTTACAGGGGGTTACCGGGAAAAACCAAGAATATCAGGGAATATCAGAGATTTAATTTTTAAAAAGGGAATATCAGGAAGTTTGAAAATTAATCAAAAAAAATTTCAGTGACTTTGGATTTTTTACGCAATTAGTTCTGAATTGAATTTATTTCAGTACATTTGATATGGACGCCCTCAACAACATGAAATATTAATCTGGTTGCTTAGTATGTCTACTTTTTCGATGCGAAAACAAATGTGCAAAATTTAATCAAGTATTTTGTATATCAATGAAACTTTGCACTTGTATTTGACTCAGCAGAATATTCCTGAGAAGTAATTTTCTTAACCCGTAAAGACCCGGGACGGAACTTGGTTTTTGAAAATGCTCGTTCTCAGCACTGAAACGGCCGATTTGGGAAAACTTGGAATTTTATTCAAGGGGAATAGCTTTCCACGAGTGGTAATGGCGAACAGTGCACGCAGCTCATTGTGACGTTTTCTGTAGGTCAGAAAATTTTTAATCGCAGTAACGGAGTAGAAAATATCTAACAAACAATTGGCTTTTGTTATAGATCATTGCACGGTGACGTCACAAAAAAAGAAAAAAAAGAGATTTAACAGTGGTCGCGGGTTTGCTTACATGGACTTGTAAAATTTTCGGCTCGAGTGAAAATGCGAAAGTGTGTTGTTAAAAATTGCTTTATTGCCTGGTAGTAACCAATTCGCATAGGCGGAGAGTTGTCCGATCTTTTTCGTACTCGTCTCATTCATTTTTACTCCTATCATTGGACGGTGATGGAAAAAAAACTCTAACACCTAGTAAATAAAATCGTGGGAATGTCAAAAAAGTGAGGTTATTTTTCTACTCCGTTACTGCGATTAAAAAATTTCTGACCTACAGAAAAAGCCAAAATGGGCTGCGTGCACTGTCCGTCATTACCGCTCGTGTAAAGCTGGATAGCAATACAAACTATCATTTGATTGTATATTGCCTTCAGATAGTTTTTGCAGAAACTGGGAAACGCAATATAATAACGGTGGTTGGTTTTCTTCAAAAGACATAAAAAAATCCAAACCTCTAAATTAAACATGTAATCAATCATAACACTGTTAAAAACAGATTTGACTCTAAAGGCTCGAACTGGAAAAAATGAAAGATTATAGCTTTTCAAGCATTTCTATGAATTTTGGTGCCGCTAGCAAAGATAACTATTTCAGAGACTTAAATAAGCTTTTCTGTAAGCAAACGTAGAAGCAAGGAACCCGGCGAGCAATTACTCTGTGGCTGTTTTGATGCACCTCTGCATTTATTAGGAGCACCAACATTCACAGGAATGGTTTAAAAGTTATAATATTTCTAAGGCAACTTACTTGAGCTCTAAAGCTTTAATTTTTATTTTAGTCGACTAGTGTAATCATTGTTTTCCTATTTTTTCAAACTGGATGTGTTTCTCAATAAAAACAACAATTTTTTTCAAGATCCAAGCTGGCAAAAGTAGAGCTAAACTGTTTGAATTATTGGTGGGTGTCTTAGCTTTAGTTTAGTTTAGTTGAGGTCTGATCCTTTTTAGTTTTGTGATTTAGGTGTAAGAAGCTATGATAGTCGTGAACTGAATCAGTTCAAAACAAATTTGAATAGTCAGGACAATTTTTTAAACATCAGGGAAAATCAAGGAATATCAGGAAATTTATTTCTGGAAATTAAGTCGCCACCCTCAATAAAATACAATAGCCTTAACATTCAATGAAGATGTTAGTGTAACATCCTTCGTCGACCGCAGAATACGTCATATCACAAAAAACCACAAGTTTCAAAACGAAAAAACTGATTCTAAAATAATATCAACAAAAAAGTTTAGGTTTGTGTAAGAGACACGACTACGGTGTTGACGTTGAACTATGCAAATTACTGTTTATTCAATTTTTCAGTGATATTGGTAGAGGTCCTGAAAAACAAACGATTTGTATTACTTATTTGAACACAAACAGTATTACCATAGACAAACAGACGTAACACTGGAACCTAGTTACGTACCAAATACGACCATTTCAATTTTTCAATCGAATAACAGTCATTGCGAGACCACACCGTCTGGTGCGCTGTCATGCAATCTCATACATATTTTTTGGTTTCCAATTTGATACATACACGTACGCTAGTGCTGATGCCGTAATACGAAAAAAAAAAAACAGTACGAACACGGCAACTGATGGTGTTACTAACGTAAAGTATTGGCATTATCCGAACGATGATTTTATTGAAAATTTGTTCAAAGTGTTATGTCTGTTAGTAAGTGGAATTATGCCAAGTATGGAAGAAGGGAACCAATTAGTAGGCAAATCTTTCAATTTATCGGCCGTATCCTAATTAGAAAGAGCGAGAGCGTTGTCCACTTTTTTCTTCACCATTTGCAACCATTTCGCCTTGATTTCAACGTCCAATCGATCCAATAATGCACAATACGCTTGTATTTGGATTTTTTCCCTTGTTTAGAGTAGTCAGAATTTACTAACAAAACTCCACTATTTTATTAGTCAACTGCTAAAGAGATAATCACGTCACAAGTTTGGAGAACGTTTGAACTATCAGCTGAGATATTAGTGCTCGAGCCCGTTCTGTGCTGGAAGGGTTTTTTGAAAATAGTTTTTTCCGCTACCTACACTTTTCACAGCATGCCTCTCTACTTAAGCCCTGTTCAGAGTTCTGAGCGAAGTAAAAGTCTCATACAAAATGTTCAGTATTTCACGCGCGTCGAAAATATCACTCCGCTTAGAACTGTAAAACAAATTGGATTCAGCAAAATCGAAGGTTGTGGATCGCATCGTTTTTACTTGGGTTTACTTTTTCCACGCTTGTATACACTCGTGAAAAAAGAAGCCTCTAGCGGCCAGTTATGGCCAATTTTCACTTCGCTCGAAGTGTAAACTCGTGAATTTCGCTTGGCTTAAACTGTCAACTGCACGCTGGTGAAATACCTATGTTTTCCACAACCGAGTTTTCACGACAGATTTCGCTAGTGAAAATTTACGCTTTTTCACTTGTCAAATTTTGCACTTCGCATGGAACTGTAAACTATGCTTTAAGTGAAACAATGTCACCGTTCACAATGATCTGTGAACATTTTTATCTCAGTTTAATCTGTAGGACGAAATCTTCAATAACGATGTTCGATGTAAAATGAACCAAAAACAACAATGAAATTTGAAAATTAAAAGCAAAGATTAAGGCATTGGTAAACTTTTTTTCGATTAATAAAAAATCCACTGACTCAAAGCAGTTGAAAAACTATGAATATGACACATTGTCACCACTTGCTTGCAGTCACACGCAGAGCATGTCATAATTTGATTGATATTTGAATATAATCTAATTGACTGTCTCGCATGCACTACCAGTCCACGCACACGTGTGTTTAGATGGTTTTTAAATTAACACCGCACGCACTTGGAACCGTGTCCGGACGAAGGCGCGCACGGCGGTGCAGCGCTACGGAAAAAACCGTGTGCTAATCATGCATCCTTCCTCGCAGGCGAAAAGTATACCTGGTTATTGGAGGCAAAACTAGTCGCTAGCCGTCACCGATAGGTACCCTATTGCCCATTCAGTGGCAAGATCAGTATGATAATAACCTGTAGCTAATAACTGTATTTTGTTGTGGCGCAGTCCGGCAGCCGTTTTTAGCTGATTTTCGTTGCGCAAACATATCGTGATATTTTTGTAACATACAGTAAGGTGAAGGGCCAACGCAGTGTAACTTTCTGGGGTTTTGCGTTTGGATCAAATCATTTACGGTTATTTCACTAATTCTAACATAAATTGCTGAATCATTGATTCAGAATGTCGATTTTTTTAACAAATGTGGGTTTACTTACTTTTTTTCTTTTTATCATCAACATGTTGATATTGCCTTTTATATCAACATGTTGATATTGCACCACCATTCGGCATTAGCAGTCCGTTATGGCTGGGGCTAGAGAAACCAGAGGGCAAGTCAACAACTTTTCACTTTTCCTTCGCACTGCATGGGTCTGTCGTCGGCTGTTGAAAGGTGAACGTGACCAGCACGCGCGTCCGGCAAATGTCCGTCGACCCTTAGAGGAATCAACCGGCTGACATTACGGCGCGACTAGTATGCGGTCGCTATCGACGTTTTTTGATACCGAAGTCCAGCACCGCCCAGAGAAGCCTATCACCAACATGTGCGAATGATCTCCATGATAATGCAGAACGGCGATCGGCCAGGACCGTGCAGACCTGATTTACATTTATGCGCGATCAAGTCCGTCGAATATTTAATTCAATCTAGAATAATAACATGGGGAGATTTATTGGTCATTGAATATGACACATGAATAGACAAAATTGAAAACATTAGGCTGCCCCGTGTTGTAATGCCATAAACCAAATGTGGTCATAAAAATAAAAGAACACTATCGTGAATCAGGTTTTCAATTTAGATAGGCGTAAGTTAGATAGTATAATATCTATATCTTTTTACTAGATTGTAATCTGATTACTATATGACATTTTATATAGTCTGTAGTACTATATCGCTTACCCCGACTTTTCTCAGTCAATCCGTAGGAAGCACCCCACAAAACAAATACACCCAACCCACGGCCGCCCGGCTGTGAGAGACCTCGTTACTATAAAACGCCTATTATACAGTCACACAATTGAACTACACTATACGGCTGCTCACATGGACCGGCTCCAAATGCCCTCAGCTGGGCCTCCAGCCATGGGGACGGCAATTAGAGGCACCTTCATCCCAACGGACGGCGAATGTGTAGCATCGTTTTTCTCACCTTGCCGATTGCGGTGCCCAGGTGACTTCCCATTCGGTATCGCGGAGCCCCACGGAGTCAGGCGTTTCCAAGCCGTCCGCCACGCTCCTCCACGCGATCAAACGACGTGCAAAGTGTGCACGGATTTTGTTTTGACAGCAATTAACTATAATTTTTCGCTTAAACTTTATTAAATAATTACAAGTCTTTAGTCGGACCGTCGTCGCCACGGGGTAGTATTTCATGCAATAGAGGTTGCATGCGTGTTGCTGCTAGGATAGCACGCGTTTGACCCACCCACCGGGGCCGAAATGCAATTTGAATGGACCATAAAAATTTATATATTTATGCATTTCGGTTGTGTTTTCGATGCAGGGAACAGAGGGTTTGAGGGCTGAAGTATACAGATTAACAAAGTGCATTTACATGCCGCACGAATTGGTGTTATTTGTTCATCTGCGGACACCGCGAGACTAGTAGAATGGTATCCAGCGATACTTAATTGGATACTAGTTCAATAGCATTGATTGTACCGGGGTGATATTATGTGTTGCCTCTGACCGCTGGTGAATGGTTGTTTGTTTCTGTGTTCAACCGTTTCTTTTCATTTTTGTTCCATTGTAGATTCTAAAGTTTCGAAAGATTTCAACTTAATTGTGTATAACCTTCCTCGTTTATAAGTGATTTTAAGCTGATTGTTTCTTGAATGCGGAGGTTGATCTACATCATTTATTTTATATTGATTGGTTTTATAGATTGGACATTTACGAACAGCCATTCTCAAAAGAGGTTAGCATTTATTTCTACTCTATGACTGAAACTGGCGTGCCATAAGAGACGAGAAATATGTCGTTAAAATTGAGATCAGAAATGAACCTAGATGGAAATATTAAACATTAAGTGTTCGAATGTAATATGGGAAGATTTTAGGACAGTTTATCATATTGAAAGAACAATCGTGCTTTGTGCAATGTGAGTATAATCCAAATCATGGAACAGGCTTAAGATTAAAGTTTAACAAGTTTCTTGATCTTCAGACTCCAGAGTTGATAGCAATACGAAACATAAAAACACAAAGGAACTGAAACGGTTAAATTGTCGGTAATTGGTGATAAAATAACGCTGCTTGTGCTAGTCTATCAAGGTCCAAGATCAGAGGAAAACCTTGAAAAAAGTCATATAGTCAAAACTGTAATAAATAATGTCATATATGAACAATTTCAAGCAATGGACTTCAATAAAATCTGGTAAGGTCTCGATAAAAGGGTATTTCTCTGCATTCGGCCAGTTTGTAGCTTCCGCTGGTATCCTCTACTAACCGTTTACTCTCAAGTAGCTACTCCTCATAAATTAAATGACACTCTTCGCAAGCAGCAAGTGCTGCTAAATAAACGTAATAATTCGTCGCTCACGCCGTCGATTGATCTATTTACTGCACTTGCATTCACATGTATTTCGCTGACTGCACCGTTCACTTTCACGAAACAACGGTATTTAACGTGTATATTGACCGCGGTCAACCACTACAATTTATTCAATTTATTGGTATCCTTATTGAGGAATTTAGCCGCAAACGTGCAGACGGAGTCACTAATTATATCGCGGCCCGATCATTCGTTCCAACTTGGTCCAGTGGTAACGTTTTCGACGGACAGGAAAAGTCAACTGTCATAGTGCCGTATACAGCAGACATTGACGACTGGTTACGTTACTTAAGGCTTAACCCATCACGCTTGACCGGGTGGGAAAGGCTGTCTAAGAATTAAAACAATGCTTCAACAGCGAGACTTGAAAAAGTAAATATCTATGAAGAAGAATTTTAATGATATGTTTTTAATTTAATAAACGAAATTGTTTTGTTCCTAAGTTGAAGGCACATAAACATAAATTCTATCGTTGTCTTATTCAATTAGCACTTATCTTAGTATTTTAATTGCCAAACAGTTTAGCAAATTGTAAATTTATAAAACCTAATCGCCTTTCAGAGATTGTGCATATCCGAGAAAAAAAATCTATATCGCTCAGGCTTGTAGGTAGTAAAACTGCCAATTCATGCATAAGTAATCGAACTACGTACTTTACTCGAGCTTGAAGGGACCGGCTGATTGAAAGTTCCCACAGTATAGTAACTTTATCTATCCATTAACATCCAACACCCCAAACCGCGGGCATGGGAATGAGCGTCCGATTAAGTGAAGGCGGAATGAATGATTCAGCAGAGTTGGAGCTGCTCCAGTCAGAACATCACGGTTGCAGTCTGTTCTGTTCTATACTCTGCGTGGCTCGGGTTTACGTACACCTATGGGTGGCGTGGTCCTTGGGTGGGGATGGGAATTACCACTCGTCGTCTTGTAGCCACCAAGCCACCAGAAGCAGCAGCGCGCGATATATGAGTTCAATTTGTTCGGTTCTGGGAGGCCGTGTTGCCAGTTGAAGTAGTCAGGTGATTGAAAGTGGTTCTTTAGCTAATAAAAGTTGAGCCTCAGTTTGCTTACTAATGAAGAATGTTTAAAGAATAACGTTCCATTGTCCGCTTACCAAGTTGATTACGCATGTTTCAAATTGTCGAAAAAAAATGAATGAAGTTACAAGTAGTAGTTTGCTTGTCTATTCTTGGAGATGTTTTTAACTGTACTTTGTTGGAATTTAGAAAAAATATAATATTTTTAAAATGTATGAATAAAACAAAACTTTTTGAAGTCTATTAAAACAAGGTGTTGTTTGACTAGTAAATGTCCTAAACAGTTTTGCAAACTTGCAAGGATTGTAGCTACGTAATGATTTTTACAAAAAAAAAATTGTTGGAATATTTAACTGATGACATTAAATTATTATAATTCATATTCTATATCAATGTGTTTGGACGTCTTTCTCTGACGATCGAATTCAGATCTAGATTGGAATCGAATCTAGAATGAGATCAACGCAGGTTTGTTTGTCAGTGCTCAAATCTAGCAAACACAAAATATCAAACAATTGGTCGCAGTGACGAAAATACCCAACACGAAAGAAACCTAGAAGATCACCGCCGAACTAGATCAGGTACTTGGAGTTGGATTTTCGTCGTTTTTACCTCCAAGGTAATTTGCATCGATAAAGCACTTCATCGTTTTTGCCTTTCTCCTAGAAAGGAATAGCAATCACTTGCAAAACCGAAAGTATAAAAGTGCTCCAAAGGGCCGAATGGCATATATCACTCGACTCAGCTCGATGAGCTGAGCATTTTCAGTATGTGTGTGTATATATATATATGTGTGTGTGTGTGTGTGTGTGTGTGTGTGTGTGTGTGTGTGTGTGTGTATGTGCAGATTTTTATTCTCACTCACTTTTCTCAGAGATGGCTGGACCGATTTTCATGAAATCAATTGCAAATGAAAGGTCTTGTTGCCCCATAAGACCCTATTGAATTTTATTGTAATCGGATTTTTAGTTTAGAGGTTATGTTTAAAAATGTGAAAATCATGAAACATCAATATCTCAGAAACTACACAACCGATTTGAACAAAATTGGTCTCAAAAGAACGGGCTACCTTAAAACCCCTAACTTTTGAACTTCATAAAGATTGAACTTGCGGTTAAAAAGTTATGAAAAGAAACGTGTTCTGAAGACTGTTTAATCTCACTCATGTTTCTCAGAGATGGCTGTACAGATTTTCATTAAATCAGTGTCAAATGGAAGGTCTAATTGCCCCATAAGACCCTATTGATTTGTTTTGCAATCGGACTATTACTTTGCCTGTTATGTTTAAAAATGTGAAATCCAGCTATGCAAAGGAACATATTCCGTAGACTATTTGGACTCACTCACTTTTCTCAGAGATGGCCGACCCGATTTCCACAAAATTAGTGTCGAATGAATGGTCTAGCTGCCTCAGAAGACCCTATTGAAATTTACTGTAATCGAACTGTAACTTAATTCGTAACGTGCCGACTTGTGAAAATCACGAAACTTCATTATCTCAGAAACTACACAACCGATTGGATTAATATTATCAGATGAGTGGGCTAGTTAAGGGTTAACTGATGAATTATGATTGAACACGTGGTTTCAAAGTTTGGCGGCCCTACACGTTCTCATTTCATTCGATTATAATCAAACTTAGGCAACCGTTATGTATTAAATTGTTAATAGAACAACGAAAGTCTATTATCTCAAAGATTACATGACTTATTTGAACATAACTAGTGTCATACGAACGAGTCATCTCTCAAACTTACAAATAACAAACTTCATAACAATTTGATATGTGGCTCAAAAGTTATGGAAAGAATAGAAATTCAAAGACTATTTAAAACTATACCTGCTTTGATCGATATATGTGGCCTCAACATAATTTAAATGTGGTGTCGTACTATTTGAACGTTCCAAGTTCATCGATTCCTTGCGGTTTGTTTGAAGTCTGCAAATGCACGACGAATCGGCCATAGGATATGATCAAAGTCTAATAACAAATCGTTTGAAATGATTGGTTTTATCGAAATGACAACATCCTCGTCTTTTGGCTTCTGTACATCGCCTTTATTCTGAATATATTCATATTGGGTGGTATTCTGTCATTATCAGCAGACTTTCTGGCATCAATCTGACACCGGAAATACCCATATTGGGAGGTATTTTTGGTTGTTTTCCAGAAACTAAAAGTGGTCGTCTTCAAATTCAAAATAGTGTCCAGGGTCAATGTTTGGTTTTTATGTATCATCACGGTTACGGAAATATCCATATTGAGTATAATTCGGTCATTTCCGACTGTTGCCTATAAGTTGCCATTTAGCAATTCTTGCCTGAGGTCAATTGTTAGCTCCTTGCATCATTCTGGTTCCAGAGATACTCATATTGGATAGTATTTGTTTATTTAAGGCTGTTTTTTCACAAACCGGTAGTCGCTATCTTGGATTTCAAAATGTTATTTAGGATACTGGTTAAAGAAAAACTCATATTGGGTGATATTTGGTCACTTTGGACTGTTTTCCAGAAACCGGAAGTTGCCATCTTACAATTCAAAATGTTGTCTGAAGTCGATTTGTGGCTCCAGTGCATCATTACGGTTCCGGAAATACCCATATTGGGTGGTATTTGGTTATTTGCCGCTGTTTTCCGACACCGGAAGTCGCCTTCTTGGATTTCATAATGGCATTTGGAGACAATTTCTGGATTTTGAACGGCATACTGGTGAAAGAAAAACTCATATTGGGTGATATTTGGTCATTTTCTACTGTTTTCAGAAACCGGAAGTCGCCATCTTAGAATTTAAAATGCTATCTGTGGTCGATTTTAGCTCCTGTGTATTATTCTAGATCCGGATATTATTATATTGGGTGGAAATCGGCCATTTTCGGCTGTTTTCCAGAAACCGAAAGTTGCCATCTTACAATCCAAAATGTTGTCTGAGGTCGATTATGGAACATATTTGTTACCACTAAAAAAATTCACCTGCCAATATGGTTCCATTTAGTTGATTAGTTCGCGAGATGTGCAGAAATTTGTGAAGAAACATGTACTTCCAGAAGAGGGAGGGGCGTCAAACCATTATGGACATATTTGTTACCTCTAAAAACATTCACATATCAAATTTGGTTGTATTTTCTTGATTGGTTCTTGAGCTGTGCGAAATTTGTGTTTCATTTTCATGGGATCCCTCCCTTATAGAAGAGGGAGTCGGATTTCAAACCATTATGTACATATTTGTTACCACTAAAAACATTCACCTGCCAAATTTTGTTCCATTTGGTTGATTAGTTCTCGAGATGTGCACAAATTTGTGTTTCATCCAACTATTAGGGACATATTTATTACCCCTTAAAACACCCACATGCCAAATTCGGTTTCATTTGCTTGGTTTGTTCTTGAGTTGTGCAGAAATTTATGTTTCATTTGTATGGGACCCCTCCCTTCCAGAAGAGGGAGGGGTCTCAAACTATCATATGAACCTTTATCGGCACCAAAAACCCCTACATACAAATTTTCACGCCGATCGGTTCGGTAGTTTTCGAGCCTATATGGATCAGACAGACAGACAGACCGGACTGCATTTTTATATGTATAGATTTCAACATCAATTTTTTAGAACCTTAAGAGTGAATATACAATTATTGGATTAAAGCGTTCATGTAAATCTATTTTTACGAATAATAAGTTTGAATGAGAAAGGCTGGGTCTGACCGCTAGGTGGATTAATTTAGGTTTTCTCTTAGATGCAGCGAAAGGTTCTCCAGCCAGATATTTGGCCGGATGTTGACCTCGAAGTGCAGCAAACTACCTCTCAAGCTAAGCTTCGGCACGGAACGTTGGTAGGCAGTTCTCCATCCTTCTTTAGCTTGACGCAGGCAGGGTCGACAGAAATCGCTCCATGATCTTGTCGATATATCCGACCTGATTCAATATGTATCGTCCGCCTTGCTCTTCTATCCAAATCCCAAGAACAAGTCTTTTGAAGTCTTTTTGGAAACATATCAAGTCTGAAGGCGTACTCTACAGAGCTGTGAAATCTGTGATATCAGAGCACCAACATGGGTTTCTGCAGCATAGGTCAACAACGTCTAACCTAATGTGTTACATGAACTACTTATTTAAAGACGTCGAAAACAGGAAGCAAGTTGACTCGGTTGATTTCGATTTTTCTAAAGCGTTCGATGTTGTTCCACACAACTACGCTATTGAAAAGTTCAAGCATATGGGATTACCAGAACATATCACCGAATGGCTACACTCCTACCTCACAAATCGAAAAGCATCAGTCTGTGTTAACTCAGCGTACTCCAGAGAATTCGTCATCACTTCAGGTGTGCCACAAGGGAGCGTGCTTGGTCCACTTATCTTCAACCTGTTCGTAAATGATGTTTGTTCCCGACTGAGGTCTCCGAAACAAATTTTTGCTGACGATCTCAAACTATACCGAGTAGTTTCATCCGAGCTGGATCGTTAAGCCTTGCAAAGCGACGAGCTCTTATTGTGGAATGAACTTGAATGTTACTAAATGTAAATTGATCACATTTACTTGTCGCCTAGATGCAATCAATAATCCATACCACATCAATAGCATTACGCTGGAACGGGCCCAGTCCATTCGTGATCTAGGTGTCACAATAGATTCTGAGTTGCAGTTCCACGATCACATTTCAATCGTTACAACCAAAGCATTTGCAATCCTGGGGTTGTTACGAAGGCAAACATTCGACTTCACTGATGTCTATACTCTAAAAACGCTTTTCTGTACCTTGGTTCGCAGCATCCTAGAGTATGCGGTTGCAATCTGGGCACCGTATCAGGTGACTCTTACTGCTAAAAATGAACGCATACAAAAGAAATTTGTGGACTATGCATTACGCAGACTTTCATGGAGGGGTCCTATGGCTCTACTTGATTACCCAGCACGCAGTATGCTTATCAGCTTAGACACTTTATCGGCTCGTCGGATCAAGCTCCAGCGGATGTTCATATTCGACATCATCGAAGGGAACATCGACTGTCCGGAACTGTAACAGCAAATCAACTTTAACATCCCTCGACGTAATCTTCGAAGCTTCTCAGCTATCAATCATCCCGTACATAGAACTAATTACGGCTATTTCAGTGTATTTAGCTCCAGTTTAAGAGCATACAATAATGTAAGCAGTTTCCACAAGTATGGTATGTCAGAAAAGTCTTTTAAAACTAGGATTAGACACATAGTTTAAGATTTAGTCTGTACGATTTTACATCGAAGACGAAGAAACAATAAACAATAACCAAGTCGCAACTTAAACTGCTTTGCCAGCACCTCCGTGATCGTCTCGAATTCTTGTTATGTATGGTAGCATACTACCATGTCATCTACATACATGATAACGTAGCTGAGCACACCATTTTGGGACCTTATGCACAGACAAGGATCTGAGTCGGCAGACTTGAGCCCTCTCTTCTCGAACAAACTATCAATTTTGCTGGATCCAGGTCAGTGCCGTTTTTTTGAACCCACAGATGCTGTGTTTCAGGCAGTAAACTCCGTCAATATCCGTCTCTAATCCAGGTGGTGTTCGCATAAATGCTTACTACACTAACTCGGCATAAAAGTAACCGGTTTTTACGTCTATGTGTTATACCAGTATGTTGTCCCGACCGACAATGGTTAGGATAGTTCGAATTGTAGATTGACGAGTAACAGGAGCGAAAGCCTCGTCGTAGTTCATTCCATAGGTCTGCAAACGACAGCTCATTCTCGCGCATGTATTTTGTTCGTTCAGACATGACAGCCTAGTTTTGTTCATTTTGAAGATGCCTGGTTGGTTTGGCCAAATTTAGATACCTTGTTGGGAATCTACAAATTTATTAAAAACATTTATAAAAATAGTACTTTTTTATAAATGTTTTCGATAAATTTGTAGTCCAAAGGCCGAAACGTCGGACATAAGTCATAGTAGCGTTTTGATACACCCTTAAGACTGTAAAAGGCGTATTTCCCTTGATATTTCATGTTACAGTCGTCTTTAAATTTGAATGTATTACGCAACTCAAAACCATTGCATTTATAAAGCATCAACCGGTTTTCAGAAGGCTGGCATCGTTAAAACAGTGCAACCAGCAACCATTACTGATAAGTTGGGTACTGACAAAATAAAGAAATTATTGTCTGATCGATTTAATTTCATGGATCAGGTCATTTGAAAACATCATTTAATCATTAATAATAAACAAAACATTAGATTTGTACGCGTTACTGCCACCAGCGTCAATAACTTTTGCGGTAACAAGGCTCGCTATTGGCTGTTTCGATTGCTGACGATTTTTAGGAATGCACGAGCCGTAGTTACGCAGCAATTTTTTTGAGCGCCTCGAAACTGATCGTTCGCCCAAAACCGAAGTTTACCGAAACAATTCGATTTGTGTGCATATGATACATATTCTGATTTTGATCTCTGTCAATGTATTCCTTGTACAACTTTTGCGTTATGCATTTCACGCATTCATTGAGCGAAGTCAGAACAAATTCTGTGCGAATTTAAGAACACATTGGATAATTAAAACTCGAATTATTGCGTGTAGAAGAACCAACATTCATAAGGAGATGGAAAATAACAGCCCGTTTGGAGTTGCATATGTGCTGTCGTCAGTTGCTGTCAGACTGTTTACCGAACGTGTGGGGAGCAGAGAGAGCTAAGCAACACAATGAGAGCCAGATTAGTTGAAAATTTGCTGTCACTGTCTTACAGTCATTTTCATAAGCCTGCACCCGAGCAAATCTCACAACAGATCAACGATTCTGGTCGCAATGAGGCAGTTCATTTGAAAACAGGTCCACTTATATAAGACCGTAGGAGGGTAGAGATAGCTCCCAAGTTTGGTTGGTCCGTAACGACTGCAGTTTCTTCTCCATCGCGTTTTACCAAGCTTCTGCTTCCGAGCATTGTGTACGAGAGCTTTCACTATTGCTACAATATTCGGAAGTTGCCTTCCCTTCACACTCGAGGATCTCCAGTCCGGTGACTAAATCGTCCCTTTTCATTTAGGAAATCTGGTCCCGGTGGCCAAATTTCTGGAGTCAGTGCTAGCAGCCTTTCCTATGCTGTCTAGCGGCCAGTAGAACAATTTCCTTCGGTTACGTCAATAAGTACAGGCCTTATTTGGGCATTGCTATGGCTGCCGTTTGGTTGCCACGCATCACTCAGCAACCAGTGCTGTCGAAAAAACGGTTGCATTTTCCACCAGCAATGAAACGCACAAGAGGTAATTGTCCGCGTAGGTTACTACACACCTAGTACTAAATAGTGAACCTGTATGTTAGAAAATCGACAAGGCACTCACCGTTAAGGCAACTATCACACCAAAACGAATCACGGCAAAGCAAAATTTCACAGCTCACCCGTTTTGAAGTTGACAGTTGCCTTGTCATTTCTCTAATATACAGGTTCACTATAGGAAACCTATTTACATAGCGAAAAGTCAAGGCGCTCACCGTTATGGGAACTCTCACATAAAAACGAATAGCGGCGATGCAAAACAGGCATCATCCATTCTTTCGATTTTTGCTCACATTTCCTTCTCTACATGTCAAATGCCTGGGATAACAAGACTTTCTCTCACACAAAGTGAGCAACTAACCACATTTGATCGTAGAGCATTTTAGTCGCAAAGCTCATTTTCACTCACAATCATAGTGTGTTTAAGAGAGAGCAGTTTTCATTAGCTTCTCAGTTACTGAGTGAGAAGTTGACCAAAGAACAAATCATGTAGGTAGGTTTACATTGAAACCACATCGTATTCGAGAAGAAGGATTAAGAATTCATTATGAATACGCATTTTGCAGAACGTTAAATTTTATACTGTTTTTACGCACCCCGCAGCGATGAGAACAGTAACATAATGTTTACTGAGCAATTCATTTCACTTATCTTGCGTGTAAGGATGAGCTATTTACGAAAACTTCACTGAGCCTTTACTTTGTCAAATTAAGAACGTTTATTCACCAGAGAAACTATTACTCTTCACTCATTTATTTCCTTCACCGAATCTATTTCAGAGCCCTGCCTTTTAGTATTTTCGTTCAGGAGCTTGATAATTTCCAGAAATAGATCTTCGTCCGACTTGGTCTCGAGGGCGGTGTTGAGGGTGTCGAACGAGCTGACCATAAAAATCATCACGACCAAAATTTTCTCGGCGAGGCTGATGAACCAACAGTTTCTTCATGGCAATAACATGCTCCTCCTCAGAATAACGTTTGTCGCAGATCCGTTTCAACAACGAGACCTTTGACGTGAGCCTCACCTTCTGAAGATGGTTCTGGAACGCATTTCAAGTTACTTCAGCGGTTTTCGGCAAACGAATCAGTGCATACTGACCCAAGCAGAAGATTTAACTTCAGGGGACGGTTTCAGGACTAGTTCCACGTAATGTCACAAAACATCCCGCACCATGAGGGGTTCCGCTTAGAAACGTCAACTTGCGTAGTTGGAATTTTTCAACTCCACACGTCAGAACTCGAATAACCAAACGCTCACTGTTTGTTGAGGTTGCTATGCTACGTTACGACGTTATTATTATTATTATTATTTATTTATTCTGTGATTGAAAACTACTTAACCTCAAGAAGACATCAAAATGGGCTGCGTACACTGCGGTTACCGCTGATGGGAAGCTGGATACTTGAAAACGGAGTAATCCAACTTTTTACGAGCGGTAATGGCGGACAATGAACGGAGCCCATTTTGATGTCTCCTGTAGGTTTATATCGCAGTAACGGCGTGAAAAACATACAAATGTTGCAACATGGCTTAGCAACTTTAACAAACAGTTTTGGCGAAACTTATATAACAAAACGCCCATTGTTTGTTGAAGATGCGTTACGTCGTTGTTATATTTTCTACTCCATTGCTGCGATTGAAAATTACCTGATCTACAGGAGACGTCAAAATGAGTTGCGTGCACTATCCGCCATTACCGCACCTGGAAAGCTGAATCGTTTGGTCAAGTTGACCACGCTGTTCAGATTGACCGAATCGAACGAATCCACCGTAGGTATATGTTTTACTACGTACTTTTTGCAATATTTGTTCTTGTGCGCTTATTCATGTAAGATATTTTTAATTCATGCGATTGTTTTTGTTCGATTTTCTGTGTGCAATAAATCAGATTGGACTGTAATTTCTTTCAGTACGCTTTGAGAATGCTATCTTGGAATGATCCAACTCGTCTACCTCCCTATAAACATTGCTGCGCTTTTATACAGCTGCAAAGTTTTACTAACAGAAGAAGTCTACTATAACACTTGTTTATCTTCTATATTTTGGGAAATGATGTTGATAGCCCAGAGCTACTAGAACGAATTCGATTTAACGCGCCCTATAGAATCACCAGACGTTCGGATGTGTTGAAAATTCCATTGCACCGCACCGCACATTCAAGAGCGTTTCTCTATAACAGTATCATTATCGGCAAAACATCACATACATCCTTTAGTACATAGTAACTCTATTACTGAGTTTGTTTTTCTTTGCACGAAGAGTGACGGTTCAAATTATTTTCATAACTTGAAAGCTACATAGACGTACAAGGTTTTCAACAAATTTTGAAAGAGGCAAAGCTGGGTAGTTCAGTAAATAAATTGTAAAATGCACACCAACATCACTCATTTCGAATCTATCTATTTTAAACATGAATTAATCCACAAAGTGGTGTAATCTGGCCTGTCTTATATGAAAACTGTTTTTTTTTTTCAAATAGAAAAACACACACTTCAATTCTCAGAAGAAAAAAACATTGCAACATGGTGATCCATATGCCTTTTTTACTCAAATATCGATTTTTGCTACTAAACTGTATAACTGTGCTGAAAATATAGATTTAAAAAAAATTTTTGTAACATAGTTGATCAAGATGGCGATTAAAAGTTTCTTAAAACAACTAAATATCATCTAATATGTATATTGCTGAGACCAGATAAATGCACAGAGGTTGGATATCAACTTCAGAAGCCATTTTGAATTCCAAGATGGCAGTTTCCAGTTTCTTTCAATCTGATTGAAATGATCAACCATTGCCCAACATGGGTAGTATTTACCAACACCCAGAAGCCGGACATCGATTTAAGACACCATTTTGAATATCAAAATGGCGAATTCTAGTCTGTAAAAGACAGCAGCCTAAAATGGGTTTTTTTTAATGTTTGTTTTAAGAAGAGTGGAACGTTGTGTGTGGTATATTGTGAGACAATGATTACTCAAAGTAATAATTGAGTTATAAGATGTGATCACGTCACATTAATATTTGAGTGTTAAATTGTGCTGAATTAGCAAAAAAAAAATAAGTTAAAGTTTTTTAAAGTAGTTAGTTAGGTAGTATAAAGTTAAAAGTTAAATATGAGTCTAAATTTTGAAATCAACGCCATTCAACGAGTTTTAAAACTAAATTGTATAATCGATGATACATATAAACAAACACAAATACAAACATATACACAAACATACATACACACATACCAACAGATATGCATACAATAACAATCCAGCTTACATGCGTGAAAATTTCAAACACATACATGAATAGCATGAATACACACACACGAACATTCAAACACGCATACCAACAAACCGACTCATAAATTTTACCTACACAGACCCTCGTTTATTGATACATTCAAATTGATATCAAAATTATAATTTTTTGGATTTTTGACGATCTATGATGCTGATGATTATTATACAGGTCGGACTCGTTTATCCGGGGACTCGATTATCCGGAAACCCGATTATCCGGAATTTTAGACTTGATTATCCGGAATTTTATGTTTTTGGTGTCCGTTATCAATTTCTATTCCGAAATTTTGCCTTTACCATCGCTTTTGGCATATTTGTTACCATTTAGGTCACTTCCGGCATGCTTGGGACATGTTCGAACTAAATGAAAATAATCCATGTCCAATAAAAATTTTTTTGCTTCTCAAGAGTTTACCCCTTTTCGCCTCAGAAATGACTTCTGGTTACGCCACTGCATCATACAAGTAAAATAAAGAAAAGAAATATTTATTTTATGTTCGTTAATCGAAAAATTTCAGTATTGGTTGTGTGATTCGATTAACCGGAAAACTCGATTATCCGGAATGAAAATTTTTTGATGTTCAGGTAAATCGAGTCCGACCTGTATACTTAACGGTAAATTACTACAGACAGGATGTTCAATCTTGATAGTTTTGCTTGCATTTGAAAGGAATTTTAGGTCATTTTTGATATGTAGTAAATAGTATACTGTCACTTCTTAAATATTTTAAAATCTCGAAAAACTGGGTAGAACACGTTTTTCTAGGTAACTTCTGAACCACAAATTTAGTCTTAACAAATTTCATTAGTAAGGTGTTATAGAGGCAGTTCTATCTTTTGGCACTAACTGTGATAATTGAGTTTGAACACTGACCGAGATAATTAAGCTACGTGATTTTCACTTTTTAATACCTAATGCCTAAACCAACAGTCTGATTACAATGAAATTCAATAGAAATCTATGGGGCACTAGACATTTCATTTAACACCATAATTGTGAAAAAGTGAGCTGAAATATTAGCTTAGAGATAAGGTTTTTGCAGTGATTGTAGAAAAACACATGAAAAAAGACTCTACTGTATATGAACAAACTAAGATAAATATAGCACAAAACCAATAGAAATCGCTGTTCCAATTATTGAACTGTTTAACTGAATATACACCAAAGCTTATCAGCTGCTTTCTTACAATGCATGATTAGAATGAAAAAGCAGTTCAACGAAAATAAGTAACACAACTTCATTTAAACTTATCTATTACTTTACATTTGCACCCGATGGCAGCACTGTACACAACTGCTCCATTGCAAATAATGTATCGATGATATGCGATAGTACCTAGCCCTGCCCCTACCCCTTGTTTCATTCAAACTGACGCGGTTTAATCAACCCACGGTGAAGCTCGCAGGCCCACAGCAGCCGCACTACAGTGACGCGTCGTTGGAAATAGAATGAAACCCTGCTTACCGATGATATTGACGGTATGGCGGCAACCAGACCAAAGCAAAAAAAAAACAAAACAACCAATAGTAAAACCAAACCGAAAGATACACTCGTACTTACTACATAGCATATTAACCGATCGACCACCGAAAGGCTGGGTTAAATCCGCGAGCACACGAGAGATTAAATGTGGTGGTAAATAAGACCGACTACCAATTCTTAGTATCACGAGGCGGTGGCAGCTGCACTGGCGCGGCCTGCATTTGTTCTCTTTCTCTCGGTTGGACTTATTCTTGGTCTGGTATTTACGCCACCAAAGTGTCACTGTGTGTGTGCCCAGGTGTCGCTGTGACCGTGTGTCACCTTTGTGAGAAACTTCGAAGTTCAGAAGGGTATCCAACGATTTTCCGACTATAAATAGTAAGGATCAAAGCTCCGAATTGCATTATAGTTCAGTGTGTCAAAGCAGCAGCTTTTCAGTGTTTTCACAAAACCAACAAACCCAAACACATCAAAATGTACAAGTTCGTGAGTTGAAGTTCCAATGTTTCAATATCATTAAAATAAGTGATAAGAATATTTTCGTGCTATTTGTGTTAGCTTTCCAGTTCTGGTGAATAAACGACCGTTTTCCAATTTTTCTTCCAACTTTTTTAGTTGGTCCTTCCTCTGTTCTTCGCCGCCGCGTCGGCCGCCTACCTCGGAGCCTATGGTGCCCCAGCATATGCCGCCGCTCCCTATGCCGCTGCTCACTACGCTGCTCCTTATGCTGCTCCCTATGCTGCCGCTGCCTACCACGCTCCTCTGGCCTACCACGCTCCTGTCGTGAAAACCGTTGCCGCCCCACTGGCCTATCACGCCCCGGTCGTTAAGGCTGTCGCTCCACTCGCCACCTCGTATGCTAACACCTACAAGGTGAGTCCTTTAAGGCTACCAGCCACAATCCACCCATAATAGGGCTTACTTAGATGGGATAATTTTATTGCTGACAGGATAATAGCTATGATTCGGCTCGTGATTGATTGTTTTGGAACGTCACGAACTTCTGAATTGGAGCTCGCGATCCGATGACTCAAGCAAGTTCTTTATAGAACGATCCAATTTCCACTCTCTAGCAATGCAGCTCACGCAATACTTGTAGCAACAAAAACTGAAGCATAAGTTGAGCCATCTCTATTAATCAATCTTGCGACTAGCAAACAATAGATTTTCTTGTAAATAGGCTTTTATTCGAATGAGCACGATTTTCGTGAGCTTCAAATCACCTTCACATGCTGTTGAAACATAAAATGTTCCTTCTCGATTGTCACTCGAAAAACTAATCGTGACGACAACAAAGGGCCAAACATAATACCGCCGAATGCCAATTACTCAACAGTCCAAATAGGATCAACCTGTGAATTAGTCTATTAGCTTCCAGTAAACAGCATTCCGTCAACAGTTTCCACTATCATAATCATACCCCATTCATAAGCACAAACCAGCCGATCGACTGTTTTCATGATTTCTTTTCCATCTTCATTCCTCGCAGGTCTCCGTGAAGGCTCCAGTTGCCTATGCTGCCCCAGCCTACGCTGCCCATGCTTATGCTGCTCCAGTTGTCGCCCATGCCCCAGCTGTCGTTGCTGCTCCAGCCTACCACGCCCCTCTCGCCTATCACGGATACCTGCACTAAGAGTCTACACTAGTTAGCACTAGTAGGTGCCCCCTTTCTTTCCGCCACCATCACTACCACCAACACTCCAAACCAGCAGATTCATTCGTCAACTGAAGCTAAACGAAAGATGAACGCACAGCTCAACACTCCTTCCTAGAGACACACGTAATTTTTTGGATCTTTCCGAACACGGAAAACAACCGCGACCCGGCGGTTGACTGTCCGTAAGTTGAGATTTTAGCAACTTCTCATTTAAGTCATCATCCATTAACGAATAGCAGTGTGCGAGAACCAGCATCTCAAAGCGAGAACAAAATGAGTCTAATTGTGTACATATGATGTATAGTTTTTGTATTTATTTGTGAAGAAAAGCAACAAAAAAATAAAAATTACAGAAATCAATTCATTGTTTTTTACCCTTGCACCGATATTTTCTCACAAAAATATCTTGTATTGTTTTTGTTTTTGCTATGACACGATTCAATATAATTTATGCAACAATTAAACGCCTGTCGAGGCGAGAGCGCAAACCAGAGGCCAACTTCAAAGACTAGGTCGTGCGAAGCGAGAACAGTATATCCCTTCTACGGTGCGGTGGAACGCATGTCGCCAAGAACAAATTGTGCCCGTCAGCACCGTTCTGTTCTAGAGAAGTGTGCAAATTATGTAATTTTTATCACATCTGCACGTAAATTTAAAAACAAACATGCAAACCCGCTCCTACTTGTAGCTTTAGCCACCGTTCAACCACTAACGTTTAAGGTTCTAGCAACCGATCGTGGGGTAGGTAATTGAAATCTCCGGTTTGAAACAACCGCAGCACCAACCCACGAACAAGCCATAGAATTAATTCATCGGCAGTTCCATTATAAACCGGAGCCCTTTTGTGAGCCGTGTTTTCGTCGTCGCACAGAGGAGTACCTAGAACAAAAAGCTGGCCAAAATAAGAAAAAAGTTTTTTGTCGCTTTTTGGTGCCGCTAAATTTTTTCCTGCAGCTTAAATAAATGCTCCACATAATGCCATCACTCGATGAACGTTAAACGGTATTATCATATGCTGGGAGCGCTGTAAACATTGACAAATTTTCAAGCATATTTTTGGGAATCGAACCATTTGTAGTAACAAGTTGTGCCAGGCATCAAAAAAATGACAATTGATCAATAGTTTACAGCAAATGGGTTCTTCATGTTCAATGCTAATAAACCGGTTGATAGAAATTCCAAAATTTCAAAATTATAGTTACTCTTAAGATGTTTTAGAAATTAGTGATTTTTAC
Source organism: Wyeomyia smithii (assembly GCF_029784165.1). NCBI lineage: Eukaryota > Metazoa > Arthropoda > Insecta > Diptera > Culicidae > Wyeomyia > Wyeomyia smithii. Next base: position 51,544,212 of record NC_073695.1, on the reverse strand, counting down.
GTATTTTCGAGCATTTTCAATATTAAAAAAGTTAACAAATCTCGCGGAATCCGATCATATAATCATCGGAGGAATGGAAGTTCATAACATCACGAACAGATCCTCGCAAATAACTCATCCGGTAACGTCCGGATTGGCATTTGCGACCCGTTTGAAAAATGTTGTTTATGACGAATTTTGACGTTAAGTGTTTACGCGTACACGGGAAATTGAAAAAAAAAATACCTGATGGGTGCCTGCCTCACGCTTAAAACAGTGTTCCAGCTCAACAAAGATGAAATGAGATTAATTTAGTGAATGAATTTCAACTAATTTAAGTTAACTTAAAAATAACTTGATGCACAGAATCAATAATCCAGGTAAATAACACTCCGTACAAAAGGCTTTTTCCAACCTACGTAGGTTCCACGAGGCATCATATAGTTTTTGAGCATCAAATTGATAGGTCTAAATGAAGATATTTTGCTACATCATTTTTCTGGTAAATTCTTCAATTTGTTTCGCTGCCCGTTTTGCGAAAACAAATCATTCGAGCGTATTACTTCATCTGCTCACTAACATTAATGAAGACACATATGCTATGTAAATGTAAACATGAAGTTGTGTGTGTGTGATATTTAGAGTTACTTTTTGATATAATACTCGAACCAGCCACTTCCACTTCTCACTTTAATATTTCCCAAAATATTGCTAAATAGCAGCGAAAATAATTTTGGCCAGGTTTTCACTCGAGTTACTCCTCTGTGCGTCGTCTAGAGCGTTCCTCTCCGCACCAATACGGGTGGGCCGATGGTTATGTTTGTTTTTTTCATAGATAATTGCCTACGAAGAATCTCTGCCAACTATTTTTTCCGCCAAGAGCGTGCTGCTGCAAATGGAGTCCGTTCCATTTATGCGCTGCAGGAATTCATGCGCATTTCACCGTTCAAGGAGAACGCGACGCCTAGTCGCAGTAAGGTTGTCCCTTGTTGTTGTTGTTATACACTATCCGCGGAGTACACCTGATTTGAACAAGTGACAAGTGACGAACCCTGCTGTTATAGATAAGGCCCTGCGCTGTCGTTCTATTGATAGTAATTTTATGTAACTTGATTGATTAGGCTCTTTTTAAACATGCTCGTTAGCATAAAAATGTTGTGAAGAATAACACAGACCGACAAAAGCGAAAAAATGCTACCCTAAAGCTCAAAATAGTTTCCGTCAAAAAATTATAGCTTTCTAACCATTTCTATGGAATTGTGAAAAATTCTCAGCAAGTGTAATACAACCGCGTTAGGCTATAATCATTTAATTTTTTTGCCTTCTATTTTTAAATCCGCTATTTAACTGAAATAATATTCCTTTCCTTTTTTTAAAATTTTTCATTTCTTGGAAAATTTCAATTATTTTTTTCAAATATTATTCTATTTATAAAATATCTATAAGCAAATAATCATGTTTCCTATTTTACTATGTCAAAATTTGTCTTAAACAACCTTTGCGTACCTTTCCACTGGATCAAATTTTCAGTCATGTCTGTAGCCATAGGCACTTAGTTTGACCTTTATTGAAAGTTGTTCGATTTCCGAGCAACAAGAAATAGCAAAAAATCGTTCACACCAAGAAACGATGCCTATTTATAATTTTCGTTCTCTCATATCCACAGAGCGATTAATCAATTCCCACGCTTGTTTTTTTATCAACTTTATTTCGCAATTCATGGAATTTTGGATTTCCTGGTGGCCTAGCTTCGACCTTGTGAAGCCTTGCATTCATGAGACCATTTTGTCCATTTGGCATTGTCCGAATGTTCTTTTGTTGCATTTCGTGTATGATGACGAATGTTACTACGTTTCATTTTTGACATGGTTTGGCTAATCGTAGAACTTAAACAACACAAATTAATAGTATTTTTTACAATTATAAGTAAAACAATATCTAACATTTTAAATTAGTGCCGATAGTGCCCTTGCCTTTTGATAGTACAATATAAAAATAAATAGAAAAATTCACTTCAATCAACACAAAATTGCTTAGAATTTTTCACAAAAGCAGGTACCTTAACATTTGAAAACTATCGGCGTAATACTCACCAAGAGTGGAAACGGTTTTACACAGTGCTTCGTAAAACAGACAGCATAATAATCAGCACAAATATCAAAAAAATATCTTTCGAAAAAATGTTACGATTTTGAAACAGTGAAATTTTGTTTTGTAAGTATGTCTACTATAAATAGTAGGCATGCGCCAAAGTTGCTTTAAGTTGGTGCAAATTATAGTTTAACGTCCACAACACGGTGCTCACTAGCTCGTATTATCTTGTATTCCAAATGAAATTTATCTTATGAATCCGACCACTTAGTTAGCTACCATCTTCAGCAACGTTGTTTAGAAGGTCAAATGCTTTTATTTGGTGACAGACTTTTCCGAAATTCAGCCACTACGCTAAAGTGCATATAGTTTTGAGTACAATTTAAAAATAAAGTTAACACTGAAGTTTTTTTTTTTGTGGAAAGTAAAAATCTGATTTTAAAATTTAAGGGGCCACTTCATAGAAGCTTTGAGCAAACTTAATGGAATTAAAAAAAAAAGACTTTAAAACATTTATTGTGACTTCCTTTAGCCTTCAGCGATGCGATCGCTTCGGCATCTACCGTCATGATACCGGCGAGTTTGACCAGGCTAACAACTCCACGAAGAGTACCGCACAGCATAACGTTGCCCCATCCATGTTTCGCCATATTTTGGATTTGGTTCTCCTACTCTATTGACGTAGAACTATAACTAGTTTCCTCTGGGCACCCTAATTTTTTAACAAAAAAATAAAGATTTCAATTCTATCAATGATCGTAAATTGAATTTTTGTTCTTGTTTCTTGGTGCGCAAATTCAGAAAGATCGAAGTAGGCCGTGGCCGGATTTGGACGTCAAAATTTTCGCTCGCGTGATATTTCGGAAGAAAATTTGTTTAATAGGATAGTGCGTGTAAGTTACAGGTGTTATTGCGAAGTGGGTTTATTCGGGAATGTTTGTTGTGCTGTGCTTGATGCGGAATATTCACTTAAGTTCCGTGAAGAAACATTGATGAACTGGCTGAATTGGCATATGGAATGGTACTACGCCACCGTAGTCTGCAGCGGGTTCTGTATTACTTCTCATGACTGTGTGGTTTGAAACTGACAACAAGGCTAGCTGGATAATGTGTGCGGTTTTGTTCTACGTGTGATTTTGGTGAAAAAGTTGTTTTCTTATTAGTGTAATTGGTCAAGTTTTTCGGTTCAGGTTCTACTGCTGCCCGGGAATGTGCAAAAAGAAGCCAGCGGATCGTCATGAAGCAGATAAGTGGCATTTTTATTCATAGTGTTTTTGAAATGCTTTGTTTTTTGTTTGTTTTGAAGAGGGGTCGAAAAAGATCGTTTTTGGGATTGCGTCTTGGGCTTACTAAAGAGCGCTCGAAGCGCCATCAACATCCAGATTGAGGAGCATTGTTATTTGGAAATGTCAGGTGAATGAGGTTCCGAAAGTCATAAGAAGTACTCGAAGCAAAGATAATTTCGTAGTTAGCGTCAAATGATATGATTCGTTATGCACGGAGGGGGAATGTAATCGTTAACATTTTGAGTGATATTTGTCGATGATTGACAACTTGAATTCAGGCGCATATGTGAGAGAAAGTCGTCCATGGCAGTCCTATTGAGGAAGTCATATACAAACGTGAACTGTTTTACAATTCAGTTTCACACCGTTTCACTTGCGATGTGCCCGTTCAGGAGGGTCGGGTTCCGAGTCGAAATGTGGCACCAAGGCTTTGCTTTTTTCGATTTTCCTATGTTGCATATAACTTAAAGCCGCGACCCAGATTCTCATGACTTAAGGGGTTATATACCTTTTTGGTCAAGAAAAATGAGGCAGGTTTGAATCTATTTTTAAGCGCATAGCATCATTTTCATTGCATCAAAGGGGTATTTTTCTGAAAGTACAGTTTATCAGCAACAAAAAAATACGTTCGATTTTGAGATATACCAATTATTACTGGAGTAATGGCCGTTTCCCCGAAACGCTATTTTTTCGCAGAGGCTTGCGGTGATCCTGATAGAGACTCAGCGGGTCAACCGAAATCAAAAAACTCATATTATTTCATTAGTTTAGAAGTGTGCCGGGTCCTTGAACGATCGTTTTTATGAGTATTTTGTATTCAGTGCAAATGGGAACATTTCTCCCAAAAAATGCACGTTTTGGGCGCCAAGAATTGCATTAAAATTTTTTTTGCGGCAAAATGTAACTGTATGTTTCGAAAAGCGATCGTTCAAGGACCGGCGAATTCAATAACGAAAATTTAAAAAAAAAAGATGAAGGAAATCGGTTCAGTAGTTTTCCCGCAATCAGGATCACGGCAAAGTCATTTTTCGGAAATCACTATTCCGAGATAATCGCGTGTAAAGTTTCAAGTTTAGCTTATGCGGCCGTGGCGAGGCGCGCTGCAAATCGCTCTAACTTTCTTCCTATTACTCAGATCTTTATGAAAATTTCTTCTCAAGATGTTGTATTTGAAGAAAATACAATAAATTTTTTTTAAACCTGGCTGAGTCATTTGAACAGCGGTTGAGTGCTCTCTGCTTACTGAGTGTTCATCAGCAGATGGTCAACAACAATCGTGAAAAGACACATGAACCGCTTACGGAACGTTTGACGTTTGATGCCCGAAGATTTCATTGAGAATCTTGACTGTGTCTTCAATCTTCACGTCCTTGGGAAGCTTTGACAGGATGTAGTTGAGATAGCGGCTGTGCGAATGGGTGTCCAGCTTCCGGAGAAGTAAACGTACCTTCGCCGCATCATTCAGCTGGCCTGCATCGTTCTCGAAGAGGTCCTGGTAGCGGATAAACAACAACGTCCGAAAGTAACTCCGTTTTCTTCGTCGAAGACAAACTCGATGATGTTCCACTCTAATGTCAAAGACAACTTTTCACTGGTTGCCTTGATGTAACAATCACTAAAGATTAGTATTTATTTCTATTTTTCAAAACTAAGCACCATTTTGACGGTTCTTTGTGCAATTTCAGCTGATTCTGGTCAATCGTGGGCAACACACGGGCGATCAAATATGCTATGCTATGCTATGCTATGCTTGTTTATTGGTGCGCAAATTCAAAAATGAGTTGGTTTTAGTCATCCGCAGCGCAGCACCAAATTTCCTATTTCAAACCAATCACGAGTTCGCTTCCTGTTCGCAACGTTGTGAGCGGCTCCGTTTGTTTGTCACGCTACCTCTTTCCGACAGATTTGTAGCCGGAAATGCATTTCTGCGTAAATTATTCGTTTTACTAGTGGATGGTGGAAAGGACGGTCCCAACATAGTAACAACTGGCAGTAATAGAGGTAGCGGTAGCGGAACGAAAATGGTACCGGCAGTGGCAGCGGATAGAAGTAGCGGTAGCATCAGAGACTTGCCCAGTCTTTTTTCGGATGAAACAAATCATTATACTAGCAGATGGTGGAACACAGACGGCCACTTCCTCCAAATTTTCTTGTTCCTGGCAATCATAATCGGCCAGCTGTGTCTAGTTTCCAATATCAAAACAGCTTTACACTGTGTTGTCAGAGTACCGACCTTAATCCCCACTATCGGGGTAGCATCATTATATCCGAATTTAAACTGAAAAATAACAGGAATGTTGTCTGCCCATAATTCAAAAATTGGCTAATATGTCATAGGCATATTAAAGGCATTTTAAAGTTTTTTGTCGGTACAACATATATTGACTGTTCATGACAACTTTTTCATTGAGTATATCATCCATCATATATGCTGGAACCTTGCCGTTGAGTTGAAACAGAGAAATCTGCAGGAAAATTCCATCCGCCACGTATTTTCAACGCAGTAGCCATTTTTTCAATTATAGATGAAAGGTCAGTTGATAAACCGGTGTGCAATTTGTCTAATATCCATACGATGTGAATTAAATCGTGCTCGCTGGTGATGAAAATGGTTTCAAATTTATTAAAACAACACGGAAGCACAAGTGAGGATGAAAAGGACGACGAAACAATTGTTTCGTGCTACAACATAACAATATAACGAAAATATTATTATTCATGGTAATCTCACAATCCACTTTTCTATTTATTCTCGTCGAATCCAAAATGTAACCTGAATCTTCTCTTTATTAATATTACTTCTAATCGAAGAGCTAAATAGTATTTTTTTAAATGTAAAGATTCATGACAGGAGGAAACAGTCACACGTTTTGATCATTGGGTTTCGCAGCACAACAAATAAATTCTTGTAGCATCAAATATTCTTCGTGAAAAAGTCAAATTTGATGCAAGGGATCGCTTACCTGTCGCCAGTAACCACCAGGCTACAACACACTTTCGAAAGTTAGAAGAAACACAATACAGTAATAATACACTGGTTCGTGAACATGCCGCAGGTAGAAACGTATTGGATATTAGCCAACTTCTCAGTTATTTCGGATATTAGCCAAAATTGTTTCACATTTGCTGTCTTTACAAATGCATTTTTTGACAATTGGCTTCCGTAGGGACCTTGTTTAGGGTGTGTACCATCACGAGAAACTGTTTTCTCGATTTTCGTAAAAATGGCATATTTGCCAATTTATGATTTATGGGCCGTTGTGTGCAAAGCCACGAACGCAAGGTCGACGTTAACTACGTAACACACAGCAAGCAAGCAAACAATATTACTAACATGTCCGGATATGTTCAGCAATGCTGTGCAGTCCGCTGGTTGGTCTGTCTGCTGTGGAATGCTGCGATCTAATGACTCGTCTGTTTAGCCTTGCTGCGCTAAAATCAGCTGCGGCTCTGCCGTTTGCTACTGGCCCAAGAAATCATGCTACTTTAGCGTCGGCTGTGCTAGGGAAGAAGGCCTTGTTCCAGCTTGGTTTGATCGAAACATGCGTTAAACAAGACTTTATATTTTTAAATAGTAGGTACAATAATCATCTTCACAAAATCACAATTTTCCGCATTTTGGTGGAGCCATAGCCAATTTTCTAATCGATTGCTGTAAGAACGAAAGAAAATCATTGAAAGCTGACTGCGTTTTAAGCTTTTAAAAGTGGACAGTTTTCGTGATGTTATCGATGTTTTCGGTTTTTGATGTTGCCGTAAGACGTAACTCTACGTCAAATATCGATTGGATTCAAGTCTGGGGACTGAGCTAGCCACTGCATGTTTATCAGTTCTCTCTTCTCCTCGAGATCGTCCAAGGAGGGAAGCTCGTTGCCTCAAGGTTACAGAGTCCGTTTTGACAAGCGAATGGTCACGAGTTCGTATCTTAGTAGATATAATTTCAAAATAAAATATTTTTTTCGAGAGGACGCAACTTCTGAGCCCTACCGCTAAACTAAATTCAAAAGTGTGGGTACCCATTGATTCCTGCATTAAACATGCGGTCATATATCAGCGGCTATCCTTACTAATAATCTAAAAAAATTAATTTTTTTTCATCATTACCTATTATGTTTACTGCCCATAACGCATAAAAGTCACATTGCCAGATACGTTCAACAGAGTTATACGCAATTGAAACAGCTGCATATTTCTTTTCCTTCATCTGAGGTAAAGATATATGGCACAATATACTTAAGCAATAGGCTCATTGTTCATACACTTCAATTTGTCTTTAAATGATAGATAATATAGTTTTTACTCGTTATTTTCACCTCTGAGCCTGTTTTGCGTTTGTTTGTAACATGGGACATTTAAAAATTTATATTTTTATCATTCTACAAACAAGCAATGTTACTTATTATTTTCGAAGAGTACACGTATGTCAAAAGTGATTAAGGGCTGTTATGCATTATTAGCATCACTTGAAACTGTGTGGCTAATAACGCACCCTACAAGTGCATCGCGTCGACTCGTATTACCAAACATCTGTTACTCCGCTGTCCTTTCGAAGACCAGTTAAACTTTGTTTGAAAATAGGACAACAAAAAGACCACTTATAAATTCCATCAATGCCCTCAACCAGTGACACACTTTACGTGAACTAAACAGCAAAGAAAACGGTTCAACCTAAGCTGAAACCGTTGCAGCTTACACGCATTGTCTTGCCAGCACACTGGCCGAATGTCGCAATGGCCGATAGAGTGTGTATGGAACGACTTTGTAACTGACGCGCTGCCGAATAATTGCATAAATTCTGCCACTTACCCACGAAGTGGCGGCACGCAGCCGTTCCTATCTACAGAGTTCAAAATAATGGGAAAAATTTTGCCTACGGTAGATCGGAAAAAAGCGATCAGCGCTGCGACTGCTCCCGCCCACCGTGACCTTGGACATGGAAGCAAGAATCGACCGAGAAATTTTCACAGCGAACCGCTAAATGTTAACCGCCGTTAATAATAGCTGCACACGCAACATGGCATATAGGCTTCCGAACCAAAGATGATTATCAGAGTGCTCGTTTTGTACGATGTCTATTTTAAACTCTTTGTTGATTTATTATTCCTAGGTCGGGATCGATCATACCCGGCAAGTCTGTCGATAGCGAAGGGCTAAGATTTCGAGACACGCTTAAACGCAGGCCTTTGATTCATTTTTCAATCATCTTATTCGAAATCATCCGCATAAACTGACAAAATCGAAAACCTAGTAATTTGAAACCCATTCAAAATGTGCCATTGATTGTTTAGATTGATTCTTTGTGGAATGTGACCTCGGGTGGCTCGACACCCGCTAACGTGATGGTAGACCCACCTAGTAACGGGTGGGATCTTCGAATAGCCCTCATAATCCGCCGGTGGCTAAGCGAATGGTTCAAAATGACAATGCAAAAATTGCTACTGCTTCCAACACTACTACTGCTTCCAATTGCTACTGCTTTGTGTTCCACTGCGGACTCCACAATGCTAGCAGACATTCTTGATGTTATATGCACTAAGGATAGACAACTTTAATGAAAGGTTGACTTTAATTAACATTCTTAGTAATCATCAGAATGAGTTTCAAATTGATTTGATGCTTAGTTCGGAAATGTTGTCATGCATGACAGAAGACATAATTAAAAATTAAACAGATTGTATGGTAATTAGAACTAATACTATGAATGTTAAATCGTACTGATGGTGATTCTAGCTAACCCTTCGCGGTGAAAGAAAAATAAATTTCAATTTTCATGAGATACTTGAGAAACAGCTAAGCGTTTCGAGATGAGTTTTTTATAGAAACTATTGACAATAGATGGATCAGCCAGTGTTATATCGGAAATTCCAATAGTTGTTCAGAAGTTGTGAAAATTTAAAACAAAATGTAATCACAGCACCGACAGCGCTACAAACTATAAAAACGGTGGGCTTGTGAAGGCCAAGTTTTACTTTATCGCATAGCTCCTGCAACATTTTCAGTTTACTGATATTTAAAAATATACAATTTGAATTACTCAAGTGCAAACAAACGCAAAACTTCAAAATTCTGCTGGCTGAGATTGAAAACAAATATCCAAGCACTGGAAATATAAAATAAAAAAACTGAAAGCAGTTGCTTTCAGTGTTTGCAGTCGAAATAACTAGAATCAATACAAAGTTGTGATTAGATAAATCTATTAAATAAATCATCAGATCCTAATCAGGTGCTAATTGAGTTGGAATTAAAGAGGCGTTAATCGTCTGAAAGTATTAAAATTCATTAGGATAGGATTAGAAGCTAGAAAAAGCGGGCGCCGGAAAAAATGCTTGAACTGTGGTGAGCGAAGCGTAAACAAACGGAGAATTTTAAAAATTCATCTCACAGCGCTAACAAAGAGAACTCAAGCAAATTAGTTGGAGTACAGTTTTTTTTTTTTGTTAAATTCGAAACAAAGGATAGGCTGTTTGTTCCATAACTCATCGACGTTCACATAGAATGTAAGGAATTAATATCAAATTGCCACGGAATCATTGTAAAAAGACACAAAATACTGTTATTTCGCTGTTATGGAATCGATCAGCAATGAAAATCTAATAAACATATTTCGTTGAATTCACCATTTTGCATAACGCTGCCATATTTATCAGACCACTTATATCACTGTCCCAATATTCAACGTAGAAAACGTATCCGCATGGTACGTTACCTATATTAGAAATGTGGCCAAGAGTAGCTCTGCTGTCTAAACAACTCGATGCCATAATCGAGTTTTTAGCGAAAAGAGGTTATACAGTGCGATGCGTTCGTTTAGACGCACCATGTTTTTCATAGGTTTTTTTTTCAAAACAAATTAGATTTTGAATGTCGAAACTTATTTTTATTTGTTATCATAAACTAAAATAAACAACATCATTTTTTCAAAAAAAAGTGCACTTGTTGGAAAAAAAATGCGAAAAATTAAAAATAAGCTGATGCATTCGTTTAGACGCACCTCAAGTTAACGTAGTAAATGCTCAAATTTTCTGAGTCAATCAGTTTGCTAATAATTTGTAGCTCCTTTCTTACAATTTATGCTATCGACTGAGGGATTTTATCAGGGGGTGTTTTTCGGCTTCGCGGCTCCTTCCTTATTATTAATAACTTCAAATACTATTCTGGGCATTGAATTGACAAGGTTCTGGAGAGTATTTACAGAGCTTTTATGCAAGCATGAAACATGAGCATGATTAAAGATCGTATATTGTGTTGAACTTGGGTCTATTGGTGTAAACTATTGCAGCCAAGTTACCCCAGAGGTTCTTGGTCGGGTTACAACCTGGGCTACATGCTGGCCAAACAAGTACAGTGATGTCTTTTTAAGAAAACCAGGCCTTGGTTTGCCGGGAAACATGAGTAGAAGCGTTGTCTTGCTGAAATACAACAGGTTCATACAAATGATCCACCCAGTATGGAACCAAAACGTCTTCCAGAAGCTCACAGTAGTTGCAGGAATTCATTTTGGTGGTGATCCTGCAGTTAGGAGGCTTCTCGTCATAAGAAAATCCTCCCAATATCATAACCGTTCTCCCGCCAAAATTTCGCTTGGATCGATTGACATTTAATTCCACCAACTCGTTGACTGTGACAGTACGGGCCATCGAGGTGAGCTTTTTTCTCATCAGTAAAAATTTAACCTTGATGGCTCTGAGTCAATACTCGCACGAGTATTGACGTCTTGGGTTTTTGTTAAGAAGAAATATGTAATACGCTGTGGACAATATAGGGACTCAACATTGCCTTCGAGGAAAAACTTGCAAAAATAACAATGAAATGTATTGTTTTAATATTTGTTCATCTTAAGAACTAATCTGGGAACAAAATAAAAGAAACTTCACGCATTGCAACTTGTTGTTTTGAATCTGCTTGAATCGATTGTTTGTATGCAACAAAAACCGCCAAAAATACACATTATTTTCAATTAATATTTTAGCATGAAAAACACTCTTTAAATAGCAAGAAATGCATGAATAGTAGCAATGCAGACATATATCCACACAATCAGTGTAGATAACGACAAATCCCAAGCACTACGAGCGCTTTTTTACCACATTTTCAAAAAAGAGGTACAGTGAACAAAGTCACCCCGGTGATAAAAGTCACCCCAGTTTACGGTAACAGGTATTCATTTGATGAGAAATAATAATGCATTATTAAAATGAAATAATTCTAGTTGCTACATCTCCTCAAACCCGCGACCTATAAAACATTTGTCCGATAAACTCATGTGGAGGAAACTGTTCAAGCAGACCTAATATAGTGACGTGAAAGCAGTCCAATTAGAATTTTCCAGAAAAGGAGAGTTACATATTGGCATTCGGATTGCTCATCTTAGTTTTGTACTAATTTCAATTAAACTAACGATTCGGACCGCCAACGCTACAAGCTAGAAACTACAGAAGAAACAAATCTGCGAGCTGTTCATAAATGATGTTATGGTAGTATGGAAGAAAATGCCCAGAACAATTTGATGACATTGAAGCATGAGTTTTGAAAAATAGTTCGACAAAATTAAATTGATCTTCGAGAAACCAGAACGATTGTAAAACTGAGTGCAAATGATGATATTCGAATAATTTCTTCGGTGTTCGTTTTGGATATAAATCTTTAAGCTTTGTTTGAATGTAATAAATGTTCGTTAAAAAATACTGAAATTTTTAATAATGATAAGTGTTAAATTATTCAATTACTAACGTGTCATTTGCTACTTGTACCACATCAACTGCATTTTATCGGTCGTTTAACGAATAACATTAATAAATATTTAAAGTTATCCTGCACTGCGATTTGTAACGTTTGTTATGTTTCATTGTAAAAATCACGTGATATTATTAAAGTAAAATGCACTATATGCATAACAAGAACAGTACGCTCCCCGGGTTTATTCTGATTTTTTTTTTATAAAAACTCTTTGTAAAAAGAACATAAACATAAAAACGAAAGAGAACGCTATAAGATAAAGTAAAGTATTTTGTGGTATGACGTCATCACGGCTCATTCGGATATTGTTTACATTTCTCAACTCGCTACCACAAGTTCACGTATACATCTTCCACACCCTATATAGACCATACTGGGTCAGTATGCCCTCTGGGAATACTACAACAATCGGACGTTTAAGTCGATTGTGCAGGCGTTGCGGTGGTGCAAGCCATTAAGCGAACGACTACAAGAGTGCCTGGCATCTTCAGGAGAACTGCACTCTACCCAGCTAACAATTTGGTCCATATATTTCAGCTGTTCTTGAGATATAAGCACCCTTGTACAATCTGATAAAGTTGTATATAACGTTCTATATGAGCTTATAAGTACCAAAGTGGAGGCAATATACGTACCAACATAGTTCGCGCAGTAAAAGATATACAACTTCTTATTTCATTTTTTACAATTCAATAACAATTACCTTTTGCTTTAAATCTAGGGTATGAACAACTCTGTTTGGTACTCTGTACAATTTTTTATTGCCATAATTTAAGCATACATACAATTCCGTTTCACCCGTATTATGATTCTACTACTATGCTCTACGAACTAAAACGCAGCAGTGTGTAACATGTACCGCGAATAAATTTTGCATTATATACAACCTAAATTTTCCAAATAATAAAAAACATAAAATTTGTGTAGCAACAATTTCATTTATAATTTTTTCTCAATGACAAGTACGCGTTTACTTTAGTACAGTCTTTGGTATGTCATAATCATTGTGGTTGGATGCGGCATTTTTCTTTATTATATTTTACAAGGCTGTGTTCAGCCTTGAACCCCAAACTTTCCGATCACTGCTCCTATCCTCTATCCTCAGAGTCATTTTACGATGCTGCGTGTCATCGAATTTTATCTAGTACTGTTGAACGCCTTAAATCGTATGAACCTTTAAATCGTATATGATGTCACTTATTATCTCAATGTTGACCCAAATCTATTTATAGACTCTGATGTCAATATGTAACTCAATATTGCCTCATATACCAAGGAATAATAACATGTGATCCGCATTGACCATCCTTTCAACTGTTGGGCAATTCAAGCAATTAAAATCAACAAACATGAAAAAAATCTTTCAAGGCGTTGCCCATGTTTTTGTAAAACCCGACTGTATATGCCATTTTTTTGATGATTTTTCTTTTAGTCAAAACTGCAGTGTTCATGTTCAATACCTATTTTTTTTAAATCTTTCAGGAACTAGATTAAATCAGAGTTGCTGAAAGGAAAATTTAAATTTGAATTAAATTCGACATAAATATGGTATTATCCTTTACCACTCTAGGATTTCTTGTTTCAAAATAGACGATTTTAACTGTCACGAAAAAGTAAATTGTATTTCATTCATTATGCAATCCTCCTACAACTCTTATAGGAGTTTTCAAGGAATATCAATGTCAACGTGGATCACACAAATTGGAGATCCTACAATTTTGCACTGCAATTAGGCTTAGCACTGTAGGCAACTCTACTGCGATGAAACCTGATTTTTTTTTGTGCGTTTATACGAGGAACAATATGCAGTCATATATCACGGACTGTACGACCCATTTATGATGAAAAATAACTTGAACTGGTAATAACATGAACTTTATACAATTTCAATTGAAACTAGATGTTTATACGATTTCGTATTGCCATTTTTATACGATTTCTGGTTATCTGGGTATGCACTTGATGGGAGGTCCGTGGTGCCGAGCTATACAAAGCAGCCTCTGAATCGTTGTCGGACATCGCCATCGCATCGTATCCTTATTGCATCTCTCTTGGAAACGGTAACGGGTTATGGTTGACGACCATTATTGTTAATACAATAGATTATCGTCGATAATCGTCATCGCCGATACCGTTAACATCTGCTATAGTTATTGATCAAGACGACAGCGTCTTCGAACATTAACGTTATCGGCGATGACGATAGTTACCAGATGTTATAAGCTCACTAACGTCTTTTGTTATGTCAGAGCAAGGCTTGGCAACCAACAAAATAACCGCACCGAGCGTTGCTATTTATTCTTGGAAAATAACAACCCACGAAAGTGAAAATTCTCAGGTAGCAACAAGCACATAAGTTTGGCAATGCACGATCCGAACCGTTGCTATTGGGCCAAATGCTGCTTTGTTTGTGTTGCTATCCAAGACAACAATACAACTAGGTACCAAAGTGAAATCAAATGGTGAATTCGTTTATCAGACTTTATTGATTCGATGCCGTCCAGCAGCTATCGTCAAAAACATCATATCAAGAAGACTGGCATCTCTAGATCGATTTCATACAAATGGCAAGCGTCTAACCAAACAGCGCACTCCGTCTATTGATGGTGGTAGCTTGTTATGAAAGTGGTGGTATAATTACATCGCTACAAAGTCATTGTATGCGTATGTGGTATTCCTGCTTGTGATTTGGATTGCATTTGCAACGCCAGCCAGCTGGTAGCTGCCAAAACTGTCGCTCGAATTCAGGTAGAGATCCCAGTCTTCTTGATATGATGTTTTTGCTATCGTCCATGGCTTATGTCTGAAGACGTTAGCGTTATCGTCGATAACAATAACAGACAGTGTCGTCAACGGCATTTACGATAGGTTGTCGATTAAAACCCTTATTGACGACAAGCTTATGTTCAAGAGCCACGTCAATTATATCTGTAAGAGGGCCTCAACGGCTATTGCAGTTTACTATCTCGAATGATGTCGAACAGCTCAGCGGTATACGGTAGCAAGCGGAAACTTCCCGCCAGCGTGATTTCGTCCATACTTAAGTATGGTCGGCCAGTGTGGTCCAAAGCAAGGTACTAAAAGTTACCGTGGTCATCTGGGAATTACCTACAGGCTCATGTGTCCTGTGATTATTTTCTTTCGTTAAAGCGGATTTACAAATGCTGCCAAATTTGTGAAAGAAATAATTGCAACAACACTTACTCGTGCCAAGAATACTCGACAATATTATTACAAGACTTGGACCATATGTTAAATTTAGATTGTCTAAAAGACAGTAATTCAGAGTTTCATAATAAAACTTTTGACAATTCCGATGTTTAGTTGACGATCAGAAAAACATAAAATATCAACATCCAGTAAAGTTTAATATAAGAGTCTATTTATAGTAAAGTGATAAGGCACAATCAGTTTGCTGATTTTTAGGCTAATTAAAAAGAATTGAAAAATACCAATCAAATTTCAGGTTGTAGTTCGAAAGATTAGAGTCAGAACATGTTTAACTAACAATATCTGGTGTTATAGAAAGCAGAAACTATTTACAGGATGTTCAATACATTTGAATACACTTCGGAAATGTATTGAAAAACTGAAAATACAAGATATTCTTTTCCGAGTCAATTTATTTTGAGGCAATGTTCATCAAGAATCTCTACGATGTATTAGCTGGGAGTGTTGTCCCATTGGTGCTGAATGACGAGCTTGGAACGTTTCTGAAAAGAATCGCACTCGGAATGCACTTGGTCCATTGACATTTCAACCCAGATCAGGAAATGAGCTTCTTAAAGAAGTCGTAGTCCTCACTTTATGTTCGCTCTGCTTTGCCAGCGTGTACGATCATACATACAAGTCCAGGAGATTTAATTTCGGGGAGCTGGCAGGCCACGAAATCAGTGTCAATTTTCATGTATTTCACGATAAACCCCAGTGGCAGCTTCCCACTCCTGAGTACGGGGTACTCTGGAACCGCGGGATGTTAATGTGGGACGAGGGGATACTAACCAACGTCGGCGCCCACATTATTTTGAACATTGTGCGGCTGTTGCACGACAAAGAGTTTCTTATCCGAAACCACGAGCTCTTGAGAGTACTTTACTACGACGTCACGGTACTCAACTGTCAGCGAGTCTACGTCGGTTAGCCTATATATGAGGCTAAAATTGCCACCACTACCAATACACACAATTCACTTGGGGCGTACCTACACAACGATGAAAGGTTGTATTCGGACTTATTGAACACCCTGTACTAAATTGGGAGTTGTAACTTTTCAGAGTAGAAAATAAACTTGTGTATCTTCGTCTATTTGAATGTTACTCTTCTTGAGATATATGACAGTTTTCTCAATATCTTCGTACTTTATGACCGCATTTTTAAAGTCCAACCGTTGGA
The DNA here is from genome assembly GCF_029784165.1 of Wyeomyia smithii. Lineage (NCBI taxonomy): Eukaryota > Metazoa > Arthropoda > Insecta > Diptera > Culicidae > Wyeomyia > Wyeomyia smithii. Next base: position 51,527,728 of record NC_073695.1, on the reverse strand, counting down.
ATGCCTGTAAACAACTACAATACATGTTAAGTTTTGTAGGCCAAAGGGTACAAGCAATATAGCTTACACTCTGAATTCTCCTATAGGTTCCGTCCATTTCTGCAAAGGCTTTTTTTTGTTGCTCGATAAACGTCCAGGTTCATGATTCCAAACTCTGTGCATTTTTATTCTTCACCTTCCCTACTTAACTTGGTGAGTGTCGCTTTGATTGTCAGAGGTAGAAAATTATGTAAAACATTTGTTTTAACACTATAAAAATATTTTCTCTCCACATCTGTTGATACCACCAGAGTAAGTTTTCGTGTTGTCTCCACTGAAAGCTACCAATTTTATTTGCAAATTGTTCTTTTAATCACATTTTTTATATCTCCAGCAATCGTACAAACTTTTTCATTGGACACTTTCTTAAGAGCCAGAATTCGCACTTGGATGGCTCCTTTCGATAAGTCAAAAAACTGTACGACGATTGGAACTAGTTTTATGCTCTCGTGATTACTCCCATCCGTACTTACACTGATGATCGGCATATTCGAAAGATCCTTCGAAGCTCCTCCTGCAGTTCAAATCTTCTGAGCGACTGGATTTGATTTTTGCACCACATAACATAGCACGGATTTGGAAGTGGATGCCTTTTGAGCATGCTTGCAATGTTTCGGAATTTGGATATGTTTATCCAAATCAGATTTACCTGTAATAGTTCGTGTTTGACTTCAAACTACGATTCAAATTGAGACAAACTATAACAATACGTATAAATCACATATGCAGTAACGTCCTCCTGTGAAACAAGAGTATCTACGTAGCAATTAATCGGTCATAAAATGACATATTCGTTTAGACATTTTAAAAACATCAGCTTGAGGTGTTGAAACTGAGCACAAAATCGACACCGCTGCCAGTGAAACGAAAACTCAACATAAATACAGATATAAATGTCATTTTTACACGCTCGCAAAATTTTATTCAACAATGAGAAAGTTTTCACTCAAAAACAAATTGACGCGAGAGTAAATGATTCAACAAAATTGAGTGTCATATAAAAATCAGAACAAATGTTAGAATATGGAAAATAAATCAGTCCCCAAATTTGCAAATCCTCTTTCCGGTAGTTATGAGGAATTTGCAATCATGGTAAACAGAGTCAAAAAATGTCAAACAATACAAAAATAAAACAAATTGGGTTAAACTACGTTAACATTTTTGTAACTTTAGATTCATTTTCACTCTCTCCTTTAGCTTTACAAAACGTTTGTTAAGTTTTCCTCTAACTAATTTATTATATCACCAGAATAGCTATAAATTTGGTGTGTCAGGTAATGTCTCTTTCATCTTTCGTTGCGATCACCTGTTTACTGCAGGTGAAACATTAACACCGAACTAGAGTATTGACGGCAGCGCTCTCCGAAGATACATGACACCCATTCGCACCGTTTAAAGTGAATCATAAATCAGACAGTGACAAATATTAAACGCAAACTTGTACTTGTCACGCTCCGTGCCGAGCGTTTATTAGAAGTGCGTACGCCCTGCTGCACAGAGTGCAGTCTAAGTGCGGGGAACGGTCTTTCCCGTCAACAGTGATAGGGGTGTAATTATCGCGGCTAGATTTGTCAATTATTATTGATCACATAATAATTATGCCATTTGCAGAGTCAGTTGCGCGATGTACTGACCGCCGAGAATCGTGAGTTGGTGTTTTAGGTTGGTTTTTTCCATCTGCCAGAATGCGCTCTAATTGTTCCGAACAAGTGAAGGGAAGTTATCGAAGTCGGGGTTGGCGAATAATTGGAAACCAAGCTGTGCAATTTGTCGATATAATCGCCAATAGGATTCTTCATGGCGATATTGCGGGAGTGAACCAGCCAACTCATGTGATCTATCAAGGGTTGTTTACCGTCGGGTTAAACGTGGTACAACAACAGCATGTACTTGAAAATTGCACTTATTACGGCAATACGAATAACCCACATAGCCCGAAATAATATAAATCATCCTCCAGACGTAGAGAGAATGAAATTCACAGAAAGAAAGAGATAAATCACCTGCTAACCACACATCTAGTGGAGCGCACGCCGACCGCTGCCTATTTTCCGGAGAGTTATGAAATTCCTGAAAGGTCAACCGAAATGGGTTGCGAAAAGAATGGAATTTCTTAATTGAAAAAAAGAAACGAATTATCTTTATACTACCGCCACCGCTTCAAATGAAGCAACCTGAACATTAACTTGTCAATGCTATGCCCTATACTTAGTATAGTAAGCATTTTATGCGAACCGACAGACGGCCTTCGCAGTGATGCTAACCTAGTAATTGTGGCCAGAGCAAACAAGGAAACTTTAATGGAGTATGAAGAAATGGTCAGTAAAGGACAAGCATATCGGAACACACTTTGAAAACCCGCGTTCCGCCGTAAAAGGTATTACCCAACAATTGAAACTGAAACTTGTGGTTTGCGGATGATTTAATAACGACAAGCAAGGACATGGGAGCTTTACACACTAAGCTCAAATATTTAGTAGAGAATCCGACTCTACTAAAGCTGCGTGGAAATCAATTCATTGGATGTAAATATCCGGCTGCCTACTGACGGGCGATTCTCGTAATTATTTTTATGATATATACTATGCTATGCTGCAGTAAGTGGTAATACATTAATTTTTCTACTAGATGTCACTCGTATGCTGAAGGTGCCAGTCAGCCTCTCCGCTCCAACTCCAATAAACCAGTCACATACTCAGCCCGGTTGTAAGTCGTATGCGTGTGGCTGTGGTTGAGTTTCCTCGCGAAGCAAAGCAAGACACACGACGTTGTTGTCGTACCTACGTAATGCAAAACAACTCTAGTAGTCGACGCAAAACAACTCTATTTTTTCCTGGTACCGCAAGCCAGTAACGCCAGTACAACCTGTGTGCACGCACAGACTGATGAACTTGACTTTGGACTTGCGGCAGGTTGCGAACCGATTTGCTGTGTTGTGAATTATCAGCTGCCCGAACAGTTAGTCGTGGTTTCACGCCGCGCCAGACAAATGCTAGTGTAGGGTTTTCAACCAGATTTTTCTTTGTTGTGTTATTCCATATTTAATGGTGCAGTGTTATGAGAAAGGGTTTTGGCATGTCAATCAAGTGTTTTAATTTCAAATGAGTTGAATTATTTTTTTTTTATTTTCCTATTTTCTGTGTTTTGGTATATTATTCTTTTTTGTTTCCGCATTTGAGTTTACTTTTGGATTTTTTTCCTAAATTTTGTTCTAAAATGATAGTTTCATTTCAAATTTTGCTTATCAAGCAACAGAAACTGTCGGAAATTGTTTTTGCACATTGCACATTCTGACTAGCTCCCTAAGACTTGCTTAGAGAGCTAGAAAATTTGTCTGAACTTTGGACTTTGTATCATGTTATCTGTTCTTAACTCTTTACTCTCTCTCTCTCACTCTCTCTCTGTCACTCTCTCTGACTCTCTCACTCTCTCTCTCTGACTATCTCTCTCTCTCACTCTCCTTCTACTATATTCTCTTACTCTCTCTTACTCTCCCTCACCCTCTCTCTCACTCTCTCTCACTCACTCTTTCTCTCACTCACTCTCTCTCTCACTCACAGACTCTCACTCACTCTCTCTCTCACTCACAGACTCTCCCTCACTCACTCTCTCACTCTCTCTCTCTTTTTCACTCTCTCTCTCTCTCTCATTTGTTCTCTCTTCTCTCTCTCTCACTCTCTCACTCTTCATTCATCGAAATTGAGCACACATTTTTTGATATTTTAATAGTAACAACTCATTATTACTGATTACAATTACTGATTACTGATTACAATTTTTCTGCTGTTATAAACTTTTATTTTTTTCCGGAGTTGCTTGAAATTTTTAGGCCTTAAGAAATTTTAAAAAATCTGGAGTAAATATAGTATTGTTTGTTTATTTTTGGAATTTTCCTAAACATTTATCATTTAATTAAACACTTAATAGTATTAAACCTATTTTTCAAATATCAATCAACAAAAAAATTCTTTAGACTCATAAATTCTAGTAATTAAATGACAATTTCAAGAAAAATTTTGATCAGTTTCGGAAACCTAAAAATTTCGCACAGCCTCACTACCCATGGCGAAGGAGCTTGACGTATCGCCTCTCAAAGACGGCAGACGCAGGATTCACACAACCATCAGGAATACCACATTGGGGACACTGGGAGCGGAGGGTTCAATTGGCCAGAATCGGGGTTGGAACGACTGGTATGATGGGGAATGTGAAGCTGCAGTGAATAAGAAGAACCGGATCAGGTCAATATACATGAGCAAATCGATGAAAATAGCGCTACCAAGAGCTATCAAGAGAATCGTGAACATGAAGAGCTTGACCTGCTGCCTCGCCTTTATCAGCGATACGCGGAAGTTCAATGAGAAGGTGAACCAGTCGTGCAAAAACGTGTACGTTGACGCGAATAGAAAACTTTTCTTGGATGCCAGCGAGGTAGCAGTAGCAACACTCCGATGAACGATAGAGCAAGCAGAAGCGGAACAAGAACTGACTTAGAAGTATCAGCAGCAGATAACCGAGTAGCAGTTCCCGATATTCATTCAAGTTCGTTGTGAGATCGGGAAGCTGAAGAACAACCAAGCTGCCGGCAAAGACGAATTGCCAAGTGATTTCTTCAAGATAGTAGAGAATTACTGAGAATTACTTTAGGTATAGTAGAGAATACTGATTAGTTGCCTACACTGGTTTTTACAGATTTCTGGTAGGTAAAATGATTTTTATCAGCCCTGTTCTCTACTCTACTCTCTACTCTCTTTCCTTTTACTCTCTACTCTCTATTCTCTACTCTCTACTCTTTACTCTGTTGCAGCGCTTGCTCAAAATTTTCGATTTAACTGGGAAAAGACTGAAGAAAAAACTGGAAAAAACTAAATCCCAAATAAATTTAAAAAAAGCAAAAAAATAATTGTGCGAGAGCTTTTCTGTTATGGGGATTGAATCCAGAATCCAGAACTATTTTGTTTTGGGCTTACATTTTGTTAAAATTATGGACTGAAAAATTTCCTCTAACAGCAGCATAATTTAAAATTATTATAGAGCTTCTCCATTTATATTTATATTTAACAAAAGTATTAACGCAATATTTCCTTCCGTTACATCAGTAAAGTTTAAATTTGAATTATTTCTGACTTCGCTATCTTTTGGTACCTAATTCCTCTAACAATTTTTTAACTACTACGCAACAGAAAATAAATAGAAGATTTTTTTATGGTCTGGTAAAATTTATTTGTTTGGTTATTTTCTCAACCATGTCATGCCGTCTTTTATTAGACCGTGTTTCGTGCGAGAAGATGGTATACTGGAAATGCTGTTACAGGGTGTCGAAAACCTGGAAAAACCTGAAAAATCAGGGAATGTTAGGAATTCATTTTTCGATCAGGGAATATCAGCGAAAACTGAAAAATATTCAGGGAAAATTTTTCAAACCAAGACGCGATTTTTTAAGCGGCTTTTTAGTGCAAAAACTGATTTTTTCAGCACAAAAGGTTAATTCGGGACATCTTCTGTTCGGTTTCATATCCAATTGAATACTTTATTCACCGTGTTTTCAGATTTGCGTTGATCTACGTTGTTGTTAAATGTTAAATTTCAGGGAATATCAGGGAAAATCAGGAAATTTTATTTTGAAAATGTTTTCGCCACCCTGTGTTAACAATTTTCAAAATAATTTACAAATCTACAAAATTTCCATTTTGAAAATATTTCCGAAAACCAATCGAAGCTTGAGTGAATAAAAAACTGGATAAAACTGGCAAATATCTAAAAAAAACTGGAAGATTTTGGGAATGAACTGTTTGACTGGATCACTTGGAAAAAACTGGAGGAATCCAGTTTAAACTGGAACATTGGCAACCCTGTGCTCAGACGTGTCGCTTCTTTCTAGAATTTTTCACCGCGTGAAATCATCTATATTGTTGAACGAGATGCGACGATTTATAGGTCGAGTGAAACAAAAAAACTACACGGCTAAATACGTATCCACGTATATGTACGGAAAATATCATTGAACACTATAAACATACGCATTAAAATGTAAAAGATCAATAAAAAGACACTAGAAATACTGCCTTGGCTTCTTTGTATGATTTTTTGATGAAGTTTGATGCGAAAATAAATTTCCCAGAGTTTGAACATATTTCAACTTAAGGGGCAACAATGGCGCCATTTTGAATTTTTGAGAAATTGGAAATTTCTGATGTTTTTTTGACGCCATTTTGTTTTAAGACTAAATATCAAAATTCTAAGAGTTTGTCCACATATTAGCATCTTTTTAGCCATCTTTTAAATACTACAAGGTATACAGCCCTAGGGTTGTATGAAATGATGACGTGGGACTAAACACGGTAATTAGGGGATTTTTTGTTACAAAAAATACAGAGCCTGCAGACAGAATCAAGGTGTTTGCTCAACGACTGTACAAATTTTTATTTTCAGCCTCCCCTGGGAAAATTTTTTTTTAAATATATTCAACAACACTCGAAAGAATATTGTATATATTTGGAGATATTAGTATTAGCCTGCGGTATTTTTTTGTGCAAACAACATGTATTTGACAAGACACAAGCATATCACTCTTGTTGAAAAGCACCAAGAATTTCTCATAATGCGTCAAAATCAGAATTAACTCTATTTACTCTAAAACCAAATCCAATAATACTTACGTTATCATAATAAATGGTTTTGTCTTATTTTACTCTGATTAAATCAAATCTATAATATGGTTCTTACTTTCAAAATAATATAGAAGTCCTTACAAAGGTTCGTCATTTGGCAAACATAAGAAGATATGTCTAACAAGTTCAAGCAAAGAACCGTAACAATCAACAATTCCATTTTTGTTTTTTGCTTGACATTTTTTTTTTTCATTTACCAACAACTACTGTCGTTGTATTAGGAAGACTGCTAACTCTATTTCCTCTAAAACCAAATCCAATAATACTTACGTTATCATAATAAATGGTTTTGTCTTATTTAACTCTGATTAAATCAAATCTATAATGTGGCTCTTACTTTCAAAATAATATAGGAGTCCTTTCTGAGGTTCATTATTTGGCAAACATAAGAGGATATGTCTAACAAGTTCCAGCAAAAAACCGTAACAATCAACAATTCCATTTTTGTTTTTTGCTTGACATTTTTTTTTCATTTACCAACAACTACTGTCGTTGGAAATAAATTTTTTTAAGTATATTCAACAACACTCGAAAGAATAACCTTTATATTTGGCGATATTAGTATTAGCCTGCAGTATATTTTTATGCAAACAACATGTATTCGACAAGACACAATCATATCACTCTTGTTGAAAAGCACCAAGAATTTCTCATAATGCGTCAAAATCAGAATTAACTCTATTTCCTCTAAAACCAATACCAATAATACTTACGTTATCATAATAAATGGTTTTGTCTTATTTAACTCTGATTAAATCAAATCTATAATATGGTTCTTACTTTCAAAATAATAAAGAAGTCCTTACAAAGGTTCATTATTTGGCAAACATAAGAAGATATGTCCAACAAATTCCAGCAAAAAAACCGTAACAATCAACAATTCCATTTTTGTTTTTTGCTTGACATTTTTTTTTTCATTTACCATCAACTACTGTCGTTGTATTAGGAAGACTGCTAACTCTATTTCCTCTAAAACCAAATCCAATAATACTTACGTTATCATAATAAATGGTTTTGTCTTATTTAACTCTGATTAAATCAAATCTATAATATGGTTCTTACTTTCAAAATAATATAGAAGTCCTTACAAAGGTTCATTATTTGGCAAACATAAGAAGATATGTCTAACAAGTTCCAGCAAAAAACCGTAACAATCAACAATTCCATTTTTGTTTTTTGCTTGACAATTTTTTTCATTTACCTACAACTACTGTCGTTGTATTAGGAAGACTGCTGATATACATACGTTTATTATGGTAAAGCTTAGAGTAATAATATATCATCTAACAATTTTCAAATGTAAAAAGAGATTCTAATGAATCTTAGCAGATGAACCAAAAATTCACAAGCATTCGCAGGCTCTTACTCTTCTATAAATGTGTATATGTGGAATTTACTCTTTCGATACTATCCGGTCACGATTATTTAGTGAATATCGAAGATAAAATTGAATAAATATCCGTTGCAAAATTTACAATTCTCGTTGAATAGTTTATGGTAATCATATTTATGAGATAAACTGCAGCATTGCAGTTTTTCCTCGATTGCACACGAATAGAAATGTACGAACAAAAGTGTACCACTGCAATATGAATAGTACCGCTGCAGTATGAATAGAAGTGTACCGCTGAAATGTACGAATAGAAGAGTACCGCTGCAATCATAGACGACGAGAGACCTGCGGTTCTTTACTCCATTGGTACTGGTACTGCTTTTACCGGCATGTTTTCTTTCAAGACATCAGTTTTTATTAGGTTTTCAAAGCAGGTTTAGGAATTGTTCAAGAATAGGGATTGTTTCAAACTTTTCGGAAAACTTTTACCTTCGAGACATCATATTAGTCTAAGCTCATGGAAGCAAAAATAAATTGACCAATTGGGACGGGGAGACTCTGTCAATTTTTATATCGACATCGATACAGAGAATAACACGGGGAACGGATGGTGTCCATTCACGTCGTCTGTGCTAGGAATGCTCGCATGTAATTGGTTCATTGTTCGCGTAAGTTTCCCTGTAACTTTTTATCAATTTTCACCGTTGAGCAGTGAAATAATAATGATAACTAGCGTGTAATAAAATTGTTACACATTTTATCTATCCAACAACATATTGGTTATTGTTATCCATCATGTGGTTATGCTGTTATTAACGTTTGAAATCTGACGCAACATTTGCCAGTTCCATCTCCAATTTTACAGAATGCATCCCAGTATAGTAAACAAAGACGTAGTCCCACGTCAAAAACTCAAATATGTAATATAGTTCATACATGCGACATCTATTCCTGCAGTTAGTGTGGCGTAAGATAGGGCGTCGAATATTTTTTATCGGGTGTGTGCTCGAATATTAACACAACACAAAATCGGAACGATAATTATCTTACTGAATCCATTGAAAAAGTTGCATATTCGAGCGCCTCCAGCCTTCACAGTTTGCAACAACCACTGACTCAAAAACCACTAGTTTTAGCAAAAAAAAAACAGGTGTTCAGGAAATGGCACTAATCTGATCTTTGGTATGTTAAGAGAAATCCAAACAATTACAGTCAGGTTTTTTTTACGCGGGGGATACGTAACTCGTAAAAAACCGCGAAAAAAACCGCGTTAATTCGAAAATGCGCGTAAAAAAACCGCGCCAATTCAAAAACCCGCGTAAAAAACCGCGTTGATTCAAAAATCCACGTTTAAAAAAAACACGGTATTTTAAAAATCCGCGTAAAGTATTACAGCAAGAAGGGCTTTAGAAAAAACCCGAGACCCTCTAGAACCAGTATTCAAAATTGTCCCCTTTGACGGTCATTCCGGATCTTTCGGTGGGCGGAGGGTATTTTTTGGACTAAGACTTTTAATAGATAAATACTCAAACGTTTCTGGTTCAAAACCAACGTTAATTAGGAAATTCGCGAAAATCTTTTTGAATTAGCATTGCATCGCGTAAAAAACCGCGTTAATTAAAAAATCCGCGTAAAAAACCGGGTTAATTCAAAAATCCGCGTAAAACACCGCCTTAATTCAAAAATCCGCGTAAAAAACCGCGTAAAAAAACCTGATTGTATGAGCATGATGCTAAAGCCAGCATCATTTGCAATCTACTTCCAGTTTCGCCTTATATATAGATTCTTGTGGAAAATGGCAAGATATAATATCAGTACAGGTCGGACTCGATTATCCGGAGACTCGATTATCCGGAAACTCGACTATCCGGAATTCGATTATCCGGAATTTTAGACTCGATTATCGAAATTTTGTCTTCACCATCCCTCCTGGCATATTTGTTACCATGTAAGTTACTTCCGGCATGTTTGGGACATGTTTGAATTAAGTGAAAATAATCAATGTCCAATTTATTTTTTTTTGCTCCTCGAGATTTTACCCCTTTTCGCCTCAAAAATAACTTCTGGTTACGCCACTGCATCATACAAGTAAATACAGAAAAGAAATATTTATTTTATGTTCGTTAGTTACAAAGTTTCAGTGTTTTTTGTGTGATTCGATTATCCGGAAAACTCGATTATCCGGAATGAAAAATTTTCTGATGTTCCGGATAATCGAATCCGATCTGTATATGATCCGTTGGATAGGGTTGTCACCTGACATGGATATCCTGCCCGGAGATTTTCAAAGTTGTAAGCGGAGTGGGGGGGGGGGGGAGTGTATGCAATGACTTGTTTGTTGCAAAAGATACAAAAAAATTTGGTTTCGAAATAGACGTACCTAGTTAGCTTTATTTATTTGCACAAAATCGTTCTACGCTATTTTTATAGTTGATTACTTTATTTACTTTGGCAATTCCTATACCATACGATCGTACTCGGCGATTTTTACAATGTTGGAAAAATATTTCGATGGAATTTAGTAAAAGATAAAGATTCGTTAACTCGGAAGCTTTAAAATCTTTGGTGAAGTTCTTTGGTGAATTAAAACCGAAAACTTTAAAAATAACTCGCATTATTTCCGAGTTTTTCAGTAATCAGGTGCGTAGGACTTGAAAACAAATAGTCCAAACGTATGATACATACGCGTTAATGGTAAAATCCGCGTAGAAATTGTTGAATAAAAAATACCGTATTAATTAAACAATTCGCGTAAAAAACGGCTTAATTCCAAAATTTGCCAAGAAAATTCTCGCAAAAAAAATCCGGTAAAAAACCTGACTTATGTCGTTTCCAGAGCAAGTTGAAAATAATTTTGCTGGCTCAGAGAAATTTCGCATTCATCTGGAGACCCAGAAACTACGTCCTAGACCCGGAGAAAATTCGCATTCACCTGGAGACTCGAAGATCACCTGCTACACCCGGAGACTTCGGGTGAGGCCCAGAGAGGTGCAACCCTAGATAACGCTGGTAAACACAGGTTTGGCCTAAGAGCTCAAACTGCAAAAATTAGAGATATTCGTTTTTTACCCATTCCTGTAAGTTTCGGTGCCCCTAAAACAGATATCTTTTTAAGAGATTAAATTATTTTTCTCGTAAACATAACGTCAAAGCGACGAACCCGGCGAGCAATTACTATGAGACATTTTGACGCACTTCTGAATACACAAAATGCACTGGAATGGTTAAAAAGCTATATGTAATCTCCCTATGGCAACTATTTTAAACTTTGGGGCCGCACATTTTTTCTCTTTTGTCAACCAGTGTATTTGTTATCAAAGTCTCTTACTAAATTAAGTCGTCTGTTATATATTTTGACAAACAATTTACCTAAATTTGATTTTTTTAATATTTAATTTCATTCTTGTCAAGCGTGCTAAAAATATTGAATATGTACGCTTTCACTCAATCAAACTGCCAGTACAAACGCTAACGCTGGTGTCCTGTTTTGTTAGGGCTTTTGTATCTATATCTTACCGAACAAACCTACTATAGTAGCATGAATGAGCAAATAAGACGCATGAATGGAATCGCTCGTTAGTATCGACTGCCTATCGGCTGGAAATAATAAACTATGTTTGCACAATCGCAAAAAAAACTGTACCAACCTACCGGATCGACCACAGATGGTATAAATCAGCATCTTGCGATATGGGAAACCGTAGTATTGGCTATTAGGGGAGAGTGGTGTACTGAGTGAAATTATAATTATAAGTGTTCTTCGAATCTTTTGGAAATGAATTACAATATTAATAGTCTTAGTAATAAATTATTTACATTTATTTACAAGTTGTTCCTAAAACGGAGCATATTTCAAGATGGCTTGACAAAATAATTTTTTTTAATTTTTTTATCACCAATATTTAGTGGTTATTTTGTGAGTTCGAAATCCAATTTGTGGTAATTTGTGGTTGTGTGGTTCTCGAGAAATTTTCAAAAAACTGAGTCAAGCCATCTTGAAACATGATTTTGCTTCAAATGAATCGGACAACGATGATATATACATCAATCGAGAGCTCTTAATTTGTGGTTCACGAAAATGTAAATTTAAGGTCATAATTACTAGTGTTTGTACGTAAATTTGTGTTTTATTGTTCACATAGTTCTACGTTTGTTTATTTGTTGTTGACGCTGCTGGTCGCTTGTAGCATTGGCTGTTTGCGGTGTTTGTCACTGCTATACTTAGTGCCGGATTTAAGGGGAGGGTCACACAACATTTTAGGGGCCCCCACAAATCGAGAAAGGTTTTTTCTCTATCAAAAATGAGATTCGAATTTCGATTTTCAGTAAGAAAATTTGAACTTTCCTTCAGTGATATTTTTCGCGAGCACCAATATCACAATTACCTCCATAAGAGTTCACCTCGGATTCTCTTGGAATGACACATTCTAATACACCAACTGAATCAAACCAGCGCGCATGGGAGGTAAAGCAGAGAAAGAAAATAACCCACAAGTTTATTTTAATGCATTGCTGTTGCTTACTTGTCCGAATCAGGGATACCAGATGTGCTTTGCAAAATGCAGATTTTCAGAGTCCGTGTGCAGATTTTACAGACCTGCAGACGCAGGGCCGTATTTAAGAAGGGTCCCACATTTTGAGACCACCACAAATCAAGAAAAAAAAAATTGTCTCAAATAATAATGGATTTTGAAAGTCTGACCCCCAATAATCAAATCCGCTGTCTATAAGTAGTTTCAGAGTCTAGTGAATATTTCCTTTGAATTACATTTGAAGAATTTAAATTTGAATAGCAAACTTGCGAAATACATGCTAAACTAAAATTGTATTGCGTATTAATTTGAGTCTAATGGTTTCGAACGCAACTGGGGGAGCCGTCTTTTTTCGAAGATGAAACTAATTAAAAATAGGTAGCGTATGAAAAAATCAAGGCTGTCAAATATGGCATTGTGAATTTGCGAGTTGAGCGTTGATTTTATAATTAATAATTTTTCAGCGAAGACACATTATAAAAAGATGTTCTGAAAATTTCTGACAAACTTTTGTTAGGTTTTCAAAGATGGATAAAGTTTATTCTGGGGCCCCCACACAAGACTGGGCCCCGGACCCCCCACAATCGTAAATCCGGCTCTGCTGCTGGTTCTGAAAAATAATCCGTCGAATTTGGATTGCTTTCCTTTGAAAGTACATTTTCGTTACCGGTATCCTTTTTACCAACAAATTTACACACATTCATTTTGTGCCTGGTTGGCTACCTGAAATAACAAGTGTGTTGGCTTAGTTCCCCAAATCTCGATATTTACCATATTCCCCACACGCACGTTCAGTATAGCAGTGACAAACACCGCAAACAGCCAACGCCGCTATTGGCCAGCAGCGTCAACAACAAGTAAACAAAACGTAGAACTACGTGAACAATAAAACACAAATTTCTTTACAAACACTAGTAGTTAAGACCTTAAAATTACATTTTCGTGAACCACAAATTAAAAGCTTTCAATTGATGTATATATCATCGTTGTCCGATTCATTTGAAGCAAAATCGTGTTTCAAGATGGCTTGACTCAGTTTTTTGAAAATTTCTCGGAAACCACTTAACCACAAATTACCACAAATTGGATTTCGAACTCACAAATTAACCACTAAATATTGGTGATAAAAGAATTTAAAAAGAATATTTTGTCAAGCCATCTTGATAAATGCTAAAACGGAATACCGAACTTAGATACGATAGAGGGCCCTATATATCAAGTAGCAATGTTGCAGGTCACCACCGTGTTTATACATAGTTCAACGACACCAAGGAATAAAACCAGAATCAACCCACGAATTCGATAGCATAGACGGCTGATCGTGAGTATCAAATGCTTATTGTCCGACGAGGAAACTGTCAACGAGTAATGAAACCACCAACAAAATTCACCAGAAACTGTTGATTTTATTCGAACTCTGTGGGATGAAAAAATGCATACACGTCGAGTATTCAAAACATGACGAAACATTTTGCATCTCCATGAGTGACTTAATTTCCTCTTTCATCACATACGGTAGTAAATAATTAAAATGCTCAGATTAATGACGGCTCACATACTTGAGCGATTTCAATATATTAACGCATTACTCCCTTATGAACCTACAATTATCAATTCTTTGTTTCTTCTCGTACGCACAGTGGGTGGTTTGAGGCACAAGAATAGAGACATGCTCATGTTTTCACCAAATGCTGGTTAAACAAACGCTAGCAAAGCAAACTAAGCACAGTTACCCTATGAGGCAATTATTCTCTCCAGTCAACAGGCGAATTTGTGAATTGCTAGCATTTTGCGTTCAAACTATTTTTTTCCAGCTTCCTCGTTGATCTACGATTACACCACTTCTACTGTATACGAAAAAAAAACTAGAACTCTGATAAACGACGCGGTTGCGGTAGCATTACCTATTAGGCTAATTCTATCCATAAATAATCAAGTATGGTTTTCAACATGATAGAAGTGTTTTGATAGGGTGACCATGCGTTCTGACTCATTTCTGCGCAGGTGTGATAGGGTGATGTGGGGACTATTTTAAACTCTTTTAAACTCAATTTTTCAAGCTGCATGTTCACTATTTTATTACATATAGTTATAAAAATGTACTTGTGTTGGAACCGCTTAATTCCTGGATAAATTAATTGTTTTTAATTTATATTAAACTTCATCACGCTTACATTGACATTATTTCCCCTGTTCTTCCGCTTTGCATAAACTAGAATGGTCACCCTAGCGTACACAGTTTGCTAGTCCACTCTAAATGCGGCACTTGTACTCTTATAGCATTTAAAACGACGTCTCTAGGGCAACCGTTGGACATTAGTTCACACGGATGCAGGTAAGTTCAGCATGTTTTCTTCATTTATATTTTATGGTGCAGCGTGGTTGTTTACCAACGAGGATATTTGTAATTAGTGCTGAATTTTACTACGTCCCGATACGTTGCACTTTAATCGAAATGAAAACTTCGAATGGGAAGTAACTTAAATGTCTAGTACACTGTTTTACCGCCAAAGGTTGTAATTAAAGAAGAGATCACAATTCTGTCACAGACCAGTGATTTATTTTCGTATAATTATCCTGAAATAACCTATCCTTAATCGAAAAGCCTGTTGAAGGAGTAATTACTTTCAGTCTTCAATTATACCTAACAGCCTGAATATATCATGTTCTATCAAACAATCAAATTTCAACACCTAACAGCACCTCACATCCGCATCGCACTTATTCGAGACACACCCACTGAAACGGTTGGCAAAATTTATAAATTTGTAAATCCCGATGTGGCAATACCCCTCACATTCCCCTGTGATGAAATAGCTTAGCAATAAGCGTATTTTTTATTACGTTTATTACGCGTGAGTAGGATGCGGACATGTTCTACCGTCCGAAAGTGGAACGCTCTTAAGTGCTTCGACATCCGTGAATTGATCCATGTCTCAGGTCTCCTCCAGCATCAGCACACTCTGGTAGGTGGTCGCGTCTTATTTCTGGACAAATCCGCAAAATGAAAGCATTGAAACGGCTCATTGAAAGAAGATAATAAAAATCAATCATCTTCAATCAAGTTCGCCGAACGACCACCACCGGTCGTGGTACAGAGGATATAGAAACTTTAGAATGAAGATTTGCGTAGAGAATAATATATGTTGTGTTGGGAGTAAATGAAAAAATAACATAACACTACTGTTTCACGAGTTTAAAGTGACGGTATGAGGATAGACACAGTAAAATGCAAATCAAATCAACCTCGTTATGGTCTCTATCAGGAACATTGATCGACACTTCACTGAAGTGGGTTACAGCTACTCTAGTAGCTTGCTTCTGGCCACGGTCATTTTGTTCCAGTTGTGCGTCGATATTATTTATCTGCGATTAAATTTACACCTAGGGAAGTTTAAACAATGACAGCAAAAAATCCTTCTTTTTTATATGACATTTCACACTAAAAATTTTTATAGTTCTCGTGACCATCATTTTCGAGTGTATCTGCTCTTCTACACGGATTGATCTGCGAAGAATGAAAATAATAAGTTGAATAATTAGGACAGGCAGCTACGTGAGTAATTAGCCACGTGCGATAATGACGAACCACGGATGACTTGCTACATGTTCCCACATAGTATAACTTCAATCCAGAACACTTAAACAAGCTGTTAATGAGAGGTTAGATTGTCATTGAAAGCCTGCGTGTGATGAAATAAACAAAGTGATTAAGCTTTATAAACCTCAATGGTAGGTTAGTTTGGTTCATTCTCGTAAAATCAGTGAATGATTTCACAATTCTTTCAATTCTATTGTCTATTAAAAATAGCACAGAGATGTAACTGGTTAATGCTAAGAACGTTTTTGACTAGTTCAATGATAAATCAAAAGCGCTGACCAACGATAATGCGAGATCAAAAATCAACCAACATCGAAATATCCAGAAACACGTAAAATGTTGTCCATTATTTATTTTATAAACAGGTAGGTGTTTTAAAATACTTCACCTTATTATGCTAAGAGTAATAGCAAAGCAAAGTCTTGGTGCTATATTCCGATTCGGAACTTGACCTTCTGTTTTATTATACACAAACTTCGCAGCCAACTGTTTAGTGTAGAGGACAATTGCGGGTCTAGCGCTACGATCCTATTGACACTAACAGTCTCTCCCGAGCCGAGACTCGAACCTACGACGACTGGCTTGTTAGGCCAGCATCGTACCTCGAGAGCAGCTGGGAGGGTATTTCAAGTAATATTTCTAATAATTTTGATCGTAATATTTCTGTGATCTCAGCCGAAATATGAACACTGCCAATTTTAGTTGCATTATATCTCAATAGTCAATTCTTCAAGAACTTCAAGAACACATTTTAATTCTTCAAGAACTGGAAAATGAAAGTAGTGATTCCGTTGAGGAAGATGAACCATGTAAAGAGAATGAGGAATTACTGAAGAACACTAGCACTCCGCGAGATAGGCAGAATGAGAAACAGAAACCGAATGAAGATCTCTTTCAAAAGTTGATTGAACATATGAATAAAATGATTACAGCCAAGTTTAAGGACTTAACCGTTTCGACCAAGCGCGAGGAAAAAAGTTTACATGTGAATGGAAAAGGAAAGGAAATTAGAACAAAAGTACAGAATAGAAAAGAGAATAACAGAAAACTAGAGAGGAAATTGTCAGAAAAAAACCAACCGAGGATTAGAAAAAGTAAAAGACAGAATTATAATAGGAATAGCACCGAGGATGAGTCAGAATCATCTGGAGAGGAATCTGAAAATAGAAGTTTTTCAGCAGATTCCGAGGAAAGCGGAAATGAAAGCCAAGATGAGCTTGAAAAGGAAGAGAGAAATAGGAAACGAAACCCAGGACCCGTGTCAGATTGGAAGCTTAGGTACGATGGAAAAGATGATGGCAAAAGTTTGAATAAATTTGTAACTGAAATAGAATTCATGGCAGAAGCTAAAAATTTGAGTAAGCATGACCTGTTTAGGGAAGCGATACATTTGTTTGCCGGGGATGCCAGAACATGGTTTATTGAAGGCAAAAAGAACAACGAGTTTCGAAACTGGCGAGAATTGATAACGAAGTTGAAACTGGAATTTCAGCCTCCCGATATGGATTTTCGCTATGAAGAGCAAGCGTCTCGAAGGAGGCAAAAGTATAACGAGAAATTTCAAGATTTTTATAACGCCATTAAAATTATTTTTGATCAAATGGCTGTGCCACCATCAGAACAGCGGAAATTCGACATTGTATTCCGAAATTCAAGGTCGGACTACAAGAATGCGCTGTTGGCGAAAGGGGTTCGAACGCTTAGAATGTTGAAGGTTTGGGGACGCAAATTAGATTCGGCAAATTGGTTTTTGTATAAAAAGGAAGGAGAGCAGCGAACTAGAAATGCACAAGTACATGAGGTAACGGCAAATATGCCGTATCGCGAGTCGAGAGTGAATCAGAGAAACTGGAATGATGGAGAGCAGAAAAAGCATAACCGTTGGCAAAATGCAAAGCCAGATGAATGGAAAAGGAACCCAACTACAACTTGAAACCAAAGTGGAAATTCGGGGCAATCAGGAAAAACCAATGGAAAATATTTGTCTAGCCGACAAGATCCACAAGAAGGAAGCAGTAGAGGAACCATGGAACGAAGGTTAGCCGAGTATAAAATTCCAGGGAAAACAGTCTGTTTCAACTGTCGTGGCAATTATCACCACCATAGCGCCTGATGGAAAAGCAAATATTTTGCGAAAAATGTGGATTTCACGGGTTTACCACAGCTAAATGCTCATTTTGTTTAAAAAACGAAAGAACGTCGGCGTGGGAGGTCGTCGATTGTTCAACAAAAAGCCTCTAACTAAATTCGTCTCGACCAGAGCAGAAGTCGACGAGTTGATTTTGCGAATTGAGGGAGATAAGCGGCCATTCGTCAGGGTGGATGTAATGGGTGTAGAGGTGATAGGACTGCTAGATTGTGGGGCCCAAATGACAGTGTTAGGAATCGGTAGCGGTAAGCTTATACGAGACTTGAAATTAAAATTACAGCCCACAA